>NC_083097.1:123238352-123838352 GCF_949774975.1 Lagenorhynchus albirostris | reverse complement strand
ATGGTAGTGTCTCCATACAAATTTTAAGATTCTTTGTTCTAGTTTTGTAAAAACTGCCATTGGTAATTTGACAGGGATTGCATTGAATCTGTAGATTGCTTTGGGTAGTACAGTCATTTTCACAATATTGATTCTTCCAATCCAAGAACATGGTATATCTCTCCATCTGTTTGTATCATCTTTAATTTCTTTCATCAATGTCTTATAGTTTTCTGCATACAGGTCTTTTGTCTCCCTAGGTAGGTTTATTCCTAGGTACTTTATTTTTTTGTTGTTGCAATGGTAAATGGAAGTGTTTCCTTAATTTCTCTTTCAGATTTTTCATCATTAGTGTATAGGAATGAAAGAGATTTCTGTGCATTAATTTTGGATCCTGCAACTTTACCAAATTCATTGATTAGCTCTAGTAGTTTTCTGGTGGCATCTTTGGGATTCTCTACATACAGTATCATGTCATCTGCAAACAGTGACAATTTTACTTCTTTTCCAATTTGTATTCCTTTTATTTCCTTTTCTTCTCTGATTGCCGTGGCTAGGACTTCCAAAACTATGGTGAATAATAGTGGTGAGAGTGGACATCCTTGTCTTGTTCCTGATCTTAGAGGAAATGTTTTCAGTTTTTCACCGTTGAGAATGATGTTTGCTGTGGGTTTGTCATATATGGCCTTTATTATGTTCAGGTAGGTTCCCTCTATGCCCACTTTCTGGAGACATTTTATCATAAATCGGTGTTGAATTTTGTCAAAAGCTTTTTCTGCATCTATTGAGATGATCATATGGTTTTTATTCTTCAGTTTGTTAATATGGTGTATCACATTTATTGATTTGTGTATATTGAAGAATCCTTGCATTCCTGGGATAAATCCCACTTGATCGTAGTGTATGATCCTTTTAATGTGTTGTTGGATTCTGTTTGCTAGTATTTGTTGAGGATTTTTGCATCTATATTCATCAGTGATATTGGTCTGTAATTTTCTTATTTTGTAGAATCTTTGTCTGGGTTTGGTATCAGGGTGATGGTCACCTCATAGAATGCGTTTGGGAGTGTTCCTTCCTCTACAATTTTTTGGAAGAGTATGAGAAGGATGGGTGTTAGCTCTTCTCTGAATGTTTGATAGAATTCACCTGTGAAGCCATCTGGTCCTGGACTTTTGTTTGTTGGAAGATTTTTAATCACAGTTTCAATTTCATTACTTGTGATTGGTCTGTTCATATTTTCTGTTTCTTCCTGGTTCAGTCTTGGAAGGTTATACCTTTCTAAGAATTTGTTCATTTCTTCCAGGTTGTCCATTTTATTGGCATAGGGTTGCTTGTAGTAGTCTCTTAGGATGCTTTGTATTTCTGCGGTGTCTCTTGTAACTTCTCCATTTTCATTTCTAATTTTATTGATTTGAGTCCTCTCCCTCTCTTTCTTGATGAGTTTGGCTAATGGTTTATCAATTTTGTTTATCTTCTCAAAGAACCGCTTTTAGTTTTATTGATCTTTGCTATTGTTTTCTTTGTTTCTATTTCATTTATTTCTGCTCTGATCTTTATGATTTCTTTCCTTCTGCTAACTTTGGGTTTTGTTTGTTCTTCTTTCTCTAGTTCCTTTAGGTGTAAGGTTAGATTGTTTACTTGAGATTTTTCTTGTTTCTTGAGGTAGGCTTGTATAGCTATAAACTTCCCTCTTAGAACGGCTTTTGCTGCATCTCATAGCTTTTGGATCATCGTGTTTTCATTGTCATTTGTCTCTAGATATTTTTTGATTTCCTCTTTGATTTCTTCAGTGATCTTGTTTATTTAGTAACGTATTGTTTAGCCTCCATGTGTTTGTGTTTTTTACATTTTTCCCCCTGCAATTGATTTCTAATCTCAAAGCATTGTGGTCAGAAAAGATGCTTGATATGATTTCAATTTTCTTAAATTTACTGAGGCTTGATTTATGACCCAAGATGTGATCTATCCTGGAGAATGTCCCATGTGCACTTGAGAAGAAAATATAATCTGCTGTTTTTGGATGGAATGTCCTATAAATATAAATTAAATCTATCTGGTCTATTGTGTCATTTAAAGCTTCTGTTTTCTTGTTAATTTTCTGCTTGGATGATCTGTTCATTGGTGTAAGTGAGGTGTTAAAGTCCCCCACTATTACTGTGTTACTGTTGATTTCCTCTTTTATAGATGTTAGCAGTTGCCTTATGTATTGAGGTGATCCTATGCTGGGTGCATATATATTTATAATTGTTATATCTTCTTCTTGGATTGATCCCTTGATCATTTTGTAGTATCCTTCCTTGTCTCTTGTAACAATCTGTTTTAAAGTCTATTTTATCTGATATGAATATTGCTACTCCAGCTTTCTTTTGATTTCCATTTGCATGGAATATCTTTTTCCATCCCCTCACTTTCGGTCTCTATGTGTCCCTAGGTCTGAAGTGGGTCTCTTATAGACAGCATATATATGGGTCTTGGTTTTGTATCCATTCAGCAAGCCTGTGTCTTTTGGTTGGAGCATTTAATCCATTCACGTTTAAGGTAATTATCGATATGTATGTTCCTATGATCATTTTCTTAATTGTTTTGGGTTTGTTTTTGTAGGTCCTTTTCTTCTCTTGTGTTTCCCACTTAGAGAAGTTCCTTTAGCATTTGTTGTAGAGCTGGTTTGGTGGTGCTGAATTCTCTTAGCTTTTGCTTGTCTGTAAAGCTTTTGATTTCTCCATTGAATCTGAATGAGATCCTTGCCAGGTACAGTAATCTTGGTTGTAGGTTCTTCCCTTTCATCACTTTAAGTATATCATACCACTCCCTTCTGGCTTGTAGAGTTTCTGCTGAGAAATCAGCTGTTAACCTTATGGGAGTTCCCTTGTATGGTATTTGTCATTTTCCCCTTGCTGCTTCCAATAATTCTTTGTCTGTAATTTTTGCCAATTTGATTACTATGTGTCTTGGAGTGTTTCTCCTTGGGTTTATCCTGTATGGGACTCTCTGTGCTTCCTGGACTTGGGTGGCTATTTCCTTTCCCATGTTAGGGAAGTTTTCAACTATAATCTCTTCAAATATATTCTCAGGTCTTTTCTCTCCCTCTTCTCCTTCTGGGACCCCTATAACGTGAATGTTGTTGCATTTAATGTTGTCCCAGAGGTCTCTTAGGCTGCCTTCATTTCTTTTCATGTGCAGATATACATTTTATATACACATATACGTGCACACACATATACATAAATGTATATACAGATATCTTTGTGGATATATGTATCTATATAGAGAGACACAAATATATGTATGTCAGTAATTGATCTCTGTGACCAGAAACATGACAACTGAAATCTCTGTGCTTCAGTTTCCTTACTTGTAAATGGGAATAATAATGCCATAGGGTTTCTAAATGATGAAAATAAAGTCCCACAGTGCCCAGAATAAAAGTTTTGAAATTTTTCAGCTGCAGTGGTTATATTGTAATTATAGTAATGATGATGATCTAATTTTTTAAATTATTATTTTTTTTAATTTAATTTAATTTTATTTATTTAATTCTTTTAGGCTGCGTTAAGTCTTTGTTGTTGCATGCAGGTTTCTCTAGATGTGGCAAGTGGGGGCTGCTCTTCATTGTGGTGCGTGGGCTTCTCATTGCAGTGGCTTCTCCTGTTGCAGAGCATGGGCTATAGGCATGCAGGCTTCAGTAGTTTCAGCACGTGGGTTCACTAGTTGTGGCATGTGGGCCCTAGAGTGAGCAGGCTTCAGTAGTTGCAGCGTGCAGGCTCAGTAGCTGTGGCCCATGGGCTTAGTTGCTCTGCGGCATGTGGGACCTTCCCAGACCAGGGATCAAACCATGTCCCCTGCATTGCATGCAGATTCTTAACCACTGTGCCACCAGGGAAGTCCTAAAATTATTATTATGTGATAGGTTTATGAACTGCCATGAGAGATTAAAGAGGAGGGGGAATCATTACTAATTGAATCAAGCACCACAGATATTTTAGCCAAGCTTTAGAGGATGGGTACAATTAAAATCACTGGTACTTGTTTGGAAAGTAAGCAGTAGAAGGAAAAGAAGGCATCATGTAAGAAAAGTCATGCAGGTCCATGAATAATGAAAAATAAGATTTAAGAGTTAAGATGCAGCTAAGTCAAAGAAGTCTTCAAATTTCAGGTTAAATATATAAGGCTCTGTCTCTCCAGTCTCCAACATTTTTCATGCTAGTCAAACCTTGGGCACAGTATGTGAAAATCAACAGGTGCTCAACCAATATCCCCATTCCAGCCAATATTATCGGTACTATTAGAACAGTTCTCTTAAGGTTTGTTATCATTCTTTATTCAGGTGAATAATTTGTCCTTGAAACAAAGGAGAGTAGGTCATAGTATATCTGCTTGAGTTCCTGATGATATACATACAAGAATATGTACACAGAGAGGTAAAATGAAGGAGAGATTTATGCAAGGCTGGGCCATGCAAACACATTAAATATGACTAATAGTCTAGCATAGTAACAGAGTTGTTCCAGCCAGTGCCCATCCCATCCCCTAGGGCAAATAGTATTTATTCTGTCAAGATATTAATCATATGAAGCTTAAATGCATTATCCATTATTCCAGTCCAGAGCAGGAAGTTATATTATTACCAGCTGGCAATTATTATTTCAGGGGAGATGGAAGACAATATTTTTGTACAATATTTATTTACTTTCCTAGGTTTATTCTCACTCCAAACAAATATATTATGATGTGCATTTTTATAGTTGAAAAAAATGATTTTCCCAGAGTCCTATCACAGTTGAAATGGCAGGCTTGTAATTGGAGCCAGGTTTGTCTCTTCATGTCCTCTTCAACTTGCTGCCTCCAAAGAATCGTTTTCCATCATAATTTTAGGGTGAGTTTCTAATTAGAATTTTATCTAAATTTTACAGCAATTAAGAAAACAAGAGTGGGGGACTACCGTGGTGGTCCAGTGGTTAAGACTCCGTGCTCCCATTGCAGGGGGCCTGGGTTTGATCCCTGGTCAGGGAACTAGATCCTACATGCCACAACTAAAGATCCCACATGCCGCAACTAAGACCCGGCGCAGCCCAATAAATCAATGAATGAATGAGTAAATAAATAAATAAATAAATAATAAAAGACAGTCTTCACCCAAAAGAAGCTTACGTATTAAAAGAAAAGAAAAGGAAACAAGAGTGCATGGAGTCCATGGGATATCACTGTAGTGAACAGGTTTTCAAACTGCAGGTCAGGATTGGTGAACTGTGAGACAGGACAGAATAAAAAGTACCAAAAATCATCACATATAAAAAGGTTATGCTTGGGCTTCCCTGGTGGTGCAGTGGTTGAGAGTCCGCCTGCCGATGCAGGGGACACGGGTTCATGCCCCGGTCCGGGAGGGTCCCGCATGCCGCAGAGCGGCTGGGCCTGTGAGCCGTGGCCACTGAGCCTGCGCATCCAGAGCCTCCGCGGCGGGAGGGGCCACAGCGGTGAGAGACCCGCGTACCGCAAAAAAAAAAAAAGAAATAAAAACAAAAGGTTATGTTTTATTTCTTAACAGTCTTACTTGTCTATACATATGTATGTATATACTAGGCCATAACACAAAATTTACTTTTTACTTTGGGTCCACAGTCCAAATGTTTAGTAATCATTGTTTTCAAAAGAGCCCGGGCTTCGGCATCAGATGGGTCTAAATCTGAATATTTCACTGCTGCTATTATTATCTAAAGAGTTCCTGCCCCAAGATCCAATTCCCTCTCCTCAGACTACTTGTGAAACCAAAGAAAAATCCCTTTTCTCAAATATTAACTGCTCCCCACCCTTTACAGTGGTTACTGGAACCTTCCTATTGGCAACAAAACTACTATTTAAATTATGATTTGAGATAAAATTATGATTTGAAATGAGTAAAGAATAAAACTCTACTCATTCAAACTAAATCCATAAATGCTTAGCCTAAACTCCATGAGGGCAGAAATGATATGCATTTCCCTAGCACTCAGGCACCAGAGCTTTCAAATAGTAGGGCTCTATGAATATTTGATTATAACAATAGTTGAATAAATAAAAGACTGAAGAAACCAATGAATGACTACTCTATATCAGGCACTGAAGACACAGAAATGAACAAGGCATAAATCTGGGTCTTCAAGAAAATCTGTATATACAGGTACTACTTAATTCATGTTTTCAGTAAATATTTATTTAGAACCTACTATTTTCCAGGTACTTTGCTGCTACTACAGTAAACAAAAGACCAACTCTGCTCCCTAAAGGTGAAGAGATATTTCAGAATAATCATACAAACAGCTATAGAATAAAAGTTAAGTGCTATACAGGGTATCATGAAATGATAAAATAGCAAAGCTTAATCTAGATGCAGAAGAGAATTAGGGAAGACTCAGAAAAGCAGCTCCATGAGAAAATTTAGCCTGAATCTTGAGCATTAAAAGCTAGATGCTTTTTCTCCCCCTCTATTATGAGGGAACAGAGAAAAGTCCAATGTAGCTTGACAGATTGAACAAGGAGGAAAATGGTGGGGGATAAAGTGAGAGAGGTAGAAAGGAGCCGTATCATTCAAATCAATCCTTCCTGAGGATTTTGAACAATGGGAAACTGGAGAGCAGCATGATCACATTTACACTCTATAAAGATCATTGAACTGTTCTATGGTGAGTAGCTTTGAGGATGAAATAATGGTAGATGTTGTTGGGAAACTACCTGAAGGTAATTTCAGAAAGTCAAAGTGGAAATGATGGCATCATCTTAGATATGACAGTGTAAAGTAATGAGAAGTGTCCAGAATTGAGGTTATTTTGGACACAGAGTCAAGAAGAGAACTTGGTAACGAATTAAGAGTGGAAGATGGTGCATGGTAAGGGCAGAGGGAGGTATCAAGGAGAACACTTAGGTTTTGACTTGCCCAACCAGTTGGAAGGAAAAGAAGCCAGGAGGAGACTGAAGAGACAAATATTTGTGGTAAATGATTAAAACAGTAGTATAGAACATTAAATTTGAAGTGCCTATAGGATGTCCAAAATTGTCAAGAAGGCACTTAATATTTGGTATGAAGATCAAAGGAGAGATATAGGAAAGAGATACATATTTGAGAAATATATATATAATTATATATATAATTTAAATAATGTGGATAAATGAGCTCACCTACAGAAATTGAAAAGTGAGGAAGGACTAGGACCCAGGACCAATACTTGAGAAACACCAAGTCTTCACTCATTTGAGGAGGAAGTGTCAACAGAGAGGATGGAGATGACGTGAGGATGAAGAAGGTATGAGGAAATGTAGGAGACTGTGGAATCATGAAACCCAAGAAAACAGATTATACTGCATTTGATCAAGTTTGAAGAATTAGAGGTCATGTGCTCTGGAAAAATGTTTACGGAATTAATCAACCTGAATTGGTGACCTAAACAAGGTGGAGGAAGCTAGGATGGTAAAGGTTGAAGCATCAGTGGAAGATGAGGGAGCTAGTTATATACACAAACAGTTTCAACAGTGTATTATGTATTATATTCGAGCATGTTCGAGATACCATGGAAACTCAGAATGAGCTGAGGAAGCTTTCCAATAAGAAACAGCATTCAAAGTGAATTTTAAAGACTTAGGAAAAATTCATTGCTGTGTAAGTTTAAAGAAGAACCTTCTGGTTAGATGGAACAACATTTTAAATACTGAAAAAATAACACCAATAAAAATAATAGTGATGGATAATATTTCTAAATGTTTACCATGTGCCAGAAACTGTTCTAAAAGCTTTATATGTATTAATTCACCTCAACTATAAAATCAACCTCTTTCTTCCACTTTCACCATCGTCTCTTGGTTGGACTATTATAATAGCCTAACATTAGGATTTTTTGCTGCTGTTGTTGCCTTATAGTTTATTCTCATAGAGCACAAAACGCTTTTAGAAGGAATGTCATATCATGTCATTCTTCTGCCATAACTCTCCAATGGCTTTCTGTTGGTTAAAAACCAAAGTCCTTACTATGGCCCACATGGCTCTTCATTATCCAGGCCCCCACTATTTCCTTTATCTTACTGCCTATGTTTCTCTCTATCACTTTGCTCCAGCCAGACGGTCATCTTGGATGTTTCTCAAACACATCAGCAAGTTTCTGCCTCAGAGACTTTGCACTTTCTATTCCCTCTGTCTGGAGTGCATGTTCTTGGATATTTGCACGATTCAATTCCTCACTTCCTTCATGTTTCTGTTCAAGTGTCAATCAGCAAGGCATTCTCTGGCCAATCTGTGATAACTACCTCCCCAAACCTCTAGGTTTATCTTCTCTATTCTTTTTCTCCATAATATTTATTATAATCTTTATAATTATTTGATTACTTTTTTATTGCCTGTCTCCCCCAACTTAAATGCAATGGAAGCTCCATGAGGACCGGGGCTGTCATTTTCACTCACTGATCCATCCACATATATGAGTGCAGTTCTTAACATACATCAAGACCTGGGAGGGTCTATGATTATATCCTATACTTGGAAGCTGACATGTTAGCCTGCCACAGTTAAAGAGATGCTGGCAGAAGACACAGACTCCTGACTCAGACAAAAGAGATATAATCATTCAATAGCAATAGCCAGACTGCCAGCATTTGCTCTGGTTCCCCAGGCCCAGCCTCCATAGGGTGACACAAAGAGGGCCAAGGGTACCTGCACAGGAAGCACAGTGTGTTACAAGGGAAGGATGCCAAGGTTTTAAAAATCCCTAATCTTGTAAATAGAGCTGCAGTGAACATTGTGGTACATGACTCTTTGAATTATGGTTTTCTCAGGGTATATGCCCAGTAGTGGGATTACTGGGTCACATGGTAGTTCTATTTTTAGTTTTTTAAGGAATCTCCATACTGTTCTCCATAGTGGCTGTATCAATTTATATTCCCACCAACAGGGCAAGAGGGTTCCCTTTTCTCCACACCCTCTCCAGCATTTACTGTTTACAGATTTTTTGATGATGGCCATTCTGACTGGTGTGAGGTGATAGCTCATTGTAGTTTTGATTTGCATTTCTCTAATGATTAATGATGTTGAGCATTCTTTCATGTGTTTGTTGGCAATCTGTATATCTTCTTTGGAGAAATATCTGTTTAGGCATTCTGCCCGTTTTTGGATGGGGTTGTTTGTTTTTTTTATATTGAGCTGCATGAGCTGCTTGTAAATTTTGGAGATTATACCTTTGTCAGTTGCTTCATTTGCAAATATTTTCTCCCATTCTGAGGGTTGTTTTTTCGTCTTGTTTATGGTTTCCTCTGCTGTGCAACAGCTTTTAAGTTTAATTAGGTCCTATTTGTTTATTTTTATTTCCATTTCTCTAGGAGGTGGGTAAAAAAGTATCTTGCTGTGATTTATGTCATAGAGTGTTATGCCTATGTTTTCCTCTAGAGTTTGAGAGTGTCTGGCCTTACATTTAGGTCTTTAATCCATTTTGAGCTTATTTTTGTGTTAGGGAGTGTTAGGGAGTGTTCTAATTTCATTCTTTTACATTTAGCTGTCCAGTTTTTCCAGCACCACTTATTGAAGAGGCTGTCTTTTCTCCATTGTATATTCTTGCCTCCTTTATCAAAGGTAAGGTGACCATATGTGCATGGGTTTATCTCTGGGCTTTCTATCCTGTTCCATTGATATATATTTCTGTTTTTGTGCCAGTACCATACTGTCTTCATTACTGTAGCTTTGTAGTATAGTCTGAAGACAGGGAGCCTGATTCCTCCAGCTCCATTTTTCTTTCTCAAGATTGCTTTGGCTATTTGGGGTCTTTTGTGTTTCCATACAAATTGTGAAATTTTTTGTTCTAGTTCTGTGAAAAATGCCAGTGGTAATTTGATAGGGATTGCATTGAATCTGTAGATTGCTTTGGGTACTATAGTCATTTCCACAATGTTGATTCTTCCAATATACACTACCAAATGTAAAACAGATAGCTGGTGGGAAGCAGCCACATAGCACAGGGAGATCAGCTTGGTGCTTTGTGACCACCTAGAGGGGTGGAATAGGGAGGGTGGGAGGGAGGGAGACGCAAGAGGAAAGAGATATGGGGATATATGCATATGTATAACTAATTCATTTTGTTATAAAGCAGAAACTAACACACCATTATAAAGCAATTATACTCCAATAAAGATGTTAAAAAAATCCCTTTTTATTTTTTAAAAAAATTATTTTTATTATTATTATTTTTTTAAATTTTTGGTTGCATTGGGTCTTCATTGCTGTGTGCGGGCTTTCTCTAGTTGCAGCAAGAGGGGGCTACTCTTCATTGCGGTGTGCGGGCTTCTCATCGTGGTGGCTTCTCTTGTTGCAGAGCATGGGCTCTAGACACACTGGCTTCAGTAGTTGTGGCTCGCGGGCTCTAGAGTGCAGGCTCAGTACCTGTGGTGCCTGGGCTTAGTTGCTCTGCGGCATGTGGGATCTTCCCAGACCAGGGCTCAAACCCGTGTCCCCTGCACTGGCAGGCAGATTCTTAACCACTGCACCACCAGGGAAGCCCCCCCAAATCCCTAATCTTTTAATCTTTTTTTTTTTTTTTTTGCGGTACGCGGGCCTCTCACTGTTGTGGCCTCTCCTGTTGCGGAGCACCGACTCCGGACGCGCAGGCTCAGTGGCCATGGCTCACGGGCCTAGCCGCTCCACAGCATGTGGGATCTTCCCGGACCGGGGCACGAACCCGTGTTCCCTGCATCAGCAGGCGGACTCTCAACCACTGCGCCACGAGGGAAGCCCCCTAATCTTTTAAAAAGAGCACTATGCCTGCCTAAACTTCACCCTGGTGAAAGATACTATCTTATTACACCCAATAGTAAACAAATCTCCCCTTTACTCCAGAGAGAGACAGTATTCCACCTCCCAAGGCTGTTTGTTATACAAACCCTCTTGAAAAAGTTGTTTGAAACACAGGCAGTCAGTGTCTCTACTCATGACACATGCAGAAACATGAGAGATAATTGAGAATTGTCTCCCCAAACCACACATGACAGACACCATGCATATTTTAGAATGAAAGACCAACACTTTGAGGTAGCTACTATTATTATTTCTGTTCTCAGATGAATATACTGAAGCTCAGTGAAAGTGAACTACTTGTCCAAGGACAAAAAGCTGGTAAGCGTCTCTGGTGAGCCCACTCTACCTCGGAGCACACACACACCTTAGGGAACTGAGTCCTCCCTACCTCTACCCTGTCCCTCTCTCAGCTACTTTAGGCTTTGTGAATGAGTGATAGAAAAAGAGAGAAAAGAGAGAGAATAAAAAATGGAAAAGCTGAAGGAAAGGAAGAAAGAATGAAGGGAGTTTTTTAGATATTCACACCTATTCATGCACCCAGAACTACAGAGTACAAGGACCTTGGAGTTCACCTTACAGATGAGAAAACCAGGGCTTGAGAAAGGAAGGGCCTCGCCATAGTCACAGAGGAAGTTAGGGCAAGAACCAACTAACTAACCACTAGTCATCTCTTCCTAGCAGTCTTTACCTTGCACATTTTAGGCCCACAGCATTCCTCTCACCTTTCTTACACTGGTGCTGTGCTGGGTCCAGGCTATGCTACGGAGTCAATCAATAACCAAGGAGATCTGTGACAAAGGGCAGTAGGTGGAGACTGGGATACCATCCTGCCTGTATGAACCTTCCAGTCCCAGGATTCTAGAGAGAAGTGGTAAGTTGAGTTCAGTTTTTGACTGAGCCCTGGAGCCAGCAATCCAGCCATGAAGGTAGCCAGCATCTTCCTTCTCACTGCCTTGGTCCTATTGAGTTTATCTGGTAGGTGGCTTTGCATATTTTTCTGATTTAAGTAAAACCTTTTTGACCAGTTGCTTTACTGACCACATTACTTTCTAGACTTAGAGTCTACTCTTGGACAGATCTTTTGGTCCCAGTGAGAGGAAATAAGATCAGTGGATGAGAATTATATATAGAAAGAGGGATTTTAACATAACACAGGAAAACAATTTTACTAGTGAGAACTGCCCAGACATGAAATGGTTTTCCCCAGGTAATGAGGCTGACTCTTTGTCAGAACTATGGTAGAAAATAGAAGGGATTATTTCAATATCAAGTATACTTCTAACTCTGTAAATGTTTAAGGCCAATTTACAAATTTTATGTTCTCATGGAATTGCATAAATAGCTAACAAAGATTTCCAGTTACTCCAGTATAAACGGCAGAATTTGATTAAAATTTTTATTTTTGACCTACAGAATATTTCTAGAAAAAATATTCTTCTTGAATAGACTGTATGTTTATATCTTCAAACTGTCTTAATAATTTTGACAGATGATCTGAACCCCTGGCATTGGCATCAGCTTCCTTTTTGTCTTCGGAGATGGTTAACACTTTTAAATTTTTATCAGATCTAGCAAAGAAACCTACTGACAGCCAAATCAGCACTTTGCGAAGAAAAGGAACAATACTATTTGCTGTATTTGCTAAATATTTATGGGAGCAGTGGTCCCTTTTCCCCTTCTCATGCATATTAATTAATACATATAGATGCCTGTGGTGACTACGTGCTCATTAAATTTTAGACTCAACTCGATTCTAAAATTCAGTGGGACTCTCACCACATCAGGTTCTGACTATTCCAGGGGCCTTCTTCTCCAAGCCCCTAAGTGTCTCACTACTTTTCAATACATTTAGGTAGGAAGAACTACTTCCTTTAGATGACTTCAGAGATTGTTAGTATCAAAATCAAATCTCACCAACATTTCTTCCTCTGGATACTATCAAATTAGTTCTCCTTCCCTGCAGTGAGCTCACCCACAATCACCATCTCCTGATGGTGATGTCAACAAGACCTGCTATTTTCTAGAGAATGCAGCATGGCAATTTTAAGTATCTACCTGTAAATTCAAGAAATGTGAATTGAACTAATAGTCAGTATAATGCAATGGAGAGAGGGAGCTCTTTGGGAACTGAAGGTAAATTGTCAAAAGAGCTCCATTTTTTTTAAAACATTACTTAAAAAAGAAGACTTACATGTAAGTGCAAAAGTTAGTTTTTCATCAGAAGACCTGGTTATTGCTAGTGTTCACAGCTAGTTATAGAAACTTTCCATATCTTTATCTATAAACTGAGATAAAGATACTTATATTTCCTACATCACTGTGAGATCAACAAGCTGGTTGTTACTAGAATGTCAGTGAGCGTTCAGAAGGTATTTGCTCTGTGCCTGACACATTTGAAGCAGTAAGTACGTCATTTCTATTTTCAAGGAAATGGGTCAACTTGTCTTAAATATCAAATTGAGATACTTTGGTCCTAATCAAATTTTTGCTTAATTTTTTTGAGGTTTCAGCAGGCAGGGAGTGAATGGACACCAATGAGACATACTTGAAAAAAAATGGTAATAAGAAGGGGTGGGTGGTGGAAGAGGAAGCAGAGAAGTCACAGACTTAAATGGAAGCGGAAAATTCTGAATGAGAATACCTCAGGCTTCTCCTATTCATGAACCAACTTGACATGTCTGATTTATGTTTTCTAGGTAGTACTAGAGCTAACTTCCTGGAAAGAAAGGTAAAGACAATTTTGTAAATTTTTATTTCTGGGGCTAAGACTGTTTGTTCCACCCAAAGCGTAGCCTAACTCACCTTTCAATTTAAGTTAATATGAGGAGTATGAATGCTGGCAAGACTTAACCCATTAAATGTGGATAGTAATTGTAGTTCTGCCACAGGCGCTTATGTTGAAGGACAAATTGACTGACACATAGGCAATTTCTCTGTAGTCATATTATGCTTGCTGTGAAGGAGTTTTTATATATATTAGGGCTATCTGGTAGGACAAGGATTTTAAGTGGAAACCTTCTAAACATCACTCCAAGCAGCCCTTCCTCCTTACAGCCAGTTTGACCATGTTGCCATAAAGTTCTCTTCATCAACAAGGTGGAGCTCTAATTTATAATGAGCAATAATACTAATAAACTAGGCTCTTCCTCTAGAAAAATATTCTATATCTAACTTTTCCAGTTTTTCTTGTACTTATAATGTAAATTTCAGTAAATTTGGAGACCAGAGGATGAAGTGTCCCTCTTCTCGTTACATTTATATTTAGTGGGAAGGCCGATGGCAAACCAAAAGTGTATAAGTAAATAAATTACTACATTGGTGATGTGTTATAAAGAAGTTCTGGTTCCATTAGAAACCTAGCCTAGTTAAATCAGGGAAGGTGCCCTAAGCCAGTGAGATTTATTTTCAGCCCTGAAGGATAAATGAGTGTTAGCAAAGGGAGAAGTAGGAGAGTAAAGTGGTTAAGAGCTAAAGCTCAGGACCTAGATTGACTGGGTTTAAATCCTGGATCCAGTAATTATTAGGTGTGTGGCCTTGGGTGATTCAATTTCTTTGTGCCTCACTGCCTTTACCAGAAGAAGAGTATAATAAAAAGTTCATAGGATAGTCTATGAGTTTAAATATAATAATATTATTAATAATATTATAATATTAATATTATAAATATAATATATATAATATTATAATATTAATATTATACATATTAATATTATAAAAATATAATAATACATGAAAAGCACTTAGGACAGTGTCTGCCCTGTGAAAGTCATTTGATAATTACTAGTTCTTACTGACAGTAAACAGGCTGTGCAAAAACCCCAAGGGTAGAAGGCACCGCGTGTCTTTAATTGCCTTAGAGAAGACCAGGGTGACAGGACTAGTGTTCAAGGAAGAACACGCCTCAAGGTGTGGCTGACCTGAGAGAGCCAGCACAGGTAGTAATTGTAAATTTGAACATTATCTCACTCACTTTATTCAAACCTCACAACGCCATGATGAGATAGGTAGGGAAACAACATCATTCCCGTTTTGCAAATGAAGTGACTGTGGTTCAGAGACACCAAGAGATTTACCAATGTCACACAGCTTGCAGATAGCAGAGGCATTACTTAAAACCAGGTTTTCTGACTCCAAATTTTGGATTCTTCCTCTTGGAACACTTAGTATCACTCTCCCAATCACAATCATGCTTCCACTTTAAGCTGATCAACTCCAGGGAGATTTTAGAGACTCTGCTATAAATTCAAATGAAAAATGATGGGAAATGATTCTGTTTCATTCCATTTTTAGGCTCAATGTACAAGTGCAGTGAGTGGATGTCCCAAGATTTATAACCCTGTCTGTGGGACAGATGGAGTTACTTATTCTAATGAATGCGTGTTATGTATTGAAAATAGGTGAGTACAAACCTGAATTTCTTTTAAAATATATGTTTTAAGCTAGAAGTCTTCAAATTTTTACATATATTATCCCTTTAAGTCTCAAAGACTATACCAATAACATTAATCTCACCATGAGAGAAACAAAATACCTAGTTTTCCCCCAAACAATTCTTGATTTCTTTTTCTCCTTATTATATATGTTATGATTATATAGAGAGGTGTGCATGTGTGTGTGTGTGTGTGTGTGTGTGTGTGTGTGTGCATTATGATAGAAAGTAGTATTTATTATGTCAAGCATTATGCGAGGCACTTAATATTCACAATGACTCTATGAGGTAAATAATACTCAGCTTAATATACCCATGAAGAAATTGAGACTCAGTTTAAATAACTTGCTCAAGGTCACCCAGCCATGAGTGGCAGATCTGGTACAAAATCCTTGCTCTTTCCACTATACTTTAAAGTCAGGTACTAGACTAAATATTTGTGAGATCCACAAGAAAATCCAACATGTTTTGTCTCCCAGTTTGCTTATACTCAACGCTAACACGGTGTGGTCAATGGTAGTATAAGCAAAGTGCTCCGAGAGCACAAAACTAAAAAGAACTAATTGTGCCTGCTAGGATTTGGAAAAGTCTGAGGTTTTCTCTAGAACATAAAGAAGGAGAGAGAGGTATTTCAAGATGAAGAAAAAACTGAACAAAAGTGAGAAAGGAATTAATAACATGGTGCTGTATAAAAGGTGTTAAAGAAAGGACAATGGGCTAGAGGAAGGAAAGTGTTTGAATGTTTCTTTCAATTAAATAAAAAAAATCACTTCTACGATAAAAACCCAACCTTTTATAGCGAACGAGATAGTCTGGATTTTTTAAAGCCCACATACCCAAAATACCATTATACTTAAAAAATCATTCTTGGTGATAGCAATGATTGTGTTCACTAAAGCCCTGAAGTATGCAAATATGAATTATATAGATTAGGTGACCAAAAACATATTTTTGTAACACTTTATGTAATACTTTAGTGAACACAATCACTTATGGATGTGAGACCTAGCCTCAGTGGAGTTTCTGAACTGATTGTAGGTGGGTAGGTGATGGGAATTAGACTCAGGTACTCAGAGAAATAAATTCGCCACAGATTTTCTGTCTTACTCAGCTGCTGAACACTTATGTGCCAAGCATTGTGCTAGTCTCCTCTGCTTTCCTAGTAGATATAACTGAAAGAAAATAGCACAGATAAGGTAGCTTCTTGTAACTTGTGACAAGAAGTCAAATGAGGTGTGAGCAACATGCTACAGGAGTGAAGGAGAAATACAGATTGCTTCCTACTGGAAGAGTCAAGAAAGGATTCATGAAAAGGGTGTCATTTAAACTGGACTTTGCATTTTCATAGCATCACAAAAGCGCTCCAGGTTAAATAAAGGTGTAGAATGATCAAAACAAAAGAGATCCCACAAGTGACCCAGAAAACTCTGTTATTTTGGAACTGATGTGGTATTAACACTTTGATTTAGGTTCAAATGACTGCCTGCATTCCACATCTCTAATTCCTTGTACCATGCACCCTCTCCTTGGTCTGCTTTAAGTCGTTTCAGAAAATTCTCAGTATTTAACAAGAATTGTGGAATTAGGTCTCCAGGGAGAAACATCTAATATCCTGAAGTTTTAGGCCCAAAACATTGGATGTTCTGCTTTTTCAAAAAAATTTCCACATTAAGGACTTGTAAAAGGAACTTGAAACCACTTGTTAAAAGGAATTTGAAACCACTTGTTAATTTTCTCATGGCTTATGTTCTTGACCTTAAGGTCAAACATCATATTTCCATCCAAGGGGAGGAGAAAGCAACACAACAGCCTTGAGGCTTGGTCAATTTCCAAGAGCCGGCAATCAAAAGGCCCAGTATTTAGACTGAACCATTGGGAAAATATGAGCATAGAGCTGGGACACCCGGTTACCTTAGACTTTAAAACCTACCAGTCCTACCTGCTCTTTCTATTCTTTTAAAATTATGTAAATATGGGAGCAACATTTGAATGCCAGAAAATGTAACTTCTCTTCCTATATTTCTCTGATAAGAAAACAGGTCTAGAGAGAAAATGTGTCTTTTTCAAATGCAACATATTTTCCAATGTACCATTTTGCCTTTGTCTCTACTGCCCATTAAAAGCCCCAAACAAATACATTGTATGGTTAACTAGAGCCAGGCTCTGACCTTAGCTGTTGAGCTTTGAGATGGGTAGACAAACAAGGGCTTGCATCTCCTTGATCATTAAGTGCTTAGCAGACATATTCAGTAAGAACTTTTTTTTTCTAATTCCTGTATGTCTTCTTAAGAAATCTATACTGGCAAATTCTTCTCTATAGACTACTATTCTCCTGTAGAACTTTCTGCAATGACAGAAATGCTGTCCAATACGGAGGCCTCTAGCCATGGTACCAGCACTTAAAATGTGGCTACTATAAATGAGATCCTGGATTTTTAATATTACTTAACTTTAACTGATTTAAATTTAAATAGTTATATGGGATAGTGGACAGCACAGCTATGGAAAATAAGCCAATCCGTAGGCTCTGTCTAGATGCTAACTAAAGCAGCTATCATATGGGATAAGGATATAATTTCCTTTTGCAAGATCTCACAGATGAGAATCCCCAGAGTTCTAAGGCAATGGATCAATCAGTTAGAAGGTCCTGAAGTAGCCCAGGCACCAGCTAAGATGGAAACCTGGTAGCTAGGACAATGCCGTCAGAAGGAAAAGAAGCAACAATGGATTAAAGATTAATTTCAGAAGCTTTTTATAACGCCCTGCTAGATCTGTAAACTCTGTAAGGACGGACATTTTTCCCTTTTGTTGTATCCTTAATGTATGTTATAGTTCTCAATCAATATTTGAGGAGTTAATGAATAAGTGAATGAGTAAATGAATAACAGAAATTGAAATGGAAATGAATCTCAAACCTCTCTATTTTAAATAAAGCTGATCTTTTTTCCTTGTTTTTCTCCCGTTGTCACGTTTTATCAACAAAGTTTAAGCTGATTTTTTTCCCCCAATCTCTTCTATAGGAAACACAAGACTCCTGTCCTCATTCAAAAATCTGGGCCTTGCTGAGAACCAAGGTTCTGAAATTCCATAAGAACACTATGATGCGGTGGCTGGCCTGATTGTTGAATAAAATGCATCTAAACACTTCCTGTTGCTCCCATATGCTTTTTCCTCAAAGGCACGTTTGATTATACTGGGGACGGAGGATGGAGGCAAACTCAGAATAAACCAAGTTTTACAAAACACAGCAATCCTGTAATTTTGGACAGGGTTTCCTTCATGCTTTTTCCTTCCCCATCTTCCTCACATTCTGAGGACTCCGTCTCAGGAAATGTGATTGCAGATATTAAGTGACAGGACATGATCGATCATGAATACATGTAATCCCATGAGGACTAGACTAGCATTTTAAGAAACAGTTGGAAAACTCTCAGTCCAGAAACATGTTGCCCATCACCTTTCACCGACTGAAATAATTCCCTTAGGGTTCCTTGGGATTTAACTGAGCATCTATTGTGCCTGGCACTGGTCTGGGTACAGAGGCATATGATTTTGAAATGCTGCCTGTCTGGTGAAACAGAGTTTAGTCTTAAGATTTTCCATATATCTCACAATGTAGATTTCAGGTGAGACACGACTTTTTCAAAGAGGCTCTGAATCATTGAGGAAACCAAAAAAGCTACATTTTCTCAACTATGCAGTGGAGAAGCCTCTGCATTCAGCCTTAATTCTCCCCCAGCAGAGGCCATTCCCTACTAGTTACTGAGGTGAGTAGCAGTGATGTAGAGCTCCCCATTTTCCCTGGTAGCCTGAGGACTATATCTCAGCCTTGACTTGGAGATCTGCTTCTTTGGGTCTGACACGTTTGTGCTGAGATAACCAAAGAAGAACTAAGGCCTCATTTTGAATTAACTTTTACCACCAAACCATCCCCAAGAGATGATTTGCCATGGAAGGAAGGGACTACAGACCAGATGAACTGATCATGAGGCCGCTGTGTAGTTCACTTTGCTTTACATATGAGCCACAATAACCCTGGAAGGTTATCCTTATCTTGTGAGTAAACTTAGAAAAGTTAAGTAACCTGACTAATATCACCAGCAAATAGGTGGCAAAGTTAGGCTTTTAATTCAGGGCTGACTCCAGATCTAATGCTTCCTAGTCTAAACCACAATCACCCCAGGTGGACTATTCCTTCCCGATTTCTTTCACAGGAACTTTAGGTAACATCCTCATATTAAACGGCCTATGTGTTTATAGTCAGGGACAGCAAATAAGGTAGAAATAACGAAGTGCCTCAAAAGTAGAAAAGTATCTATAATCACAAAAAAAGAAAAGGAGAAGCAGCTTGAATTCCTAAGCTCATACAAAGAAGCAGCCCAGAATGGAGAAGTGGGTAGAGGGTTAAGTGAACCTGAGATGCATCAGGTTCCCTGATAAATAGTGGAGAATACATCACCCGCTGAACCAAAGGTAGCCAATAAAATCTGTGCCACACTTGGAACACACAGTTGCCGGACACTCTAAGGGTTAGGTTAATTTCTTGTGAAATTCAGAATATACGTGACTTGAGGTTTAAATCTGACCACTAGGGGATGCTGTGGTCTACCAAGTGACTCAGCCAAACCACCACCTCACAGTTCAGGTAAGTTATGAATGCAAGATGGCTTCCAGCATCTTGTCTGTGATGCTAGAGGACATTTCAACGACAACGCTAAGCTTAAGGAACTTGGACACAGTAAATGGATTTAAACATTGAATGCTAGAAATTGTCGTGTCTAATTGGACCATATTACAGGAGAGAAGAGGTTTGGAGATTACAGGCAGAGCCAATACATAAACCCAGATTGTCTGCCTTTAATGGTTCTGCTCTCTTTCTGACCTGTTAATAAACTTAGGCAACCCACATTTCTGCCTGGCCATGCCCCCAAAGTGTTGCCAAGCCAAGTTCTCAGGACACAAAACAAGACAAACAAGAAGCAATAGCTGCCCCTGGGAAAGAAAGGATGGACAACGAATGGTACCTGAAAGCAAATTCACAAGTCACCCAATTCAAGGATCTGAAACCGAGCAGGATCCTGTGGGGCCCTCCTGGGTACAAATCCTTTCCCTGTCCCCCATTTCTTGTTTGCAGGAAGAGGGCTTCAACCTCCTAGACCTTCCCTGAGTTCCAAAGAGCACATTCAAACAGTTGGTGGTCAGGAAAGTAAGAGAATGCAGAAACAAAGGCGGAGAGATCAAGAAACTATAGTGCAGTGATCAAAACCTCGAACTCATTCCCCCTCAAGGGATATACTTAACAGTATCTTTGAGTTCTTCTGCAGGAACTAAAGCCCCCACCCAGGTGGAGGATGGTAACTTCAGGCTGAACCCAAGATTCCTGGAGCACCTCCCCGTTACCTCACCAACAACCAATCAGTAGAAAGTCACATCTCCTATAGCCCTCATCCCAAATTATACTTATAAAAATTCCTCCCTGAGAAGCATCAGGGAGTTCGGGGGTTTTTGAACATGAGCCACCCTATTCTCCTTGCTTGGTCCTGTATTAAGCCTTCCTCTGCTCCAGACTCCGACATTTTGGTTTGTTTAGCCTCACTGTGTGTTGGGCACAGAATCTTGTGTTCCGTAACATTAAAATCTTACAAATGTTTTTCCCGCCAGTCTGGATTTGGAAAGGAAGGGACAAAATGAAACCTTACCTTCCTCTCTCGACCAGGCAGCACAGAAAGAAACAGAGATGGGCCAGCTGACTTCGGTAAGGATTCTTACCCTTGGCCAGCTCCTGCAGGATTTTCCTGGATCCTGTCTGTGGGTTCCAGAGAGAGTGGGGTGTCCCAGGGGGTTTTCCCTCCACCCTTCACGGTGAGCGCTTGGCTGAGACTCCATTTTCTCCAGGGCGCGTCATACATGAATAATCTTGTCTAGGTTCAAAGTTCTCCATTGCGGCCATTGTAATTCATGTTTATCTTTGGTAAGATTAACCTGCTCATTCAGCCTTCAAACAAAATTTTATTCTTCCGAGGCGTCACTCCGGACCAGTCCAGCGTTAAGTCGGACCAAGTCTGACGTCTGACGCGGTACCCGGTCTAGTTTCAGAGTCGGCCCCGTCCATCACCGGAAACAGTCCGGTCTCTTATGTCCGTTGCATTCCAACTCCGGCCAGTTTCAGAACCCAGGCCAGGGGGGAAAAGTGCTCAAAGTCTGAAAGTTCTTAACACACAATGGATGGATGGAGGATTGGAGTGAATTTACCCACCACCTCCAGAGGCGGCGAGAAAGCCGCGACTCAAGGGCCTGTGCAGGTACCTTCACTGCTGTTTCTCGTCCCCCTGAGGGCTGTTGAGGGTCTCCTTGGGTTCCCTCTTCTGTCACCAGACCTGTGAAAAGATAAACTGAGGCATATTACAAATTTTAAGTTTGAGGGGCTTCCCTGGTGGCGCAGTGGTTGAGAGTCCGCCTGCCGGGTTCGTGCCCCGGTCCGAGAAGATCCCACATGCCGCAGAGCGGCTGGGCCCGTGAGCCATGGCCGCTGAGCCTGCGCGTCCAGAGCCTGTGCTCCGCAACGAGAGAGGCCACAAGAGTGAGAGGCCCACGTACCGCAAAAAAAAAAAAAAAAAAAAAATTTAAGTTTGAGCAAAAATTGATTCAAATCGGGCAGCGTCCAAACTAGCTGACAGGAAGGAGCTCCAAGGGTCAGTGCAAAATGGCATTTACAGCCAGAAAGGAGGGGGGACAAGGAAGTTACTAGACAAAGTTATTGCAATGTCACTTTCCTTTAGGGGATGGCAGGGGTTTAACAGGCAGATTATTTAACTAATGCTGATTAGGCGATTTCTGATCTACTAATTTAAGATTCCATGTCTCGAAATGGAAACTATAATTCAGTTAAGTCTTGGTTTGGTGACATGGGTCTTAGCGTAAGCAACTCCATTGGGGGCCTGTTGCCTTATTTTTAACAGAACCATCAGAAAGCATGTGGATTACTGTGTTCATGTCTGGTTGGTTCATTTTTTAAAAAGATATTTACAACTGGAATATGTTTAGAGGAGACAGATAACCATGATAGATAAGAACTTGAAACTTTTTCCTATGATAGATGGTTGAAAGAAGTAGGAAACTTTCGTTTGAGGAAAGGAAAACCCTTAGAAATCTGCTGAGTCTTTTCAAACAATTTAAGGGAGAGAATGCTAACACCATGAAAGCAGAAACTTTGTTCTTTTTTTATTGCTGTATTACAGGCTGGAAGACAGTACCTAACATCTAGGAGGTGCTCAATTAATATTCTTTTTGTTACATAAATGAATGAGGAAGAGGAATAAACATGTTCTTGTTGGCCCCAAAGGGTAGAATTTAGAATAATTGCGTAGGGATTAAAGGGAGATTGATTTGGGTTCAGTAGAAAAGCATATAGTATAATGGTTAAAATCAGGGTCTCTGATTTAGAGTGCCTGGACTGGAATCTGGTTTTACCACTACTTAACCATGTGTCCTGGAAAAAGGCAGAGGATTTCTCAAAGTCTCAGTTTTCTCATCTCTAATATAGGGTTAATAATAACAAGTCCCTCTTAGGGCAATCAGTACAATGCCTGCTCTACAGTAAGTGCTCAAGAAGGACTAACTATTATTATCACTGTTGTTATTGTTCATCTCATAACCCTTCGAGCTCACTAAAAAGGTCTCCTGGTACATGAACATTTCCCTGATAGGAAGAGCTCTGCTTCTTCAGGTAACAATTCACTGCATTATTGAATTGTTACCCTCTGGAATAGATTCCTTAACTGGGTACAAGAGTAGACTAAAATCACTCTGCTTTTAACTGTAGAAAATTCCAAGGTTATAAACCACACCCCCAAAACAAGAACTCAAGGGTAGTGACTGAGAATAAGTTTTGTGGAAGGAGAAGGGTTTTGTGGCCATGGTGGAAAATAGGGTAGTAAACCCAACTTCCACTGTTAGTTCCTCATCCCTAGGGAATTAGGAATGCAGGACAGTTGCCTTTACTGGTTTCAGAGTATTTGAAATATAAAGCTATCAGACAAAAATAGTATACAAAAAAATATTTTTGTCCCATTGAAGAAGTAAACTTGTTTGAAATAAAACATTTTTTAAAGTATTTCTAATAGTTTTTAAAACTATGATGATTTTTCATAGTTTATGAGCCTCCTGAGAAATAGGAACATGAGGAACATTGAAACTTTTATTTCCATTTCTCTTGCCCAATTTATCCCCTAAAAACCTTTACTTAATCCAACTAAGTAAAAGTAAAATGTATTTGCATAATAAAAGAAGCAATTGCATAAAAAGGTGCGAAGCTCTTACATTTCAAAGCTCTTTTTTTTTTTTTCTGGATTTTTAACCACTGCGCAGCCAGGGAAGTCCCTAGGAATTTGCATTTTAAGCCAGCTAAGCATCTGATGGGCTTGGGGGTTGGAGAACCTACGTGGGGGTAGTTGGGCACAGGTAGGGACCTCAGAACAGTTTTCTTGCCAAGAGGGTGCTAGACGCATGGGGAGAAATATTGAAAATGGGGATGGGGAAAAGACTTATACTGAGTAAGTATAAAACGTATACTGAGTACTTAGCACTGCTAACAATTTCCTTTTCTTTTTTTTTTATTTTTTATTGGAGTATAGTTGTTTTACAATGTTGTGTTAGTTTCTACTGTATAGCGAAGTGGAGTTCCCTGTGTTATACAGCAGGTTCTAATTAGTTATCTATTTTATACATACTGTGTATATATGTCAATCCCAGTCTCCTGACGCATCCCACCCCCGCCACTTTTCCCCCCTTGGTGTCCATACATTTGTTCTCTACATCTATGTCTCTATTTCTGCCTTGCAAACAGGTTCATCTGTACCATTTTTCTAGATTCTAAATATATGTGTTAATATACAATATATGTTTTTCTCTTTCTGACTTACTTCACCCTGTATGAGTCTCTAGGTCCATCCACATCTCTACAAATGACCCAATTTTGTTCCTTTTTATGGCTGAGTAATATTCCACCATATATATATACGTGCCACATCTTCGTTATCCATTCACCTGTTGATGGACATTTAGGTTGCTTCCATGTCCTGGCTATTGTAAATAGTGCTGCAGTGAACACTGTGGTACATGCATCGTTCTGAACCATGGTTCAGAAAGGTATATGCTCAGTAGTGGGACTGCTGGGTCACATGGTAGTTCTATTTTTAGTTTTTTAAGGAACCTCCATACTGTTCTCCATAGTGGCTATATCAATTTACATTCCCACCAACAGTGCAGGAGGGCTCCCTTTTCTCCACACCCTCTACAGCATTTATTGTTTGTAGATTTTTTTTTTTTTGCGGGGGGGGGGGTAGGAGTTTATTAATTATTTATTTTTGCTGTGTTGGGTCTTAGTTTCTGTGCGAGGGCTTTCTCTAGTTGTGGCAAGCGGGGGCCACTCTTCATCGCGGTGCACGGGCTTCTCACTATCGCGGCCTCTCGTTATGGAGCACAGGCTCCAGACGCGCAGGCTCAGTAGTTGTGGCTCACGGGCCTAGTTGCTCCGCGGCATGTGGGATCCTCCCAGACCAGGGCTTGAACCCGTGTCCCCTGCATTGGCAGGCAGATTCTCAACCACTGCACCACCAGGGAAGCCCCGTTTGTAGATTTTTTGTTGATGGCCATTCTGACCCGTGTGAGGTGATACCTCATTGTGGTTTTGATTTGCATTTCTCTAATGATTAGTGATGTTGAGCATCTTTTCATGTATTTGTTGGCCATCTATGTGTCCTCTTTGCAGAAATGTCTGTTTAGGTCTTCTGCCCACTTTTGGATTGGGTTGTTTGTTTTTGTGATATTGAGCTGCATGAGCTGCTTGTATATTTTGGAGATTAATCCTTTGTCAGTTGCTTCATTTGCAAATATTTTCTCCCATTCTGAGTGTTGTCTTTCCGTCTTGTTTATGGTTTCCTTTGCTGTGCAAAAGCTTTTAAGTTTAATTAGGTCCCATTTGTTTATTTTTGTTTTTATTTCTCTTACTCTAGGAGGTGGGTCAAAAAGGATCTTGCTGTGATTTATGTCAGAGAGTGTTCTGCCTCTGTTTCTCTCTAAGAGTTTTATAGTGTCCGGCCTTACATTTAGTCCTTTAATCCATTATGAGTTTATTTTTGTGTATGGTGTTAGGGTGTGTTCTAATTTCATTCTTTTACATGCAGCTATCCTTTTTTCCCAGCACCATTTATTGAAGAGGCTGTGTTTTCTCCATTGTATATTTTTGTCTCCTTTGTCAAAGATAAGGTGACCGTATGTGCATGGGTTTATCTCTGAGCTTTCTATCCTATTCCATTGATCTATATTTCTGTTTTTGTGTCAGTACCATACTGTTTCGGTGACTGTTACATTGTAGTACAGTCTGAAGTCAGGGAGGCTGATTCCTCCAGCTCTGTTTTTCTTTCTTAAGATTGCTTTGGTTATTCGGGGTCTTTTGTGTTTCCATACAAATTGTAAAATTTCTTGTTCTAGTTCTGTGAAAAATGCCATTGGTAATTTGATAGGGATTGCATTGAACATGTAGATTGCTTTGGGTAGAATAGTCATTTTCACAATATTGCTTCTTCCAATCTAGGAGCATGGTATATCTCTCCATCTGTTTGTGTCATCTTTGATTTCTTTCATCAGTGTCTTATAGTTTTCTGAGTACAAGTGTTTTACCTCCTTAGGTAGATTTATTCCTAGGTACTTTATTCTTTTTGTTTCATTATTTAAGCAGTACCTAACTTTTAGCTAAATAATATGAAACATGTAGATAATAAAATGATGTTCATGAAAAAGGAATAATATAGGTTTTTGCTTTTCAACAAGTCAACATTCACTGGAAAGCCAACAAACATCAAAAGTAAAATAGGCTTGTTGGAGATAAGGTCAAAAGACACTTGGTTTGGTGGATTGCTATTTGTGGCCATGCATTTTTTTAGATAGTAATAGGTGACCATTCTATTTATTGCATGTGTAGTCATGAATAAAGCATGTAAAATAAAATTAATACTATTCTGGGGGGGCTTTTTATTATTCCCTGTTGAAGGAAGGACTAACAGAAAGTGGCAGATTAGGAGTCATCGAACAGTTGTGTTAGAAACAGAAAATAAACACAAAGAAAACTACTGAGTAAGAAAAATCCATACCTGTGGAATTTAGAGGAGCAAAAAGCAGGAGCCATGTGTACTATAAAAACAAATAGACAAGAACAACAACAAAAGAAACATAGAGATAAGCACCTGAATAGAATAGAAATAGAAATAGAATAGAAAAAGAATGAGAAGCAGAGAGAAAGACAGTGAAACTTTAGGAACTTTTATAGTGATTATAATTCTTCAAGGCCATATTCAATGTAAGTTATTATATTTTGAACTGCTTATGCTACATATCAGGGTTTTTAAACTCTTTTGTTTATTGAAATGTATGTGCTTTTCCTTAAAACTTACAGCTATATTTTTGAAATAAAGTTTTTTTTGATTTCTAGAGAACTTTAAAATATTCAAAAGAATGACTTAATGGAAATTAGCTTTCAAACCTTAACAATGTAAATTACTATCAGGTGAAAGTTAATGAACAATAATAAATAGGAGCCAACCTGTATTGAGTAATTAATCCCATGTGCCAGACCCTATGTTAAATGCTTCCCTTGCATTGTCCCACTGAATCCTCACAGTGACCCCTGAGATCCTCATTTTAGGAATGAGAAAACTGAGATTCTCATTCACTCAGGGTTAGAGCTATTAAAACCGCAGAATTCCTTGGCTTATCTGTCATGTTACACTGCCTGTCCATCTCTTACTTATAACTGCTACTGCCTCTGCCTTCTGTGACAGCATTTATAGCCTCCCCTTCTTTAAAAGTAATTACTCCAGGTTCCCTGAACCTACCATGCTCTCTGGCCTCTGCATTACTTCTCTGAGTTGTCCTTATTGTTCAACCTCCCCACCTTTCACACACACATACACACACACACACGCACACATTATTTGCACACAATCCATCTGTCTAATTTTTTCTTGGTTTATCAGATGCAGGTGTGACCTCTGAGAACTCTTTCTTAATACAACTCTTCTTAAGTGCCCCCTCTTTTTGGTCCTTTTATGTGCTTGGCCAATTTCTCAAACATCTTTTCAAGATCTCTGCCACTGCAGAAACCACGGTCTCCCCAATGTTTTCTAGGTTTTCCTCTTTTCTTGATTTTCTAGGCATTCTAAGCACTCTTAGGTATATGAGTCAGGTCAGTAAATCTGTTTCATAGCCAAACACTACACCCCCTTCCCCCACTCATGCTCATCAGAAAAATCAACTGTATCTAGTAGAGCTAAAAAGTGAGGACCAACAAAATTTTCCATAGAACTTGGACAATGGAATCCATCCCTAAAACACTCTCTCAAATCCAACCCTTCTTCTCCATTTCCTCAAATACTGCCCTCTCTAAGCCCAGCATTACTTCTGATGTGGTTTAATATAACTCACTAGGTGCTCTATCTGTCCAAGGTTATTCAGTCTGTCTTCCTTCCAGTGTATCCTCCTACTCTATACACTGCACAGTACCAACTCTTTCTGAACGAGTAAATACTTCTAGACCACACAATAAAGTAGTACTTTGATTTTTTTAAAAAAAGCTGTAAAGGCTACACATTGTCTACTGAAGAAAGTCCTAATTTAGCCTGGTGGTTATAACCCCTCAGGAATATAAAACCTCACGTTCTGTCTTCACTCTAGGCATTTTTCTCACGATAATGTCTTTCTGCATTCCTTTTTTACCTGTCACTTTTACCTATTTAATAAACATCACACACACATGTGTTATCACTTAAGGTAGTAGTTCTCAAACTTTAGACTCCATGAGAATCCCCTGGAGAGCTTCTTTACAATTGCAATGGCCAAGCCTCACCCTCCAGAAATTATGGATCAGTTGATTTGAGGTGGATCCCACTGATTTGTCATCCATCTCAGTTGTTAAATCTCCCATGAATTTTTCCTGCTCTCCCAAGCCTATCTCTTCCAAATTCCCATAATAATTTGTTGGTTCCTCTCTTATTGTAACCACAGTCAACCTTGAAATATAAGAAAGTGTGCTAATGTTTATTTGTTTTAGTTTCCTAAGGGGAATGATTGAGTCCTAAGTATCTCTGTATTCTGTATTACACAAACACAGAACATTCTCAGTATACTGACTCAATAAATAAACGAAAATTAATTTTATATCATGAATCTGGTGGTGGTCAATATTTTTAAAGAGTTGGGTTTCCTTCTTTCATATTAGGTGAAAATTCCTGTTTGAAAATTGATGTGTGGAGAAGGACACCTTTTTCTTTACCCAATTATATTCAGTATCTGGAGTCTGCAAGTTAAACTGATGTATTACAGATTAACAGGAGAAAAACGGCTGATTCATATGCATATGAAAGCTAACAAAAGAAGTAACTAGCTCACTAGATGGTTAAACATAGAGGCATAGATGCCTAACTCAGTAGGGGAAAAGGAGGGAGAAGAAAAGGCTTCTGTGGGAAGAACAAATAGGAGAGACAAATGGGTTTTTAGGAGAGCAGATGAAAAAGTTTGTGATGATGTTTGTCTGTGCAGGTGTGAATGGTCTTTCCCTCTTCTTCACGGCCTTATTTTCATTTATAATAGGTTTACTCATCTTCTTTCGTCTCCCACTAGACCTGCCCCAAAGATGGAATTTACAGCAGTCTTATTTCCCAGAAGTTGCCTGGATCTATGGATAAGCTGTTCCTTCTGTTCAGTAGATAAAATTCTGCACATACGAGGATGGGAGAAAACGCCACTGTGCATGGAAAAAGAAAGCAAGACCTTCAAGGGAGGTAAGATTGAGGGATTGGGCGTTTTATGCCTATTATCCCCCCTTTCTGCTTTCAGTGTAGATGGAAATGAGAACAAGGTTTCTTAGGGGTGAGAGGGAAAGGAACATGTAAAGCCATGGGGAAACCTACCTAAGCATCAAGGAGGGTTATCTTCAAGGAAAAGATTATCAGTGTTCTCAAAGATATCATCCTGATGCTAGATTTGTCACTTGTTTCACATCCCTACTACCAACACTCTCCGAAATCCCTGCTCCAGTGTAACTTATGCTTTTACTTCTCTCATATCTTGTTCCTACCTTTATCTGTCTATCTCTACCACATTTAACTGGAGGTCTATCGGAAGACAGTGAAGTGTACCATCCCTACAAATTGTGTCTATGGGAACAAAAATGGGTTTTTTGTACATGTAACTAGGAAGGAGGAGGCTTATTGATGATTTTGGAAAGTGAGACAGTTTTCCTCTCATTCAAAAAGTCAAAGCCAGAAGTTACTTACCTTATATAAAGTACTTTCAATCAAACATAATTGAGAGACACTGGTATTAAGGATGTTAAGTTCTGAAAGAGAGAAGAGGGATAATTTGGCTTATTCTAAGGAAGCTGGGTGAAATACTCTATTTGAATGTCACTAGAGCAGAAAGAGACTGAGGCTGGGACACAGCAAAGTCCCCTAACACCCAGGCAGCACCAGCTTTCTCAGGATAACATTGGCTGGAAGTCCGTTTCAGGTGGTAGGCAAGGAACTAAGAGAAAATTCACCTCTGTAACAGGATCCTTTTAGCAGTGAGAGGTCTGCACTTTGCTCCCAGGAGAGGAAATTGTAAGCTTCCCTAGAAGGGATGGAAGGAGAAAGCAGAAGCAGGAAGGAGAAAGCCCTCTCCACTCTGACCTGTGTGTCCTTGACAGTCCTGTATTGTCTGAGGTGAAGTTCCTCTTAGAACCCAGAATACCCAGGTGGGAAGACCTGGTGCTATTTATAATTCCCAGTGTGGCCCTGACACCTGCCAATGAGGTTGCTGTGTAATTATCCACCCATCCTTTCAAAATGAAGGGAATTTCAGGGGTCACTTGTTTTTCATTCCTTAAAAAGGAAAACAGTGAGTTGGGCATCAGATAGAAACATCTGCCTCTGTCCTCCTCAACTTCTGATTTCTACCCTTCAATAGGCACCAAATTCCCACCGAATTCCCCTTAAAAACCAAACGGTAGAGAGGTGTGTATATTTCAGTTCCTCCCCCATGATGCGTGCATGTTACAGAAACCACTGAAGCATGCTGCAAGACAATCACTTGAAATTAGCTTTGAGAGGGCAAGGTTTGCACGGGTCAGTTATTTCCCCTGAACTGGGAGACAGCACTTTCAGTGTGAGAAAAGGAGAAACACAGCTGTAAGGGACATTGAGGACAAGATTGGCCAAAACGTGTAAAGTAAGGAACAGAGCAAAACCAAATCAAGCATTAGAGGAGGATTTCTCAGGGCTCAGATCATGCCCATATCATATCCATATCAAAATGATTTTTAGGGTTCCTTTCCCTTCATCCCAGCTAAGCTCTTCAATTCTCTCTGCCGAGTCCCAGGTAAACCTAGGCCATCACCTGACCCAGCTTCTAAATCTTAATCTTTATCTGTTTATCCTACTGTTCTCACCTGGATGTATCTGTTGCCCAAGGCAGGCTAAGTGTAAGACATGTCCATCTGTCTCCAGAGATCAACTTAATTAAAATGAGCATATCCTCGTTGCAAACAAGATGGGTTTTTATTGATGTTTCAGGAAAATTCGGATGGAGTCATTCTCCTAAGATAGAGTACTGCATTTATTTACTGAAAGCCACTGGGAAGGAATGATTGATGGGCCAAGGTTTGCATTTCACCATATGTAACACAAGGAGTCTGTACTTAGTGTTGCTGTGTCCCTCAGTATGCAGTCAATGGAAAATATATTTGACTGGAGCAAGAGAGAGCTACTTAAGTGACCTCCTTTATTTTAGTATTAATGTTAGACCACAAATGAATCAGGTCTTCTATATAAAAACTGGTATTTTAAAAGTCTTTTAAGTAAATAAAAAATTACTAACTTTCAGCGTGGAAACCAAGAATGATCTACGTATTGAAGCACATGAGACTTTTTAAGATCAGATATACTGATTCGTTGGCCTATGAGACTACTATAAACGCAAATGGGAGATCCCAACTGAAAGGCTTCTTTCTAAAGATTCGTATGACATTCGCTGTATGAATACCGGGATCCTGCAGTAAATGTGCCCTCATGTTTAACTTGTTCTTGCCATGTCTGCTTACCTTGACTTTCGGATTAGTTTTGTTCCCACTGCTTTTTGCACCTGGGTTTCCCTTCCCAGGTGCTTAATTGCAGGGAACTGTCTCGTATTCCAGGGAATTTATTTCTAATGCTCTTTACTGCACCATATTTGAGGCATTTCCTTTTATCGTGGACGGGCAGAAAATCACATCAATGCCAATGCAGTGAGATTTGTGAGAGAAGAGGATGGAAAAGGCAGAATTTGGCTGTTTTTAAACTCTCTTGCATAAGTAGGCTCTACAGGGTATTTGAACTGTACTTCCTTGAAGAATAATTACGTATATCATAAAATTAGTCAACAATGAAAATTGTTACTAGACCAAGTACAGGACTAAGATAATCCCTCGGCTGTTCAAAACCTCAAGGAACACTCCTATCAGGTGAGAGTCACAGAGCAGGACCTCAGGAGTCAGAGGGAGGAGACAGAAGGTTCTAGTTCATTTCCTACCTCTTCTAGCTTCTGCTTTACTCATTCGCTATAAACTAAGTGTGAATTTCCTTTATTCAGTCATTTGTTGGCTGGCTTCATTATCTTGGGGGAGTCAACCAATTAGAGGAAAGAAACTCTGAAGGAGAAGAGACATTTCATTGATTTTTTAGGACCTTCTTTAATCCAGAACCCTGAGAGGCAAAGAAAAGAGATTTCCTAATCATATCAAAAATCTTGGCAGATTTAAGCAAGATAATCCCATATAAAGCCTTCAGGTATCTCCATATTTGAAATTAGTCCAATCTCTGGAAAGAGAAGGGGATAATAGATGCCTGTAGAGGTTTAAAAGTTTTGTGAGCTCCAAAGAGGCTTCATGAAGCATCTCCTTTCATTGTCCTTCTATGCCTACCTACACCGAGTCCCTACCACAAAGAAAGGGTCTGAAATAAAACCCAGCCTTCTGTTAAACCTCTCTATGACTCCGTCCATGCTGGGACTGAGAGCTATGAGGGAATGGGAACAAGTACTGGAGGTTCACAGGAAACTGCATGCCTTCTGATTCTACTTGTTGCCCATGGGAGGTTATGACCTACAGCAACTGTCTAGTAGTTGAGGCCTTTATGAGAGACAGTAGAGCAGAGACCCTAGAGAGCTCGTATACTTCTGGGTGCAAGAAAATGACAACCTCTCTTCAGAATTTTTTTTTTTCTGGGTCACAAGGACCCTTCTTAGATAATTCTTGGAGAATAAGAAAAGGCTCCTTGAAACCATCATTCGATGGCATCCTCTGATGCCTACTTGTTGTCCTCTTCCATGAAACCAAAGTAGAGAAAACTCTGGGAGAGAGAATGATCCTTCCCTTGTCCCTTTCTTGTTCACTATATGCCATGACTTGAGTCCAAGCGGAGTAGTCTGGGAGAATGCAGAATAGTTTAGGATATATGACATGAATATTCATTTCTCCTAATTTCAGCTAATCTCTTCCCATCATCCTGACTATTAAAGCATCTCCAAGGTCTTCATTTGAAAGACTTTGCACTCATACTAAGAAGTTAGAACTAGCCCATCCAGAAGGAAGGGATAGAATTAGATGCACTCTAAGTGTCCATGTATAATTTAGGAGGCTCTGACTTACCATTGTCACCCACACCAGAGTGATGATGCCTGAATAAAAATTTGGCAGATAATGACAACCAAGTGATGGTGTCTGAGGCTCAGAGTCAGACAGGACAATTCGCTTCCTTTAATATAGCAGTGGGAAACCTGGATATATATAGCTTCTTAAAGTATTCTTCCCAGACTGGGTCTCTCATACTAAGAATCAGGGCATGAAGACCCTCCTGTATAACTCTGACAAGCTTAAAGGGGATTTCAAGAAGCAAGCCCTTCCCTGATGTCACATAACTCTGCATTTCTCTGCCGTTAAGCATGAGTGTAAAGTAGATAAGAATTTCAAGGAATGAGGGCATTACTTGAGGCACAGAATCCTTTTTTTTCTTTCCAGTCTTCTCTAGATATCAGGGCTTAAAACAATGGGGGAAAAAACTTGGGAATGTAGGAAGCACAATAGAAGATGCAATATGAAGCTTTATTCCTCTTGATTCTCCAACACTGAATTTGTTCCCAAACTCTAGCTATAGAAAGCCCACCCCCAGGGAGTTCCCTGGTGGTCCAGCAGTTAGGACTGGGCACTTTCACTGCCATGGGCCTGGGTTCTCTCCTTGGTCAGGGAACTAAGATCCCACAAGCCACGTGGTGCAGCCAAAAAATAAATAACTAAATAAATTTTTTTTAAAAATCCCATGCCCCCAATTCTATGGTACTAGACAGAAAGCATACCACACAGTTCACTAGTCTACAACTTGACAATATTCTTCCAAAAGGCATATTTTTAAAAATAAGTAAATAAACATAGCCCTGAAGGTCAAATTTAGAGAGATCTGGTTATACTATTGGGAGGGAAAGACACTCATTATGCATTGTAAGGAACTTACATCTCATAAAGGCTGGAAGAGAGAGGTAGATTATCTCTAAATGTTCTTCCCTGGAGAAGGAGCTCATAATAATTGATTCTCAATGAAGGTCCCAACACTAGTGAAAAATTTGCTGAGAATTTTATAGAAATTTCTGACCACAAGAATAAAGCATATAGCTTACTTCCTGTGGAATGAAAGTGTCTCCTTTAAGAAAATGACACCAGGAGATGTGAGCACTCATAGGTCAGAATCCTGCCCACCTAAGAGGAAACGTGAAGTTTCCTCTCCAAGGCTGAGTCTCTTATCCTGAAGTATGTCATGAAGGCACCTCCTAGAAAGCTCTGAAGGGCTAAGAGACAAGGAAGCATTGTCTCTCGGCTTCAGTTCCACTCCTCATTACTTTGATTTGCAATATTAGGGCTGGGATTATGCAAACCCCATTGCTGCTTGGCCAGTAAACTCTGCCAATAGCAGGTGCCGGAGGGAGACTAGAAGACTGTAGGAAGGAGAAAGGACTGGTTCTTTCCCCTTTGCATCCTGTGTGTTTGAGATTCCTGTGAGCGTCACTGCAGCAACACTGGAAGGAGGAGGGAGGGCAGGGGAGAAAGAAAAGAGAGGAAAGGGGGAGGACAAAGAGAAAACTTACAGAGAAAAATTCAGACATTATGTTTTTTCCCCTAAATACTGTGTGTATTTCCTAAAAACAAGGGCGATTTCTTTCACAACAAGAATTCAATTATCAAAAGGAGGAAATTAAGAATGATATAATTCTAATCTATATACCTTATTGAAATATTGCCAGTTATCTCATTAGTGTCCTTCATGGCACGTTGTTTTATTTTGCTTCAGTTCCCCAGGATGCAGTCCAAGATTCCAAAGCACTTAATAATCATGTCTCTAGTCTTCTCTAATAGGGAAGATTTTCTCAGTCCTACTTTGTCTTTCATTACTTTAACATTTTTGAAGCGTGCAGACCAGTTATTTTGTAGAACATCCCTCAATCTGGGTTTATCCACTGTTTCCTCATGGATTAGAATTGCAATGTCATGAGTTTGGCGGATTCCTTGGAAGGAATGTTGTGTTCTTTCCCCTGCATCATGTTAAGGAGGCACGTGAGTTCTATCTGTCCTACTCTCGGTTATCTTTAATCACTTGATTAAAGAGATGTCAACCAACTTTTTGTCACTATAAAGTTACAATTTTTCCCTTTGTAATTAATAGGGGCCTCGTGGAGAGATAGTTTGAGGCTCTGTAAATGTCCACTTTCTCATCAAACTTTAACTCATTACTTTTAGCAACCATTGATGATTCATGCCTAAAAATATTACTATGATGTTTGCTAAATGATGGTTTGCCAAATGATGGATCATTCCTTTTATAGTTATTAATTGACATTCTACTGTAGAAGGGAACTATCCCTTTTCCCCTATTTATTCCATTTTGTTTATTTGTTTATATATGTTGGTATGGACTCACGGGATTCTGATTTTATTCAATGTATTATATTCCATTACTACAATTATTCATGTTGATGCTCAGACTTTCCCAGATTTTGCTAGTGGGAGTCTTTCAAGCTGGCTCATTTGATTTTGAAGTGTCCCCGTCATTCTTTGAATACTTCTCTACTTTCTGGCATGGCAAGATGTTCCAGGCTCATCTTGTACTTTACTGCCTTGCCCTGGAATCAACCATTTCTCCCACGAGCTCTTGTTTCTTTTCTTTTAGTGAAGTATGGTATTTAGAATTCATGGTCTGGATACTGGTGTGTCATGGCTGCTAGGCCTTCTCAGCAGACAGAGCTGACAATTATGTTTAAGTATTCTCTCTCTGCCTCTCTCCCCCATCTCACTATCAATTTGCATTCACACAAGTAATCAATGAGAGTGTCTGTTTCTCCATGACTTCATCAGCAGAAGCTGTTTTCAATATAATCTGATTTTATAAGACAGTTTCCAATGGTCTTTTCTAGTCATAAAGACATGATTCACACAGATCTGGGAAGGGACATTGCTCACTGTGCCACTTAAAAGTGTGTGCTGTAGCATAGGGAGATCAGGTCCGTGCTCTGCCTGCAGCTCTCAGTAGAAGGCAGGCTAGGTATTCCTCAGTAATCTCTGTCCACCTGCTCCCTTGTGTGTGGGAGACATAATAACTGTGATCACAAATTACAGGAAATACATGAAGCCCTGACTCAAAGGCTGGTCCCTGATATTAGACATGGATTATTAAGACTCACTGCTAATTCTGGAGTCCTCACGTGTGTCTCAGTGAAAAAATCCTCTCTTTCAACTTTAAAGGCTACACATGAAAACTGGCCAACAAGGCAATTAAGAGTAGAAAAGAATATTGGGGAAAGAGTGTAAGACATAAAGCAAAGCATTCCAGTACTGCCCTTTGGCCTGTCCTCCATGCTAAGATTCTTGCCATAGTAGAAAGTGACTGAAAACAGAAACAGGATAAAAAGAGTTAGCATGAAGCTCTATTCCACTTGATTCTCCCATAGCAAATTTGTTCACCAACATGTGAAAACCCATCCCAGACTGTTTAATAGCATAAGATATACGATATACCCATGACTGCCCCACAGTTTAGATGAGGTCCTGCCAGAAGGCATGACTCAAAAGATCCTGGTCTTGATGGTTAGACTCAATAAGTTCTGGGTATGGTCCTGGGAGGGGTGAAATTCAGTGTTCTATTGATGAATTTTTAATCAAACCAAGACTGGAGGAAGAGTTAAGTAAGATGTATTCTAAAGGCTTTTCACTGGAAAAGGAAAGTACAATTCTAGTTTCCACCTTTAGCTCCCATGCACAGCTACAGAGACTGAGGGTTTTGCAGGGACAGTCATGGAATCACTCCTCTATTGAGGGATAGAGGTGGAGGGGAGATGTCCATACTAAAAGGACACTAGGAGTGTTGGTGACACGTCACTCACATATTTGTTAAAGGAGATGGAGAGAAACTGCATCAGGGTTCCTCTTCAAGTTTTGGTCTCTCAGACTAGGCTCTGAACTAAGAAATTACTACCGTGTGCTTGGAATTTTTGGTCTCAATCATCTTCATTTTCACATCCTCTATTTCATACATGAATCTGTCTGACCTGAAAATAGGGTGCCAAATGGAGGAAAGTATGAGGATTGAGGGCATTGCTTCATTGAATTTTGTGGTGTATTAGCTAAAGCTTAGGTTAAAGAAATCTGGAAAGCCCAGGAGATGTTAGCAGCCAAAGAAGCTCCTTTTCCTTTGTCTCACACCATCTGCTTGTAAAATCCTATTTATAGAGCCTTACCTAGGTTGATCTGAGAAACTGAGGCTCAAAAACTAAATTTAATATCTCTTACAAGCTTTGGTTCAAGAGATAGAAAAGATTGTCATTATGACCTATAAGAGACCAGGACTTTGACTTAATCTAATTTAGGTCACAGAAGCCACAATAAGGCATAAATGTCCTTTCTGGGCTTGATATCTCATACTGAGGTCTGGGACATGATGACTCTTCCTTCAGGGAAGGTATGCGAAATAAACCTACCCTTGTTCTGTAATATCTCCATACAGATCTCCACATAAAGTCAGACCTAGGACAGTTTCCAGAAAATTCTGGAAAATTAGGACATTGCATGATTCAAAGCACTTTGTTCTTCCTCTTTGACATCCTCATGCTGTTGTGTATTAGAGCCAAAATAGAAATGGTTGGAAAAATGGAGGAAATATTAGGAGCTCCATCACCTCTGATTCACTGTAAGTTTTTTAATCCTATTAATTATGTATTAAAATCAGATAGTCATTAGTCATTCCACTGTATCAAAAAAAGAATGAAGATCTTCTCTCAGTTATGAAGAGCAAACAAATCTTAAAAATTACAGAGGAATTTGCACGAAGCACAATACGCCACATCTCCTTTTGCTCTTATATTTAAAAATTGTTCCTGGGACTTCACTGGCGGTCCAGTGGTTAAGACTCCGTGCTTCCACTGCTGGGGACACGGGTTCGATCTCTAGTTGGGGGAACTAAGATCCCGCATGCTGCGTGGTGCAGACAAATAAATAAAAATAAATAAATAAATAAATAAATAAAAATTGTTCCTGGTTACAGAGGCTGGGAATCTAGGGGACATAATCATGAAGCAATGTGACCTATTCCTCCTGTCTGGGTCTTCAGTTCAGTGACTAAAGATAAAATAAAGAAGGCTTGGAAATTGAGCTGTTTGGAGGTATAGAAAGAATGGACATTTTTCTTAGTGTTAATTTGCTCCTGATGTAATGACTTTTAAAGCCTCACCTAGGACAATAGAGTAGGCTGAGGCTAAATTCACCACTCATGGCATTCTTACATATCAGGAGGGGTTAAATTCACCACTCATGGCATTCTTACATATCACGCCTTTCAGGAGTTAAGAGGATGATCTAATAACAGTACAGTCTTGAATTCTACCACTGATACTCTGTTCTCATATCGAAGGCAAAACACCCAAAACTCTGGATAAGTCCTTGGCCCAGTTTTCCTTATTATAACATAAAATCTAAATTTGCCTGGTGTTGGGATGATGTAAGTGACCCCTAAGGAGACCTCTGTGGTGTAAAATTCATTGACTCTCTGCATTGCCCAGAAGCACAGCTATAATAACTCTGTAGGGAACTGTGGCTACATGGTGTTAAGCTTTCTAAGAGGAGCTTTCATTTGAAGGGGACACTAAAGAAGTAGTGTCCACAGACTTTACAGTTCTATTGAAAAGGAGGGGCATGAAGTCCTTTCCCCGGGCTGGATTTCTCATACTGACTCCAAGCTAGGAAGTCCTCTGCCAGACACTCCAGATCAATCAAGGGAAACTTGTGAAACAAAATTTCCTCTCTTCTCATGACTTCAAGAAGCTCTCTTTTATGAAGACAAACAGTGCGATTAACAGGAGATTGGGGCATGAGCAAACTGTACAAATAAAAGTGTCTGTATTTTCTACCGCTGTCCTACTATACTCCAATGTGGAGACAGTGACGCACGAAAAGTCAGACAGATGATAGGGTTGTAGCATTAGGCTGCACTGCATTTCTGTAGCTCACTCTCAGTTTATCCAACTGAAAAGAAGATATGAGAGATTGGAGGAGGAACCTAAAACTATTTGTTGTATAACCAATATATCGTGACCCCTGATTTGCCTGGGTGAATGAATGAGCCCTGACCTATTCACCCTGAAAAGTCACATTCCTGCCAAATACTCCCTTCTGCCCTCCACGTCCTCTGCTTCAATAGCTCTCTAAAAGACCCCAAGGGGATTATTATATGAGCTCAATAATCCGTGCCGCAGCCTCTGGTCTTTGCTTCTCAGGACCAGGCCTTCATCAGAGCCCGTAAACATGTAGAACCGTTTTGCTTCCAGGTGCCCTGCACACATGGTCTGCTGAGCTTCTACAATCCTGCACAGCCCTCTTCTCCTCCACCCACAGTGGCTGACCCTGCCCACCGATGCCCTGGATCCTTGTCAGGCAGGAAGGCTTAGCACCTTTCAAGGTGAGGAAAAATTCACTCTCACCTCTACCCTTTAGGGAAGGAGAAAGCTCTTTCCCTTTATGCAAAGCTTTTTTAGTGAGGTGAGAACAATTCTCTCTGCCTTCTTTCAAATGGGTTGTTCAGGCAGGAATACTTGGGCCCCAGTGTGTGAAAGTGTTGAGTAGGGGGAATCTTTCAGTTTCCACACAGAGCACATCACATCTGTGATGAGTCAAGACTGGTTCAAGCACCTGTACCACATTCTACCTGAAAGCATTGTTCTCATCCATTCTTCTTTTTTGTTCTTTATTTTCAGTTACTTATCTCTTTGCCGTAAATAGAGTTGTAAAATGGGAGGATATTGTGAGAGACAAAGACATTGCATGAAATGAGAACACCCCAGATTTAACTTTGGGCATGTTGTGAGTCAGTGGATGAGGTTAAAAAATTATCTGGCAAAACAAAGAAAGGTTAGGAGAAAGGATATGAAATTCCATTTCTCCAACTTCAGTATCAGACCATTGTACCCTTATCATCCTGTGATGAGGTCTCTCCCAGGAACAAGAGAAGAGATTAATATTCATTCCGTCTCTTGAATCAGGGGATACAAGAGCTGGCTATTATGACTGACAAAAGATCAATCACTAGTTTAGTTTATTCAGGGTCATAAAGATCAATCCTGTGCATAAAATGTGCATCTCAAGGCTTGAAGCTCGAGTTGACTGCATAAGAAAAAACACTCTTTTCCTTTCATTTTTCTATTTCCTATGAATATTTAGCTTCTCAAATGCGCTTTGGACCAGTTTTAACATATTACAGGACCTCTGATTTAATAAATAAATAATAAATGAGTAAAGTCACTAATGTGTACATTTTGCATTTGCCTAAGTGTCATGATTTTACCATTTTGAAAATTATACTTCAACAAGAGTTAAGAGTTTACAGATTTACTTGAGAGATGGATTGGGATTCTGTTAAGAATTGACAAATTTCTTAGAAGAAGAAATAGATGCTGAGAAAAGAGAAGGAATTTGGACTTAGGGAAAAAGAAAAGAGGTTTAATAGAGTTAAAAAGAGAAAAGCTGCTTTCCTGAAATTTAACTCCCCTCTCTGGGTTTGGTCCTGCCTTCCTTCCGTTATCCACATTCAGAATCAAACCTACTTGGTCCCCAGCGGTAGTCTCTGACTCCTCGGGAAAGACCCTTGTAGCATGAGCGGGAGCCGGGAACACGTTAAGGAAGAACACCTGGAGGAGGCAGTGGACAGATGAAAGAGATCTCAAAGATTTCCTTGCAGAATGCTCTTGTCCTTGGTAGGGGAGGAAAAAACCCATGAAACTCCAATTTCTTCATTGTGCATTTCTCTAGCATGAAAGTCTTAGCAAGCTCCAGGCTTCCAATTTCACACTTCAGATCAGCTGTAAGAAACAAATCAAATAGTAATAAAATGTAAATGCAGGATGTAAATATTTAAAGAAAGTTGGCTCATAAATATGTGAGACAGACCATGAAATCTGTAAATTCCACTTTTAGACAACGCTTTTCTCCTTTCAGTTCCTTTGTACCTGCCCTGTCAGAGGAAAATAAGTACTCAGCCATTGAGGGATCAAAGGAATAATATGGGGGTCTTGAGGTGGGAAGTACTAGGGAAGTTGTCCAAAAATTTAGGGGCTGGAAGGAAAAGATTGAGGCTTTAGTGGCTTTAATAAGAAAGGTTCAGATATGGAGGAGGAGACAATATAATAGAACAGCTGGAACTCATAGAGATCCTTCCACATGCCAGGCATGGACTAAGATTTTTACTAACATGATTTATTTAAACCTCCATTCAGTAAGCAAAGGCAGTTTTCACCCAGGCTTCATAGATGAAGCAATGGAGCTAAGAGAAGATAAGGTTTCCAGGTCTTATGATTAGAAGGTGGCTGAATCAGGACTGTAACCCAGGAAGAAGTCAAACTCGTTGTGGAAGAGAATATGGTTTAGAATGTTTAGGAGGCTCAGCATAGAGAAAGGCCATTTCTTGTTGGAAATCCACTTCTCAAAGCTTGGGGATTTTCTGAGTCAAAATCATGGGCTTCTCCCAGGCCTCATCTATCCCTTCCCAGCCAAGCTACTTCCACTGCGGTTGCCTAAGCTCAGTGATGATTTGCCCAGCGCACCAACTGGTCATCAATGCCTAATTCTCAAGGGCACTAGGCCTGGGGAGGGAGGGAGGAGGGACCCCCCCGAAAGTTGGGCACTTAGAACGCTTTCGAGTTTCCCCACACTTTTTCAGAGCCAGAGCCCTGAGGCCTTTCCTCACCACAGAAGGTAAAAACCAAACCTCTTCCATTTCTTCAAAATGGAAGAGTTAGTTGTCTACTTAGAAGTAATCCTTAAAAAAATTAAAAAATTAAAAAGTGATCCTTGATATTTACCCCTTCCTCAGCCCCAGCTTTCAATGCATCAGCAAGTCCTCACAATGCCACCTCTAATATATATTCATTTGAGATAGTCCAATTTTCTCCCTATCCACTGCCACCACCCTAATTCTAGCCACTCTCATCTCCAGCCTAGGTGACCACTGCATCCTAACTTCATCCACTTTTGCCCTTCAAAACTTCATTTCCCACAATGCTTCAAACGAAGTTTAAATTCTTCATGACTCTTCATTGTATTTAAGAAAAACTCCAGTTGCCTGACAGTGGGCTACAAGGTGCTGCATATTTTGGTTCCCACCCACCTTCCCAACTTCCCCTCATGGCCCTTTCCCCCATGGTCACCGTATCCAGCTACACTGGCCTTCAAAGATATTTCTCCTCCCTTGCTTTTCCTCTCCTCAGAGCTCATCTCCGTTGGAAACTCTCTTTTCTTAGCTCTTACAGGGCTGGCATACTCCATACTTCATTTCTCAACTTAAATGTCACCCCACAGTGAGTCATTCCTCTCCATCTCTGGTCCTCATCTTCCCCTCAGTTGTTCATTGCTTCATGGCACTTGTGAAAATGTGCTATTGTTTTAGTGGTTGGTTTTCTTATTCTTTGGCTGCCCCGTCCACTAGACTCTAATCTCAGCTAGGACAGGAACTAAGTCTGTTTTGTTCACTGTGGGATGCACACGCTTATCGTACTACCTGATTCACGTTCTCTCCTCTTAGTGCTGGGAGTAATGACATTTTGAGTTCCTGAGCACTGTAAAAATTCTGACAATTATGGTGCCTCCCATAGTAAAAATTATACAAAAATTAAAATAAAACTTCTACATATACTGAAATTAAACTAACTTATTTGCAAATTTTCTTTTTTAAAAAATTTTTATTGGAGTATAGTTGATTTACAATGTTGTGTTAGTTTCAGGTGTACAGCAAAGTGAATCAGTTATACATAACATGTATCCACTCTTTTCTTTTTAGATTCTTTTCCCATATAGGCCATTACAGAATATTGAGTAGAGTTCCCTGTGCTATACAGCAGGTTCTTATTAGTTATCTATTTTATATATAGCAGTGTGTATATGTCAATCCCAATCTCCCAATTATTTATAGATTTTCTGATTACAAAATTTTGGAAAAATTCATTGAAATGGAACTTTTCCCATTTCTTTGGTGTCCCTGATTTTCTGGTAACCTAAGCACATGTGTTGTCTGCCTTTGGGTAATAACAGCTGCCCAGAACCAGAAAGGAAAATACTGCTTCTCATTTCAGCATCAGAGCAAAGGTTGTCTTATCGAGTAAACCTTATTAATAAATCTGCAATGGAGCAGTGGTCACTGTTAGCATTACACCTCTTTTTCTACTATGAGAACAACAATGAATCCTTTGGCCTCTCTTCATGCTTTCTCATCCCACATAGCCTGTGAGCTCCTTAGCTACTGACAAACTCTAATCCCTCAAATAAATTAACAGAAGGAAAACCTAGAGGAAAGAACTGTGTGTCTATGTGTTAGGGGGGAAAGGAGGCTGATTCTTTCAACAAACACATATGTGGCACATGATGTGCACAGGTACTGTGCTAGGTACTAGCATGAAACAAAAACTGAATAACATGCCTGTTTTCCACACCTCAGACCAGCATACATTTCCCTCTCTTTGTCTGAAGCCATCTGCCCGCACCCTACTCCACAATTCCTCCAAGAATGTCTTCCGAGGCTCTCAAACTCAGTTATGTTCTCTCTTTATATGCTCTCAGAGCTTCCTGTAGTTCTCTGTTATAGCCCTCATCATTTATTTTAAGAAATTTTGTAGTGTCTCTTTCATTTTAGATTATAAACTTTTTTTTGAAAAGAGTGTTCACATCATCTTATGCACAGCTGTGTCCCTGGTACCTAGTACAGCATTAATGTATCAGTAAACAAATGAATGAATGGTACTGCTGACCTCAGTCAAATAGGAGTGAAAGACAAAAAAATATTTACCGTTCAACATCATGAGCATAGTAATAAAGATGTGACAAGGGACAACGACAATGGGAATCTCATTTCTAATGCTAATCTAATGCTAATCCTGGTATCAGTGAAGAGTCCTTGAAGGAGGTGATGGATAAATCTTGAAGGCTGAAGAATTAGGGCAGGGAAGGGACTTCCAGAGGATACAGGGTGAGCAAAGGCAGAAGTGTCCACCTGCTAAGTAGAGTCATCCATAAGATGGTTGGCCATAGGACTGTAGAGTTCATGGGAGAGTTCCAATATACTTGCTTCCTGGTAGTATTGATAAAGGACATGCAGTGAGGTCAGAATGATATCCTTATCCTTAATGACCTCAAGAAGATCCTGGCTACTTACATTTAATGTTTTCTGTACATAGACAATATGTTAATAACCTCTTACAGAATAGACAGGGAATAAACAACAGTCACTTCTGTGACCCCTAGCTTTTTGTCCCTTTTGGGGGGGAAATAAGGACATTGGCCTATCTCTGAGGTAAACATTTCCAGAATTCCTCATAGTCTGCTGGTAGCTGGTCTGCGGTCATAACAGCAAGTTCTTAGAATAGCTTGGCGTGATCTGAGTATTCTGTAAACACCTAGAAAAATGTGCTATGCATAACCATGGTTATTAAGAATTATGTTAATAATAATATTAGCTAACATTACTTATTTATTACATGCAAAATGCTTCTTGACTCTTTGTACACATGAACTTTGATCTTCAAAAGAAACAGGGGTACAGAGAAATTAAGCACTTGCCCAAGGTCACTCAGAAAAAAAAAAAAAATGGTGAAGTGGGGACTCAATCCAGGTAGTCTGTCTCCAGAGCCCACACTTTGCAGCTTCCTCCCATTATGCTGTGGTTCCTCCTGAAAATTTAATGCTGCTTTTGGAGCCAAGACTCACACACACCCTGTACTTTTTCAGACATCTCGTAGAATTCAGAAGTCAAAGTTGGAGAGATCTCAGGAGGGGTAGACAGTCTGGCCACAGTTAGTAGATGCTAACATATGGAGAAGGTGCTCTTGAAACAAAATCAGTGTTTCTCAAAGACTACCAGCAGTATACTAGGTGACTCTGAATATGTATGGGCAAACATTTCCATTTTAATAACTATATACTTAAAAAATATGTAATAGATACACATTATGCTAATATGCATGTATGCTGAAAAGATAATTATTATAATTTCTTTCTAATTTTTAGAAATATCAGAAATAGATAACTGGAAAAATAATGTTATAATAATAACTTATTTAGCCATGATTCAATGCAGAAGTTGTTTGATATTTCATTTATTTACTGGTTTGTTCATTCAACAAATATTTATTGAGCATCTAATATGGGTCAGGTACTGTTCACAAATAAACAAACAAACAAATATCTCTACCCTTTCATAGCTAACATTCTAGTGGGGAGAAACATAAAAATTTTAAAGTATAAATAAATAACATAGTATATTAAAACATAATAGATACCATGGGAACATAGAGCACAGTAACAGGAAATGGCAATGGAGAGAAGGAATGAAATTTTAAATTTTCTTTTTTTTAACTAAGAATTATTACAAGTGAAGTTGAAGTCTTTGTTTAACTAAAAAAATATATATATATATTGTTTTACATTAAGTTCCTTTCTCTGGGAACATTCTGTTTACCATGCCTAATTTTATTAATGTTTTGCCAAAGCCAGAGACAAATTTCCTTTTAAAGTAAATAAATAACAAATAATTAAAGTAAATAAAAATAAATACCACACAATTAAATATCTAAAGGAAAATATTATTAAATAACGGTAACAGTGCTGCATGGATATAGCCCCCCCCCAAAAAAAAAGGAAGAGTACTATTTGAATGGTTAAATTAGGGAATTGTTTAAATAGGGAACACCAAACACTTTTCCCTTCCTATTGCCTCTGTGTTGATAGGAGGAGAGAAAACTAGAATCACTCACCCCAACAAAATCAGCTCTTGGTGCTCAAGATAAAAGGCTTCCTCACAAGGCTGGTGGAGAGGATTCCAACACCTAAGCACGTCTGAGTTTCTACCACCTGCAGCTTTCATCTCTGCTTACTTTACATGACCATTTTTGTGGAGACAGCAGAAGATGAAATACAGAGAATACAAAAGCTAGACTATCACAATGCATTCCTTTATGCTACACAGCTACACTCACGTGCTGCTGACGTGCAAGTGTGTGTAGACTGACTGTCTAGGTTCTGGGGGAGGGAGAGGCCCCTAGCTGCACAGAGCAGGATGCAGCTGGAGAGGAAAAATGTTTTCCTCTTCCCCTGGAGAGGACCCGGAGGCAATGCCAAGTGTGGAGGATGAGTTGCAACCCTTTCCTCAACCACCTAATTGCCTTCAAATCAGTTTTGCTAGAATAAGGCCCTGACATTAAGTGTGAACCCAAGCAGGAAAATGTCCTCTCACATTTTAAAATTAATTACTTGAGAATGAGTTACAAAGAATCTTAGCTAGCACTTTGTGCTAGACATTGTGCTCATGCTCTACATGCATCATCCTATTTGATTCTCACGATGAGGTTCTACAATTATTTCCATTTCACAGATGAAGAAACATAGGTTCAGGAAAGTTAATTAACATGTCCCAAATCATATCTAAAGTCAGTCGAGCCCAGGCTGTCTGACTCTGAAATTTGTACTAATCCTATTTGAATCTGTAAATAACCCTATGGATTAAGAACAAGAGTATCTCCATTCCATGGAGGAGTAGCAGAAAATGTAATGGTTAGGAGAGCAAATGCTAGTGTTAGAAGCATCAGAGTTTTAATTCTGGCTCTGCCATGTATTAGCCGTGTGGATTTGGGAAATTTATTTAACTCCTTTAAGGCTTACAACGTCCTTAATTGTCACATTTTAGAGAACTTTTAATCTCTTAGGGCCTCGCTGTTTTTGTCATCATCATCATTGTCACCATCATCTTCTTCTTCATCATCATCATCATCACAGCTATCATGTATTAAGTGTTTTCTCACCTTAATTTTTTCCCGTGTCTGAAATTGCCACTCTATTCCTTCAATCCCTTGGATCAAGAAGTGGCTACAATGTACTACCACCACTACTAATAATAGCAATAAGAGTAAACATTTATTATATGCTTACTACATGCGAAGTGCTTTTAGTGCATTATCTCATTCAATCTTTACAACTACTGCCTGAGATAAATACTAGTGTCATTTATAATGTATAGTTAGAAACAATTCATCTAGAACTCAGCACTGCTGATTTCACATCCTTTTTTTCCTACTCACCACCCAGACCACCAGCTAGCTTGGGACCTCCAAAAGGGCATCCTTGAAATATCATGGAATTTCCTGCAGGATATTGAACACTCCAGGAGTCTGACACTAAAAAGGTTTGAAACTATCCACCAACTGAGAGCCGTGGTTGCTCAAGGAATTTCTGATTCCTCTGTTCCAACTTCCTTTTCCACAGGGGAGTGCCAAACAACTCCAGATCCTCTTCAGAGGGGGAGCTGGAAAAACAATGACTCACCTGAGAAGAACAAGCAGAGTAGTGCCAAGGAATCAAACAGACTCTTTTTTAATTGCAAAGTCCAGCCACCCATTTTCCTTGTTAACAACCTTGAGTGGCTTTGAGTAAAAGATGCTATAAAGAACAAACATATTTGGAGTGATAATAATCTCCTATTACATTATATAACTTTCTCCATATTTGTTATTATTTTTTCTGATTGCAAATTTAATACATTTTATTGGAAAACCATAGAAAATGAAAAAATAGCTAAGCTGTTTTGTATGATTCAGTCTAGACTTCAATAAAATTGAAATATTCTCTTCCCATGGCTATACACCCTTACCCCATTTTTAAAGACCTGGAGTCCAGGGTAGGAGAGACCAAGAGCATCCCAGAGAGCAGCAGCGCAAATTCACTCCCCTCCAACCCCTGCAGCTCCTTTCACCCATCTCGCCTCCCTCTTAGTCTGGTGGCTTACCATTGGTCGTTGCCATGACAACCAGCAGCAGCCAGGGCTGGCAGCCTCTACCGCAGCAGGGGTGGGGCTTTGGAGGAGGGGGCAGGAGAGGAGGAGCCAGAGGAGGTATCTGCTGCAAGTTCCTGGCTGCTTCTGAGCTCACCCCATCCTCCGAGAGGGAGGAGGCCTTGTGGTGATGCTGCTGCTTCTGCCGCCTCGACTGCTGATACTCTAGTGAGGCTGGAAGGGTGGTTCCTATTCGCACCGTCGCCAACCAGAGAGTGAAGGAAAAAAATCCCAGCAGCCGCTGCTGATGTTGGGTTCGGAGGCTGCATCCGACTCGGTCACAAGGAAAATGGATTCAGTTTGCATCTCTCCCTCCTTTCAACAGCTTCTCCGCGTCTCAGCATGGTAAGTAGCAGAGAGCGGGGTTATCTTCTTGGTTTAGCTGGCTATTAAATGACCTGTGTATACATTTGTGGCCTGCACTTGAACAATGACTCCCTCAGAGAAGGAGAGGAAGATGTGGAGACAGTGATGGGGATGGGAGAGAGGAAGGTTGCCAGGAAGAGAGAAGTAAGAAGGCATCTGCTTGTGTTAAAAAAAAAAAAAAATGGTGTTGTGATTTTATCCTGAACTGGCTCAGAATGCAGACTGAGCCACTTGGTTCCTTTCCTTCCAAGCTTAGCAACAGAATCAGGGGGTGGAAAAAGAGCTGACAAGAAATGGATGTTATTGAAGGGAATCATTTAATTTGCGGCTCTCACATACAGGGTTGGGCCTTCCTCAAAAACACATTTGGTGCTTCCTAAGCTTTCCGGCCTAATTATAAGGTGATTTTGCTTATTTCCCTCATTGCTAAGAAAAGGTAGCCCCAGAATTTAGCATTTTATTTCATATTCCGATGTACTCTTGCTGAGAAACCATTTGCCAGATAGAGTTTCATTTTTAGTACATAGATTTGATTGTGAACATACAAATGGATACCCTATGGATATGCATATGATACATACACGTTACTTAGCATTTATGAAACATATTTATATGCAGAGTGTGCTTTGCAATCATTTTTATGGGTTACAAATGACCTTGCATGCTTGGAGGTAATTGCATATTTTTGAAACTGTGCTTCTGGTTTGTATTATTATTCATTGGCTTCATTTGGATTAATGCAAGATTTATTCTTGTTATTGTCCCTTAGTTTCATTGTGACCAATTAGGACAATCTGTATCATAGCACTGGATGTGAATTCATAGCCTGCCTCTTTTCTTTATTTTTAATTGGGTTTGTGGGGGGTGATTTGAGAGCCCTGAATTTACAATGATAGGAAAGGGAGGTGGCTTGTGGTATTATTTTGTGTCTAGCATCTTGCCAAATGAATGTTGAAACAAATCAGTTTTCTTGAAATTCTACCCCAAGCGTTTCATGTTTGTACCTGTGTCCCAGGAAGCACAGATGAGTTGGAAGGTGAAATGCATTCATTTTTTTAATAGTGCTGCTTATTCCTTCAGTATCCAGACACCATTTTACAGTTCCCTCAAATGTTGTGTTATGGGTCTACTTCTTTAGGTGGTTAAGTAGGAAAGTGGGACTGTTTTGAAAATCTAGGTGTTCCCAAGTACCTTAGCCATCTCCAAATTAACCTGCTTATACAATGAAATGAAACAAGAGAGTGAGCAAAGCTTAGGGTGAGAATGTGTGGCTTGCAGGCAAAATGGGGGGCTATTGTAGTTTACAAATGCTTAGTGTGATCTGCTTGACCTTTTATTATGTCACAGCTTTAAGGCAACTCAGGATACTAAGGACGCCTGAGATGAGTAGGGTACAGGGCTCCATTACCACCCAGGATAATAGAAATTTCATTGAATTAAAGCCAGAAAAATCCTTGCAGGTAAAACTGTGTTAGTAACATTACATTTATCATATGGACTATTTTTTATCCATCTCTCTCTTCTCTAACAATATCATTGTCAGGGCAAACATTTTTTAAATGTAAAAAAAAACGTTTGTTCTAATCCTGCATTTTATTTTACACACTGCTCCCCTTCATTTACAATCTTTACATGTATTTGAATCAGGTTTATAGTTTAACTTCTCCAAGAATAAATGTCCGGTTTGGTTTATATATGGGAAGGCTCTTCAGTAACTTAATAGGAAGAATGGATTTAATGTGCTCATGGCATGTCATATATTATATAGATTCACAGCTCCATCAAGTCATGCTACCATAGGCCTTATTATCACAACTACATAAAGTAGAGCAGGGAAAGGGGTACTGGGCTTGTATGTCATAACAAAAATTTTATAACACTCTGCATCCTGAATCGTTAATGATAACTTTTGACTGCCAAAAATTAAAATTTCAGTAAGCTTTAAAAAATTAAGACATGTTGTAGTTGCAGTTGCATTGTATTTCATGCACTGAAAACAGTTACCTTGGGCTTTGTTTTATTTCCTTTGTTTCGAGTTTTCATTGGGATGTGGTTTTATAGGTGAAGTTGGTACAGTTTGAGCAGAGGCAAATCACTCTGAGTCATGGACATAGAACTGACTCTCAGCAGTGAGTTTCAGCTGTGTGGTCAGACCCTGATGGAAATAAGGGTCTAGTTTTTGATCCTACAACTTGAGACGATTATATGACCTTTGCTAAGGGGTCACAGAAAAGTGAACTGTTTTTAAAGGACTACAAGTTGAACCCTCTAAGAAAGGATAAGGAAATTAGGATTATTTTATTGGGAGAAGTGAAACTAAGAGATGATGATCATTTACTTCAAAGAGCTGGACATTGCTTACTGACATTTTTTGGAGCCTAAAATATGGTCACTGGGCTTCAACTTCATTAGAAAGAATGAAGATTAGAAATACACAATGTAAAACTTCCTGATAGGAAATTTGAACTGTCAACTGGATAACCAGATAAGGCAGTGCATCCTTCTTCAAAACCTCCAAAAGTATGCCATAGACATGCATTTATTTTGAACAGGCTAAATTCTTTCTCAAGAACTTTACTGGCTTTTTCTAGAGTAAATTGTCCATTTAAGAGTGTGCTTTAGTTGTTTAACATCAGGTACTGCTAGACCTGCAACAGTAAGACTCCATGTTGTAATGGGCTTCTAAATTACAGAATCTGAATATTTTTAAAGAAATCAATTGACCGTATGCTTGGAGAAACGTGTATTTTATCTTGTCAGGATGCAGGGACCTGAACATTGTCCTCTTCATAAGACTCCTTTCTCAGCAACTTTATGGAATGTGGTGCCTAACAGCCGTATTAACATTTTTCCCTTTGTATGGATAATTTTAAAAAATGAAACGGGGTTTAGTGGGGTCTAGATACAAAATATCAATAGTTCAAGAGCCATCAATTTGATGTCAGAAAAAACAAAATATATGGAAGATACATACATTTGATTATTTAAATGCCCTATTTAACAACAAGCAAATTAATTAATTACCTTTTTCTCAAATACTATCTTGAAAATGCCATTCTTATTGCAATATTAAACATTTTCACTGGCATTTAAACTTTTGTAAAACTTGTTTTAATTGGGATAAAACACATATTATCTAATTTCTCACTTTGTGATAGGATGTTCCTTATTTCTTCAAGTGACTTCAGAACATATTTCAGTCTTATGTACATGCTTCAAGTCTCCATCAGGGGAACTTAGAAAATAGCTGGAGTGTCAAAACTGTTTTCTACATTTTTCATGGTTTCATAAAAAGATTAATGCTTTGTTTTCCATAGTTGGAACCAAAAAGAAAACAAAATTTATCTTGGAAGTTTTAACAGAAATTACTCAATTGTTTTTTACTGAAATAAATAAACTAGATGTATACTTGGGTGTTACTCTGAGAGGTCAGTTACAGTTCCCCCTGTTTGCACATCCCAAATGTTATTTTACCAAGTGAAAATGTGTTTTCAGACATGATGAATTAATCAGTTGAAAAACAACTATTTGTAGAGCTCTTATATGACTAGCACAATTCGCATATCTAGGAACGTAGAATTTCCTTGTGGGGGGTATATAAGCTATACACATGTGCAATAGTTAATGACGAAAACAATATAGTTGTAATTAGCACCATCATTACACCTTATCTTAATATAATCTTTTGTAGTTCTTAAAGTCATTTTACATTCTTTATTTGTCATCTTATATTCCCCAAAATTCTGTCATGCCAGTAAAGCTTGTGTCATCATAATTATTTTACATTAGTGGAAAGAGGCTCGGGAGATTAGACTTGTTCAAGTTTGGGTTTGGTAAATAGCCTAGTTGGGCCCTAATTCCAACTCACATGAGCTCAAATCTGCCGTATTAGAAAATTTAGCAAATTATCTTGCCGATTTGAATTTTAAAATATCAAATATAGTAAACTCTGCATTAAATGTAGTTCATTTTTATTTGGACATTTATTTGGATATGATTTGTTCTTTGATCATATTGGATTGCCACATAGATTAAATTCATTCTTCAGTTATCAGCCAAAAACAAGGTAGACACAAAAATTATTTTGGAGAAAATCTGGGATTCATGATATTTCATAAAAGCATGAAGCATTTGGGGAAAACTTGGAACTTTGTTGGACTGATGTGCACTTATTTTATACCTAAGTATTATTTTTATTTTTAATGACATAAAGTTGGGGGGTAGCACAGTTTTTTTTCCTGTGCTTAGGACCAAATTAATTTCTATAGGTCCTGGACCTTGAAGAAACTTAGCCCATACCTCCTACCTGTATGTCCTAAGCATCTCTCTACCTACATGTTCTTAAAAATTAAAATGATATTAACTCATAAATAAGTGTACATCAGTTTAACAACTTTCTGATATTTCCTGGACAAATACTTTTATACTTTTCTGAAGTATCAAAAATCAAATACTTTTCTCCAAAATATTGTAGTTTTTTGATGTCTCCCTTTCTTTGCTAACACTGTAGGCACGTACTTTGTCCAACTGTTTGGTAATTCAGCACTGGCCAAAGAGTAAATCATGCCATCTGAACTATCATTTCACATTTGTGAAGTATCCTTTATAATTAATTAGCTTGCAGTACAAGTGACATCTGTCATATTAAAGGCATTCTGCTTTAAATCAATATTCACCAATACAATTAAATTTTCTTTTAAAGGCTCTCTTATTTTACATTTGAAACATATATCCAAATTGTTGGAAAAGAAAGGATAAAGCAGAAATGTATAAGAAAATCCCCCATAAGCCTACCATCAAGAAATAATTACTGTTAGTACTTTGAAATATTTCCTTCTAGATTTTTTTCTATCTGCCAGTATAAACACACTCAGATACACCATTTCATAAATGGGACCATACTCTAAGCATTGTTTTATAGTTTTTTTATTTTATATAAGGTGGCCATCTTTCCATGTCAATGAAATATGTCTCTAGTAAATTTTTAATCTCTGTGTGCATTTTTCTTGATGACTCAAGATATTTTCCCCCACTTTGGGGTCTTCACATTTTGCTTTTAAATACAGGTAGCTCCTGCTTGATTTTCAGTAGCTGCGAGTCAAGCATGATTTTCAGGAAATAGGAGATCTGTTATTCTGACCTGCCACTGCATCTCACAGTGGGTATTAAATTAACCTCGGTCATCTCTTGTCTGCTGATAATGAATGAGTTTTAAGCTCAAGTCAGTGAAATCCCTGTTTGAATTGCTAGGAATTTCACCAGGCGCATGCATGAGCGGCAATTAAAAAAACAAAAACAAATCTCTTCCAGATTCATGTTATTCTTCCTCAGTATAGCAGTGGCATCCTGTAGTCTTAATCTCAGTGACCAACTTAAATTCTTCATAAAAACATTTAAACAACATACCTTAGCTGTCACATGACTTCTCAGACTAAACTAAGATATATTTTTGGCATCTGTATGTTTCTTAAACTGGTATATAGTTTTTAAATGAAAGCCCAGTCATCTGACTCTTCCCTTTTTAAAATATGAATGGTTGGATTCTTCTTATATTTTAAGTTTGAGCTTTAAATATAACTCCTTGAAGAGGTTTCCTTAAGTATATCTCCACTATTACTCTTCGTACCCTCTGTTTCCTTTGTAGCATTTATCAAAGTTGTAATTATAGAGCTATTTATTTGCTCACTTGATCTTCCCTGCCCTTCACTAGATTGTAAACTCTGTGAGGGCAGAAAATGAAACTGTCAATTAATAACGAAAGCCTTGGCACGACATATGTGCTCAATAAACAGTGGTTGACTGAACGAATAAATGGGTGCTCCCCTGAAGGACCTCTGTTTTCTAGCAGGTCTTCAGACTGTGACTCTCATTCTTGTACTTTGGCTGTGAAAACAAAATGATTGTATTCATATATGTGATATTCTCAGGATTTTAGGATGTTCATAAAGGAAAGCCAAATTCTTAAATGACAAATCACAATATTTAAAAAAATCCATCGTTAAAACTTGTTCACTACATACTATGACATAAATAAGAAAGGCTGTGAATATTTCTGTGGCTTCATTTATTCCCTTTCAAAACTGAATTGCAAGTCAGAAATAATGAGACAAGGGAATACCTTTGGATTCACTATAACTTATTAAAATAAATTAGTAATTTAATTATTATTAGCATCAAATTATATGATACACACTCAAAGCTATTTTGCTATTCTAGAAATCCACTTTACTAAATTCTCTAATCATAAATAAATCATTCCTTCATATCTATATCCAAAAATGAGGCTGAAACAGTAATGGAGACAATAACCTTACTCAGAAGATGAATTGAGGAAAAATCTTGCTTTCATGGAAGTTTTGAAATCAAATATAAAAAGAGTGACCTGGAGGAGAAGGGGTATGCTTGGCAAATACAAAGAAATATCTTGAAATCATTGGGAACAGCCATCTTTATAGGTGCCTGACCTGCTGATACATTGAAATTTAAGTAAGAGGAAAAAGTCTTTGTTCCCTGTCTTTGTTTGGCATCTAAATCAAGATCACTCACTGCACTGCTTGAAATTCTAGAGTCAACTGCAGTTAAAATATAGATGGAAAACCAAATCTGGCTAAGTTTAGCTGACACTGTCTGGTCAGAAAACAATTCATTGGTATTATTTTCAAGAAGGAAATTTTGCTGAGGTCATTATGACTCTAAAAAAGCCTTGTGAGCATGTGCTTCAGAAAAGAGGGTGATATTGTCAACCTGCCTTCTGATCCAAACTGGAAATGTTTCCTTGGAAAATGCTACCCAGTATAACCACGATGAAAATGTAAACCAAGCAAGTGTTTCTCACCCACATGCCTTATCTGGCTCTTTCTTGTGCAGCATTTCTTGGAGAGAGGTACCTTCCAAAAATAAGCATTCATGGAGAGGTACCTTCCAAAAATGAATGGCTTCTCTAGTCCTTACTGACCCATATTTAAGGCCTGTAAACTCTTCATAGGTCAGATGTACCTAATTTGAACATATTTTCCAAAACAAAAAATGTTTTTTTTAGATGCAATTATACTGATGAAAAGAGCTAGACAGAATATTTTAAATGAGTCCCAGTCTGTAAAGTCTAGGATATTGTGTCATTCTACCAGCAAGCTATTAAAAGAATAGCAAGACAATAATTTTATATATAACAATAACCAATTTATATTAAAAATAAACACACTGAATTCACATGAATTCTCAAGATGGTAATTCTGCTAATTGGCACTGAGGAGACAGAGAAAGGGACTTAAGTGTTTTGAAGATAGTATAGATCCCAAACTTGCCTTCTTACGAATTTCCTAGATAATTCAGATTGTGAAAATGGGAACTCTGGAATTACTGGAGTTTCTCCGTTGTCTGCTCTGCTAGGGTTACCTAGACCCCAGGAAGGAATTCCTCCTACTCCACAGGCTTAGTCTTTGTCTCCTGCATCTCTTAAGTAGGAATTTAAGTGGTTGCTAATTAACCATAAAGGGGAATTTGTATTTCAGAGAATATATGATTCTTTGTTGTAGTAAGGAGAACATTTGAATTATGACTTAGTTTTATTTTAAAAGCACTTCATTTAATAAAAGTGCCTACAAAGTTTAGAATTCATAGTATTTTGAGCTAGATGCCTGAAACATTAGCAATCATTAAAAATAAACCCTAGCTTTTAAAAACCGAATTAACAAGGACCCCCTTACTCCTAGTTAATTTTACATAGAAGGAGCATTTTAGCCATCTCGCTCTCTTCTTAGCTAGATTGTCCACATTCCAGGCTCCACAGGGTTCAGTGTCACCCTCTGAAACAGAGAGGAAAATATCAGCCTGCAACAAGGGAAATTGATTCTTCTACCACTGTAGACCTTCAGGTTTTTTTCCTCTATAGGTTGAAAAGAGCCCAGTCTCTAAATGCATGCTTAAACATGCCCAGTTCACATGAATGCTCTCATCTCGACAGGTTTAGCTACACACATTGTCCGATCTCTTTTAAGTGTGGTGTATTATTTTATATTTTTCTCTTTTCACTCTATTTACAGTTTTTGAAATCAAACCTAAATGGCTTAGCCAAGACCCCTGGAAGGTAGTAAAGAGACAAGATTAATATTTCTAGCCAGTCCCTGGCTATTTGCTTTCTGCACTTTCACTAACATTTGTAGGGCTTGAAAATATTAACTGTCTAAATTTATTTTGTATAATCTTCTTGCTTTGAAACATCTTGCTTTGATCTTTGGCTGTATAGTCAACTGTAATCTAAGCGGAATTGATCTGTTCTCAGTTCACGTGGTGCCACTGCTAACCACATTCTTGATGTCCTCAAATGCTGTTTTTCTAACGAAAGGATCTTTATGACAGAGAGTAGCTGATGAAATAGTAGAAAAGCATTTTGTTCAGGAGACATTTTGCAAAGAAGCACTCTCTCTTGGGTCAATCTGAAATTTTTTTTCAGACTTGATGCTGACTCTATTCTTTAGAAGAATTGAGGACATCCGTAGTATCGAGTTTCCTTTATAATTCAAGTAAACCAATTTATTCCAGGAACAAATGAGACAGCCTTGACCCTCTTAATAACAGGAATATCTGACATGGTCTGAATATAACAAGAATAAAAAGAAAACTTACTTTTACAACTTACTTTTCAAAGTTATCCAGAAAAAGAGCTAAATTCTTTGAGTACCTCTTATGTATTTCTTATACTGTTTTCACCCATGTCCATTTTTTCAGTCCTCACAAACAGAGGCATTGTTCTTCCCACTTTGCAAGAGGAAAATGAAGTTGAGTAAGTTAAATTCTTAGCCAAAGCCATTCAGTTAGTGAGTTTGGAGCAAAGACTGAAGTAAGAGCTATCTGATTTTATAGCACAGTGGTTAAAACCTGAAGCTTTGTGGACTGGACCCAGCTCAGGGAAGTGTTTATAAACATATGTCAAGTGTTTGTAAGCAAAAATATATGTTTCCAGCACAATATTTTAAAAAACACTCTTTTGTCCAAAATTTTATAATTTTGACATTTCAAAAAATATCTCGGTATCTCCCTCCTCTTAGAAAATAAGAAAATCTGGCATCGCTAGGCCCACATCTCTTCATGGTAGACACATCTGGAGTTGAGTGATAGGTATTCCTCTGGGTGGGTATTGTGTTCTTCAGCATGTGCCACATCAACACCCCAAGCCCCTTCCCCACCAGTGGATTCACGTTAACTCTTTGGCTCTTGAGACAGTTGGAATTCTGGCTGCTGTTTAGCCCATTTTCATTCCACTATACCATGTTATTTCCCAGCTAAGCATGGTTTTTGTTCTTTAGAGAAACACTCAGGTTTCATTAATATGGAAGCTGAAATGAATTTAACCCAGCAGATGAGCATTTGATAAAAATGAACTATCTGTATGAAATTTAATGCTGTTGATCTGATTTGGGGGCAATCACAATTACATTTCAACCAATTTGTAGCTTCAGGTGTTTCCTCTATGCACCGTCAATTATTTGTTTTATTTCTTTCATAATTAGTAAGCAAAGGCATTTTTCACAGGAATTAATGTGTTCAATACTTTATTTTACAAGTTACAAAGGACTTTTGATACTTTAAATTTCACAAGCATATAGGTAGAGAAGATATTATATATTATGTTATATTGTATTATATTACATTATGTTAATTTATGTTATATCATTTATAATCAACCTCAGGTTAAAGTTCAGATTGTCTACCTGTATCCAGCATCACCTAATCACTAAGTGAAAAGTATACAACTCAAATTGAGGTTTCTTTACTTCAGAATTTATTTGTTCTATGAGATGTGGCCCCACACAACCGAATGATCCATCAGTAACTGAATCAGAGCCAGAGAATTATGACATGATCTGACCTTCACTCTAAATCCTAACTCAGGTGCTAAGGGAATTTAGGTCCCTTGGTTATCCTCACCAAGTCCTTCCTTTCACATATGATTGGTGGATGTGTATCTGTATATGGACACAACTAAATAAACCAAGAACCTTTGATGGGGGTTGTGGAGGGTGGGGGGATGAATAAATAGTTCCTACATGTGTATCATTACCATCATCACTAATACCACAAAAGCCTAATTGAAGTTCCTCAAAATAGAAAGCATTCATAGACTTCCAATTGTTATCCCTGGTCCCTGTCCAAAAGGAACTTCTGTTTTTATAAGGAGAAAGGGCCAAATTTAAATAGAATATTAACACATGTAACACTTAGATGGAATACTTCAATAGCACCACTGTTTTCAGCAGAAGTCTTTGTTTTTGTGATGTGACCACGATGGCTTCTAGCTAATTGGCCTCAACTATTAACATGTGTGTTGACATGGATGGTTTTGAATCAGTATTCAATCCTATCTTTCTTCTCTAAAGATAGATGTTTCATTTGATGAGCCAAATATAATAATCTTTACATTAATAAATAGAGATTATGAGGCACATTAATCTACTTTTTGGACCAAATTCAGGTTAAAAAAACCTCTTTGAAATTTCTTTCAAAACACACTTGACATTAATGTTAATTGTTGTTGCATTGTTGGTTTATGTTTGTTTCAGTACCCTTCCTAGATGCCAAGCATTGCCCTAAAGTTGTTACATACATGCACCAACACGCTTTGAAGAAGGTCATAGCATCTCTATTTTATGTATAGCTCAACTAAGGTTTATTACCATACAACAATTTAATACTTACTGAAGATTATCTAACTGATAACAGATGGAACTAGATTCTGAACTCAAGTCTGCCTGACTCCAAAGTCATCTTAAGTAATGAGCTAAACCACTTCCCTCTTGTAGTGAAAACTTGATTGTGCTCCCCAAAATTAAATAAAGAGAAAGGCAAATATATTTTTAATGTTATTATTATTATTAAATATTAATGAAGACCCAATTCTTGCTAAGTAAAGGATAGAAACACTATTAAAATTGACATTCAAGAACAAAGTCCACATAACCATAGTTTCCCCAGTGAAGAAAGGAAATAAGGGGCTGAATAAATCCCAGTCCTAAAATAAACCATTTGGAGATTTTGTGTTTTAATAACTCTTAGGAGATCATTTGTGAGTTACATATATTTGTACAATGTAATCTGGGATTCTCTTTTTAAAATAAACATTTAAATAGGTATTAAATATATTTTAATAAAAGAAAATTACCTAGTTTTCCTTCCTACTTTTTTAAAGCAATAAAACCCCCAGAAAACATTTTGTGCTGTGTTTTCCACAATTCTGTAAGCTATGAATATTTTCTTTTTTCTAAAGAGATTCAGAGAGCAGTTTTACAGGAATTTCATTTCTGGAAAAAAATCCTCAATTGCAAAATAGACTGAGCAGCACAAATTCCAAACTTGATGCTATGAAGAGCACAGTTTCTGTGCTCTTATAGTTTCCATGGTTCTAAATTCATGCAACTTTAAGATTCTTTTGTTTCAATTTTTTGCTTATAGTGAATAGCAGGAGTTTTGACAAGAGTAGGTTTGGGTGAGAAAAGATTGAAACCTTGATTTGCCTTTCCATGTATATATGATAAATTGTGACCTATGCCAACCTTAGAATGTAATGAAGCTTTCTAAGCAGTATGTTGTAGAAAAAGGTTCAGTGACTTAGGAAAATATGTAAGATACGTCTTTTAAGTTAGAAAAAAAGAGGTCAAAAATCAAAAGGTGGAATTTAGTCCCAATTTTGTGAAAATGGAAAAAGTTACATGAATATATATATATATATTAAGTATAAATCAAAATATTAACAGCAATTAATTCTGGGTGGTAACTTTATGAGAAATTTCTTCATTGATTTTTTTTATGATTTTCAAATTTACTAAAATAAAATTTATTTATTTAGCAAATGTGAATATTTTTGAAAGAACGATTTGGTCATCAAAATTTCTAAGTCATCCACAAATCCAAATAGCTTAACTGTCTGCGTGGCTTGGTAGGGCTTCTGGAAGATGGAAGTTTTGCTCTCTCTGGATCAGAGGTTCCAAATTGGTTTCCATAGATAACCACAGTGTCCCTGGTAAGCCATAGAGAGAAGAGAAAGGCTGGGAGGATAGGGTCCAGGCTCTCTAAGCACACACACACACACACACACACACACACACACACACGCACACACGCACACACGCACACACACACACACACACACACACACACAGATACCCACTGGATGTCCTCCTAAAGTTTTGAGAAAAAAGATCCTTTCACAAAATGATTTGAAAACCCAATGATATATCTGATGTAATTGACATTCTATGTGCCAAAATATTAATTTCTTTAAAAACTAAATTTTTAAATTTTCACTTGGATATTCATCATCTTACTTTCATCAGCCTCTAGTGGTTTTAGTTCACAGTGTTTGTTAGAATCAGACAAAACTCCAAGCTTAACATCGTGTGATTCAGTCATAATTCATTTCCATGGAAGACCTCAAACAAGGATTAAATGATGAGAGAGAAAAATGCACAAAAATTCTTCAAAATTCTCACCTTTTTCCCTTTAAGAAGTAGGTGCACTTAATCTCCATCATGAAGGACCTGTTTACACTTTCGCTGCCCTCTCTGTAGTTTAGATGAAGTGAAATCTTTCTATTCTTGAGCCTAATAATAATGATGATGTTGTAATGATGATGATGCTAATGGAAGTTCATGCTTTGAGGGTGGGGTCTGGAGTTGCACAGCCCCAGGGAGCACTGTGAATAACACTTCCCAGAGTTGTGCAGGGGAGCAGTACTGAATAAGTACCTGCTGCGTGCCCTGTGAAGTTCTGAACACTTTATAAGCATAACACCTTGGTCATAGGTACTGTTGTACCCCCTTCTTACAACTTTAGTTGAGGAAACAAAGACAGAAATGTTCAACCAGCTAACAAATGATTTACTGAATGTTTCCTAAGTACTTGTCTTTATATTACTAGGTATATGGGATAAAGATCAGGGCCTTATTCTCAAAAGGCTTATAAGTAGTAAAGGAAACAGGTCTATAAACAAGAGTTAACAGTAAAACCTGGCAAACATTGTAATGGTATGGCTTTCCCATTCAGCTACCAAAGACATAGACTCAAAAAACCCCACAAAAAACAAAGAATACCTTAACATTTGCAATCAAGATATAGAGTCTTATTTTAGCTGAATTGTATTTGATCTTTACTGAAGAAATAAAAACAGGATGTGAACAACTTTTTAGTGACTATTTCCTGTTGATTTATGTTACACATTGTAATACTGTACATTAGGTCGTATATTTTAACACTATCTGACCAAACCCATCTAATTGATGAGTTGTAAGATAATTCAAATATCTTATTTCTTAGGTGAATTACTAACCAAAGTTAGATTTTTCTCTTCATAACATCACCTGGTGAACCTGTTCGATTAGAAACTAGGGATACATTTAAACATTTTGAATTAGATCTTTAATATAGTCTTCAAACCAAATGCAAATTAGTATTCTTCGAATTTGTGGCCCTGATTTTAATGCAAAGGAAAATGATGTTTAAAAATAATTCTGACACCTACGATGTGTTCTTCTAAGGTGTATGTGTGGAGGAGTAGAGAGTGGGGAGCATACAAAGATGAGTAAGACTCAATCCCAAAGGTATAGTAAGCAGTAAGCATTTAGGCGCTAAAATTATGCCAAGAGACACAGAGACCTTTATCAGAACATAAGAACATCTGCAAATTGGGTATCACACATGTGAAAATCTATACAAGAAAACTGAGAAACATCCATCAAGGCTCATAAATGAAGAAATAGAGTAAATTCATGATGATTAAAGATTGAGTTTCCTCACCTGAAAGTGGGGGAGGGGCATTGTAACCTGCCTGGCCTTAGAGTTATAAAGGAATGTTATAGTGATATGGAATCCAACCCTTTTTCAGAGAATAATGCAGACTGTGAATTTTTAATATAAAGCAAAACAGAAGAACATAAACATTAATCACTTAGCAGCATGAATAGTTTGCTGTGCTCTGAATTTTAGTATACTTGAAGTTTTATCACTTGGGATGTATTAGAAAACAGAGTGTAAGACTGGAGTAAGGAATGGCTGTTAAATCCTGTCGAGGAAATTATGAATGGCTTCCTACAGTTTTTTTTTCCCTTTGAACCTTTCTTGGCATGTGAATGTAATGAGGCCACATGCACAGCAAGTATTGGAAAACGTGTTAGATACATTGATTCCAGTTACAGTCAAGGGACTCTTTCATGATTATTTTTTCTGTATTTAGTACATAAAAAGGTAACCCAGAAAATGAGGGAAAACGTAAGTCCAGAGGGGGAAAGGTAACTGAGTATTTAATGAGAATATTGATTCTGATCCACCTGCCTTCATTTTGGTGTTTTTCCTTTTTGAGCTGTGATTATCAGTACTCCACCCTCTATATTAAATAATCTATAAACCCTCTCTCTCTGTGTAGTCAAATGCCACTGAAGCAGAAACCTGTAAAAGCCTAGCAAATCTTTTAAACTCTTTATTTCCTTTTAAGTAAAAGGAAAGTCTTGGGCTAGTTTTCTATAAGAAGGACCCTTCCAGCTGTAAATATGTTTTTGACTCTGTGACTGTCCATCACATTTTCCATCAGTCCTGTGTCCTAATAAATGCTTCCCAAGGTAATAAAGCAATTTTAGCTTTTTGTCATTTTTCTCTTTCACTGTGTATAAGTGTGTGTGTGTGTGTGTGTGTGTGTATGTCTGTGTGTGTCGTTCAGTTTGGCAAAAAGTTCACTAAATCTAAGCCATACATCTAAAAAGGCATAGAATGTGGTATACTGCAGGGCTAATTAGTCAGTCCAATAAATGAAAGTATTGACTTTACTTTTTCTTGGCTTCAGCCCAGATCCTGTGTCCTCCATAAGTGCTTACGTTCAAGCACAAGGTGAATGATTGATGGACAGAGGTATTATTAAGAGGTTTCCTAGTTTATTTAAGGGGCTGTATTAGATTATATTCAAAGACTGTTTCCACTCAACATTATGAACATGTGGAAGTAGACCCCCAAGCAGGAGCATTCTCTGTCCTACAAAATATTTGCTCTTGTGCATTCAGGAAGTCACTTTCTAGATTTCCCATTGGGGAAGCCAGCTTGCCATATGTGTGATATTTTAATCCAAGTATGAATATAGCTGTGCTTGACAGAAAAACATCCAAGGAAAGGATACAGGATTGTCCTTTTCATTCTCTCCCATTTCTCAGGAAAGGTTTTACTGTTGTATATCAGGTCAGTGGAGTTTCTTGTAAAATCAGAGCATCCCTTCACTAGACAAGTATTCTTCCCACAGTTTTTGTCTTGATCCCAAGTTCACTTATCCTGGCTGTAATTTTTTTTAAGGGTGAGCCTGTGTGACACAGTGTGAAAGCACAAAACTGGGATACAGAAGTCCTGGGTTTAATCTTTGTTCAGCCACCAACCAGCTGTATGACACGAGCAGGTGTCCTATCCATTCTTTTATTTTATTTTTTTAACATCTTTATTGGAGTATAGTTGCTTTACAACGTTGTGTTACTTTCTGCTGTATAACAAAGTGAATCAGCTATACGTATACATATATCCCCATATCTCCTCCCTCTTGCGTCTCCCTCCCACCCTCCCTATCCCACCCCTCTAGGTGGTCACAAAGCATGGAGCTGATCTCCCTGTGTGATGCAGCTGCTTCCCACTAGCTATCTATTTTACATTTGGTAGTGTATATATGTCAATGTCACTCTCTCACTTCGTCCCAGCTTGCCCTTCCCCCTCCCCATGTCCTCAAGTCCATTCTCTATGTCTGTGTCTTTATTCCTGGCTTGCCCCTAGGTTCTTCAGAACGATTTCGTTTTTTAGATTCCATATATATGTGTTGGCATATGGTATTTGTTTTTCTCTTTCTGACTTACTTCCCTCTGTATAACAGACTCTAAGTCCATCCAACTCACTACAAATAACTCAATTTCGTTTCTTTTTATGGCTGAGTAATATTCCATTGTGTATATATGCCACATCTTCTTTATCCATTCATCTGTCGATGGACACTTAGGTTGCTTCCATGTTCTGGCTATTGTAAATAGTGCAGCAATGAACATTGTGGTACATGACTCTTTTTGAATTATGGTTTTCTCAGGGTATATGCCCAGTAGTGAGATTGCTGGGTCATATGGTAGTTCTATTTGTAGTTTTTTAAGGGACCTCCATATTGTTCTCCATAGTGGCTGTATCAATTTACATTCCCACCAACAGTGCAAAGGGTTCTCTTTTCTCCACACCCTCTCCAGCATTAATTGTTTGTAGATTTCTTGATGATGGCCATTCTAACCAGTGTGAGGTGATACTTCATTGTGGTTTTGATTTGCATTTCTCTAATGATTAGTGATGTTGAGCATCCTTTCATGTGTTTGTTAGAAATCTGTATATCTTCTTTGGAGAAATGTCTATTTAGGTCTTCTGCCCGTTTTTGGATTGGGTTGTTTGTTTTTTTTGATATTGAGTTGCATGAGCTGCTTGTATGTTTTGGAGATTAATCCTTTGTCCATTATTTCATTTGCAACTATTTTCTCCCATTCTGAGGGTTGTCTTTTCATCTTGTTTATGGTTTCCTCTGCTGTGCAAAAGCTTTTAAGTTTAATTAGGTCCCATTTGTTTATTTTTGTTTTTATTTCCATTTCTCTAGGAGGTGTGTCGAAAAGGATCTTGCTGTGATTTATGTCATAGAATATTCTGCCTATATTTTCCTCTAAGAGTTTTATAGTGTCTGGCCTTACATTTAGGTCTTTAATCCATTTTGAGTTTATTTTGGGGTATGGTGTTAGGGAGTGTTCTAATTTCATTCTTTTACATGTAGCTGTCCAGTTTTCCCAGCACCACTTACTGAAGATGCTGTCTTTTCTCCATTGTATATTCTTGCCTCCTTTATCAAAGACAAGGTGACCATATGTGTGTGGGTTTACCTCTGGGTTTTCTATCCTGTTCCATTGATCTATCTTTCTGTTTTTGTGCCAATACCATACTGTCCTGATTACCATAGCTCTGTAGTATAGTCTGAAGTCAGGGAGCCTGATTCCTCCAACTCTGTTTTTCTTTCTCAAAATTGCTTTGGCTCTTCAGGATCTTTTGTGTTTCCATAAAACTTGTAAATTTTTTTGTTCTAGTTCTGTGAAAAATGCCGTGGGTGGTTTGATAGGGATTGCATTGAATCTGTAGATTGCATTGGGTAGTATAGTCATTTTCACAATGTTGATTCTTCCAATCCAAGAACATGGTGTATCTCTCCATCTGTTTGTATCGTCTTTGATTTCTTTCATCAGTATCTTATAGTTTTCTGCATACAGGTGTTTTGTTTCCTTAGGTAGGTTTAGTGCTAGGTATTTTATTCTTTTTGTTGCAATGGTAAATGGGAGTGTTTCCTTAATTCTCTTTCTGATCTTTCGTTGTTAGTGTATAGGAATGCAAGAGATTTCTGTGCATTAATTTTATATCCTACTACTTTACCAAATTCATTGATTAGCTCTAGGAGTTTTCTGGTAGCATCTTTAGGATTCTCTATGCATTGTATCATGTCATCTGCAAACAGTGACAGTTTTACTTCTTCTTTTCCGATTTGGATTCTTTTTACTTCTTTTTCTTCCCTGATTGCTGTGCCTGAAACTTCCAAAACTATGTTGAATAATAGTGGTGTGAGTGGACAACCTTGTCTTGTTCCTGATCTTAGAGAAATTGGTTTTAGTTTTTCACCACTGAGAGCAACGTTGGCTGTGGGTTTGTCATATATGGCCTTTACTATGTTGAGGTAAGTTCCCTCTATGCCTACTCTCTGGAGGGTTTTTATTATAAATGGGTGTTGAATTTTGTTGAAATTTTTTTCTGCAAATATTGAGATTATCATATGGTTTTTATCCTTCAGTTTGTTAATATGGTGTATCACATTGATTGATTTGTGTATATTGAAATATCCTTGCATTCCTGGGGTCAACCCCAGTTGATCATGATGTATAATCCTTTTAATGTGCTGTTGGATTCTGTTTGCTAGTATTTTGTTGAGAATTTTTGCATCTGTGTTCATCAGTGATATTGGCCTGTAGTTTTCTTTCTTTATGTCATCTTTGTCTGGTTTTGGTATCAGGGTGATGGTGGCCTTGTAGAATGCGTTTGGTGTTCCTCCCTCTGCTATATTTTGGAAGAGTTTGAGAAGCATAAGTGTTAGCTCTTCTCTAAATGTTTGATAGAATTGTCCTGTGAAGCCATCTGTTCCTGGGCTTTTGTTTGTTGGAAGATTTTAAATCACAGTTTCAATTTCATTACTTCTGATTTGCCTGTTCATATTTTCTGTTTCTTCCTGGTTCAGTCTTGGACGGTTGTAGTTTTTAAGAATTTGTTCATTTCTTCCAGGTTGTCCACTTTATTGGCATATAGTTGCTTGTAGTAGTCTCTCATGATCCTTTGTATTTCTGCAGTGTCAGTTTTTACTTCTCTTTTTTCATTTCTAATTCTGTTGATCTGAGTCTTCTCCCTTTTTTTCTTGATGAGTCTGGCTAATGGCTTATGAATTTTGTTTATGTTCTCAAAGAATCAGCTTTTAGTTTTGTTTATCTTTGCTATTGTTTCCTTCATTTCTTTTTCATTTATTTCTGATCTGATCTTTATTATTTCTTTCCTTCTGCTACTTTGGGGGTTTTTTGTTCTTCTTTCTCTAATTGCTTTAGGTGTAGGTTAGGTTGTTTATTTGAGATGTTTCTTGTTTCTTGAGGTAGGATTGTATTGCTATAAACTTCCCTCTTAGAACTGCTTTTGCTGCATCCCATAGGTTTTGGGTCATCGTGTTTTCATTGCCATTCGTTTCTGGGTATCTTTTTATTTCCTCTTTGATTTCTTCAGTGATCTTTTGGTTATTTAGTAGTGTATTGTTTAGCCTCCATGTGTTTGTATTTTTTAGTTTTTTTCTTGTAATTGATATCTATTCTCATAGTGTTGTGGTCAGAAAAGACACTTGATATGATTTCAATTTTCATAAGTTTACTGAGGCTTGATTTGTGACCCAACATACGATCTATCCTGGAGAATATTCCATGAGCACTTGAGAAGAAAGTGTATTCTGTTGTTTTTGGATGGAATGTCCCATAAATATCAATTAAGTCCACCTGGTCTAACATGTCATTTAAAGCTTGTGTTTCCTTATTTATTTTCATTTCGGATGATCTGTCCATTGGTGAAAGTGGGTGTTAAAGTCCCCTACTATGATTGTGTTACTGTCGATTTCCCCTTTTACGGCTGTTAGCATTTGCCTTATGTATCGAGGTGCTCCTGTGTTGGGTGCATAAATATTTACAATTGTTATATCTTCTTCGTGGATTGATCCCTTGAACATTATGTAGTGTCCTTCTTTGTCTCTTGTAATAGTCTTTATTTTAAAGTCTATTTTGTCTGATATGTGTATTGCTACTCCAGCTTTCTTTTGATTTCCATTTGTATGGAATGTCTTTGTCCATCCCCTCACTTTCAGTCTGTATGTGTCCCTACGTGTGAAGTGGGTCTCCTGTAGACAGCATATATACATGTCTTGTTTTGGTATCCATTCAGTGAACCTGTGTCTTTTCGTTGGGGCATTTAGTCCATTTACATTTAAGGTAATTATTGATATGTATGTTCCTATTACCATTTTCTTAACTGTTTTGGGTTTGTTATTGTAGGTCTTTTCCTTCTCTTGTGTTTCCTGCCTAGAGAAGTTCCTTTAGCATTTGTTGTAAAGCTGGTTTGGTGGTGCTGAATTCTCTTAGCTTTTGCTTGTCTATAAAGCTTTTAATTTCTCCGTCAAATCTGAATGAGATCCTTGCTGGGTAGAGTAATCTTCGTTGTAGGTTTTTTCCGTTTCATCAGTTTAAGTATGTCCTGCGACTCCCTTCTGGCTTGCAGAGTTTCTGCTGAAAGATCAGCTGCTAACCTTTGGGGATTCCCCTGTATGTTATTTGTTGTTTTTCCCTTGCTGTTTTTAATATTTTTTCTTTGTATTTAATTTTTGATAGTTTGATTAATATGTGTCTTGGCGTGCTTCTCCTTGGACTTATCCTGTATGGGACTCTCTGTGCTTCCTGGACTTGATTAACTATTTGCTTTCCCATGTTAGGGAAGTTTTCAACTACAATTTCTTCAAATATTTTCTCAGTCCCTTTCTTTTTCTCTTCTTCTTCTGGGACCCCTATAATTTGAATGTTGGTGCATTTAATGTTGTGCCAGAGGTCTCTGAGCCTGTCCTCAGTTCTTTTCATTCTTTTTTCTTTATTCTGCTCTATGGCAGTTATTTCCTCTATTTTATCTTCCAGGTCACTTACGTGTTCTGCTGCCTCAGTTATTCTACTATTGATTCCTTCTAGAGTATTTTTAATTTCATTTATTGTGTTATTCGTCATTGTTTCTTTGCTCTGCAGTTCTTCTAGGTCCTTGTTAAACATTTCTTGTAGTTTCTCCATTCTATTTCTGAGATTTTGGATCGTCTTTACTGTCATTACTCTGAATTCTTTTTCAGGTTAGACTGCCTATTTCCTCTTCTTTTGTTTGGTCTGGTGGGTTTTTACCTTGCTCCTTCATCTGCTGCATAGCTCTCTGTTTTTTCATTTTGTTTAACTTACTGTGTTTGGGGTCACCTTTTCACAGGCTGCAGGTTCGTAGTTCCTGTTATATTTGGTGTCTGCCCCCAGTGGGTGAGGTTGGTTCAGTGGCTCATATAAGGGACTGGTGCCTGTGTTCTGGTGGATGGGGCTGGATCTTGTCCTTCTGGTGGGCAGGGCCACGTCCGGTGGTGTGTTTTGGCGTGTCTGTGAACTTAGTATAACTTTAGGCAGCCTCTCTGCTAATGGATGGGGTTGTGTTCCTGTCTTGCTTGTTGTTTGGCATGGGGCATCCAGCTCTGTAGCTTGCTTGCTATTGGGTGGAGCTGGGTCTTAGTGTTGAGATGGAGATCTCTGGGGGAGCTGTCGCTGCTTGATATTACATGGGGCCAGGAGGTTTCTGGTGGTCTAGTGTCCTGGACTCGGCTCTCCCACCTCAGAGGCTCAGGTCTGACACCCGGCCAGAGCACCAAGATCCTGCCAGCCACACAGCTCAGAATAAAATGAAGGAAAAAATAAAAATGAACAGATACAACCCCAAACCAAATGGTAATAGCAATACTAAACAAAGAAGCATCACACAAAGGAACATACACACACACACACACACACACACACACTTATAAAATAAAAAAAGGAACAAACAGCTAAAAAAGCAAAAGAAAACGAACAGAGAACCCTAGGACAGATGGTAAAAGCAAACATAAACAGACAAGATCACACAAAGAAACATACACATACACTCACAAAAAGAGAAAAAAGGAAAACAACATTAAAAGAAAATAAAAAATTTAAAAAACAAAATAAAAATAATAAAATTTTTGGGCTTCCCTGGTGGCGCAGTGGTTGAGAGTCCGCCTGCCAATGCAGGGGATACAGGTTTGTGCCCTGGTCCGGGAAGATCCCACATGCCGCGGAGCAGCTAGGCCCGTGAGCCATGGCCGCTGAGCCTGCGCGTCGGGAGCCTGTGCTCTGCAACAGGAGAGGCCACAACAGTGAGAGTCCCATGTACCGCAAAAAATAAATAAATAAATAAATAAAATTTTTAAAAATAATTTTTAAAAAAAGGAAGAGAACAACCAAACCAATAAACAAATTCACCAATGGTAACAAGCACTAAATCTAAACTAAGATAAATGTAAAACCACAATCCAATAAGATGCAGAAAGCAACCCCCAGTCTACATTTGCTCCCAAAGTCCATCACCTCAATTTTGGGAACATTTATTATCTGATCAGGTATTCTTCAAATGCAGAGATTTTCAAGTTGATTGTGGGGATTTAATCTGCTGTTCCTGAGGCCGCATGGAGAAATTTCCCTTTCTCTTCTTTGTTCACACAGCTCCTGGGGTTCAGCTTTGGTTTTGGCCCCGCCCCTGCATGTAGGCTGCCCTCAGGCATCTGTTCCCCTCCCAGACAGGAGCAGGTTAAAGCAGCAGCTGATTAGGGCTCTGTTACTCACTCAGGTTGGGGAGAGGGAGGGGTATGGTAGTCATAATTGACATGTGGGGCGAGCCTGTGGTGGCAGAGACCAGAGTGACATTGCAGCAGCCTGAGGCACACCGTGTGTTTTCCTGGCGTAATTGTCCCTGGATCACGAGACCCTGACAGTGGCGTACTGCACAGGCTCCCAGCGTGGTGTGGGTAGTGACCTGTGCTTGCACACAGGATTCTTGGTGGTAGCGGTGGCATCGTTAGCAGTTCATGCCCGTCTCTGGGGTCCAGGCTGATAGCCATGGCTCGCGCCTGTCTCTGGAGCTCACTTAGGTGGTGCTCTGCCTTCTGTGGGCACATGGAGTGGGAATCCCCTCTCCTCACGCACCCCAAAACAATGGTCTCTTGCCTCTTTGGCAGCTCCAGACTTTTTCCCGGACTCCCTCCTGGCTAGCTGTGGCTCACTAGCCCCCTTCAGGCTGTTTTCATGCAGCCAACCCCAGTCCTCTCCCTGGGATCTGACCTCCGAAGCCCGAGCCCCAGCTCCCAGCCCCCGCCCGCCCCGGCGGGTGAGCAGACAAGCCCCTTGGGCTGGTGGGTGCTGGTTGGCACCGATCCTCTCTGCGGGAATCTCTCCGCTTTGCTCTCTGCACCCCTGTTGCTGCACTCTCCTCCATGGCTCCGAAGCTCCCCCCACTCCGCCACCCACAGTCTCCGCCCGTGAAGGGACTTCCTAGTGTGTGGAAACCTTTCCTCCTTCCCAGCTCCCTCCCAGAGGTGCAGGTCCCGTCTCTATTCTTTGTCTCTGTTTATTCTTTTTTCTTTTACCCTACCCAGGTACGTGGGGAGTTTCTTGCCTTTTGGGAAGTCTGAGGTCTTCTGCCAGCATTCAGCAGGTGTTCTGTAGGAATTGTTCCACTTGTAGATGTATTTTTGATGTATTTGTGGGGAGGAAGCTGATCTCCACTTCTTACTTCTCCTCCACCTTGAAGGTCCTCTCCTATCCATTATTGATTTTTGTTTTTTTCAACTATTAAAAGAGAGAAGAAGATATGCCTCTTTTTTTTTTTCTGTCTTTGCTCCTCTCAAAAGAAAAAAAACAAAGTGTTCAGAAGGGTCTTTTCATTCCTTTGCCTTCAGATGTGTAGGCATATTTGCAAACTGATGGAGGAATTCTCTTTTGAAATCCAAAGTCCTTTTATTTGCCTTTGGTACTGATTACAGTTATTTATGGACCTTGCTTATTTCTCCCATTAGCCCACAATCTCCACAAGGGAAGTGCAGTAGGGAGAGAGAGGGAGAAAAGGAAGGAGAAATGCAATCTATGGAGTAAACTAGAATTTAAGAAAGGGTGATGGAATTGCAGATGGCTCAAAAACGCACATAAATTTATCCTTTAAATTTATAATATATAACTGTAAAAAGTAAAACTGCATAAAATTGCCTTGAATGCTTGGAATATAGTGAAGATATGGTGAAAGAACATTGCAGAAGGCATGTGCTATAAACATTTTAAACAATATTACAGGTACAAAAAATTTAATGATATGGAAAGACAATTAGAATATAATTAGTGAAAAGCCTAGATTTTAAAACTCTATGTCTATTGAAAATATGTTCACATATGCATAGGGAAAAAAGACATGAAGGAAATATAAAAATGTAAAAAGTGGGGAATTCCTTGGTGGTCCAGTAGTTAGGGCTCCGAGCTTCCATTGCCAACAGGGGATGGGGACGGAAGCTCAGGTTTGATCCCTGGTCTGAGAACTAGGATCCCACAAGCTGTGCAGTGTGGCAAATAAATAAATAGTAAAAAAAAACAGTTTTAAGTTTTTTTAATGTAAAAAGTGTTAAGGTGGTAGAAATATAGGTGAATTTTATTTTTCATTTAAAAATTTTTGTTGATAAGGTTTCCTAGGTTTTTTCCAATAAACATATATTACTTGGTTAATAAGACAAGAAGCAAACCAAAAAGAACTTTTTTGTTTTTGTTTTGTGTTCTTTGGTTTTATATTGCTCTTTTTTTTCCTAGTTTCCTAACATGAAAGCTTAGGTTATTTATTCAAGACCTTTCCCTTTTTTCAATTGAAGTATGGTTGATTTACAATATTGTGTTAGTTTCAGGTGTACAGCAAAGTGATTCAGATATAGATAACTAAAAATATATATATTAGATTGTTTTCCATTATAGGTTATTACAAGATATTGGATACAGTTCTGTGCTATGCAGTAAATCCTTGTTGCTTATTTATTTTATGTATAGTAGTTTGTATCTGTTAATATGATACTCCTGGTTTATCCCTCCTCCCTCTCTTTCCCTTTTGGTAACCAAAAGTTTGTTTTCTATGTGTGTGAGTCTGTTTCTGTTTTGTATATAAATTCATTTGTGTTTTTTTTTATTCCACATATAAGTGATATCTTATATTTGTCTTTCTCTGTCTGACTTCCTTCACTAAATATAATATTCTCTTGGTCCATCTGTGATGCTGCAAATGGCAATATTTCATTCTTTTTTATGGCTGAGTAATATTCTATTGTTTGCATGTGTGTGTCTGTGTGTGTGTTGTGTGTATACATATGCCACATCTTCTTAAGCAACCCATCTATCAATGGGCACTTGGGTTGTTTCCATGTCTTGGCTGTTGTAAATAGTGCTGCTCTGAACATTGGGGTGCATGTATCTTTTTGAATTAGAATTCATTTTTTCCAGATATATATCCAGGAGTGGGATTGTTGGATCATATGTCAACTCTATTTTTAGTTTTTTAAGGAACCTCCGTACTGTTTTCCATAGTGCTGCACCAATTTACATTCCCACCAACAGTGTAGGAGGGTTCCCTTTTCTCCACACCCTCTCCAGCATTTGTTATTTGTAGGCCTTTTGATGATAGCCATTCTGAATGGTGTGAGGTAATAATTTTTTTGTAATTTTAATAATTAGTTTTAATATTAACATAATAGTTATTGCATTTTTTAAAAGATTTATTTATTATTTATTTATTTTATTAATTTTTGGCTGTGCTGGGTCTTAGATACATGCAAGATCTTTGTTGAGGCACATGGGATCTTACGTTGTGGCATACAGGCTCTTCGCTGTGGTGCACGGGCTTCTCTCTAGTGGCATGTGGGTTTTTTTTCTCTTCTCTGGTTGTGGTGCGGAGGCTCTAGGATGCATGGGCTCTGTAGTTGTGACTCATGGGTTCCTGAGCACGTGGGCTCCAGCACGTGTGGGCTCTGTAGTTTGTGGCATGCAGACTCTCTAGTTGAGGCACGCAAGCTCAGCAGTTGTGTTGCACAGGCTTAGTTGCCCCAAGGCATGTGGGATCTTAGTTCCTTGACTAGGGATCGAACCTGCATCCCCTGCGTTGTAAGGCAGATTCTTTACCACTGGACCACCAGGGAAGTCCTGGTAATAATTCATTGTGGTTTTGTTTTGCATTTCTCTAATAATTAGCGATGTTATCTTTTCATGAGCCTGTTGGCCATCTGTGTTTTCTTTGGGGAAATGTCTGTTTAAGTCTTCTGCTCATTTTTCGATTGGGTTGTTTGTTTTCTTAATATTGAGTTGTATGAGCTGTTTGTATATTTTGGATATTAACCCCTTGTCAGTTGCATCATTTGTAAATATTTTCTCCCAATCCACAGGTTGTCTTTTCATTTTGTTTATGGTTTCCTTTGCTGTGCAAAGGATTTTAATTTTGATTAGGTCCCATGTGTTTATTTTTGCATTTATTTCTTTTGCCTTGGGAGACTGCTCTAAGGAAATATTGCTACAATTTATGTCAGAGAATGTTTTGCCTGTGTTCTCTTCTAGGAGTTTTAGGGTGCTATGTCTTTTAAACCATTCTGAGTTTGTTTTTGTATATGGTGTGAGAGTGTATTCTAATTTCATTGATTTACATATAGCTTTCCAGCTTTCCCAGCACCACTTGCTGAAGAGACTGTCTTTTCTCCACTGTATATTCATATATTAATTGACCATAGGTGTATGGGTTTAATTCTGGGCTCTCTATTCTGTTCCATTGATCTATATGTCTGTTTTTGTGCCAATCCCACACTGTTTTGATTACTGTAGCTTTATAGTATAGTCTGAAGTCTGCAAGGGTTATGCCTCTAGCTTTGTTCCTCCAAAAAAGACTTCTTATGTTGCCTCTAGCTGAATATTTTAGAAAGTTTCTGATGGATATTAGGGAAGGAAAAGCAGGCCTTATATTCTTTCACCATTAAGATAAATTGTTTCATTGTTCTCTTATTTGTTTTTTTAAAAAATATGAATTAAAATAGTTATCAATCATAAGTATATGTAGGAAATGAAAGCCCTAGAATTTAGACAAGCCAAATGAAGACCAGCAATGCTCTCCTGCCAGTTTTAAGCTGTTATGATATTAAAGAAAAAGCCATAAGATCAGGTCAAGCAAAACAGAGTGATTACATTATCATTGTCAATAGAAAAAAGTGAGCCTTCTTGATGTTCTGTCTACTAATAGTTTTGCAAATTAATATTGGGGTCATTTCTTTTTTTGAATAGATAACCAATTGGTTTTTATTCACTGATATTTTTCTTAATTTACAAAATGATAAATCATTATTGTTATCTATTAGTATTTATTCAGCACATACTCATACTGTAATCCTTCTTAGTCATTCTAATTATATTTTGTTGTATCTATTATGAGCATGAATTGCTTTTTCCATAGACTATAGGTCAGTTGAAGAGTTTCATTTGTCACTTTTGCTTAATTTTATTCAGTGTCCTTACCATTTTTTTGTATCTGCTCCAGCATCCCTTACCTCACCCACCCCCTTTCAACATCCTCTTTCCACAGTTTGCTTCTGTTACTTATCCCAGACACCCAGTATGTAAGACCCAACAATTTGACGAATGTTTCACTGGCGGAGTAGTGCTGTGCACTCAGTTCTCCCTTTGTCTGAATTCCTATCATGCTTGTGATCACTGCCACACTGTTTAGTGCATAATTGTTCTCCTTGTTTCAAGTGTTCTCATTTTGTCTCCATGTGTATATTGAAAGGCTCTTGAAGAATTTACAGTCCTCCATTTTCCAGAAGTGGAAGGAAGCCTCTGTTTTATGAGTGCATCCAGTACGCCATGTACTATGCTGGGTGTTTTGCTTATCTCATTTAAGCCTGTTAATTCTTCGTTAAACTGGTATTAATATCCTCATAAGTCATGGAAGAAGACTAAACTGAGAGAGGTTGCATACTTGCTTGAGGCCACACAGCTGGTTAGTGTCCCAGCTGTCTGACTCTGGGTCTCTAAATGTTTTCCATTCCACCATATTGTCTGACTGGTTGATAATACGTCACTTTCACATTGTAGCTCATTTACCATTTTATTTAATTTTCTACTTTTGTATACTCTTGCTTTGTGTTTGACATAATTGAGGTAAAATGTCATGATAGAAACATTAAATATAATCAATTCTTGCTTTTAAATGGCCTCCCCTGTTCATGTCAAGTTTTCTTCCTCTCTTGGTACCTTCCCCATGATTTTTTTTCCACTCACCAAAACTACATTAAACCTCAAAGTGCCTAATTCATTAAAGTACTCCTCTATTCCATGAACAGTTTAAAGACATGAATACATGGATTTGCTCTCTCTTTTCCCTGCATGAAAGAAGCTACCTTCTCTTTATTTCAATCTGAGATTCCTCTCCCCCTCTAAATTATTCTCCCAATAGTGGAGGCAGCACACTTGAGACAAAAGGCAATGAAGTGGAAGCAGTGTTCTGAGCTTAATTCCCTGTAGTGCCTCTAGGATATGCAAAAGCCTGTAGTAACCTGACCTCTGCAGGAGACAGCAGAAGTGAATATTTACAGAGAGAATCCTGAGTAGGAAAAGCCTCCCTTTCAACTGTGTTAACTTACAGAAAGCTAGAGAAGACAGTCTCATAGCCTCCCCCAAATTAACCAGCACATGCCCACTCTTCTGTCCCACCATGTTTCTCTTTGTCAGAAAGTGCCTGGGTTTTATCTTCTTAATGTGGTGTGTAGAACTAGGAGGAGGAATTTAAAAACAGGCGACAAAGATACTAAAGGAAACTCTCTGAATGAGTCAATCCAGGCTCTTCTAACTCTTTTCCTTCCTCATGAAGTTCTCTGCAGAATTCAGGTGGGACTGAAAATGTTGTCGTCTGGGGCCACTCACCGCATATTGTAGACAGTCAAGAGACAATGGCCTGAGCTGAGATTTAGTTGAGGGTTAGAGAATATTACACATGTATATTGTTCTTTAAAATGGTGATGTTTTCATTCTCATAGTCTACTGGTAGAAGTTCAAAGGAAAACACGTTTCCAGAAAACAACTTGGCAATTCATACCAAAAGCCTTAAAATGACATACTCTTTGACCTGGCAATTATGCTGTTAGGATTATATCCTAGGGAGATGATAGAATAAAAATCACTTTATCATTTATCATCAGTATGATTTATACTACCAAAAAATTGGAAACAACCTGTTATAGCCTGGATTGTGTTCTCCCCCCAAATTTATACATTGAAGCCCCAAGCCCCAATATGACTGTATTTGGAGATAGGGCCTTTAAAGAGGTAATTAAGATTAAATGAAGTCATAAGGGAAGGAGCTTAATCCAGTATGACTGGTGTCCTTGTAAGAAGAAGAAGGTTACTCCAGGAATGTGCAGACACAGAGAAAAGGCCATGTAAGGACACGAGGGGAAGGCAGTTATCTGCAAGCCAGAAGAAAGGCCTCATCAGAAACCAACTTTGCTGGCGCCTTGATCTTGGGCTGCCAGCCTTCAGAACTATGAGAAAATAAAGTTGTGTTATTTAAGCCACCCAGCCTCTGGTGTTTTGTTATGGTACCCCTAGTAAACTAATACACAACCTAATCATCCAATAATAGAAGAAGATTACGTGAATTAGAGTACAATCCAACAATGGAATATAATGCAATCATAAAAATAATGATTTATACCTACTTATTGATATAGGCAGTGCTCCCAATATGGTGACTCCCAAGGAGGTGACTGAAAAACACACATAGTATGATCCCATTTATATAAAAATGTGTTTGTATGTGTGTGCATGCATGTGTGTGTGTACAGTGTCTGGAATTATATGCAACAGACCCTCACATCCTTTCCAGATATGGTTTTATTCCTCTTTCCCTCTCACCCTCCTCGCCTTCCCTTTTTTCTTCTTTTGCTTGTCTGTAAAGCCTGTTTTCCAATGAGCATGAATTATTTTTAGAAATATAAATTCCTATATGTATTTCTCTATATATAATTTAGACATATATATTTTTATCCCATATTTTTAAAATGGCTTTTATATGGAATAAAATGTGTCAAGATTGTAAAATTCTTGAGCTCAGCAACTATTACTATCTTATAAACCAATGCATATAATATCATTAAATATTTAATTATCTTCTTCATCATTTAATTTAATCTGTTTTATTCCCTTACTCAAAAACTTCCCTTTCTATACCCCTTGTCATATTTATTCAGCATTTTTGAGTGATGAAACATGTAAACTTTTTACTTTTTCTGTTTCTAAAACTTATATAGCGTTAAGTGCTGAGAACATACTTGCAGAGAGAAAGATCCAGATTTGAATGCTGGTCCAGCCACTTAAACAGCGTAATCTTGAGAAAGTTATTTAACCTTTCAAAGTCTCACTTTTCTTAGCTGTTAAGTGTATAATAATATACTTTTCTTAAAAGTTTGTTGTTGAGATGCAATGAGATAACATATCCAAAGCACAACAGAGAGGTTCAGGGCAAGGATTCTGGCATCAGAATGCTGAGGTTTGAATCTCAGCTCCCTGACTTTTTAGCTGTGTGATACTGGACAAGTTAATAACCTCCCTGTACCTCAGACTTCTCATATCGGAATAATGATGCTACGTACATAATTGAGATTGTTTTGAATATCAAATGTGTTGATATTTATTAAATTCTGATAACAGTATGGCACACAGTAAGACTATATGGGCATTTATTAACTATGAAGAATTAATATAGTGGTAGTATATAGTATTTACTATCAAAATCATCATCACATTGTCAAAATATAATAGTCCAGGTGTTTTAATATATCAAAACAACTGTATATTTATCAGCTCTTTTCTTGCTGTGTAACTTGTGAGAGCACCTTGATTTAGGAGCTTTTTTGAGAATTTGTTACTTTAAAAATTTGTATTTATTATAAAAACAGATATTAAAGGACACAAGGAGGAAGAAGATTCCCCTTAGTATCCTCACTTAACTCTTCAAACACTCCTCTTTCCTTCCAGCCTGGCTAATATGTATACGAGGTAGTAGTTCTAATTAGAGTGTATATTTTTGTGTGTGGGCCTCATACTTTTCTCAGTAGAAGAGACTCCCTGTACCTGTCAAGGCCAGAGAGGAGCCTGTGAGTTCTGGATCCTATCCCCTCTCATCTTCTCAAGGTCTTTTCTCCTGAATCATCCATTTCTTCCTCTAAATTGAATTTCTCGCATTAGCATGTAGTATGCTCTTGTATCTCAAATCTTAAAAAATTCCTCTTTTGACCTCAACATCCCCTCTAATCGTTATCCCATTTATAGTCTGCCCTTCACAGCAACACCTGTTGAAAAATCTGTTTCTTGTGCTGTCTGCACCTATCACCAACACTTTCTCCTTGACCTGCTCTAGATGGGCTTCCATTCCCATCACTCTTCTGAGACTGCATTTTTCAAGTCCCCAACAACCGCTGTGATGGGAAATTCCAGTCATTTAGTCCTTTCCTTATCTTGACCTTTTCTTATCTTGACCTCAAAGAAGACTGTTGACCAGTCCCTTCTTGCTTTTTTTCCCTTCATGGATTCTATTACTACACACTCACTGACACTTTCTTCTCTTTCACTGGCTCCCCCTTCTCCATTCTTCTGGCTGGTCCCATTTCTACTTTCCGCCTCTAAGTATTTGAGTTCAGCAAGGCTCAGTCCCAGACCTTCTCCAGCTCTCTAGCTATACTTTCCCCAGGTAATCTCACGCATTCTCATCCATGGGATGGCAATACCCATGTGCAGTCCTGCCTTCTCAGAAGTCCAGACACATATTCAATCACCTCTTCAACATCTCTGATAATATATTTACTAGTCTCTCAAACTTAACTGGGACAAAGCAGAACTCTTGACTTATGTGCACGTCACCCTGAGCACAAACTGTTCCTTCACCAGTCTTCATCTTGGTAAATGACATTGATATCCTCTAAATCTTTAAAGCCAATCTGTGGAGCTGCCCTTGATTTCTTTCTTTCCCTGATACCCCAAATCCAATCTATGCACAATCCTGTTACTTTTACCTCAGAACATCCCCTAAGCTGGTCTAACTTTTTCACCTCTCTTTCCACCGTCCTAGTCAAAGCCGCCATCTTCCACAGCTGGAAACACCTCAACAACTCACTAGGGGGATTGCCTGCTTCTCTCCCCTCTTACAGTAAATTCTCCTTACAGAAAACAGAGCAATCCTTTTAAACATAAGTCAGATCACAAATCTCATTTCGAAATCATTTAATAAGTACAGCCTCCTTATCAAAGTTTACACTGTCCTGAAAATTGACCTTGCACACCTCTCTAACGTCAAATTATACTAACTACTCTCTTCCTCATGTACTTCCCTTCCTTTACCTCAGACACGCTCTTCTTGGAATGCAATTCTCTCTTACTTTAAGAAGTTGCCTTCTTCTTATCATTCAAATCCCAGCTTAATGTCTTCTTTTCAGAGAGGCCCTCTCAGATCATCCAATCTAGAGAAGCCAACAGACACTCCTGTCACCTCACTCCATCTTAATGATATGTATAACACTTGTCTCTGATATTTTGTTTAAGGATGTGTTTGCGTTTTCTCTACCACCAGCACTCTATCTGTTCATTTCCATATCCCTGAAGCCTAAAACAATGCCTGAAGAGTAGGCACGCAAGTATGTGTTGAATCAATGCTCTAGACCAGAGATCACATAAGCATTTCCCCATGTGACTGCATCGTCCACAGAACTATCCTTAAAAAATAATAATTAGGGGCTTCCCTGGTGGCGCAATGGTTGAGAGTCCGCCTGCCGATGCGGGGGACACAGGTTCGTGCCCGGGTCCGGGAAGATCCCACATGCCGCGGAGCGGCTAGGTCTGTGAGCCATGGCCGCTGAGCCTGTGCGTCCGGAGCCTGTGCCCCACAACGGGAGGGGCCACAGCAGTGAGACGCCCGCATACCGCAAAAAAAATAAATAAATAAAAATAATAATAATAATTAATCGGGCTTCCCTGGTGGCACAGTGGTTAAGAATCTGTCTGCCAATGCAGGGGACACAGGTTCGAGCCCTGGTCCAGGAAGATCCCACATGCTGTGGAGCAGCTAAGACCATGCGCCACAACTGCTGAGCCTGTGCTCTAGAGCCCGTGAGCCACAACTGCTGAACCCACGTGCCACAACTACTGAAGCCTGCGCTCCTAGAGCCTGTGCTCTGCAACAAGAGAAGCCACCATGATGAGAAGCCAACGCACCGCAACAAAGAGTAGCCCCCACTTGCCGCAACTAGAGAAAGCCAGCGCGCGGCAACGAAGAACCACTGCAGCCAAAAATAAATAAATTAATTAATTAAAATAATAATAGTTAATGTAATTGATGTACCATCTCATATTTTTTGGACGTTCAGGTCATTTCCTTTTTTCTTCTTTTCTCCTCTATTGATTCCTTCCCTCTCTCACTCCTTGCCTTTTTTAAAAAATATCCACCTGTGGACTTCCCTGGTGGCGCACTGGTTAAGAATCAGCCTGCCAATGCAGGGGACACAGGTTCGATCCCTGGTCTGGGAAGATCCCATATGCTGTGAAGCAACTAAGCCCGTGTGCCACACTACTGAGCCTGCGCCCTAGAGCCTGCATGCCACAACTACTGAAGCCTGTGTGCCTAGAGCCTGTGCTCCACAACAAGAGAAGCCACTATGATGAGAACCCCACGCACCACAACGAAGAGAAGCCCCCACTCGCCGCAACTAGAGAAAGCCCTTGTGCAGCAATGAAGACCCAACACAGCCAAAAATAAATAAATAAATAAATAAATAAATAAATTTCCCCCCGTACCTTCCTTCCTTTATTTTCTTTTGTTTTCCATTATTAGATAATGCTGATATGAACATCTTTAGGCATGCACTTTTATTCTTCCTCTCAATTATTTTCTGGGAATAATTTGCCTAGGGATGGAAATCAGATCAAAGAGTAAGACACACCCTGTAACCATGAAAATCTGTTACCTCTCTCCCCAACCCTTGAGTCCTCTATCACCAAAAATGAGAGACGGCACAATGGTATGAGGAGATACAGAGGTTTCTAAGAGTAATAGAGTGAACAGTGAATGCTTTCCAATAAGTAGTAAGAGAATTAGTCAGTATGTGAAAGGCCTTAATGATGCCACTGAACTACACATAGCTTCATAAATTGCACTCTTGGGACCTTTGTTTCCCTTTTTGTTTGTTTGTTTAATTTTTGCATACATATATAGTATCTTTCTGTGTGTTCTACTGGGATTTTCATTGTATAAAACTCTAAAGCCGTTATATTTGATTCTGTTGAACTTTTTCTTTGTGAAATACAGTTTCTATTTTTTCAAACTTTAGAAAGTTATTGCTTTGAAGAGCTGATAGTCCATTTTTAGCTTTTTCTATGATTTGAAAGTCATAGTTCACTTATTAAGCAACCTGAAGTTTATTTTTATATATGGTATAAACTGCAGGTTGTCTAAGTTTTTAAAATATATTTTTCTTTGCTCTATTTAATATTATATACATATACCTTCAAAGAAGTTACTTTTACCTTTCCTAAAATTAGCTGTCATTTGTATTTTAGCAATTAATCATTAAATCCTTCTGTTACCAACAGAAATTATTTACATTATTTGTTACAATGCCATATACATTGCTATAACTGTTTAGGTAAAGTTGTAAAATTAGGAAAAAGTGTACTTTTTGATTACCTCAGTACTTCTGTGTTCTCATTATTGTCTTCACACTTTAATTGGAGGAATCAAGCTTTAGGGACCCATATTATTTTCTGAATCTTTACTAAACTGTTCATTACTGCATCTATCTTATCTAAGATAAGTTGATGATGAATAGCCTTTTAATAGATAAATTTGTCCTTTAAAAGTTAAATAACGTATGTTATTTTAAAAAGTTAAATAGCTTATGCATTAGTTTAAAAAAATTTATGGCTTGTATTTTGAGATGAAAAGCAAGTTAATCATCATTAATACTTGGTACATTCTAGAAAAGAAAAAAGAAGCTGATCTTGTGGATTGATGTGTATGTATAAAATTTTGTATTGATATACATAAATACATCAAATTTTCCATCATATGTCTTTATCAAAAATCTTCAGAATGCTCTAAAAATGGTATAGATTGATATTAAGCCTCACAAGTAAGTGCATTATCATCCCAGGATTAAAAAAAAAATGCTACCAGCATAAAGTAATAGGTATTGAATTTTTACCGCCTGCCTGGCACTGTGCCAAATGCCCACATTGCCTCATCTCATTTCATTATGATAATTGCCCTAAGTGGCAGATATTACAGATATTATTGTTATCGCCCATTTCACAGAAAAGGAAACCAGGATCCAGAGATTATATAACTAGGCTCAAGTTAAGTGGCAGAAACTGGATTCACGCTCAGGCCCATCTGACTCCAGAGCCCCTTTGATACTATGCCTGACTTGCTTTCAGTAGCTCTCTTGTCTTGTGAAAGTTATAGCTTTTTTTTTTTTTTTTTTGCGGAACGCGGGCCTCTCACTGTTGTAGCCTCTCCCGTTGCGGAACACAGGCTCCGGACGCGCAGGCTCAGCGGCCATGGCTCACGGGCCCAAACGCTCCGCGGCATGTGGGATCTTCCCGGACCGGGGCACGAACCCGTGTCCCCTGTATCGGCAGGTGGACTCTCAACCACTGCGCCACCAGGGAAGCCCAAAGCTATAGCTTTTCAAAGGTCTTCTCTAGACTTCTACAAAAATGTCAGGACCGAGTTTAACTCTGTGGGTAGAGGGAGTAAAAACAAGTCTCCCTAATGCCCCATCACAGTCTCCGCTCTGCTACCAAAGGCAAAAACTCAGGCAATGACTTCATTTATGAAGAGTTCTCAGCTAGAGAAGAGAGATCTATGGTTAATTTGTATTCTTTGTGCCAGTGGCTAATTCTGTCCCTTGTCCCTTGAGTTCTTCGTTTTTGGTAGTAATGTTATATGTGAATGGAATGAGTCCTACCTGGTATAATCACTACACAGAGCATACAAGCTGACCTTGACCCAGCACTTCACCAGCCCTTTCCTTCATGCCTCCGTGCTGATACATAAATTAGCTTATTTCATGACCAGCAGTTTTAAATCACAGGGTTTCTCTTTTTTTCCTCTACGAATACTAGTTTCCTTTAATCAGATAGCATAATTTATGTGAAAGGGAAGAAACTAAGTATTTATTAAGTGCCTACTGTAAATATGACAGCGTCTAGCATAGTTTCCTAAACACAAGAGGCATCAGTAATTGTTCATTTTTCTTATCTTCCTTCTTTTATCTCCTACCCTCTGCACGTTTAGTGTTTTGTTCCCTGTTACTCACCTGTGTTAACAGATGGCAAACTCTAGAAACAGCAGCTACCACCTGGGAGGGGTAGAGCGCTGGCTGTTTATAGAGACAAGGACAATCAGAGGAGAAATGTGTGCAGCCGTGAACTTCTTTGGTGACTTTAGGTGACAGAGGGTCCCTGTCAGCCCTCCTTTTCTCCTCTCAGCCTCTCTTCTCCCCTTACCTGTCCCCAGTCTCCATTGACTGGGGAAGAGTTCCCACAAACGACTGTCTTAAAGACATTTATTAGGTCTTGTTTGTAAAGCTTTTTCAATTATTCAAACAAAGAGAAATGTAGTACAGCACGTCACACAGAACAAGATTTTGTTTAATGTTTTATAAGCATGAGAACTCTTCATGAGCAAAGCCTTTCTGAATAGCTCAGAGGTGAAGTATGTAGTAATTCCAAGGCTAAATGGTTAGACTCTTCTAATCTCTGCATGTACCAGGGTAAGGAGGGAGGGCAAGAGCCTCCCTGTTGGATTCTATTGACCTTGACTGACAAATTATTTCTGCTGTAGAGACAACACGAATGCAGATTGTCTTCAGTAGAATGCTTCGTTCTGATGCTTTCGTCACTAGATAAAAATATAAGGTGCTTTGAAAAGGAATTCTTTCAAAGCATTGTACTTTCATTTAATCCACTACGGTTGGAACATTAGTAATCACAGTGACTATTCCTTCTTAAAAAACATTTAAATGTTTATGTTGGGCCTTTCTCTTTGTACTGATATACTTATCTGTTTATGATACTTTTATATAAATGTTTTAAAGTAAGCTGTGTTTCTTTTTGTTAAAGCAATATAGGATATACACACCTATGTAGATGAAAGTAAATTATCTCAACTATCACTATGGGTCCCCAACTGGAATATGTCTAGCTCATTGATACCCTAGTATTAGTGAATGCTCAGACCTCTAGCCATTAAATACTTATAGATGGAATAGCTGTAAAAAAATGAAAAGTTACTGTACCTTGGTTAATTTTAAACAATTAACTAAAACAAATTACAGAGGCTCTGAAAAGAATTGTGCTTAATATCTGGTTAAACCTTATTGTTAACATCCTTGTGAAATTATTGTTGGTGTTGCTATCGTGTCTTAGATCTATTTCCTCTCATTCCCACACTTTGCGTGGTGTAGATGATCTCCCCTTTTTTGTGGCTCCTAAATCTATGTTTTCAAGACAAGTTTCCATATTACCAGTTATTTGTTGGACTTAGCAACTTGAACATCCATAGACCTTTCCCTCATGTTCCACATTTCACATCAACACCTACTCAGTTATTCAAGCCAGAATTCCTAGCATCACCAGTGATACCTCTCCTTTATCTCTCCCAGAAATCCATTCTGAAATCATGTCGATTTTTCCCTCCACAACATCTTTATACATCCTTATCTTCTTTTTTGTCCTCACTGCCAGTCTCTGAGTTTAGACCATCACCTTCTTTTGTCTGCATTATTTCAGTAACCTTTTAGCAGGTTTTCTAGCATTTGGTTTCTCCAAAGCTGCTTCAGAAATCCTGGATTTATCTAATGAGCTCATTCTTGATCATGTTACTCTGATTTTTACAATCATCTCAAGAGTCCTTGCTGCCTATGGAGTAAAGCTCCAACTCTAAAGTCTTAAAATCTGGACCCAGTTTACAAGTCTTATGTCGAAATATTCACAGCTGCTCCCTACCTGTACCCCCATTGCAACACACATCAATGCAAGTTACCATCTACCCATAATGGACTAATCTCTAATCCTTAAACCAAAATCTTTTATATACATGCTTCTTACCCTACCTGGTGATAGAGTATAGTGTTTAATAGCCCAAGCTTTGATGTCACACAGACCTGGAATAAAATAAAAGTTTTGTTAATGACTAGCTATAAAGCCCTGGCTAAATTACTAAACCTTCTGGACCTCTGTTTCTTAATCTGAAAAATGGGCATTTAAAACAAGTTAACTCATTGGGTTGTTATGAAGAATGGAGTATAAGTGCTTAGTATAGTACCTTATTTATAGTAAATTTCTGATAGATAATAGCTTGTATTACCCAGAATGCACCTCTTCTTACACCTGAATTCTGAAACTCCAGCCATCCTTAAAGTTAGAGCTGAGTAGTAACTGTTCCTATATAGCATTCCTTGACCTAGACTTCTCCCAGGTCTGCTCACATGAAGTCATTGTTAATCATCCTTTTATCTAAGTTCCCAGAGCATTTTGTAATCCTTCTATTATAGCGTAGGTCTCAATCTTTTATTATTTATGGATCTGTTTCCCCCACTGGAACATGAGTGCAGGGCAATGTCTTGTTCATTTTGTGTCCTGGGACCTAGCACAGATCCTGGCATATAATAGACATTCAGTAGTTATTCACCAAATTCAATTCATTAGATAATTTAAACATCCTACTTCCCTCCTCGTTACACCATTTAGTGCTTGTTTTGCTTAAAATTGAAAAGATAAACCAGTGATAGCATTTTCTAAGCTCCCATTTTAAGAAATTAATTTAAGCTGGCACCATCAATATAATATCCAGTCTCTAAAAAGCAGACTTAATAATAAGAAATGAATCTTTTTTTTTTAAAGGAAGCATTCAATATCTTTAGTTCTAAAATTGCAGGGCTGTTGGCACAGTGAGGTCAGTGTGTTGCATCATCGCATTAGAAGAACTGTACGAATTTATTAGCCACTCAGTATGACAGGGGCTTTCACTCTAGGCATCAGGCAGATGTTCAAACATCAGAGAATGGCTACAGAGTGCTACACACAAAAAGCAAGTGCCTAGTGAAACCTTAGCTGTTATAAAGAACATCTTTAACAAAAAGTACATTTAACTGAGCCCACAGGGACAGTATGTTAGACCAGATTCACCAACAACTTTTACTAAGGAGTAGACTAGCTTTTCTCCCCACTAGAAAGGAGGTTAATACACAGAGAAAAGTATGAGAGATGCCTGCCAGGATTGGTTTCTCTACTGCTTGCTCTAGGACAATGTACTTTTTTTTTTTTTTGAGAGTTTTCATTTTATAAAAAACTGGATTTTCAACTTCTGTTGAAAAAGCAGACCTGGTAATATTGGGTAGCTGCTTTTCCACAGAGCAAGCTTCAGTGGCAGCCAAGAAGCAATTGCCCACTTAAAGAAGGCTGTCATCTCACAGTACATCCAACTACTGCATCCCATTGTCGATACTTGCCTCCCCTTCACCCATTTCTATCTCCTGACTCAGCTCTGTAGGGCAGGGAGTTGTGCTTTTGATCCCTTGCTCTAAGCCTCAGTTTCCAAATCTGTAGAATTTGTATAGCATCAACTAGCTTGCGGGATTTTTGTAAGGACTATATAATGTAATTTGTGTGCAGTGCCACACTGAGTTCCTGATGTCATAGTAAGTTCTCTATGAATGGTTACTATTTCTTCAGTTTGCTTTCAAAACCGTTATTTATGGAGCTTCTTCTATGTGCCAGGTGCTAGGCTGGCCGTGGAGATATGATGGTGTGCAATGCAGGCATGACCCCTGCCTTCAGAATGTTTATGGTTTAGCTTCCAAGGAAATGTCAGCTATCATTCTACTGGCCATGTGGGTTTTGTTTGTGTTATGCAACAAGGGGGGAAGAAGTCATTGGGTTGCTTTGGGAATAACTGCACTGGACTGAAGGGGGAAAAAGGCAACAGAGAGGCTTTATAAAAATGCATTTCGAACTGAACATTTTCCAACAGCTCTTCATTCTTACTGTTTCCACGAAGCTGCTCCTCCTCAGGAGCTTCCTATCTCAGTACAGGACCTTGTTAATCTACTCAGATGCTCAAGGCAAAACGCTAGAAATGTTTTGATTCCTCTCTATCCATTCCTCTCTCCCCCACCATGTTTAGTTCTTCAGGAAATTCTGCCAGCTCTTCTTGCAAAGCATGCCCTAGATCTGTTCATCTCTTGGCATCTGTACTGCTATCAAACACACTGGTCCAAGCCACCATCACCTCTCCATTGGATGACTGCACAGCCTCCTGACTATTCCGCATGCTTCCCCTCCAGCAAACTTTGTCTATAAAGGGCCAGTTAGTCAATATTTTAGGTCTTGTGGACCATATAGTCTCTGTCTCAAGTGCTCAGTTTTGGCCTTGTAGCACAAAAGCAGCCGCAGACAACAATTAAATGACTGGGCTTGGCTGTGCCCCAGTCAAACTTTATTTACAAAACAGGCTGCAGCCTGGATTTGGCCTGCAGACCGTTGTTTGTAGTTAGACTCGCTTAGCTTAAACCCCTGTAATGATTTGTCAGAGCACTAAGAATCCCCAGCTCTCCTGATCATGTTCTACTTGGCCCTCTTGATCTAGTCCCCTTTAGTACCCCAGCCACGCCATCCTTCCTTCTGATTTTCAGGCACATCGAGGTGATTCCCGCCACAGGGCCTTTACACTAATTGCCCGGACTTCTCCTCCCCTGTGTTAGCACGGCCATGACCACAGTTCAGACTCTATCCAAAGTATAATTTAAAGTTATCCATTGCTATCTTTTATGATCTTTTCAGGACTTACTATCATCAGAAAATATTGTATATGTTAATGTGGTTAACTGCATATTGTGGTCTGTATTTACATCCTAGTTTGAAGCTGGAGGCAAAGACCAAGGCTGTTGTTTCTCTGCTCTATCCCCAGAGCCTTGCTCAGTACCAGTCACACAGCAGGCCTCAAAAAATATTTTTGGAAGAAAATTAAGAAAATAAATACTCTCAATCAATGGAAACCGTAGTACCACTAAACCTGCAGAACCTTATCAGTCAGTGCTGGCCATGGTTTTATTCTGCCTCTTGACCCACAATTGCCAAGCATGGCTGGCTGAAAGAGATGGAATTGTACCATCCCTTTCAACTGGAAAGAATTTAAATTTCAGAAGGACAAAGAGTAAAATCCATGTAACAAAGAGCCCGTATCATTGCTAAGTTTATACTGATGCCTGCTGTGTGGCTGGTCTTTGTCTTCCCATGGCCCTTTGCCGGTGCTTGAGGTCTGGAGGGAGGTACTTAGAGATTCCTAATAAAGAGATACTTTATAACACAAGTGCTATGTGTGGGGTGTTAATATTTTTTTCTTTTTGTCTGAAGTATGAAAGTCAGGAGATCCAAACTACATTTCCCAAATGGACTTCTTGACTTGAAAGAGACACAAAAGTCCTTTGTCCAATAAGCCATCCTCATTCTTCATTGGAAAAATGTAAACATATTGTTATAGGAAGACAGGAAATAATGTAATACAAATATTAGTCTGTTCCTGCTGTCATAATGGGACACCACAGACTGGGAGGCTTAAAAACAGAAAAATCGCTTTCTCATGGTTCTGGAGTCTGGAAGTTCAAGATCAAGGTGCCAGCAGAGTTGATTTCCAGTGAGGCCTTTCTTCCTGGCCTATAAAAGGCCACCTTCTCACTCTGTCCTCACATCATCTTTCCGCTGTGCATGTGCATCTGGTGTCTCCTCTCCAGATAAGGCCACCAGTCCTATCAGATTAAGGCTCCATTCTTATGGGCTCATTTAACCTTAACTACCTCCTTAACAGGCCCTATCTCCAGTACAGCCACGTTGGGGGTTAGGGCTTCATCATATGAATTGAGGGGCACATGATTAGGTCCATAATAGTCAGGGACCTTCAAATGCTGCAATTTCATGTAATATAGATTTCTTTATTGATTAATTGGGAAAAATACATATTATAATATTTGCTAGAAACATGAGTGATATATTCCTTGGGAAATCTATGTGTTCACTCTTTATTTTATCAGCTCTAATATTTTACACCCAGTTATAATTTTGCAATTCTTAATACATTAGGCATCAGAGTTTCCAGATAAATGAGTTCTACATGTGAAATTCACTCTGTCAGTGAGACTGGAGAACAAAGGAAAACCTTCCCTGTAGGGCCTTTGTCACACATTGTAAAAACACAAAGACACCCAGTGGGGTTTGTGTCCCCTGGGTTAAGAATGGAGCCGTTTACCACAAAATGGTCCCCCTTCCTGCCATTTCTCACATGCTTGACCCTTTCAGGGCACTTCTCCCTAGAGAGTTATTTATTTTCTGTTCACTCATCTTTGCTCAAATTTATTTCACAATATCTGGGGTCTTCCCTCAGGAAGATTTTACATCGGAAAAGAGCAGTTGCTTGAATGATCAAGGAGCTATTCTTTAATTATTTGACTTTTTTTTTGTTGTTAATATTTATTTATTTGGCCGCGTCGGGTCTTAGTTGTGGCATGCGGGATCTTTCGTTGCAGGCTCTTCACTGCGGTGCGTGGACTTCTCTCTCGTCGTGCAACACGGGCTCCAGAGCACACAGGCTCAGTAGCTGCGGTGCACGGGCCCTAGAGCGCGTGAGCTCAGTAGTTGCTGCGTGTGGGTTTAGTTGCCCCGCGGCAGCATGTGGGATCTTAGTTCCCCGACCAGGGATCGAACCCCTGTCCCCTGCATTGGAAGGTGGAGTCTTAACCACTGGACCACCAGGGAAGTCCCTATTTGACTTTTGAAAATATGTAAGTTTTTATTTACAGAGCAAACTTTGCTGAGTGCTTACCATGTATGAGTCACAGTGCTAAGTAGCTTTATGAATGTTTACATTTAATCCTATCAAGAACTCTAAGAGGGAGTATTATTCTTATCTTTTACTTGTCCATGAGGAAACCAAGATTTAGAATGGATAAATAAAACAAACAAAAAAGTTAGTATGCTTGGGGATTGATTCCAGATGAATCCAGTTTCAAGGCTGAGCCTCTTCACTAATGTGAAAGTTGTTTCTCATTCATTAGCCATTTGTACAAGAAGTGGACTCAAGCCCTTTGTCATTATAACTTAACATGTCAGCATACAGGCAAAACATTTCCTGTGCAACATTTAATTCTTCACGATCCAACATCCCACATGAAATTCAGTTCAGTCCAAGGTTTATTAGCATGTACTTCTCAGAAGACACTGTTAGGCAAGCGGTGTGAATAGGACAGGGTTCTGCTTTTCCAGTGATTGACAGGTTGGCAGTGGTGTCTGACAGAAGCACAGCTAACGAAGTGCCCAGTGACATAGAAATAGCTTCCGCTAAGAGAGCTGGAGAAACAGAGGAGTAAGGGAATAAATCCAGCTAAAAGTAAGGCAGGATGACGTTTCAGATAAGAATCTGGGTTTGAGTCCTAGTTCTGTCACTTATAAGCTGTGTGACTGAATAAGGTTCTGTAAAGCAGTTTCCTCCTCTATAAAATGAGGATAAGGGTGGTCTTCAGTTATTAAATCCGCTGTGCAAATTAATGAGATAAATGCATGGATAGTGTTCAGTACCATGCATAGCACATAGTAAGTATTTGATAAATATTAGCAAATATGGTTGTTGCTGTTATTGTTTGCCCTCAGGGAAATCACTAGATTGAAAACAAAGACAACTAGTCTGCAGAAAGTGAGATTAGAGATTTAGAGTTGACAGGTTTATGTGTGTGTTCTGTATCTGTCACACATTTGCTCCATAACTTTGGACATACTTTCAACTTTCCTAAGCTGCAGTTTCTTCATCTCTTAAATGGAAATAATGAGGACATCTACCTTGTAGCATATGGTGAGGTATAATAGTAGCAGCAGCTGATATTTATATTGTAATTACGATGTGCCAGGAATTGTTCTAAGGGCTTTATATGTATTATTTCACATAACAGTCCCCACAATAACTCTGTTAGGTCTTAACTGTATTGTAGCTGTGCCCATTTTACACATGATGACACTGAACATACAGAAGGTAAATAAATTCTCAAGTTCATTGGCAGGTAGGTGGCAGAGCCGTGACTTGAAACCCTGGCACTCCGCACTCTTTAACACTGTACTTTTCTCACTTGTTACACAAGTCTAGGAAACCTTTAGCAGAATGTCCATTACAGTGTTAATGTTCAGTACATCTTCCCAGTTATTGTTATAAATAATAACATATGGGAAAATGGTTCCTCAGAAGAGGTAGCCTATGAGATGCACTTTGAAAAATATATGTCAGGAAGTAAATAGTTAAGCAAACTCAGGCCTTGAGGGAATTTTTGCATTTAGACATTCTAGACAGAGTAAATAGCTTATGCAGAGGTACAAAGACAGGAAGTCACAGCACATATAGGGAGAATAGTGAGAGTTCAATTTGGCTGGAACTTAGGATGAGGGAGGAGGTCTTGGACGATAAGCCTGGAAAAAGGTCAGCTGGGGTTAAACTTTGGAGTGGTTTAAATGGAATGAAAGGAATCTGATTTTGAGTAGAAAGAGACACTCTCAGGCAGAACCCTGATGGCACCTTGAAGATGGGCTGCAGGAAGCAGAGCCTGGAAAAGACGAGACTGGTAGATGGCTACTGAATTAGTTCACGTGCCATATGATGCTGTCCTGAGGTGGACCAAGTGGCCGTGAAACTACATCAGAGCAGAATGGCAGCCTCTGTCCGTTTATTTACATCTTTGGTAATTACCAATTTTTATTGCTAGAATCGTCGTGTTTTCAAGCCAGCTGTGCCCAGGGTTGTAATTTTTGTCCTTCAACTTGTTTAATTTACCCTCAGAACGTAACCTCTTGGTAGCTGGGCAGAAGTGTGCTTTGAGCAATTTTTCTTGCAGGGACATTTATATGATAAATGATTCCAGCCTTTATCCCCATCAGAGAAATGGAGAGCAGTTCATTTCCCTGTGCTTGATTGCACAGCCTTCTCTGGATGTACCATGGCATCACCAACATTTAAAAGGACCTTGTTTTTTAAAAGAGTTCCTAATGACTCTACCAGGTAAGAGATGAAGGCACTGTGGCATGTGAGCAAGTAGGGGGCATTCGCATTTACATTACACGGAGTCTTTTTCCCGTCCTATGACTTGTAACGCTGACTAATCGTTAATAAGCATTAGAAACATAGACAGCTTTTTCTGCATGCAGGCTTGATTCTGGTGAAGACTATTATGAGAAAACTTCAATCTCCTGCCTTAAAAAGTACCAACTTATGGGCACTGGCTTATCTGGTGACTTCATTTTTATTAGCAGAATAAGTGTGTGACTTATACATGTTCAGAGATGTAGGAATCATGAAACAGATCATGCTAAAGCAAACCAATGGACTACCGGTTATTAAGTTAAATATGTGAACAGCAGTAGTTCTTCAAATTATGTAACTGAGAATTTCTGAGTAAAAATCATTTTTAGAAAACAGAAAAGTATATATTTTTATACTAATGGGTGGACAAATAAAGATGTATGTATAAAAATGGAGAAAAATATAGAGTTATATAATTGGCTGGTGTTTTGGCAGGTATTAATTCTGCAGTAATGGAAGTAGCTAATGTTTCTTGAGTACTTTACAGGTTTCAGGCTCCATGATAAATACTTTGTGTGTGTGTATACATATATATATATAAATTATATAAAATAGAAATTTATAAATTATATATTTTATTTAATATATTTGTTATTTGTGTTTCCTATATTTATTTTACTTATACATATTAATATATTTATGAATAGTTTATAAGGTATAAGCATACCTAAACTCTCAGGAGAGCAGTTGAATCCAGAAAATTGTTCTTCTTCTGACAGATTAGAGGTCTATCTCCGTGTGAATTCTATTACTATTTTTTTATCCATGAATACAACTTAGGTCATCAGGCTTTTTCTAGGGAGGATTAGATGAGGAAATACCTCTATCAGGCACGTCTGAATGAAAGGCCACTAAGCCGCTTGGAGCTTGGTGAAACCCTGCTATCCAGGATGGCTTGGACACTCCAGAGAATCCTGAGAAGTTTAGCTATTCCTCTGTTTCCTCTGGCTAAGTCTGATGCCTGCAAAAGTCCATGTCTTTCTAACCATATACTTATTTTGGATTTTCTCAACTTGGATCCTATACTCTCAGAATTTCAAAATTTGATTTCACCTCCCCAGAATTCATCTTTCTGGAACCCTCATCTATCTTTAACACAAGTAATAATCAGAAACAATAATGACTAAAAATGCTTGCCTATACTATTATAAGCACACGATATATTCTTTAACTATATGACTGTATTAATACTCACCAAAATTCTGTGCACAATTTTATCGATGATGAATCTGAGGCTCAGAAAGTCTCTGAATAAGCAAAGGAACAAAAATAAACTCACAAAAGTTCAGGTACTAAAGTTGATAACTTGTATCTTGAATTCATAATAACATCACCCCAAGGCTGTTTGTGTCTTTCTTTTTGTTTTTAAACGTTGCCCACAGAGTTGGTTCTTTAAGCTCTTAGGAAAAAAATAGTGTGTAGGTCAGAGGAGAGTCTATTATTTGCAGGCTCAATAGCAGATGTGAGAAATATAATCGTTAACAATAAAAGGCAAGAGTTACAAAAGGCCACAAAAATCAACCATAAGAACTGAAACCTCAGTCTGGAGTGATGAGGGAAGGGTGTGTATTGTTATCCTCCTGGGTGGATTCTAAGGGAATAACTTGGCCACAGCAAAGACAGTCACTAATCACTGTAGTGGTGATGCAGAGACTACAAGCTAAGACTTTGTTAATCTTGGGAGTCTCTGTTTAATAAAGCAAGGAGTGGTTAATCCAGCAGAATCTACTAAAACCCCAAACCTTGAGAATCTAAAAGAATAGGTGTTGAGTTGTCCAAATCGCTGCAAAACAGTTTTAGTCTTTATTTTCCTGCACTGGTAAATATTTTGCTGATGTGCTGTCCTCGGGTCATTGGTGTTTGTTAGTGTAAATCTAAGTTTCATCCCCCTAGGTTTGTCTGTCTGTGTTTTCCCATAGGATCTGTTGTTTGGGGAGCACTCAGTGGGTCTACAATACGGGCTGAGGGCAGACCTCATTTCCAAAGAGGGTCTCACATTTAAACTTTGATGCTATGTCCACGTGAGGTTCTGTGTGCAGTCACAGAGCTACCTTGACAGGATTGAAAAATGTCCATCATAAAATCTAAAAATTTTGTCCCATTGCAAGACCTTACAGCCTTTAGTGAACTATGATTAGTTTTATATAATAAATGCTGTAATTATTTTTTTGTGAGGAGCACAGTTATTTTGCTTTGCATCTTTTGCTTAGAAACAGTACTGATGGGTTTAATAGGTTTAAAATACATAACTTTTGAAGAATTGTTTTGGACTTTATTTATTTTTAACGTCTTTATTGGAGTATAATTGCTTTACAATGTTGTGTTAGTTTCTGCCGTATAACAAAGTGAATCAGCTATACGTATGTATATATCCCCATATCCCCTCCCTCTTGCATCTCTCTCCCACCCTCCCTATCCCACCCCTCTAGGTGGTCACAAAGCACTGAGCTGATGTCCCTGTGCTCTGCAGCTGCTTCCTACTAGCTATCTATTTTACATTTGGACTTTATTTTTTTAATACAGCTGGCCTTTGAGAGCCTTTGGCAATTTATTTATAAACATCATAGAATGTTTCTCCAGTACATTTTTTTTTTTTTTTTTTGGTTGCATTTGGTCTTTGTTGCTGCGGGCGGGCTTTCTCTAGCTGCGGCGAGCGGGGGCTATTCTTCGTTGTGGTGTGCATGCGGGCTTCTCATTGCGGTGACTTCTCTTGTTGTGGAGCACAGGCTGTAGGTGCACGGGCTTCAGTAGTTGTGGCATGTGGGATCAGTTGTTGTGGCTCGTGGGCTCTAGAGCGCAGGCTCAGTAGTTGTGGCGCACGGGCCCAGTTGCTCCGTGGCATGTGGGATCCTCCCGGACCAGGGCTCGAACCCGTGTCCCCTGCATTGGCAGGCGGACTCTCAACCACTGTGCCACCAGGGAAGCCCTCTCCAGTGCATTTTTAAGAGTCTTAGCATGTTCTTAATAATGTCATAGAAAAGGTCAAGTTGGAACCTGGTGGCTCCTTGTCATAGACATAGTATCATCAAAAAAATATGACAGGGCTTCCCTGGGAGCCCTTTCTTGACCATGCCGCATGAATAAACCTCCACCTCTCCCTCCCTTACCCTGCTTTACTTTGTCTTCTTAGCACTTATCATCACCTGCCATACTGCGTACTTATTTTTGTTTTGTTACTGTCTCCTTCCCTCACAAAACTGTAAGTTCCGTGAGAATCAAACTTCACTGATAGTTTCCTCTCCCCCTGGCATGGAGTAAATGCTCAATCAGTACTTCTTGAATAAATGAAGGAATGAATGAATGAAAAAACAAACTTGCTGCTCCCCACAGAAGAGCTCAAGAATGAGTTGATTTATGAAGAGAGCAAGATCTCAGAGAGAATGAGCCTGCCCGGGAGGCTGGCGTTCAGAGGGGGCTGCTCTGTACCTTAGTTGCATCAAATAAGCAAGCAGTAGGGTATGACACACACCACCGAGCCAATAGTGCAGCAGCGACTAGCCCTGGCTTTGTGACAGTTTAAGGTGTCTCTATCTTAAGCAACGTGTTGCAATCCCACCAGGGTCCTACAAAAAATCCACTAAAAAATACAGTAGTGTAGGGCTTCCCTGGTGGCACAGTGGTTGAGAGTCCGCCTGCTGATGCAGGGGACATGGGTTCGTACCCCGGTCCGGGAAGATCCCACATGCCGCGGAGTGGCTAGGCCCGTGAGCCATGGCCATTGAGCCTGCACGTCCAGAGCCTGTGCTCTGCAACGGGAGAGGCCACAACAGTGAGAGGCCCGCGTACCGCAAAAAAAAAAAAACAAAAAAAAAACCCAGTAGTGTAAAAATATGTATGATCCACTTGGTTTGTGGGGTGCCGAGAGAGACAGTCACAGGTAAGGCGATATCAAAGTCACAGTACACTGTTTGGCAGTGTGGTTTGATAGTGGCAGAACTGTTGTCTTTGAATATTGTGTGCCTGTGTGTATATATGTGTGCATTCAAATGAAACCTTGAGCTGGGTCTTTTATAATTGGGTCAACATTAATGGTGTTGTCACCTTGATTGTTAAGGTTAAGTGACCTGGAACAGCAGCAGTTCATCTCGAATGCTGTTTCTTTTCGGCAGTTTTGCTGACACCTATACTCACGTTTCAGTCAGGCTCAGGTATTGATTGTACTGACCATTGATTCTACACCAGTAGCATTAATTCAATACTTAATTACAGCTCATAGGCTTTCCCTGAAGCTAGGAAGAAAACACTTTTCTTGTGCATTGCTGAAAGGAAATTACTTTCCTGTAGTTAAAATCTGGAATAAGTGCTGCCCACCTCTATCAGTCTTCTGGATAAGTATTTTCTTTCATGGAGTAACACATATATTATCAAACTCTATAGACAATTACAAAGTAAAACATAGATTTCTTAATTTTCTGGTGAATTAATCAACGAAGCGAGCAAAATTCCTTGCCTTTTGGAAAAAGGTACATACTTGTATTTATAACCTTTGCTTTCTTATATATTGAGCAAATTATATGTGTTCATTTTAGAAAATTAGAAAACAAAGTAATAAAATTCAAAGGACTAAACACATAATAAATGCTCACAATTATACTCTCTGGGCTTCCCTGGTGGCGCAGTGGTTTAGAGTCCGCCTGCTGATGCAGGGGACGCGGGTTCGTGCCCCGGTCCGGGAGGATCCCACATGCCGCGGAGGTCCGGGAGGATCCCACATGCCGCGGAGCGACTGGGCCCATGAGCCATGGCCGCTGAGCCTGTGCGTCTGGAGCCTGTGCTCCGCAACAGGAGAGGCCACAGCAGTGAGAGGCCCGCGTACCGCCAAAAACAAACAAACAAACAATTATACTCCCTAAGAAGTAGCATTTTGGCAGTCACATTCTGAAGCTGGAAAAGGTATATTTGTTGAAAAGTAGATTATCTGATAAGTTTTTTGCAATGCAGTTATCATCAAAGTTATTTTAAATATACCGTAAGTGTTTTTAATTTTTATTTGGAGAAGTGCTGAAATTATTTTAATATTTAGGTAAGTTTTTCATATGGTAGCCTAACAATTTAGCTTAACAAGTTTGTGTGTTAGGTAATTAGGTTTTTTGCATCAGGCTATGTCTGTAATGTGCTTCCAGGCCTGAATGGACAGTGTTCTGAACTCATCAACTCCATCATCCTAAGAAGGCAGGCCCTTATGAAGAGTTAGTTGTGTAGGATACCATGAAGGGCTGCAATAAAGTATCTCACTGGGCCTTCCAGCTCTAGCAATTTATGATTTTATTCCAGTGCTTCCCCACATAAAAGGAGCTCACAGGTCATTTTAGAGACAGTGTTCCTCTTCACCAACCCTGTATGTGAGGTTTGCTCTTCAAGATGGGTTGCAGTCATGATAACAAGCATTTTATTTTCCAACTGTCATTTATCAAGCACATCCTAAGTGTCAGTTGCTGTGTTAAGCTCTGGTTGTGAAGACAAAGTCTGATATCAGAGCTTTGACTCTACTCCGTTCATTATGCCACATGATTCCTGAAAGATGAGAGAAGAACCTGCAAGACAAGATTTCAGGATTATTGTGACCATCCCATACTACTTCTAAGTTGTCTGAAAATTTTTGGAAATGCACATATGCTGAGCATCAATGGGGAGAGAGATGGCATTGAAGGGAAGTGTCATGGGGACAACCCCCAGGTTCTAGCCTGGGAAAGGCTCTCAGTCAACAGGGAGTGGCTTATCCTTTAGAAACAAGACTATGACCAGGCTTACTTGTCCCAGCTGCCACAGTTAGCTCTATAAGCCCCAGCAAGGTACAATATGGCTTCAGAGTACGCTGACAATATATATTTACATACGTCATGGCAATCAGTCTTCCATTTCTTCTCTATATCTGAGTAATTAATGTGTGTCCTCCATTCTGATTCTATAATTAGGCATTAGATCTTAGTGATACCTACATTCCTACCTTACATTTTATTTACCCTTACATGACCTTGTGCAGGAGTATGTGTAACAAGAATGCCTTCTCCATGGTGGCCTCTGGCCAAAGCCAATATAGCCGGTTAGGAGTGTGACTCAATGGGTCTGGTGTCCAGGAAATAAGGTTTTCTAGTTGTTAAAAAAAAGTGAAAAAACTAGTTATACCCATAATCAGCTGTACTTTGAACAAGCATGGCTCATGGAACATGTTAAAACACTATATTTTAATTTTCCATTGTTCCCTTTAAAACTTAGATTCTAGGCACAGTCTTTCCATGACCATGAGTGGAAAATGGGCAGGGCTGTGACTTTTCTGGTCAGTCTTAGGTAATAGAAAGTCCTGTGATCTCTTTAAATCACAAATAGTCTTATTTTAGAAACTGGACTGTCTAGTCCCAGAGGGTGATCACAACTCTGAACTTGATATGATGTTAGATTTTCTCTGACCAATATTGGAAGCAGGCATCTTGCAGTGTGTGTGCGTGCGTGCGTGTGTGGGGGGTGGGGTGGGGGGTGTCCTTATCTTTTTCTTAACCCTCCACGACGGTTGGAGCATTGAGAAAGGGAAGGGCAAAGGAGCATGTGGGAGTTCTTTTTACTTGAACCGGTACTGTTTCAAGATGGCTTTGTGTTCTCTTCCCTGTGGCCTTTTTGCTTTTTCTACACAAGAGGAAAGAGTTCAAAGCTGACTCTTCTACCTTGTGGACATTTTTGAGAGTTCTTCAGAGGCTATCGTATGGGCCCTGGAGCTGTTACCCTCATGAGTGAGGCAGTGTCGCCCCTCTGGCTGGCCACCTGCTCACTCCACTGCCAGTGTTCTAGAGGGACACTCCAAATGGACTCTCATGGATGAAATCCCATTGCCTCTTCCAGGTAGCACTCTTGGGCATAAGTGAAACACCCCAAGGCCAGCTTCTTCTCTTATGTGGCTTAAATTTGATGGTAAACTCACATATTCTTTGATTTGTTGTTAGAGGGAATACAGTTGCAGGAGGAACTCTCTTCTACTGTCCCAATAAAGCAGCTTACCAGCCTCTCTGCTGCCTTCCAGATTTCCCTGGTGGGAGTCAGACTCGAATCCATTCCCTTTAAGGATCTGGGAGAGCCGTATCAAGCTCTTCCAGTGGGCGCATTAAAGTCCCTCACTAGGCTTCAGTGGTGAGGATGGGTACCCCCATCCCTTCCCTTTGGTGAGGTTTAAGGAGCAGGTGTGACGTACTATCCTCTGAAGCCTCTTTTCCAAAATCAGCTAAACAAAGCCCTCCTCTTTTCCACCCTCCAACATTTTATATCCTACATCTTCTTTTAATATCCTTGGGTGAAGACCCAAGAGTCATGAAACTGGTTCTCAGGATATATGCTGAAAATGTACTGTATTTTGATCTGGTATCTCTCTTTGGCTTGCAACACCTATTATATCTTCAGCCTTCGTTAACATTAGTGTTCATCACCTTATGATCATCTCATGATGTTATTAAATCCCAGTAACAGTCATGTGAGGTGGCTGATATTCTTATCACTTTTCTTCCGATGTAAAAGATTAAAACTTAGAAAAGTAACTGCCTCAAGGTCACACTCCTGGTAAGTGGCAGAACCAGTAATTGATCCTAAGTTTTTCTCACTACAAAGCCAAGCTGTTAATCATCAACTTCATATTTATTAACACACATTATAAATCTAACAGTTCTGTAAAGGAAGTGCTAAAATAGTGTTCAGTACTAAGTAATCACCTGACCTATACACTGAATTTCCATACAATGAATTTTCTTATAAAACACACAACCTGAAATACTCATCTTCAAGGCATTGCTGCTTAAACCCATCATATTAACATTTTGAAAATAAGTGTGTGTGTGTGTATATATATATTCCATCAGACACTTGTGTTCACTGAGACATTTAAGTCACTCAGCTTAATCAAGGAGAATCCTGACTACCTTTAATGAGAATGTTATTTTCCAATAGAAGAACAAGCATGTTTCATGAGCAGAATCTTAAAATCAATCAGCAGCTGTTGGAATCAATTCCTGTATACTTTTTAGATAGCTAAAACTAGAGATCTATCACAGCTTAAATGCATTCTTGGTCAGAATGTGTACCTTAGGGACTTCCTGGTGGCACAGTGGTTAAGAATCTGCCTGCCAGTGCAGGGGACACGGGTTCGAGCCCTGGTCCAGGAAGATCCCACATGCTGAGGAGCAACTAAGCCCATTGACACAACTACTGAGCCTGTGCTCCTAGAGCCCACAAGCCACAACCACTGAAGCCCGCGCGCCTAGAGCTCACGCTCTACAACAAGAGAAGCCACCACAACGAGAAGCCCATGCACCGCAACAAAGAGTAGCCCCCGCTCGATGCAACTAGAGAAAGCCTGCACGCAGCAACGAAGACACAACGCAGCCAAGAATAAATGAATTAATAACAACAAAAAAAGAATGTATACCTTAAAGATTATAAAGGTCGGAGAATTGTGGGAAGAGCCGGTTCAGAGTGACATCTCCAAACTTTGATGGCTTCACTTCTAAATTTGTATCATTACCATCTCTGCTAAGGGAAATTAAAATCTCAGTGCTGTTTATTAGTGAGTACTTTCTTCTTTATTTCTCCCTGTCTCCAGGAAAAAAAAAAATACTTGAATGTCTTGATCTAAAACCAAAAAGATTAAAAGTTATAACCTTCTTTATTTATAGTCCTGATTTATAACACCAAAAGAGCAGAGTTACAGCAAGGCTAGAACAGGGCACAAAGAAAAGACATAGTGAGAATCATATGCTTTCAGCTCTATAATTAATTTTATTAGGAGATGTTTTGACATTAAAGTGGGAAGTATTTTCATTGTGCAAAGTCAGGCAATACTAAATCTAAGAAATTAAAATTAAACACAGCATTCTAAAAGTCTATTATTATGATAAATATTTCCGGAAATATTCTGGCTTCTTCTCTAAATCTGTGTTCTTTAGTGGAGATTACTGGGCCTGACATTACCTAAAAGGACAAACGCCCATCCCAGTAGTAAGAGAGGTAAATGAACATGTATAAGGTCTTAGAAATCATGTGTCTTGTCACTTGAAAAAGAAATGCACAACCTAAAAGTTGAGATAAAGCTGAGGACTTAAGCCCCAGGTCACAGCATCTCAGATAACTCTGAGGGACTGCTCCAAAGAGACAAGAGGGGAGCCAGGATATATAGGAGTTTTTGCAACAAAGACCAGGTAGTTGAAACATCAAAAGATTATTGTTAACTAAAGAAAGCCAGATACTTCAAGTTAAGGAATTTAGTGCTTTTCTATGTATGGGAAGATGCAAGAGTCTGGGCTCACTGAAATCATTCCTTTGATGTGCACCTCAGCTATCTGGGGCCAGTGTCCTGTGGCTTCTCATCCCGAGTTCCCTCAGGGCGCATCGTTGAGGGGTGGCTGCAGTGGCTGATGACTTGATGGCAGGCAGCCTGTTTCTGTCCTCAGTTCCCTCAGGGCTCACTGCTAGGGTGACGCTAATGTGATGGCTTGATGGCTGCAACATCCTTTGTTTACTGATCTGGCAGGCAATATTTTTCATTCACTATATCATGTGATAATAGTAACTATGGACACATCAAATCTCTATCAGGCTCAGTGTCTCTTCTGTCTCTTCTAGTAAACTTCTGTCTTCCCTTGGGAACTCAGCTGGGCAATAGTAATACACAGCAGGTGTGTATGAAGAATCGGCCTTACAGTCTTTAAGTTGCTACCAGTTACCAGCATATCTTCAAAATTTTAACATTGAAACAATACGGGGCTTACATAAAATCTGTGTAAAAGATCCTTGTAAATACTCAACATCAGAAACCTTTAAAATATGGGGTTTTGATGAAATGAACTTTAAGATACCCCTTAGTAGCTAATGTTCATTCTTTAAATCAAATGGATTAATCTTCCTGGAATGTTCTTGGTAGTAATTGAAACAGAATTTTAATCTTAATCAGGAAATTACACGAACTAGAAAACCCCATCTCTTGAGAGTGGTAGATGAGAAGCAGTTTACTGTGTTTCTTTCTTAAGCCAGGATGAGGAATAGGAGGCGGGAACGAGCATTAGTTTATAGGAATTGCCTCATTTAATCTGCTCTGAGGCTCAGAGGAGAATGAGTTGCCCAGAGTGGTAATAAGTTGGACTGAAAACTGAGACCAGAACCATCAGACTCCTGACTTCTCAACCAGTGCTCATTCTAGTGGTTCCTAACTGAGTTACCAACAGCAATGTGTGCTAGAAAGTACAGTAGAAACATTTAGTACATGCCTAACAAACGGAATTTTGAGATGGCCAGTTAAGGCTAATCGTTAACAAATATGAGAATTCAGTTGGTGGAAATACTTGGAAGATAATTCCTGTAATAATAACAAGAAACACTTGAAGTAAGCTTTACTGTTTGAAAATCACTTTCATATTCTATAAGTTGCTGATTTGAGTGTCATGCCATGCATTTTTTTCAAACAATGGAACTAACACAGTTTTGGTAATTTGACCATGGTGACATTGTTGGCAGAGCTAGCATTCAAACTGAGGTCTAGCAGGTGAGAAACATATTGAAATAGAGACACCGGAATAGCAAGGATCTCCTGGGTGCTGACCCCAGCTTATGCAGATCCACAAGAGTCCATTTTCTGGGGATTCCCCTCTGACCCTCTGCATTGAACCTTGCAAAACTGGTAGGCAGTCTGCCTGGGAGAAGGCTGTTTGCTGTTTCTTGCAATAGAGCGTTTTCTTCTCACACAGATGTCTGCAAGGACCCTCAGGGTGTCCTCCTACACCTCCTCCTTTTACACAGAGGATAAATCAGACTCTGTTCAAGCTCATTAGACACAGAAAGCAGTTTATTAGCAGTTTGTTATGATCTGCTTGTAGTTTGTAAGTCTTACCCCCAAATCAATTTCTGTTGTTCTTCTTGGAAAGCAGTCTGTTTTGTCAATAACCTTACTTACAAAGATGCTGAAACAGCAACAGCAAATGGAAGGACAGAAAGTATATCAAGAATAAATAAGAAAACAAAAGGGCATAGGGAGCAAAATGGAAAATACCAACCCAAAAGGATAATAATTAGGAAAGGCAAGAATCAGGTAGTACAGTAACAGCACAAACATGAAGACAGACCTTTTCCTTTGTTCCTTCCCTCCTTTGTCAGACACAAAGCCCAGCATGGACTGAAATTGCCCATTTCAGTTTTTCAATACAGAGCCTCTCTCACAACCAAAGTGAGTGATATTATCATGAGTAAAGTTTTTTCTTTTTACTTCACATTTATTCAATAAGCATTACCTGGTGACAACCACCTGTCAACTATCATGCTCATCAGTGGGGATGAAATGATTGATAGCATCTCTCCCATTAAGAACCTCAGTTTAATGGATTTAAAAAATCCTCACCTGAACCATAATTTAATTACGAGTAACAGTTTTGCACAGGCAATGTGTTATCAATTTTAAATTCTATAAGCATCATAAAGATTTTCTTTTTTTTTTTTTGCTGTATGCGGGCCTCTCACTGCTGTGGCCTCTCCCGTCGCAGAGCACAGGCTCCGGACGCGCAGGTCCAGCGGCCATGGCTCACGGGCCCAGCCGATCCGCGGCATGTGGGATCCTCCCGGGCCGGGGCACGAACCCACGTCCCCTGCATCGGCAGGCGGACTCCCAACCACTACGCCACCAGGGAAGCCCTCATAAAGATTTTTACTTTAGATATTTCCTTGAAGGTGCTGGGAGGACAGAAGAATTCGAATATAACATTGTAGGATCAAATGGCAGGGTGGTGTTAGGTATGTCAGAAATTCATATTATAAAAGAGAAATATCATAGCATGAGATTAAGAGCAAATTCTAAAGCCGGACAGATCTGAGCTTAAACCCCCAGCTCATGAAAAAGTACCAGCTGTGTGACATTGGCAAGCCACTTAACCTCTCTAAGCCTTAGTTTCCTTACTTGAACAATAGGAGTGATAGTACTTACATCTTCAGTTTTTTGTGAAGATTAATGACATGATGCAGGTAAGATCTTTAGCACCTAGTAAATATTCAATACACATTTGTTATTATTACTAGTAGTATCAGTCATTATTATTATTATCTGAAAGATAACAATAAGCCCTATGTTTTCTCCTATATCCACCATTGAGGCAGATAGGGAGAAATGGCCATATTTAAATGATAACACACTCCACTTTTTACAAGAGATGGAGGCATCTCTTTTTTCTGTGATGATGATAGCAGCCATGAATAGAACTCTGGAAGCCACACAAATACGTGATAGAAGAGAAGGACGTTAAGAATTACTCCAGCAAGATGGGGGAAGGGCATGAAAATGGCAATGATTCCAAATGAAGCCACTAATCTTTTTTATAGTTATGTTGGGTGTTATGGGAAATACACGGAATCACATGACCTGTTCTCTTAGCTGCCATTTAATCAAAGCTTTATACAGAGTCAATTAAATGTGCCGAAAATAACTTACTAAACATGGACTGGAAAGCTAAGGTGGTTGGAATTTGGAGATGCAAATCAGGAGTCTGTATTAATCACCTTTCTCAGAAGAACAGCTCAGGGACAGGGAGAGATTGCCCATGCAGAATATAATCTAACTTGCAACTGTTCGGCAGTATTTACTTTTTAAGATCCACGTATTCCAACACGTTCCGAGATTTTCTGTAGTGATGCTTTGTATGCACAACACACTGATCCTAATTGAAATGCTGAGTAGTTTGTTTCTCCGAGGTTCAAATTCTTGATACATCTTCTGAATATCAAATACCCAGAACAATGCTGCAACACTGGCAGATGGGCAAATAAATGTGTTATGTCAGGTTTCAGCCGTGATACTAAGAACGGCTCATTTCAAAACCATCCTCAGCCCCAGATGGCTCGAAACAAAGTAGTTTTGAAATCTAGGTGACCTATTTTTCAAAACTATTGTTGTGATTGTCTTGGAGCAAAATAGTCTAGATAAAAGGAAGAGGAGAGCATTGCTGAGTTCTCTGGGACTCTAAATCTGAGGCTCTTTTTCCCGAGTAAACATGACCATGAATTTAAGAGATGATGCAAAACCTCTAAATAACACAGCATGTTATTCGAGGATCTGCTGCTTTCACAATTCCTGTAAAAACCTTACCCAGAATCCCTCCAAATAATCCCCTGATATTGTCAGGCCTCAGAAGTAGGGGCAACTGTGTGTAATTCCTAGTCCAGACCTGGATACTTCTATTTTTTTATTTTTTTAAATATTTATTCATTTATTTGGTTGTACCAGGTCTTAGTTGTGGCAAGCAGGCTCCTTAGTTGCAGCTCCTGGGCTCCTTAGTTGTGGCATGTAAACTCTTAGTTGTAGCATGCACATGGGATCTAGTTCCCTGACCAGGGATTGAACCCAGGCCTGCTGCATTAGGAGTGCAGAGTCTTATCCACTGCACCACCAGGGAAGTCCCAAGACCTAAATACTTTTAGAGCACTGTTAATTGTTACACCAGAGAGCAGCTGCGAAGCAAGTCTGTCCCGAGTGAACCAGAATATTACCATTGCTTATCCCACATCCCCAAAGGACTTTTTTCATCTTTAATGATTTCTTTCCCCCTAAAAATTCCAAGCAGTGCCCTTTATTGCCAAACTAGATATTCGTGGCTTTATTGATCTCTCTCCCCTAGACCATTCAAAATGGAACTGATATACGATTCTCGTTTCTGCATCACATTGTCCTGTGTCTCTGGCCTGAAACCCTCAGCATCCTTCCCTGCTCATGCACTTTTTTTCCAGTCTAACAAACGTACCTCAATTCTTCCTAGCACCTCTATCTGCTTGCATTCTCTATTAACTTAACATGGCCTGAAATCACTCAGGCTTGGCCCACAGTTAAAAAAACAAACACAAGTGCATTGGTAGAAAATCACTCAGTGTACCACTCTGCAGAGCTTGAGCATTTTCTATGTGCCAGGCTCAGAGCCAAACACAATGCTGTGCACTTTGCATACATTTCTTATATTTAACTTTTGCAACCATATTTTCAGATAGCTATTATATTATTAAGTCTATTTTGTAGACAGGAAAGTGAGGCTTAGGGAAGTTAAACAACTTCTTTGGTCTTGTAGATGATGAAATGGCCAAGCCCATTTCAAACCACATACAGCTGACCTCAAATTCCCCTTCCCAACCCCTGAATTTGCTGCTTCCCCATTAAGGACAAACTCTTGTGTTTCTCTCTCTGCAGGGAAAGTTTTTCAGGGAATAAACATTTCAGAGAACAAAGCTTTTTATGTGACAGCATCCAACCCTGCCTTAGCCTTTTGAAATTATAGCACTTTGATGGGATAAAGCTTGGTGATTTTTCTGTCCTTTATTTTCTCCTCTCCCCCTAGTTTTTATTGATGACACTTGAGCATATTCTTTAGGTTTCCAAAGTGCTGTCTCAAATATCCTCTCATTTTATCCTCCTGAAAGTAAGGAGGCAAGCTAGGCAAGGATGGAATTAAGACTGTATAGATGAGAAAGCAAACATGGAACTGTTAAATATGTTGTCAAGGTCGTGCATCTGTAACTAAAACTGATGTTGGCCAACTCTTAATTCAGGGATACCCTTATCATATAAAGAGTTCTATCTATCTGTCTGTCTGTTTACCTATCTATCTATCCATCTATCCATCTATGTATCTAGACAGTGATTAAAAAGGAAAAGAAAACTACTGATCCAGCTCTTTTGCAAATCAGTTTAAACTGCCCCAACTTGTGAAGACATCGTGAAGATGGAGTGGGTACCAGAAAATCTTCCTTCTGTATCACCATTCCATGCAGCAAACTTGAGTTTGAGTTTGAGCTGAGCTTCTTATTAGCCTGGTTAACTCAAGGGATTTAGTAAATCACTCTGAATCTCATTTCTTCACATTAAATTAAAATGATGGTAGTTCTTAACTGATGGAGTTTTTCAGATGGGTTTAAAGTGGATGCCTATAAAACACATAGCGCAATGCCAGGCACACAGGACACAGCACATTAGATGGGTTTTATTTTTATTGTTGTTATTGAAGAGCAAGAAAGACATTAAAAGATACTTCTCTACAACACCTTGTCTCATTATCTCAAGTGGCAGGTGTAGTAACAAATAAGAGGAAGATGACAAAAATAATAGTGCTAGAAAATGTACATTTGGCATGTTTTCATGGGGCCTTCATTTATGAGCATATGGTACATTAGATGGTAAAAGAAAACTGCTTTGCATTATAAGTATTCTAGAATAAAAAAACCAAATTGAGGTCAAGTGTCTTGTATCCTTGAGACTTAGCTCAATGCTTGGCAGTGTTTTTTTAAAAATGTAGAATTATGAACAAAGGAATAATTTGTTTAATTAACTTCTTATTTGTCTTTTTAACCCTGTCATCTTACAGTGTGCCTGCCACAAAATAAGGTTTTAAATCAGTATCTGGTAAAGTGGATTGTTCTTCTTTATAATAAATAGCATCTTCTTGATATTGGATTGAATTTGATTGAAGCCCCTTTGGAGAGGTGAAAATGCCTTCTCACAGGTGGTGGGAAAGTACAAGATCATTTTAACACCGTATGTCCCAGATATGTTATGCATCTCCTCTTTGGGGTTTTAGACAATTTATTATATTTTTTAAAAAGCTAATGTGTTCGAGATTGTTATCCCCAGGCTACCGTGAAGAAACAACTGTATAGCCATAGCTGGTGAATAAGATAGAATGAGCACTTTTTAAGCTATGTGCTCTTCTTTCCTGTAATGTCTAATGATGGTTTATACAGACTGCATAATGAATGAGCACAGGCAGAGCTGTAATTGCTAAAAATAACTACGGCAAAAGGCATACAAGAGTAACAGAGAATCATCTTGTGAATATTGAGTATCAACTTTTTACTATATTTGGATCAATGATTACCTGTTTTAAAAAATTCCGTATGATTGAACACCCAGCATTGACAGCAAAAAGGTTTTTTTTCTGAAAACAGTGACCAAACTTCGCCCCATGGCATTGTCCAAAATTAACATTAATAACCCGAAGGGGCAATTGTAAGAGAACATACCACCTGGAATGTACAAAGTCATTGTGTTTAACTCTTCCCCTACCCTGTTTGAATAATTTTTTTAAAAGAGCACACTAACGTTTCCTATTGTTGGAAGAGTTACTTTACTTGGTCTCCATATTCCAGTTAACATATGTGGGAGGCTGCTGATTTGTTGAGTTTAATTGTATCTTATTCTCAAAAGATGAAATCTTCTCTCACAGATTATGTGCAGAAATGGAACTGTTTTGTTTCTTAAAGATTTATGTAAACTAGAAAGTGGGTATTAAAATCACAGTATTATATTCTGGTTTATAAAATGTTTAGTTAAGATACTCAGTGTCATATAATTCAACATACAAAATACATCTATTTCTGGATTTTGTGTATCTGATTATGTGGGATGTATGATATTGTTTTTCTCTATGTCTGATATTAAAATGGGAGTAACATAATAAATGCTGGAGAGGGTGTGGAGAAAATGGAACCCTCCTATACTGTTGGTGGGAATGTAAATTGGTGCAGCCACTATGGAAAACAGTATGGAGGTTCCTTAAAAAACTAAAAGTAGAGCTGTCATATGATCCAGCAATCCCACTCCTGGGCATATATATGGAGAAAACTAATTCAAAAAGATACATGTACCCCAATGTCCACTGCAGCAATACTTACAATAGTCAAGACATGGAAGCAACCTAAATGTCCATTGACAGATGAATGGATAAAGAAGTTGTGGTATATATATATATATATATATACATTGGAATACTACTCAACCAGAAAAAAGAATGAAATAATGCCATTTGCAGCAACATGGATGGACCTAGAGATTATCATATTAAGTTAAGTAAATCGGACAGAGAAAGACAAATACCATATGATATTACTTACTTGTGGAATCTAAAATATGATACAAATGAACTTATTTACAAAACAGAAACAGACTCACAGACATAGGAAACAAACTTACAGTTACCACAGAAGTAAGGAGTGGGGAGGGATAAATTAGGATTTGGGGATTAGCATATACAAACTACTATGTATAAAATAGATAAACTGGGCTTCCCTGGTGGTGCAGTGGTTGGGAGTCCACCTGCCGATGCAGGGGACGCGGGTTCGTGCCCGGGTCCGGGGGGATCCCACGTGCCACAGAGCGGCTGGGCCTGTGGGCCGTGGCCGCTGAGCCTGCGCGTCCGGAGCCTGTGTTCCGCAACGGGAGAGGCCACAGTGGTGAGAGGCCCGTGCACCGCAAAAAAAATAATAATAATAAGATAAACAACAGTGTCCTACTGTATAGCACAGGGAACTATGCTCAGTATCTTGTAATAAACCATAATGGAAAAGAATATATATATACGTATATGAATCACTTTGCTGTACACCAGAAATTAGCACAACATTGTAAATCAACTACTTCAGTAAAAAAAATAAAATGAAATGGGAGTAATGAGGTATAAAGCGCCAGTATTTAGAAAAGTCAACCCTATTGAAATGTAAAATTTATGGATTATATTCTAAAGTCTCTGCTATTTCCTTTAGATTCAATACCGTGCTAATGATGCATGGTTAAATTTTTCAAAATTCAAAATGTAATTAATCCCATAATATTCATATCTTTCCTCTCCCAGAAATGCTTTGCTGATGCTGTGAACTAACTATGCTAGCATTGTAAAGGTAATGCATTCTCCCCTGCAATAACAATATGAAATGAGGTTGCAGGGGAAAGAAAAGAAAAAAGGTTACAAACGGAAAGGAACTATATTTTCTGCTTTTAATTTTTCAAAGTAGGTAATTCTTTGAGAAAATTAGTTATTGTGGCAGTGAAAGAACAGTAAATTACAGATAGATTTGTTTTATCAGACAAAACAACAAACTTGACATCTTCAGAATCAGATGGTTTAGTTTTTTATTTATTTCACTTCTAATATAACCAAAATATTGTCACCATTCTCCTATTACTAACATAGTCCCATGTTATCCTTTCATTAGCTATACTTTGCTGGGGCTGGTGGTCACATACTTTAAAAAAAAAATCTCAGGTCAACTTCTCTTCACTCTATAAGATAGAAAAGAAATAAGAAATTTCCATCTGTGGTATTCTGGAGCTCTCTGGTGCAAATCCTCAAGGATTTAGAAATTTGGGAAATCATGGAGAGGAATGTTCAGGAAACCGCCACTCCTTACACAAAGAACCTCCCATGTGCACAGCACATAATCAAAATCAAAGAAAAAATAAAGGGGAGAGAGGAGGGAGTAGAAAGGAGAGAAAAGAGAAGAAAGGGAGGGAAGGAAAGGAAAAAGGAGAGAGGAATAACTAAAAAGAGCAAGGAGACAACCCTTAAATATGTGATAGCAAGTTACAACAGCATCCTTAAAAGATTGCACAGGTATTTATAAAAGCATCTATGTGATAATTACAACAAGCAGTAAAATACTAAGATTAGTCATTTGCAGCAAAGTTGGGTAGACAGTACAAATAGCAATTCGCAATTAAAATGTTAAGCTGTGGAGGACCCTTTAGAAATCATTGAGTTCATTGGCTTTAAAATGTTGGACCTTTAAGTATAATGTATGTCAATTATACTTAAATTAAAAAAAGAAAGAACTGTAAAAAAGAAAAAGTAGCTTTGAGAAGCTTGGCAATCTATGATCATTCTAACTCTGATTTTGTAGATTTGCATATCCAAATAAATCCAGATTCTAAATTAAAAAAAAATGTTCCACCTTCAAATACTTTTGTATTGCAAACTATTTATGAATACCTAGGATAAATAGGACCTGTTGAAAGTATGGTGGAGTATGGTATTCCATAATGGTTTTTGAAATACTTATCATCTCTAGGGGAAGTCCTTCCTAAGAGGCCCCAGCCATGGGAAAAAAATAAGGAAGTTGACATCCATTTCCTCCCATACTTCAGCATGGAAGAAATATGATTTAAAGCTAAAAATATCACGAGACGTCTTGAAGGGGCTATCTTTTACTTAGAGAGGAGTGTTTAAAAAAAAAAGCCTCCCTCTATTTATGGAGTTTTCCCTTTCTCTTTATAGTTCAGTCAGCTTTTGCTTTTTTTTTTTTAGGCTATGTGGATAGTTACACACAAATTTAGAGCTGTTAAGTCTTCCTGTGGAATATGAAGTTTATCATTAAAAAGTTACCCTACTCATCTCTAGTAAAATTTATTTTTCTGGTATTAATGTAACCACCACAACTTTCTATTTTGTTTTTATGTTACATAAAATAAATTCATATAAATATACATATTTTTAAGACTATTTTATATCCTTATGTTATAGATAGGACTCTTTAAATTAGGCTATGATTTTGGCTTTTTTTGTTTGTTTTTCCCAGTGTGCCAATTTTATCTTTTTAACTGGTGTATTTTATTCATCCAAATTTAATGTGATTACTGATATTTGGCTTTACATCTACTACTTCATTAAATGTTTTCTGTTTGCCCCAGGAGTTCTATATCGGTTTTTTCCTTCTCCTTTCTTAACTACTTTTGGATTGATAGGTAATTTTGTTATCATTGAATTTCTTCTTTTTTTTAATGTAGAAGTTATAGATTGTTTATTCTTTTAGTGCTAACCCTAGTAATTATAACATATGCTTGACTTATCAAAGTCTAACTTTAATCTACATGTCTATCTTTCTTCTCATCCTTAAAGCTATACTTACTCTTCTTGAATTACAGAATTATATGCTTTTATTTTTGTGAATTATAATTATATAGATACATTGCAAGAAATATGTTCATTTAGAATTTGCTTAGATTTTTATCACTTTTTCTGCTCCTTTTCCCTTCCTGTATCATTTTCCTTCTGCCTGTGGAATACCCTTTAGGACTTTCTTTAGTATGCCTCAAAAATGTCTTTATTTTACCTTTTCTCTTAAAGGATATTTTCGGTAGACACAGGGTTCTTATTTGGCAGTTACTTTCTTTCAACGTATTGAAAATATCATTCCACTGTCTTCTGCTTTTCATGCTGCTATTGAGAAGTTAGCTGTCAGTATAAATGTTCTTTTGTATGCCAGCCATCTCTCTTTTTCTCTGACAGCCTTTTTTTTTCTTCTTTTTTTTATTAATAATTTCAAGCAAGCTGACTATATTTTTACACATCTTTTATTTATTTATTTATTTTTGGCTGCACTGGGTCTTCGTTGCTGCGCATGGGCTTTCTCTGGCTGCGGAGGGCGGGGGCTACTCTTCATTGCTGTGTGCAGCCTTCTCATTGTGGTGGCTGCGAGCTTAGCTGCTCCGCGGCATGTGGGATCTTCCCGGACCGGGGCACGATCCTGTGTCCCCTGCATCGGCAGGTGGACTCTCAAACACTGCGCCACCAGGGAAGCCCCTGAGTCTCTCTTCTGTTGTGCCTAAAATGTCAATGGACTCATCTACTGATTTCTTAATTTTTGTTGCTATTTGATTTTTCAGCTTAATACTTCCTATTTTGTTCTTTCCCAAATCTCCTATATCACTTTTTATACTTTCAGGTTGCCTTTCAACATTTTTAAGCTTGATTTTTATCTCCTTGAATTAAGTACGCATAGTTGTTTTACAGGCCCTTTCTAATGATATTACAATATTTGAAGTCTTCCTGTGTTTCTGTTGTATCTTGGTTCTGCTGGTTCTTACACATGCTATCTTGTCTCCTCATTTATTTGGTCACCTGTGATTGTATGCTGAGCATGGTATTTCAATAATTGTTAATAGAAATTATTTGAGTTCTCCAAGTCAATTTCCTTTTGCCTTTCCCAGACTCCTGAGGGTAACAGCAATTTGGGTTTACCTTAATCTATATTTGGGGTTTGAGATTTTCTGGGTCATCCAGATGTCTCACAGCCAGCCTGGAGTTTTTATGAAGATTCGTTTGCTTGTATTTCATCTTTTCTTTTAGTATGCAGTACTCTGAGTTCTCAACCCAAAGCAAGGACAGCTTAATTGGATTCCACCTTTTTTCCTCTAGACCTATTGGTCTATCAACAGCTCAGTTCAGCCTCTTAGCCATTTTCTCCTGAATCAGCAAATATGGTCAGACCAAAAGCCTCAGGGTGCTTTGTGTTCTTGGCTCTGGGTTTCTATTTATCCCCAAATCTGACTGGTAATTCTTTATAATCTTATTTGGTTTTAATGCTTTTTAAAATTTGGGATTTTTCTCCCCAGCCTTTTAAATGGTCTTTACTGGTTGAGAGTTGGTCAGAATTATCCAGTCTGCTATTAATTAAATTGAATCCTCAGTGTACTTAAAAATTTACCATTTTTCCTACTATTAATTTCCTTATAAATAAAAAAGGAATTACCTGCTTCTTTATACTGATTTAAGTGAATTGATGCATGTAATGCCCCAAGAATAGTATATGGTAATTAGTGAACATTCAATAAAGTTTAGCTTATATTGTTTTTCCTAACATTATTGCTATTTGTTAAAAATATCTCATGTAAAAAATGGAAACTTGATGTTAAGGAAGGCTCACATTTGCAAAAAGACATAGTCAACTGTCAAAAAGTTAAACAAATGTTAAGCAATTTTTATTAGTATAATAAAGATATACTAATTCTACAATTTACAATCTTTGAAGTGCAAAGAAATTTGAAGTCAGCAGCATTATATCATTCCTGGCTAGAAATATCTTAGATGTAAAGTGTAACAAATTAAATTTATACAGTGCATTATTAATATTCAGGATGTGTTTATTTTTGGAGATTGCCAGTTTTGACAGTTTCCTTTACTCTCACTTTCCTCCCCTTCTTGTACACATATCTAAATTGTTAGCCATATTTCTTAAAGGAATCTGCCTAACTAGAATTACTTGAGTTTATGAACTCAGCATAACAAAGAATATTTATTTCAATCCTTAGCTAGGGTTATTGTTTAAGCTTTGCCTTGAGAAGGAGAATGGGAAGTGTCTGTGTTTGAAGCTGGAATGTGTGCCCTTCCATTGTTGCTTGTAAACATTCATAGGCATGACCATTATTGCTATCAGAGTGGAAGGGGTGGGTGCTAGGTGCTGTGTGGTCATGGTGTCTAAATTAAGATGGATGAGGGAGCAACTGAGTGAAACATCCAATTCCTAGCTTTAAAATATTCCCTCCCCCCTCCACTAACTGATATTGGCAGAGCAATTTTATAATGTGAGAAAGACACACAAAGAGAGGAGAATAAAGCCCTGTGTAAGTATTATTAGTGGGAAAACTCCAAAATTTGCTCCCTGGCTTGTGTGTTCCTACTGTTTCAACAGATTTCATGGGATTTTACAAAGGACTCTATGCAAAATATGATCATTTTCACACCAAAATAAAAAAGAGAAACAGGAATTTATAAAACGATGGATACAAAGGCGTTATCTAATCAAATTTTATCATTTAAAAGCATGCAAAAAATGAGACCTTACGGAGCATAATTTGCTTTATTACAAATTAAATTTGCTAAATACCTTCCTCAGGATGGGGCAGACCAGGTGGGAATCTTGATCCTAAGAGTCCAGGCAGTTATTATCTGGAGTAGGTAGGAAACATAGCTTCTGCAGATGAGTGTGGATTGTAGCCAAGAAGGGAAGTCCAGAAGAGGAGAGGCCGTTTCAGACATAGATCTGATGGTAGGTATGAAGTTAGAGACCTGAGACAAAGCCAAAGGTCAGAACTCAGAAGATTGGATCAGAAAACCAAGTTCCAGAGAGCTTCAAGATGGCAGAGGAGTAAGATGTGGAGATCAACTTCCTCCCCACAAATACATCAAAAATACATCTGCAGGGCTTCCCTGGTGGCGCAGTGGTTGAGAGTCCGCTTGCCAATGCAGGGGACACGGGTTCGTGCCCCGGTCCGGGAAGATCCCACATGCCATGGGGCGGCTGGACCCGTGAGCCATGGCTGCTGAGCCTGTGCGTCCGGAGCCTGTGCTCCACAACGGGAGAGGCCACAACAGTGAGAGGCCCGCGTACCACCCAAAAAAAAAAAAAAAAAAATACATCTATATGTGGAACAACTCCTACAGAACACCTGCGGAATGCTGGCAGAAGACCTCAGACTTCCCAAAAGGCAAGAAACTCCCTACGTACCTGGGTAGGGCAAAAGAAAAAAGAAGAAGCAGAGACAAAGAATAGGGATGGGACCTTCACCTCCTCTGAAGGAGTAAAAGTTTCCACACACTAGGAAGCCTCTTTACTGGCGGAGACGGGGGATAGGCAGGGGGGAAGCTTCGGAGCCATGGATGAGAGTGCAGCAACAGGGGTGCAGAGAGCAAAGCGGAGAGATTCCCGCACAGAGGATCGCTGCGGACCAGCACTCACCAGCCCGAGAGGATTGTCTGTTCAGCCGCCGGGACAGGTGGGGGCTAGGAGCTGAGGCTCGGGCTTTGGAGGTTAGATCCCAGGAAGAGGACTGGGGTTGGTGGCGTAAACACAGCCTGAAGAGGGCTAGTGCGCCACAGCTAGTCAGAAGGGAGTCCGGAAAAAAGTCTGGAACTGGCTAAGAGGCAAGAGACCATTGTTTCGGGGTGCGCGAGGAGAGGGGATTCAGAGCACCGCCTAAACGAGCTCCAGAGACGTGCGCAAGCCGCGGCTATCAGTGCGGACCACAGAGACGGGCATGATACACTAAGGCTGCTGCTGCAGCCACCAAGAAGCCTGTGTGCAAGCACAGGTCACTATCCACACCTACCCTCCCGGGAGCCTGTGCAGCCCGCCACTGCCAGGGTCCCATGATCCAGGGACAACCTCCCCGGGAGAACACACGGCATGCATCAGGCTGTTGTAAGTTACGCCGGCCTCTGCCGCTGCAGGCTCACCCCGCATTCCGTACCCGTCCCTCCCCCTGGCCTGAGTGAGCCAGAGCCCCCGAATCAGCTGCTACTTTAACCCCGTCCTGTCTGGAGGGGGGGGAACAGGTGCCCTCAGGCGACCTACATGCAGAGCCGGGGCCAAATCCAAAACTGAACCCCTGGAGCTGTGAGAACAAAGAAGAGAAAGGGAAATCTCTCCCAGCAGCCTCAGGAGCAGTGAATTAAATCTCCACAATCAACTTGATGTACCCTGCATTTGTGGAATACCTGAATAGACAATGAATCATCCCAAAATTGAGGCGGTGGACTCTGGGAGCAACTGTAGACTTGGGGTTTGCTTTCTGCATCTAATTTGTTTCTGATTTTATGTTTACCTTACTTTAGTATTTAGAGCTTATTATCACTGGTAGATTTGTTTATTGATTTGGTTGCTCGCTTCCTTTTTTTAAAAATATATATTTATATATTTTTTTCCTATTTCTCTTTTTGTGAGTGTGTATGTGTCTGCTTTGTGTGATTTTGTCTGTATAGCTTTGCTTTTACCATTTGTCGTAGGGTTCTGTCTGTCCATTTTCTTCTTTCCGTTTTTTTTTTTTAGTATAGTTTTTAGTACTTGCTATCATTGGTGGATTTGTTTATTGGTTTGGTTGCTCTCGTCTTTCTTTCTTTTTTTAATTTTTCATAATTTTTTTAATAACTTCATTTTATTTTATTGATTTTTTTTCTTTTGTTCTTTTCTTTTCTCCCTTTTCTTCTGAGCTGTGTGGCTTACAGGGTCTTGGTGCTCCGGCCAGGTGTCAAGCCTGAGCCTCTTAGGTGGAAGAGCTGAGTTCAGGACACTGGTCCACCAGAGACCACCCGGCCCCACATAATATCAAATGGCGAAAACTCTCCCAGAAATCTCCATCTCAATGCTAAGACCCAGCTCTACTCAATGATCGGCAAGCTCCAGTGCTGGACACCCCATGCCAAACAGCTACCAAGACAGGAACACAGCCCCACCCACTAGCAGAGAGGGTGCCTAAAATCGTAAGTTCACAGACACCCCAAAACACACCGTCAGACATGATCCTGCCAACAAAAAGAAAAGATCAAGCCTCATCCACCAGAACACAGGCACTATTCCCCCCACCAGGAAGCCTACACAACCCACTGAACCAACCTTAGCCACTGGGGGCAGACACCAAAAACAACGGGAACTACAAACCTGCAGCCTGCGAAAAGGAGACCCCAAACACAGTAAATTAAGCAAAATGAGAAGACAGAGAAATATGCAGCAGATGAAGGAGCAAAGTAAAATCCCACCAGACCAAATAAATGAAGAGGAAGTAGGCAATTTACCTGGAAAAGAATTCAGAGTAATGATAGTAAAGATGATCCAAAATCTTGGAAATAGAATGGAGAAAATATAAGAAACGTTTAACAAGGACCTAGAACAAGTAAAGAGCAAACAAACAATGATGAACAATACAATAAATGAAATTTAAAATTCTCTAAGTGGAATCAATAGCAGAGGCAGAAGAACGGAGTGACCTGTAAGATAAAATAGTGGAAGTAACTACTGCAGAGCAGAATAAAGAAAAAAGAATGAAAAGAATTGAGGACAGTCTCAGAGACCTCTGGGACAACATTAAACACACCAACATTCGAATTATAGGGGTCCCAGAAGAAGAAGAGAAAAAGAAAGGGACTGATAAAATATCTGAAGAGATTATAGTTGAAAACTTCCCTAATATGGGAAAGGAAATAGTTAATCAAGTCCAGGAAGCACAAAGAGTTCCATGGAGGATAAATCCAAGGAGAAACACACCAAGACACATATTAATCAAACAATTAAAAATTAAATACAAAGAAAACATATTAAAAGCAGCAAGGGAAAAACAACAAATAACATACAAGGGAATCCCCATAGGGTTAACAGCTGATTTGTCACCAGAAATTCTGCAAGCCAGAAGGGTGTGGCAGGACATATTTAAAGTGATGAAAGGGGAAAACCTACAACCAAGATTATTCTCCACAGCAAGGATCTGTAGATCTACACAGCAGATTCAATGGAGAAATTACAACCTTTACAGACAAGCAAAAGCTAAGAGAATTCAGCACCACCTAACCAGCTTTACAACAAATGCTAAAGGAACTTGTCTATGCAGGAAATACAAGAGAAGGAAAAGACCTACAATAACAAACCGAAAACAATTTAGAAAATGGTAATAGGAACATACATATTGATAACTACCTTAAATGTAAATGGATTAAATGCTCCCACCAAAAAACATATACTGGCTGAATGGATACAAAAACAAGACTCATATATATGCGGTCTACAAGAGACCCACTTCAGACCTAGGGACACATACAGACTGAAAGTGAGGGGATGGAAAAACATATTCCACACAAATGGAAATCAAAAGAAAGCTGGAGTAGCAATACTCATATCAGACAAAATAGTCTTTAAAATAAAGACTATTAGAAGAGACAAAGAAGGACACTAAATAATGATCAAGGAATCCATCCAAGAAGAAGATATAACAATTGTAAATATTTATGCACCCAACATAGGAGCACCTCAATACCTAAGGCAAATACTAACAGCCATAAAAGGAGAAATCGACAGTAACACAATAATACTAGGGGACTTTAACACCCCACTTTCACCAATGGACAGATCATCCTAAAAAATAAATAAGGAAAGACAAGCTTTAAATGATACATTAAACCAGATGGAGTTAATTGATATTTATAGGACATTCCAACCAAACACAACAGAATACAGTTTCTTCTCAAGTGCTCATGGAACATTCTCCAGGATAGATCATATCTTGGGTCACAAATCAAGCCTTGGTAAATTTAAGAAAATTGAAATCATATCAAGTATCTTTCTGACCGCAGTGCTATGAGACTAGATATCAGTTGCAGGAAAAAAAGTCATTAAAACATACAAACACATGGAGGCTAAACAATACACTACTAAATAACCAAGAGATCACTGAACAAATCTAAGAGGAAATCAAAAAATACCTAGAAACACCATGACCCAAAACCAATGGGATGCAGCAAAAGCCATTTGAAGAAGGAAGTTTATAGCAATACAATGCTACCTTAAGAAATAAGAAAAATCTCAAACAAACAACCTAACCTTACACCTAAAGCAATTAGAGAAGAAGAATTTAAAAAAAAACCCAAAGTTAGCAGAAGGAAAGAAATCATAAACATCAGAGCAGAAATAAATGAAAAAGAAATGGAGGAAACAATACCAACGATCAATAAAACTAAAAGCTGGTTCTTTGAGAAGATAAACAAAATTGATAAACCATTAGCCTGACTCATCAAGAAAAAAAGGGAGAAGACTCGGTTCAATAGAATTAGAAATGAAAGAGGAGAAGTAACAGCTGACATTGCAGAAATACAAAGGATCATGAGAGATTACTACAGGCAACTACATGTGAATAAAATGGACAAACTGGAAGAAATGGACAAATTCCTAAAAAAGCACAACCTTCCAAGACTGAACCAGGAAGAAATAGAAAATATAAACAGACCAATCACAAGCACTGAAACTGAAACTGTGATTAAAAATCCTTCAACAAACAAAAACCCAGGACCCGATGGCTTCACAGGCGAATTCTAGCAAACATTTAAAGAGCTAACACCTATCCTTCTCAAACTCTTCCAAAATATAGCAGAGGGAGGAACACACCCAAACTCATTCTACGAGGCCACCATCACCCTGATACCAAAACCAGACAATGATGTCACAAAAAAAGAAAACTACAGGCCAATATCACTGATGAACATAGATGCAAAAATCCTCAACCAAATACTAGCAAACAGAATCCAACCACATAGTAAGAGGATCATACACCATGATCAAGTGGGGTTTACCCCAGGAATGCAAGGATTCTTCAGTATATGCAAATCAATTGATGTGATACACCATATTAACAAATTGAAGGAGAAAAACCATATCATCGTCTCAATAGATGCAGAAAAAGCTTTTGACAAAATTCAACACCCATTTATGATAAAAACTCTCCAGAAAGTGGGCATAGAGGGAACTTCCCTCAACATAATAAAGGCCATATATGACAAACCCACAGCCAACATCATTCTCAATGGTGAAGAACTGAAACCATTTCCACGAAGATCAGGAACAAGACAAGGTTGCCCACTCTCACCACTATTATCCAACATAGTTTTGGAAGTTTTAGCCACAGCAATCAGAGAAGAAAAAGAAATAAAAGGAATCCAAATCAGAAAAGAAGAAGTAAAACTGTCACTGTTTGCAGATGACATGACACTCTGCATAGAGAATCCTAAAGATGCTCCTAGAAAACTGCTAGAGCTAATCAATGAATTTGGTAAAGTAGCAGGATACAAAATTAATGCACCGAAATCTCTGGCATTCCTATACACTAATGATGAAAAATCTGAAAGAGAAATTAAGGAAACACTCCCATTTACCATTGCAATAAAAAGAATAGGACTTCCCTGGTGGCGCAGTGGTTGACAGTCCACCTGCCAATGCAGGGGACACGGGTTCATGCCCCGGTCCAAGAAGATCCCACATGCCGCGGAGCAGCTGGGCCCATGAGCCATGGCCGCTGAGCCTGTGCGTACGGAGCCTGTGCTCCGCAACGGGAGAGGCCACAACAGTGAGGGGCCCACGTGCCGCAAAAAAAAAAAGAATAAAATACCTAGGAAAGGAGACAAAAGACCTGTATGCAGAAAACTATAAGACACTGATGAAAGAAATTAAAGATGATACCAACAGATGGAGAGATATACCATGTTCTTGGATTGGAAGAATCAACATTGTGAAAATGACTCTACTACCGAAAGCAATCTACAGATTCAATGCAATCCCTGTCAAACTACCAATGGCATTTTTCAGAGAACTACAAAAAAAAATTTCACAATTTGTATGGAAACACCAAAGACCCCGCATAGCCAAAGCAATCCTGAGAAAGAAAATCGGAGCTGGAGGAATCAGGCTCCTGGACTTCAGACTATACTACAAAGCTACAGTAATCAAGACAGTATGGTAGTTGCACAGAAACAGAATATAGATCAATGGAACAGGATGGAAAACCCAGAGAGAAACCCACGCACCTATGGTCACCTTATCTTTGATAAAGTAGGCAAGAATATACAATGGAGAAGGGACAGCCTCTTCAATAAGTCATGCTGGGGAAACTGGACAGCTACATGTAAAAGAATGAAATTAGAACACTCCCTAACACCATACACAAAAGTAAACTCAAAATGGATTAAAGACCTAAATGTAAGGCCAGACACTCTCAAACTCTTAGAGGAAAACATAGGCAGAACACTGTATGACTTAAATCACAGAAAGATTCTTTTTTACCCACCTCCTAGAGAAATGGAAATAAAAATAAACAAATGGGACCTAATGAAACTTAAAAGCTTTTGCACAGCAAAGGAACGCTCTTGGATTGTTGGTGAGAATGTAAATTACTATAGCCACTATGAAGAACAGTATGGAGGTTCCTTAAAAAACTTAAAATAGAACTACCATATGTCCCAACAATCCCACTACTGGGCATATACCCCAAGAAACCATAATTCAAAAGGAGTCATGTACCACAATGTTCATTGCAGCACTATTTACAATAGCCAGGACATGGAACCAACCTAAGTGTCCATTGACAGATGAACGGATAAAGAAGATGTGACACATATATACGATGGGATATTACTCAGCCATGAAAAGAAACAAAATTGAGTTATTTATAGTGAGGTGGATGGACCTAGAGTCTGTCATACAGAGTAAAGTAAGTCAGAAAGAGAAAAACAAATACCGTATGCTAACATGTATATATGGAATCTTAAAAAAAAGGAAAAGGTTCTGAAGAACCTAGGGGCAGGACAGGAATAAAGATGCAGACGTAGAAAATGAACTTGAGGACATGGTGGGGGGAAAGGTAAGCTGGGATGAAGTGAGAGAGTGGCATGGACATATATACACTGCGAAATGTAAAATAGAAACCTACTGGGAAGCAGCTGCATAGCACAGGGAGATCAGCTCGGTGCTTTGTGACCACCTAGAGAGGTGGGATAGGGAGGGTGGGAGATAGATGCAAGAGGGAGGAGTTATGGGGATATATGTATATGTATAGCTGATTCACTTTGTTATAAAGCAGAAACTAGCACACCATTGTAAAGCAATTATACTCCAAAAAAGATGTTTAAAAAAAAAGCTAATCCAATACGTCTAAAAAAAAAAAAGAAAGAAAACCAAGTTCCAAGTGCAGCATGTCATACATTTTAGAGATCTGAATTATGAATAAGGTAAGGTTCCTTGTAGAATGTTCTAACATGGCATAAATAAAGTCTATTCAAACTGTTCAGAGTTGTATAGCTGGTAAAGATATCTTTATCGACACCTTAAAGTCTAACATTTAGTAAGAATTTACTATGTATCGCACACTATGATTTACACCCAATTGTTTCATTTAATCTTCCAAAATACTCGTGACATTGGTGATAACACCGTTCCATTTTTATCCATGAGGAAACTGAAGCTTAATAAAATTAGGCTGCCCCCCATTCCCATAAGTATCTGTCTCTTTAAGCTCTTTGCCTTCTTAGAGACATACTACCCTGGTCCATGTTCTTTAAACATTTGTTTTCTCTGCCTGATTGAAAAGTCTGGGAAGGAAAGAACCCCATCCTTTTTAATCACTACTGAGTCCCCACTTCCAATCACAGTACCCATAGCAAAATAAATAATTGTTGAGTGAACTAATAAATGAGTAAATGAATAGAGTATATACCATTTTATCATTACTTCTGTGGACTGGGAACTACGTCATTATGACTCTAGGAAATTGCAGGCTCTGTGTTTGTTCCCCTTGCATTAGGCACAGACATCTATTTCTTGGCAGTGATAGTCAAATTCTGTTTTGCCATCAAGCCCATGTTCTCAAAGTCCCTCTGAAAATAAAAATAAGAAAAGTTATTCTTCAATAGCCAAGACATGGAAACAACTTAAATATCCATTGACAGATGAATGGATAAAGAAGATGTGGTATTGATACATATATACAATGGAATACTACTCAGCCATAAAAAAGAATGAAATAATGCCATTTACAGCAACATAGATGGACTTAGAGATTATCACACTAAGTGAAGTAAGTCAGAAAGAGAATGACAAATACCATATATTATACATGAAATATAAAATGTGACACATGAATTTATCTACCAAACAGACTCACAGACATCTAGAGAACAGACTTGTGGTTGCCAAGGCAGATAGGGAGTGGGGGAGGGATGGATTCCGAGTTTGGGATTAGCAGACGCAAAGTATTATATATAGAATATAGAATATAGAATAGAATATAGAATAGGTAAACAACAAGGTCCTACTGTATAACATGGGGAACTACGTTCAATATCCTGTGATAAAACATAATGGAAAAGAATATGAAAAAGAATATATATATATGTATAATTGAATCACTGCTGCACAGCAGAAATTAACACAACATTGTAAATTAACTATACTTCAATAAAAAATGTAAGTTGCAGAAGAATAAAGTTATTTTTAAAGGTAGATCCATTTATGTCTCTACTGTCACAGAATGTTGTCATTTTACATGTTATCTTTTCGACATTAGTGCACAATTTTCAGAAAGACTGAAGAGCCTAATTGAGACTTTTTAAGAAATAGTATAAAGATTTCTATTCCTCTCTGTTCAAATACATTAATTTTTTACCTAGTCGTTTGCTACTTGGAATGTGTCCCTGTAACTGATTCAGAAATCTGTATCAAGATATAAAATAATATCATTACCTTACATTTGCATAATGTAATTAAGTTTTCAGAGCTGCTTCCTGTCACATCTATCATTTTAGTTTTTTTATGTTTCTTTTTAGCAGAGCCTTGGTGCATTTTGAATTCATTGTGCCATAATAATATATAGCTGGATACCATTAAAACATTGGTATTGAGGTATAAAATTACAACCTTCATTCGTACAGCACTATATAAACTGCTTTCACATATGTTATCTTAATGGACCTCACAACAAGCCTAAGAATGAGATAAAGCCAGTATCATAATCTTTATTTTACAGACCAGGAAATGGAGCCTTAGAATTCAATTGACTTATTTCTGAAGGTCACCCAGCTAGTAAATGGCAAAACTCAGGCTGGATTCTAGGATTTCTGATGTTTCAGTGAAATAAGCTACTCACAAAAGAACACAAATTGTATTTTTTACTTTTCCTTGACACTTCACTGTATATATAGTGCATACCTGTTGGTTTTAGATATTTTATTTGAATTTTCTTTTGTTGATAGCTAATATATTTAATGGAAGAAATGATAAAGTTGTGTGTCACAGCAGAATCTATATAATCTCCATAGTGTTATGGAGCACTTATAATAGTTTTTGAAATTTTTAAAATATGTGAAACAGAAAAATCTCCAAGATCCCTTGGAGGCTAACTAAACCAATTCTGTAATTGTAAGGGTGAGTAAATTGGATTCCAAGGAAATTAAATGACTTGCTTAAGTTTAAGAAGGTAATTAATAAAAGAGCTCAGAATGGAGCTTGTGTTTCCTGACTCATCTATTCATTTAGTACTCCTTCAGATTTTATTAAGCCTCTGTTATATGCAGATCACTGTGTTAGGCACTGAAGGATTCGAAGACTAGTAGAGTATCATTGCCTTTAGATAATTTGTAGTCCAACGGAGAGCTGAGGCAGGCACAGTGATAAATGAAGTACAAAGCAGAGTATGATGTGACCTTAAGAAAAAAGTACAAGCAGGAGAACAAGAAAAGAAAGACTAGAGTAATATTTTCACCTCCCTTTTTTTTAAAAAAAAAATTATTTATTATTTATTTTGCCTGCACTGTGTCTTAGTTGCAGCACACGGGATCTTCATTGTGGCATGCGGACTTCTTGGTTGCGGCATGCAGACTCTTAGTTGCGCCATCCATGCGGGATTTAGTTCCCCGACCAGAGATCAAACCTGGGCCCCCTGCACTGGGAGCGCAGAGTCTTACCCACTGGACCACCAGGGAAGTCCCCAATTTACTTTATATTGACTTCGGAGTAAGTCATTAATATGTGACTGCTCAGTTACAGTAGACCACAGAAAATATTTAATTGCATTTTTAAAATATCTTGTAATGCATACTATATACATCAGTATATATGTACATATCTATATAGAGATACATATATAGATCCATGTGCGTATGTATAGAAATATTTATATATGTGTAATTGTAGGCGTGTATATATATAAATAATTATAGATGTGTACCTAAACATTTGGGGGGTTGTTTGTATGTATATTTTCTTTTTTTCTTCTGTGTACAATTTAAAATTTTTCCCAGTTTTACTGAGATGTAATTGACATGTAACATTGTATAAGTTTAAGGTGAACAATGTGATTTGATAGGTGCATATATTGCAAAATGATTGTCACAGTTAAGTTTAGTCAAATTCCATCACCTCACATAGCTACAATTTTTTCCCCTTGTGATAAGAACTTTTAAGATGTATTCTCTTGGAAGCTTCCAAATATACAATACAGTCTTGTTAACCATAGTCACCATGCTGTATATCTTATACCTGGAAGTTTGTACCTCTTGACCACCTTCACCCATTTTGCCCACCCTCCATCCTCCACCCCCACCTCTGGCAACCACCATTCTGATCTCTGTTTCTGTCAGTTTGGATTTTATAGATTCCACAAATAAGTAAGATCATACAGTATTTACCTTTCTCTGTCTCTTGTGTGTGTATTTTTATACACAAATACATACATGCAAGTATATATAACAGTTTCGTAATGTAGATCCTTAACATTCTCAGGAAAAAAGTGAGATCGTCTCAACTCTCCTAACGTAATTAAATTTTCATTACACAGTCTTAAAATATCATTTAAACATTGGACAACTCCGTGAATCTAAACTATTTATATCGTTCATTTGATAGGTGTTATTTGCCACCACAGCTCAGCTCCTCAAGTTTTTCAAAATACCTCTTTTTAGATTAAAAGATCATTCTTAGGCCTTTCTACACCATCACCCATGCCAACCATTGGCAATATTTGAGGGCTGATTCTCACAAGGAAACAAAATGTGCTGTTGTTGAGGTGTTGATGGGCTTCACTGCTTCAGGAGAGTCACTGCATTGCTAAGGAGCAGGGCTGCCTGGGACCTTGGACAATCACCCAGGTTCCCTCACCAATCACCTCAGCTTCACACTGCTTTCAGGGTACTCATGATTCAAACCCAGGAATCCACAACATTACACATGGCCTCCTGGCATGGACCTTTGAGGTCACTGCAAATGTTGTATTTCTTTGATTCAGACACAGTTCACTGTATTATGTAACATTGATTTGCGAACATCTTTTCATGAAAAAAAAATGTCGATTGTAAGAAGCGTTTCAGGAGCATTGTGTTGTGAGGGAAGGGGGAGTTCATATTAGAATGGAAGGAACAGGAGTTAAAACTGTGAATGAAAAATAAGTTTTAAGAGCTATTTATTTTGCAGATTGATTACTAAGCTAATCATAATTAAACTAAGTGTCGGCAATAATAATTCCAGCTTGTTCCACCTCCTCTATGACTAGCTGTCAATTAAGCCAGAGTTTTGAAATGTGGGGTGCATCAGAATCACCTGGGAGCTCGCTAAAGATGAGATTCCCCATTCTCACCCGAGAGCTCTGGATTCAGAATTTGTAGGGGGTGGAGCCTAACTGGGTATATTTAACAACTGCCTCCCAACCCCCGACCCCAGGTGATACTAATTCTCTTCAAGGTTTGAGAATCAATGTCTGAAACCCAGTGTTGAGGGAAATGTGAATCTTTCTTTGGTCCACATTCCTTTTCTTATTTTATTTTGTTTTTAGTTTATTCTTTTCAAGCTGACAGTCTTCTTCCTTTGTCACGTGAATCCTCGTTTGTGGCTAGGGTCCACATGCTAGATACACGTTTCAGCACGTGTATTTAAACGTGAAAAATATTTTCATACTTTTTGACTCAATAATCACACACTTCCAAGAATGTCTCCTAAGGAAATATTTGTTGACATGTATATAGTATCTATTTAAAACTCCCTTCTCTCTGACTTACAGTCTTAGGAAGCCTTGCTCAGAAGTCATCCTCAGCTTAAACTTTTTCTGACTTTCCTCAGACTAGTCAATGTAGCCTACATCAGAACAGCCCAAGTTCTGTTCTGTGGAAGCATTTGGTTTAGATTATGGTTCCTTGCCAACAACATCTTTTTACAATTCCATTTTTCTAAAGAAGACTCTTTACTTACTATTTGTGACCTGATTTACATATCAAACATTGACTCATCACAAATTCAGTATCACAAACCCACTGTTACATACCACATCAGTAGTCTGAGTCAAACATTTAAGGGAGAATGCATGATGAAACATGTATATATCTGTCCATTTTGGAGTGGGATATGTCACCAGGGAGGATGCACCAATGCTAACTGCACTGTGGTAGCAACAGCGTCATAAAACTGAGTGAGAGAATCTCACGGGGCATAGGGGGGCATTGTTGCTCTGCCTCAATCTAGCATTAATCCAGGATTTCCCAAAGTGTATCGTTAGATGGGACACTGACTGTTTTCTTTTTCCCCGTAGCAATGTATTTATTGTAGCGTGTAGTAGAAAATGTTACTAGCATACCACAACTTTGGTTTTACTTGGATGGAGGCTAAAGTTGATAGACTTTAAGGGAAAATAATGAATTGATTTAAAGAAAAAATAAAGAAATAATATTGTAGTTGGTGTGTAGATATAGTGAAAATCGTGAGGGAAGAATGAAAATGCCTGACGTTTGGGAAGCGCTGCATTTAACAATACTGATTATACATGGAACATGGGCAGCCAGTATCACTGAGAGCACATGTCCATTTCTGGCCTTTCTGGCTTTTCTAATGCTGGACTGTACTTGCCAGGGACTTAGCGCCGTGCATGGGACATAGGATTAATATGAATTAAATCACGATGCCTTGTATAAACTGTTTAACTTCCTGTATGAAAAATATACAGTTGCCCTCAAAGAAGGCCTAGGAGTACAACGCGCAGGTAAACACTGTTAAGCTTTCATAGCAGAAAGCATGAAGCACTAACTTCAACCCCTCACTAGCTGTCATTCTCTGAGTAAATTATTAAACCACTTGGAGGCTAAGTTTTCTCATCTGACAAATGGAGATAATATTTAGGTAGATCATAGTTTTTTTGATAAATGGCAAGATCTATATAAATTTCTAGACATACTGTGTGGCACATTGTAGGTACTCAATATTGTAATTGTTATGTTTTTTTAAGAGGTGTTCATTTTATCAGGTGACTATAATGTGTTAAGAAAAAGTTTGTATTTCTTTTTTTATTTTTTAATTATTTTTTTAAATTAATTAATATATTTTTGGCTGCTTTGGGTCTTTGTTGCTGCATGCGGGCTTTCTCTAGTTGAGGCGAGTGGGGGGCTACTCTTCATTGCCGTGCATGGGCTTCTCATTGAGGTGGCTTCTCTTGTTGCGGAGCACGAGCTCTAGGCGTACAGGTTTCAGTAGTTGTGGCACACGGGCTCAGTAGCTGTGGCATGCGGGCTCAATAGTTGTGGCTTGCAGGCTCTAGAGCACTGGCTCAGTAGTTGTGGTGCATGGGCTTAGATGCTCCGAGACATGTGGGATCTTCCTGGACCAGGGCTTGAACCCGTGTCCCCTGAATTGGCGGGCGGATTCTTAACTACCACACCACCAGGGAAGTCCCGAGTTTGTGAGTATTTCTGATAGAAAATAGTAACACACAAGCATCATTGGTAAGAGACCAACTGTAAGAAGAGGAATAAGGCAAGGGAAGATACCATGAATGGATACCTCAGCCAAAGTCCCAAGATCCCATCCTTGCCAGTGCTGACTGAAAAGAGTTGCTGGTCAGTTCTTTATTGGAATGTATTTGCTGGCCTTAGACCCATTCTGGATACTCAAGTCTTAAGGAAGATAAAAAAGAGCTAGCATCACTTTTGAGCTTTTCTTTAAATCAGTTAGCTAAGGTAATTCACTTTTGCAAGTCTTTCCTTATTAACGTATTTTAAGATTTTTCGGCCAGGGCTACCTTTTATTTGTAAAAGCTGCATGATATTTCACGGTAGAATTTTTCTCATTGATATTCAGGTTGTTGCTAGTGTTTTGCTTCTATTACAAACAATGCTATAATGACTATCCTTATACAAAGGTAATTTCACACGTGTAAGTATATGTATAGCATAAATTCCTAGAAATAGAATGTCTAAATCAAATGGTGTATGCACTTTCAGTTATTAAATATGTTGTCATATTGCTCTGCAGAAAGGTGCTGGTTTACACCCCCACTGCAATATAAAAGTGTTTCCCCACATTCATGCCCAAACAGTGCATTTAAAAAATGTTTTCTTCTGATAGGTAAAAAGTGGAATTTTAAATTGCAAGTCCTTCATCACACATAGGGTTGAACTTTTGCTCTCTTTCGATGTTTTGTGTCAAACTGAATGACCAACCTCCCAACCACACACTTTATCCTGAGGTTAGAGTCAGAGCATTTCTGCCCTGGAATTGACTGTAGGTTTCCCTTAGTCCAGCACCCTCACTTTGCAGACCTGAGAGTTGAGGCCCAAAGTGAAGAGGGTTTTGCCAATGTCACGCAGTTCCTCAAACATATTCTTTACTTGCCAAGTGACCATTTACTGTCTCTGAGTTAAGTATTCTTTGAATTCCCTTCTTCCAGTAATCCACTGCTTAAGTTGCAGAAAAGATGTCACATAAAGTGACATCTTTTAGTGAACTCACATAAAGAACTCTGAGGTTCAAACACAGCTTGAGCAAGACACGTTTTTCTGTACATTGACAATGGGCTTAACTGATGCAAAAGAAATTCCAAATAATCAAGAAATCAGAGGACAATTATCCTTTAGGGAAAAGCATATTCTCTCTTACAGCACCAATGAGCAGATTTCAAAGAGATTTCCATTCACGCATCTTGGGTGTAGCAGATGATGAGATAAAATTATCCCAGCTGATTTGCGTGTGTTGGGTTGTTGGCCTGTACCTTGCTATTCGCACTCTGCTGTGTTGTTAGTGCTGTTTTCTCTCTCTGGTTCTATCCAATAAATGCTGCATTTTTCGGAGAAGTGAACAAACACAGCTCCAGCAGGCCTCTGACTGCCTGCACACACTGTCACGCTGCAGGGCTGTTTCTTCAGAGGAGCTTCTTAACTCCACCCCAGAGCCTTTCTTCAAAGTCAGGATTGTCAGCAGTATCAAGTATTAATACAAATGATTATTGACAGCCAAAGATGTTTAGAAGTTAAGGAAGGAAAATCTCAGCCAGGCTTCTCTATTGAGAAATGACCATGTTAGTTATCACAGAGAATCCAGTTGATTTTCCATGGAGAAGCTTATTGATTATTAATGGATAATTTAGTCCCCAGAAAGAGTAAATCCCTCCTCCCTGCTTGCCTTTCCTCTTACTTTGTTCCACCTCTAATGTCGGAGACTCTTCCTCTTGTCCTCTCTAGCACCAAAAGCCCAAGTAGGGGGATGCAAGGAGAGAAAGGGTAAGTACAACCCCATCTCTTCTTAAGAGAAGAAAGTATGGGAGACCTGGATTTTAGTAGTAGGTCTATCATGAACTGACTACAGAACTTAGAGCAAGTCAAAACATTTCCCTGGGTATCATCTTTATCTCTGGGGTTTTATACTACTTTGAAATTCTAGGATTGGCTTTTTTATGCCTCGTGAAGCTTCTATTTTATTGCAAATAAATTCCATCCATTTCAAATTTTGCCAAGTGCATTTGTCAGAAGTTATTCTTTTGCAAGCAACAGAAACACAAAGTGATGTAAGCAGTAAAGATGATTTATTATGTCATGTAAATGGAGAGTCTGTAGGGAGAGATATACTCAGACATGTTAGTGCTGTTTTCTCTCTCATTGTTCTGTCTTGCTGACTCTCAGTCTTCCTCCCTCTTGACTTCTACTGCACTCTCTGTGTTAACTCTTGTGTTGGCAAGGTAGCCACTACCTGATCCAGACAAACATTCCATCAATTCAAGCAAAATAATTCCATCGAAAGTCCTGGAATTGAGTTTCACTACACAAAATTGTGTTCATCCTAGAATCACAAAATTGTGTTCATCCTAGAATCAGTTGCTGTGGTCAGTTCTGGATCATGTACCAACCTTTTGCCAGGCGAGTAGGAGAGAGGAAGAGGGGGAAAGCAGTTGACTCTACTGAAATCATATGAACTGGGAATGGAAGAGGGATGTTTCCCTGAAGGAGTTATCAGAAGAATGCAGAGATGATGAGCAAGCAAAATGAGTGAGCAGTAGGTTTTAGAATCATTGAAGCCTAACTTTTGCTAACAAGAAGATTCTCTCCTTACTTTTCCAGTAGACTGCTTATAATCTTTCTTGCATTAATTATGAGGATGAGGATAAAGAATTAGCATTCTCTTTATCTGTAAAATACTCTGCCTTTACCACTCAACCACAAACCAGTGTCTGATGGCAAAATGAATTAACTTATTCCTCTGTCTTTGGATCCAAGCTTTCTTCTTCAATCTAATCCCAGGATACCCTCTCCCTCCACCCAGAATCATATTCCTTCTTTATATCTTGTCCCTATCCTTAGAGATTTTTTCATTCATTACATTGGTCCTTACCACATTTTGTTCCTTCCATATTTTGTTCTTGTAAAACTGAATCCTTACTATAGCCTACAAGGTTCTACATATTCTCACTCCCAGCTATCAACTTTTTCCTCTATCACTTTAGCCACAATGGGCCCTTCATAAATGCTCTAACCAGTTGAATATGCTTAAATATCAAAGAAGCCTCCCTAAATTTTCCTTCCTGCTAGAATGAAGTAATTCATGACAGGTTCATACTCCCACTGAAAATAACAAGAAAAGCCAAACATGTTACACAAGTAACACTTTAAAGGCATTAGAGAGCTGCAGAAGCAAGGAAGACTAGAGGAACTAAAATTCCACAGAGGTGAGAAACTTTCGGAGGTGATCTGAAGATCTGCAGTTGCTATCTTCCCTTGGAGAGTTGCTAATTCTTGGTTCTGGCTACAGGCTAAGACCCTGGGGTTGGTCCTGATCAGAGCTTTTAGCAGTGACACAATGAGGAAACACAAACACATAGCTGAATTTCCCTCACAAGGGAAATTCTTGCTAAATTCTAAAGCTGCCATTACCTCTTCAAATGTTACTTCTCCCCAGGTTTGCCTACTTTCTCCTCCTGGAGATATCATGAGATACATATTAGACTTTCTTATTCTGGTTTCCATTTGTCTTAACCTCTTGTATATGTTTTTTGTTAATCTCTGTCTTTTTGTTCATGCTATTGAAAACTTTCTTCAGCTCTGTCTTCCAATTCACTCAATATTTCTTCATCTGTATTTAACCTGATGTTCACCACCAATTTAATTTTTAACTATATTGTTTTCTACCTACAGGTTTGAGTTATTTTTATTTATAAAAATTCAATTTTGGTTATTTTATAAATCATATTTATATGGTTATTATCTTATAAAAATTTTTATAACTAGCACATATATTTTTAATCCCTTATTTTATTTTAAAGTATTTTTAACATACATAATTTATGTAGTATGCCTGATAATTTCAGTATTTGAATCTTTGTTAGTCTGATTTTGTTGTCTGCTCCTCCTCAGTAAACTTTCTACCTTGGAACATTATTTGGGGTAATTCTTTGAGGTCTGTGTTAAAGGTATGTTTCACAAAGTGGTTTCGAGTTTGCTTCTCTCTGCTCACTTAGAGCACTGGTTTTTCAACCAATGTGTTTTTACCTAACACAAGTAGTTAAAAACAGGTAGTATACGTTCAGCCCACACATCCCCATGATGGATGACTTGTGGTTCCATCTCAGGAAATTGTTTTCTCCCTTCTTCACACATCATCGAGTTTGAAATAGGCATTTTGTCTTAGTGTTCTTCTGGTAGAGCAGGTTGATTTTTAGTTCTCTTTGGAAATCTTACACAGGCTCCTTCATAAAAAGTAAGGCCTTACTCGTGGCAAACGCTAGGGTTTATTTCCTGTCCCCAGTGCTCAAGAGTCATCACATTTTGGCAGATGTTCCTAGGATAAAGCCATCTGTGGTATTTGTTTACATTTCTGGCATCCTATTTTTATTATGTTACTGGATGCTGCTATTGTTGTTAATCTATAAATTTTAGGTAATTTTTAAGTGGGTAAAATGTTCACGAAAACTAGTTCACTGTATGGATGGAAATGAAATTCTCCTTAATTCCTCTTCATTACCCAAGCCCCTCAGCCCTATTCCCACCTCACTTGTCTTTCTACCCACTCTCTTTAGTCATGGTTTTATTCTTAAAAGACTCCTTCTCTAATTGTTTTTTTTTACCACTGTAGACAACTTCCCAGAATGTGTCTGTCAATTATCTTTTCTTACCCTGGAAATCTCACTACATCTATCCTTATCCATATCCAATGTGGCTAGATCCTGATTCTGTCTTGTTTAACAATTGCAATACTTTTCTTACCAAATCCATTTGTCTTACTAATACACAACTCTGCTTCTGTCATGCACCTATTCAAACCATTAGCAAACCCTGTGACCTACTAAATAAGGCCTTTAACTGGCCTGAATTACCTTTCCAGCTCTATTTTCTTTCAGTTTCCTTCGCCAAGAGCACAAACTTGGTGTGCCTTAGTGTTTTTCATACCCTATGTAATACTTGAGTGTGTATATACTCTCTGCTCTATTAGATGGGGGTCACAGCATGAGCAAAGGCAGGAGGGGTAGAAGAGTATAGGTTAATTACAGCAAAAGGTGGGTAGCGAATAGATCCTTTACAGCCAAATCTTAGATTACACAGATGGTGATAAATGAAGTTCGGGCCAGATAGCAAAGAGCTTTTAATGTTGAAATGTCATTATTCTGGGGACCACAGTGCACCAATGAAAGACCATATTATATATATTTTTATATCACCACTTTGCACAGCACTAGGGAGCATACATGAGTGACATGCCCTGAAGCTGTGTAACGTGTCAGTCTCAATAACCCTCATTTCATATAGAAAAAAGTCTTAAGCATGGCTGGCATTCATTATCTGCTTACTAAATTTTGTCCATCCTCCATAGGGATTTGTCTTAACATCCATTTTGTAATTACCTAACCTTTGTTGGGACAAGAAAAGTCAAGACAGGTAGCAGTCTGTATATTGGGAAGATCTCCATAGAATCTTGTTTTGTTTTTGTCTCTCCTTTAAAATGGAAGCAAATTAGCATAATATTATATTCAGATTTTAGATACTGGATCCATTGTGGCTTTAAAATATATAATATAATAGAACTATGTATTATTCTGCATAACTTTTTCAGAAAAAATGTTTTGATTTTATATAATTTATGTCTAAGTCAAGTAAGTCCTCAATTCCTATAAATCAGTATGCATTAAATGAGTATAAATGAAGAAAAAGTCCCTGAGCTTTCTCTCTCTCTCACTCTCTCTCTCTCTCCCCTTCCCCTTCCACTCCCCCTGCCCCCACAAAGATAGACCCTCCACTTCTGTAACATAGGAGAAGAAAGAAACAAGCCTTGCTTTGCAGGTCAGAAGCTAGGGAGGCGCATACATGTCTGGGCACAGGCTAGGGCTGCTGAAGTTGGAAAGTGATGTTTCCATTAGATAATGCCATAGGAAGGAATCCAGTGCATCTAGCTCTCTCTAAAGAAATACGGGAACCTGTGTAGCCAAACTGCAGACTGAGAGAAGCCATCATAAATTTCACCTGCCTCAAATCTAAGGGAAAAAAGCCTGCATCCTTGAGAGTCTTCTACCCTGTGGAGTGTTATCGAATGGGGGTCCCACTGCTCGCCACTTGCAAAATCAACTACATACTTACAAATGTCGGTAGAAAGGAAAGGTGCCTTTAATCAGAATGCCGGTAGTCTGGGGAGATGATGGAATCAGTGTCCCCCAAAAACCCCCTCTGAAGATTCTGCTCAGCCATGAAACTTTTAAAAGGAAACAGGGAAGTAATCTCAGTTAATCACTGAGATAGGGGGTCAGAGTTGTTGCCATCCCCCGCTGAGTGCAGGCTTGTGTGCAGGCTTGTCCTCTCCTCATGATCTTCCTGTAGATGTTATCTTGTTCACACAGTTTGTTCACACAGTTTGTTCAGGAGATTACTGAAGGGGAAGCTAAGGAAGAGATCTGGTCATCTGTTAATTACTTATTCTTCATTTCTAGTTCTTCAGTCTATGGAAAGAACCGACAAGTTAGGCAATGTATTGTGTGATTAAAAGATTTGAAAGATGGGCTTGAGCCAGAGATGAGTAGAGTACCGGGGTGCCTGGTTAAAAATTACAATATAACTTTGCTAAAGTGACAGGGAAAGAGGCTTCCTGCTGAAGGCGGTTTCCTGCAAAGAACTGCTTACAAATCCCCACTTGTCAGAACATCATTCCATTTCTATGGGATTATGGCCAAACATCTGTCTTCTGTAACTTCTTCATGCTGACATAGGGTGCCATATTCTCAGAGTGGAAGATGTGGACATGGGTCTGTCACATCTCTTTGCTGACAATTTTAATTGCCCACTTACATATACGGGTAGAGCAAGCTACAATTATTTTGATGCCCACAAAGATATAGATTATTGTGAACAATAATGTTAATTCCATTCTCTTGAGGCCAGTTCTTGGTATAGTGCTAGCCATAGATTCAGTACTGCTCTGAAGACGGAGCAGCTTATGTCATAGCTATAGCCTGGTCATCATGCAGTTAGCTTCTGCCTCTGGTGGCAGTGATAGTATCTGTAAAACAACTCAGGTGTGTGCAGCAGACACTGAGTCTATGACTCTATTGTCCTAATCATTAACTGCTCTGTTTTGTACTTGGAGGGGGCCCTGCAGGGTTCCGCTCATTTCCACGGGTGTGGAAGGAAACCTGGCAATTGGTCCCAGTTTGCTTTTCTCTTTTATCCTCTCAACCAATATAGAGGCTTTTCTTTGTTTAAGCTGGTGTTAAACAGCAATTAATTTAACTGGATTGGTAGCTATCTATAAACTGCCAAATTTAGTACAAAAATTACTCCATAAGAGTCCTGAGTGCTGATGTGGAAAAAAGGGAACCCTCCTACGCTGTTGGTGGGAATGTAAATTGGTGCAGCCACTATGGAGAACAGTATGGAGGTTCCTTAAAAAACTAAAATTAGAGTTACCATATGATCCTGCAATCCCACTCCTGGGCATATACCCAGGCAAAACTATAATTTGAAAAGATACATGCACCCCAATGTTCATAGCAGCATTATTTACAATAGTCAAGATATGGAAGTAAACTAAGTGTCCATCAACAGATGAATGGATAAAGAAGATGTGATATATATATATATACACACACACACACACATACATATATGTATATATATAAATACACACACAATGGAATACTATGCAGCTATAAAAAAGAGTGAAACAATGCCATTTGCAGCAACATGGATGGACCTAGAGATTATCATACTAAGTGAGGTAAGCCAGAGAAAGATAACTATCATATGATATCACTTATATGTGGAATCTAAAAAATAATCGAAATGAATTTATTTACAAAATAGAAACAGAGTTACAGATAAAGAGAAAAACTAGTGGTTACTAGCAGAGAGAGGCAGGGGGGAGGGGCAAAATAGGGGTAGGGGTTTACGAGGTATAAACTACTATGTATAACATAAATAATATATTGTATATTAGCCATTATTTTATAATAACTTTAAATGAAGTATAATCTATAAAAATATTGAATCACTATGTTGTACACCTGAAACTAATATAATTTTGTAAATCAAGTATAATTAAAAAAAGCTCTGGGTGTTAATATTTATGTCTTCAGTTTGGTATGATTCTAATTTGATCATGAATACTCATCCTCAGTCTAAATTTGAGAAAGGCGAGAAAATCCTTCTGGTCCTGTATCTAGGAATGGTCATACAGTAAAACAAATTGGCTTACTTGCATGTACTTCTATTTTATTCTATGCCTTCAAGTTACTCGGCCTCCATTGTAGAACCTTAAACAAACACAACATCTGTCACAATTTGATAAGCTCTGAGCCACATATATATGCATTACTTTTGTCAAAAGGCCAAGATGACATAAAACTTAACTTCTATCCCTGTCAAAACAGTTTAGTTCTCTATGTTTTATTTTCTTTCATTTTGTTTCCATCTTTACTGTATTTTTTTCAAAGTTGAACTCTGACTCTCAACAACAAAGAAGAATGAATCTGAACAATACTAAGAGATAAGAAAACTTTGAGAAAGATGCAGTCTCAAAAGAAGATGTAACATGAAGGCACATTCAGGGAGTCAGGAGAGGCCAAATTACACACCAGACTGCAAAAGCTGCAGATGGAAATCACCAGCCGCAAAGAGGGAGTGGGAGAGAATGAAAAACAGTGGCTTTGACAAGCATAGCCTATCCATTTTCCAGACAATGATAGGATCTGCAGGAATTTTGTTGGGGTGGCTCATTTTCCTGCATGGCCTCTCCATCTCAGGAAGTTCTGGCCTGGGGTAATGACTACTTGTGATGTAGACAGCCCGCTGAGGAGTCCTGTTTCTATTTTAGCTGCCCATAATCGAAATGTGATCCCAAAATTAGCCACGAAGGCAAGACAGGAAACACCCTAAAAGATAACAAGCTGCTGGCATCCCTCTCAAATGAACTTTATCTTCTCTAGCCAAAATAGACCACTAAAGGAATTTTTTAAACCTCAGTATTTTTCCAGTATAAGTGGTAGCAACTGTCAGCAGACAACTCCATTAAATCTAAGATGGAATGAGAGTGATCTTCTTTGACACCAAGAGAAGAGCTAAGTTCCAGTGTGGCTATTCTGATCATCAGTTTAAATATATTAATTAATTTGCCATAAAATTCTTTAATAAACCAGTTAATAGAAATGTTGTTAGAAGTAAGTATTTATTTGAGAAGGAGCGAACACCACAGATATGCTTAATGGATTTGATTTTCTACTGAAATCTGATTTGTGTGATCAGAAGTTCAACCCCCAAATTAATTATAATTCTGAGTCTTTAAACCATTTAAATCATTCTGTTAACCTGAGTTTTTTACAATCCTTTGAAATTTTGACTTGACAGGACTAAGACTAAAGTGCAAAAATTTGAACTTAAAAATTACCATAAAAATAAATTAGTTGCTTCAAAAGAATGGAAATAGGGCATCTTAATTTTTAATTCCATTTTTTGACATTTTACTCCCCCTACCACCTTGCCAGAAATAAAAGATTAATTAAGCTTTCAGTACTTCTTATTACAAAGAAATGTGTTTGCAAAATCTCTTTGTCATCCCTAACCCCACGCATCATCCACCAGTCTATTTTGTTCATTGCTTTTTAATTCTGGAAGATGAAGACGGAAAATGATTTGTAAGTTGTAACTTATGACATAAATAGGTGAGATTATCTCAGTGACTACTTACCATGGTCTCATCAACTGTCAGATGTCTAATAGTAATAATAATGCTAAAATGTATTGAGTTTTACTAAGTGCCAATTACTCTTGTATGTATTTGCATGTATTAGCTTATTTCATCCATACAACAACCCTATGAGACAGAAATTAAAAGCTGGGCAGAGAGGAGTTAAGTAATGTGTCCCAGGTCACACCCTAAGTGGTTAGGGCTGATCTTTAAGCCTGGGGTCTGATTCCAGAGCTCTTGCCCTTAACCATTATGCAACATCATTTTCCTGTACTTTTTAAGATGTATGAGTATGTGATGATGTTTGTAAATAGCTAACATAAAGATAGGAAAAATATATATATGACTTCTGCTGTTTTCATTAAATAAAAATTATCTACCATTTTTAGTTGTATACAAAATTGATGGTACAAATAATTAGATCATTGTACTGTTTGATAAGACAGTGAAAAAAATCCACTTTCTCTAACTTACAGAAAGAAATCATTTGTTTTCATTTTCTCACAGTTTTACAGTGTTTATCATCAGCATTGGTGTTGACAGCTTTCCCTGTTACCATGGACTGTTTTGTCAATCTTATCAGTCCCCACAGACTTTTGAAAAGACAAATGTTCTAATCTAACTTGACAAAAGCAAGAAATCAGAGAGACAGAGATTGAGGGAGAGATAAGAGACACAGAGTTTGAGAGAGAAACAGAGATCTTTGTTTTGGTTTCAGATGCTTTTCCCATAGTCCCAGGCCAAAATTACAAGTGCCATTCTCTCTTCTTGCCAATCTATTCATTCATTTACTCTTTCTTTCATTTAAAAATGTTCATTGCATACCATGCTGTTTTTATGCTAGTCACTGTTGGGGTTTTTCTCTTTACCTCATTATAGTGATCAAAACCCAACACTATCCATTTTCATAGGGCTTCCATTTTAGTGGGGGGATAAATATTGATCAAAAAAAAAAAGCAAATATATAACGACAAGAAGCTGTGATACAATGCTATTTAGAAAAAAGTAGCTGATGCTATGCAAACATGCACTAGATGAACCTGGCCTATTCTGGAAAAGCTGGATGACTTCTGTCGTAGTTTCCTAGGGCTAACGTGATGACCACAAACTCGGTGGCAAAATGACAGAAATGTATTGTCTTATAGTTCTGGAGGCCAGAAATCTGAAATCCGGTTATTAGTAGAGTTGGCTCTTTCTGCAGGCTCTGAGGAGACCTCTTCATACCTCCTCTCCTAGCTTCTGGTGGTTGCTGCCAATCCCCGGTGTTCCTTAGCTTGTAGATGTGTCACACCAAACTCAGCTTCCATTGTCCAGGCCTTCTCTCCTTTGTGTTTGTGCGTTTGTGTGTAAATTTTTCCTTTTCTTAAAAGGACACCAGTCCTTGGATTAGGGCCCTAATCCAGTATGACCTCTTCTTAACGTGATTACATCTGAAATGACCCTGTTTCCTAAATAATGTCACATTCATGGTACTGGGTGTTTGGACTTGACCATGTCTTTATCAGGGAGCACAATTCAACCTACAACAACTTCCCTGAGTCAGTTACATTTGAGCTGAGATCATTAGACTCTGAAGGAAAAGAAGACCCTGCAGAGGGAGTGGGATGTGTAAAGGTCCTGAGGCAGGATGGGGCATTCTATTTGATGACTTGGAAGAAGGACACAGAAACAGTTGCATGCATAGGGAAACACAGGAGTGAAGACTCAACAATGTGCAAACTCAAGGACGTGCAGACTCAAGAGGCACAGGTGCAGCACATAGGCTCCCACTCGGTGTCCCCTCACACAGCTGTGGACAGTCACAAGCCTGGCCACCTCCACTGTAGTTCCAGTGCTCCTTCCTCTGCATCCCAATAATCAACAGCACCTCCTGTGTCCTTGAGCAGAACGAGGGAAAAACACTCCCCTCTTCCGGGTGAGGCTGTAGGACAGAAAGTCTGTTTGGCCAAGCTTGGGTTGTGTTACATGAACACAGTGCTTGGAAGAAGACAAGTTAGGTTATATCCCAGCTTTATAACAACTTGGGTAAGTGACTTCATGCTTTTGAGGGCCAGTTTTGTCATCCGTAAAGTGGGGATCATAGTATGTCTCAGAGTCTCATTGTGAATGTTAAATAAGATAAAGCATGTTTGAGCACTTCGTAAATTTATAAACTTGTAAAAAAAAAAAAAAGGAAAAAAAGGAGAAAGAATGCTAGGCAGTACTAGGACCAGGGAAGATTAAAAATCCTTGGCCTTTTAAGCCCAGCGCAGTTCATGCAAATATCTTCCCAGTGACAGAAAAAGCAGGGCTGGGGGATGGGGAGATTTATTAATATCATTTCCCAATCTGTCTACTGTGGAGGAGGTGAGAAGGTTAATAATAACAATAACATTTAATCTGTGTACAGTGGGAAAGGTGGGAGAGTTTTTTGTTTTGTTTTATAAATTTATTTATTTATTCGTTTTTGTCTGTGTTGGGTGTTCATTGCTGCACGCAGGCTTCTCATTGCAGTGGCTTCCCTTGTTGCAGAGCACAGGCTCTAGGCACGCGGGCTTCAGTAGTTGTGACACACGGGCTCAGTAGTTGTGACGCACGGGCTCAGTAGTTGTGGCTCGCAGGCTCTAGAGCGCAGGCTCAGTAGTCAGGGCACATGGGCTTAGTTGCTCTGCGGCATGTGAGATCTTCCCAGACCAGGGATCGAACCTGTGTCCCCTGCATTGGCAGGCAGATTCTTAACCACTGTGCCACCAAGGAAGTCCGGGAGAGTTAATATTGATCATTTTCATAACTGAGTTTATGTACCGTGGTTTATGGTTAACACTAATTTTCTCATATAAAATCTCATGCAATGCCTGTGTCTCCTAAACCCCTTTCTAAAATAAAACTCACATGTCAGGGGGATGGGAGAATCTGTAAACACAAACCTTATCTGCTAGCATGTTGGCAAGAGTGGCTTATCATGTTTACTGAGCTTGGGAAGGCTGAGTGGAGTGAGACACTGGGCCAGAAGATGGTGACAAAGGTGGGAGGGAAAGAGGCCAGAATGAGGCTCCAGTCACCTCCACACCCCCAGGAAGATCCTGGGAGAGAGGAAAGAAACAGAAGAGATTTTTTTTTTTGCCCAGGCCTGACCTGTCCACTCTAAGGGTCTCAGCTTTCCCAGAGACAGATCAAAGTATGTCACTGTCAGAGCTGTCATGAAGGTGGGGCTTATCACACAGAGGATGACACAGTGTATCTTGCAGTGGCCACACTGCCACACAGCTCTGGAGAATGACCTGCAGACTGACCCACAGTTGAGAAGGGAGGAGTTGGAGGCCTGGGAGCAAATGATGTGAAGCATGTGGGAAGCTTTTTTGATCCCTTCATCCGTGTCTTTCCAAAATGTATTGTGACTTCTTATACATATATGTGCACATGGTGGTATATGTGTGTGTGTATATTAAAAATTACACTTTGTGTTTTGTTCATCATATTGCTTTTTTGATTCAGTAATATATCTTGAAGTGCAGCTAGTCTCATTGGTTCAGTATATCTACTTATGTATCCTATAACTATTGTATACTAGTTTATAGACTGGACATACCACTTTATTAAGCCAGTTCCTTTCACATGGATGTTACAATGTTCCTAATTTTTCCCTATTACAGTGTTGTGCAGGTATGGGTTTGACCTTTATGAAGTCCTTCATTGTTACCTTTTAACATGCTATATAATTTATATATTTCTCTTGCTCGTTTTTTGTCTCGCTCTCCTAGAATATAAACTCCATGAGAGCAGGGATTTTTGTCTCTTCTATCTACATTCTATCTATTGGTCTTCAGCACCTAAAACCGCATCTAGCAGATATTCATTGGAAGAATGCATACGGCCACATTCTGCCTCTACATATAGCTGTGGTATATTGTCCTTTTACTAGAGTTAAGCTCTCAAAGGAGCGGGGATAGTCACCCTCATCTCTTTCATCTGCAGTGCCTGGCATAATGCCTTTCTTAGAGTGGGAGCTTAATAAATTTCAGAGAGAAACACTCTAGCGTACTGTTTAATACTTCATGCAGCCCTATGTGACTTTGCATCTCAGCTTAACAACTGATTCATTGTAATTGTGGCCAAACACCAACTTAGAAAGGATTAACAGCAGCTTATATCTGGTCCCTCTTACCACCTCTACAGCTCTCACCCTGACCTAAGCCACCACCATCTCTAAGCTGGATTTTTGCAGTGGCTTCCAAGCCAGTCTCCTTACTTCCACTCTTATGAAAATTCTTCTACTCTTACCATTGCAGTCAGTGAGATGCTAAAACCCAAGTCAGATCAGGGCATCCCTCCTGTCAAACCCTCTAATGGGACCTCACTCTGAGTAAAAACCCAAGTCGATGTAAAATGGCCTAAGAAGCGCAGCATGGTCTGCACATGCTGCCTTCCCATTAATGCCTGCCCTCAACTTGGCTGCTGTCCTAGCTTGCTCACTCTCTCCAGCCTGGCTGGCTTCCTTCAGCTCCTGGAACTTGGATGTCTGTGCCCACTGCTGAGCTCTTATCCTTGCCCTGCACTCCTGGAATGCTTCCGCCCGGGCATCTGCATGGCTCACCCCTTCCAGTCTTTAGCCAACTAACACCTGCTTGGTTAGGCTTTCCGTTATCTAAAATCACAACCTACCTGGACACTTCCCATCACCTTCCATGCTTTTATTTTTCCCCATAGAACTTTGTCATAATCTAGCAGAGTACTTATTTATTTATCATGCTTATTGTGTGCCCCTCCCAACTAACATGTTACCTCCATGAGCTGGGGATTATGTCTGTCTTCATTTACTTACTCAGTGCCAAGACCAGTGATTGGCAGCTATGAAGTGTTCAAAGAGGCATTTTTAAAAAGACCTCTTATTGGATACATACCGTGCTAAACCCTTCACCTGCCTTAGTCCATGGAATTTTCATCACCACCCTCCAAGAGAGGCACTGAGTGATAGAGTGAAGACATGGGCTCTACAGTCAAACGGCTTGGATTAAATCTTCCCCAGTCAGTACTTACCAGCTCAGGGCTGAATGAAGGTCAATCATTAATCTTCACTAAGTCTCTGTTACCCCATCTGAATGAATACACGGGAAATATTACTAATTACTGTTTACTACTATTGGTTGTATTTTGTCAGACTGTCTGAAGGAACCAGGTCGACACTATACGAAGTTTTTCAACCACAGCCCTAGATGCAGGCTTCTAATCCCATCTTATTTAATTACCTGTCTCATGTGATCATTTAAGACTTAATAGCTATTTTGTGTGCACTGTTTTGCAGGAGTAAAGTACTCCCTTGTCTTACCCTATTTCACACAGGAAAAATGTTAACTGCTAGGTTATAAGTGCCCTGAAGAGTGGGATTTATCACTGAAATGCCCTAAGTGACTACTTCAATCAGGGCTCAGCGCATTGCTGCAATAATGATACGCAGCCTTGTGTTAAATCTTTGAAACACCCTGGACAAGAAATGTGTTTGCCGCCTTATGCTTTGATTTCTATAGAGCAGGACTTATTTTTGATTCATCTGAGAATTTTAAAGCTAATAATAGATAGAAAAAAAGGAAAAAAAAAGATATTCCCTTTCTGATCCTAAAGGAGAGACAAGCGCTATGGAGTGGTTAAAATGAATGTTTTCGAATCAGGCTGACCTGATTTTAAACTTTGACAGACATATCATAGGCTGTCAAGAAACAACTGAATCAATGAATGGCTCATAGACATACAAGCTGTGTAAAGTTGGGCAGATTTAGAATTTTTAATGTCTTCTCTTGCATAATGGGAAAATGATATCTACATCAAGAACATGTTTTAGAGAGAGACTATATGTGCAACGGTAAATACTGTGTTTGACATATAGAAAGATTTCAATAGCACTATTATTAAATAATTTTTTAGTCTACAGCTCAGCATGTGGAACCCTCCTCCCCCAAATTTAATGTTTTACATGAGGTGTAAAAATAGAGATGCGCTTAGTATCAGATATAAAAATGAGCCCTTTCCAAATTCTCTCTTCTCCCTCCTCCATTCTCCCCCTAACTCGAGTTAATCAATAGTCTTGGTATATACATAATTCTTTTTTTTTTTTTTTTTTTTTTTTTTAAACATCTTTATTGGAGTATAATTGCTTTACAATGGTATGTTAGCTTCAGCTTCACAACAAAATGAATCAGTTATATACATACATATATTCCCATATCTCTTCCTGCTTGCGTCTCCCTCCCTCCTACATAATTCTTATGAAATCTTCTCATATAACATTTATTCACTTCTTCCTTATTTCCTCAACCACGTGACAAATCATCTCTCATCGTTCAAGACTCTGCTCAGCCATCCCTTCTGTTAGAAGCAGGCCTAGTCCCCCTCAGGGAATTGGGTCTCCTCCTATGTGCTCCAGTAGTGCCTGGTTTGCTTCCCTGTTACAGCACTCATTGCATCTTCAAACTTGCAGTTCATTATTTACATGGCAATCCCTCCCAGTGGGGATAGCTATAAAAAGTATTCATAAGTCATACATTTGAGACTGGACTAGATGACTTGTGTTCCTACCTCAGAGCATTAAAAATATAATGCATGTAAACAGCTTAACCCAGTGGCCGGCAGTAGTAAATGGTCAATAATAATAATGATGATGATAATTAGCAGTAGTAGTAGTATTCAGCTGTCACAGTATGAGGTGAGTAAGTAGATGAAGTATAATAATTATCTGTACAAAAGCTATGATGATCTAGAATATTATAGACCAGCACTCCAAGGTTTTGGAATATCAAAGATTGCTTACCATACAAAGAGGAAATAATGGATCTCAGAATCTTTCTTGTGGGTCTGTGTACAGAAAAAAAAAAAATTGAGTTTTCTTTTCCTAACAAAGTTGTTTATAGAAATAGTTTAAAATCTTAAATGAGAAATTAACACTACACTGTATTTCCTCCTCAATAAATGTCTACTGAATGAATGATGACTATAACTCTTCCATTGATAATATATTCCTACATTAAGATTTGCTCTCAAGCAGTGGTCCTTATTTTAAAATGCAATTGCTCCTGAGAGCCTGTCTCTAAATTTTCTGGTATCTTTATCAGAGACTTGGTTGCAGAGAAATTCAGCCTCGGTGGCTATGGGAGGTATCCGATTAAGGACAGGGTAGGACCAGAGTATAAGCTAAAATTCTCACCTTTGGTACCTCACCGCATTGCCTGAGGCTGGCACTACCATCATTGCAGCTAAGAGCTGGAAACCTAGGGATCACTTAAAATTCCTTCAAGTTTTTTTAAGTTATGAAGCCGTCTCCCCCTGCCCACCCACCCCCACCAGGATTGGCCCTTAGTTGAACAAGGCTTCTGTCTCTCCTCCAGATCATCTGCTACATCAGATGTTATCAGCGACAGGGGCTCTGAGGGTGGCCCAGAAACATTCCATCTGTGTGCAGTGATCCCTTCAAGCTCTCCTTTATGCTCTGGAGCACGCTCCTTTGAGGGGTGGTGTCCCTCTGCATGTGGCAGCCTTTCTTGAAGGCTGACCTCAAACTGCTTAAGGAAAGGCAGCACAAGTGCCCATCAACTGATGAAGGGATAAATAAAATTCAGCTTCAACCATACAATGGAATATTATTCCGCAATAAAAAGAAATGAAATATTGATACATGCTGTATTATGGGTGACTCTTTTGAAGTAGAAGAAGCCAGTTAATTTTTAAAAAATCCACATATTGTATGATTCCATTTATACAAAATATCCAGAATAGACAAATCCATAGAGAGAAAAAGTAAATTAGTGATTGCCTGGGTTGGGAGAGTTTGGTGGGCAATGGGAAATGACTGCTGACAAGTATGGGTTTTCTCTTTGGCATGATGAAAAGTTCTAAAATGGATTGTGGTAATGGTCGTGAAACCTTGTAAATATGCTAAAAAACTGAGTTATGAATTTTATGGTATGTGAATTATACCTCAATAAAGCTGTCCAAAACGGGGAGGAGGCAGCACAAAGCAACAGAAGCATTTTAGTGAAATTATATATGAGAATCATGAGATTGTCAGGCACCCGTCACAACTGGAAAAGACTTTGGAAAGTTGCTCTCCAACAGAGGGGTGTGTAGGGCCATACGTATGAACAGTTGCTTACCTCAAGGTATCTATAAATTGATTCCATCCTCAAATTCCTGTGATGCTTTTTTCTCTCCTGAACATGTCTAATTTATTAATCCTATTCTTTTTCCCAGCTTTTATGGGATGAAGTTCACAATAATTCCCAGACTAAAAATATGTGAAGTCAGGCACATATTTTATATTTTTTGGAAAGGATTATAAATTAAAATGTAAAATATGGCTGTTGCTTTGCACATTCTTGCTGCAAGCAATGACAGAGAGCTGGTACTCGTTATTTACAATGGGACAGAAGCATGTAATGTTTAAAAGTAGGACGTGATTCCATCAAAGTCTCCGTGTGACAGAGCTGCCACCTCCTTTTTCATCCCCACGGCCATGGCCTCATTCAGGGCTGAATTATTTCTCGCCTGGACCATTGAAGCAGACTCACTAATTTCCTGCCTCCAGTCTCTCCCTCCTTAGTAACTCATCCTCCATCACACTGCTGGAGCTACCTTTCTAAAACGCAAATATGAGGCAGGCTAGCCCAGGGTACACACCTTGGGTCTCAGTTTCAAACTGCCTGGATTTGAATCTGGGCCTCACCAGCTTTCCACTCAGTCCTCTTAGGCAAGTTACTTAATCTTTCTGTGAATCATTTTATTTCCCCCCCTATGTTTAGTGAGCATTAGATGAGAGCAGTATTTTAATTGCTAAATCCAATGACAGGCTCATGGCAATCAGTCACTGTAAGCTTTTATTATTATTACACTTATATGCAAAGGCTGCTATGTTTCTCCATTTCTCCATAATGAAATCTAATCATTATGAATTAAATTTAATCATCGATTATTCAGGAGCCTGTGAAATCTAACCCCAGTCTCTCTTCTCCCAGTTCACAACCTTCTCTACATACATCAGTTGTGTGGCTCCATGTTTTTCTCAAGTTCCTTCCTCTGCCATTTGAGTATCTCCAGTTAGAAAAGCCCATTCTTCGTTCAAGATGACAATATGGCCAGGAAGCGACTGGGAAGCTTTTCCCAAACTGTCCTTTCCTCTGTGTTGTGACAGCACCATAGGGGTTTGAGAGAAGTTGACCAAAGTGAGACATATTTTATAGGTAAAACAAACCAGACTTCCTAGTGGACCGGATAAGGGAAATAAGGGATAAAAAAAAAGGATGATTTCTAAGCTTAGATCTGGAATAACTGGGCATGCGCTGGTGCCGTTTATTGATATGGGAAAACTTGGGGAGGATAAGGTTTTTGAGGAACTAGTAGAAAAGACCTCTGTATTAGTTAGGTTTGAGATACCAATTGGATGTCCAAGTGGATTTGGTAAGGAAGCAGTTGAATACATGAGTCTGGGGTTTGGGGAATGGTCAGGGCTATGGATATAGCACTGAGAGTCATAACCCTGTAGGTGGGGCCAGTGGAGATAACCTGGACGAAGCCCTGGGAACCAGCAACATCTAGAGAGCAACTAGAGGAAGAGAAACCTGTTAACTGTATACATGTGAGTTTACTCACCCAGAACCTGCTTGGAGTTAAGTACTGTCTTACTTATCTTTGTGCCTAGTGGTGTTTGTCTTACAAATTTTCAATAAATGCTTGTTGAATTCATTTCAATTCTAAAAGCAAAGAATGGTAACCACTTAGAAGTCTCCCAGCCATACACTTTAATGATTTCGCAACATTCGCAAAACAAGCATGAAGGACAACTCCAGCATCTAGCCGAGGGTGGAATATGGTGGACAGGTCCGTGACGGCTGGAGACAGGCGAATCCAACTTCCTAACCTTTTCCTATCCCCTTTCCCTAGGGACACTCTCCAAAGGGCATGGCCCCAGTGCTCATGGGTAGATGGCAGAAAGTCCAGGATCCCAGCATGGTCCTCAAGGCTGAATACCAGGGGTCTTGGTAGAGCAGCAGCTGCTAGAACATATGGGTCATCAGCAGGAATTCCCCTTAGTTCTGGACTGAAGCACCTAGATGTACACAATACTCAATTTTCTGAAAGGTTGCATGGGAAACTCTCTAGTGTCTTCTTTATCTAGTCATGTTTTTTTTGCATGGACTCTTAACAGTTTAGTATTCATATTTTCCTTACCTCCTTGTTCCTATGACACATTTAAGAATTTGTAAATCAAGATACATCTCTCTTTTTTCTCTCCTCTTTCTACTGTTCTGACTAGGCCTTCATCATCCTTCACCTTGGCAAGTTTAATAGCCTTCTATCTGGTCTCCCTGCCTTCATTCTCTCCCCACTCTGCCACCAGAATAACCATGCCAAAGTACTGCTGTATCAGGGCATCTACCTGCCAAGAGCTCCTACAGCTTCCTTGTTACTTACTGAAAAATAAATAAATAAATAAATAAAAGATTCCATAATTCTAAGGATGGCATACCAGGTCTCCCAGAATCTATCATTTCCAGGCAACCTTTCTAGCATTAATGCCCACCAACCATATCCTGGGTTGTAACTAATCAGGCCCCCGTTTCCCCCAAAATAGTTACTGTGCTTTCTCTTTGCTGTATCTTGGCACCTGCTGTTTCCTTCACCCAAGGTTCACCTGTTTCTCTACCTGTTACAATCCTACCCGCTCCTCAAGTTCCAGGCAATGCCACCGTCTTCAGGGAGCCCTCCTTACTCCTTACTTCTCTCTTGAGAAGTCTATATTTTTGAAACAACTAGTGTTTATTTTTTTAAGGCAGTTATCAGATAGATGATGGTGATGATGATGAAGATAGATAGATAGATAGGGATAAAGGTTTGTTGTTGTTTTTGCCTTGGAAAGCTAACAATTTCAATTTCAACATACTATACTTAGCACAACATATACAAGCCTATTGACTAAATGAGTAAGTGAGTGACCCAATTAACTCAGCATAATTAATCCCCACTTCTCCCAGTTTATCCACTGTATAATTCTAGATCTTTATATATCAGATTTTCTTAAAGTTGGGTCTCTCTGTAGGGCGACCATAGGTCATCATATAGGTGACTTCCTTTCACAAATACTAATTAAGTGCCTGGTATGTCCCAGGTCTTGTGATGGACCCTGAGAAGCAAGTTGTAAATACAAACAACACATTCCTGCTCTTACAAAGCTTACAGATTATGGAGGTGACCGCACTTGAATAACAAGGGCATGTATTAACCTGGGGGTAAGGTGGGAGGCTTCGAGGAGGAACTGATATGCCAGCTGAGACCTGATGGAGTCATAAAGGTTAGTCAGACTAACCTGTCTGTGTGGCAGCATGTGAGGATGAGGATACGGGGAGGACCATGTGAGCAGGCTGGGCAGAGGATGGAGAAAAATGAAAAGTCCTTATGCGAAGAGAGGAAGAATCAGAAAAAGACATTCCTTACGGCCAGTGTATAAGTGAGTGATGTGGAGGAGGTGAGGCTAGGAGAATGGGCAGGTTCAGGCATAAGGAGCACTCTGAGGTGTGAAAGGTATACTCATATATGTCTTCATAGGTCTTTGAAGGGTTTTAAGCAGGGCGTTGACATGACCAAACTCGCCCTTTAGAAAGCCGGCCCTAAATTGAAGCACCAAGTGGACAGGAGCCCTAGGGAGGAGGCTCGCGCAGGCGGCTCAGGCTGCGTGCCTGACGGGCACGTGGCCCAGGTCTTGGTCACAGCGGTAACTACTGTCTCTGCCTCTCCCAGGGCTTCTAGGACAGCGGCTGAGGAGACCTTCCCGAGGGGCAGCACGCAGTAGCTGCTGAGCCATCGCACCCGGGAGAAGCAGCAGTAACATGGCAGCCCCTGCTTGAGAGGAATTAAACACCAACAGACTCCATTCAGAGAGGAACAATGTCCAAGAAAGGGCGAAATAAGGGCGAGAAGCCCGAGGCGCTCATTGTCGCCCTTCAAGCTGCCAACGAAGACCTCAGGACCAAGCTCACAGACATCCAGATAGAGCTACATCAAGAGAAGTCCAAGGTGAGTGGGGCTCCCCAAGGCTGCAGCCTGGGAGGCTCTGGGCCAGCTCTGCCCGCTGGCCTGCCTCAGTGGGCCTCTGTCTGCTGGTTGCCAGAAAGGGCAACAACCCCTGGACAGAGGGAGATTCCCTGTGTGTGGCAGGAGGAAGTTGACCACAGGATACACAGAACATGAGAAAAACCTGCCTGTGGGGCTGAGCTCTGCCTCCCCAGGGGGCCAGATGTAAAAATGGAGACCACACCTGTCCCCACCTACACCTCTGGACACTTCATAGGCATACGGCCTTGGGTAGGTTCCACCCTTGCCCTCTGTAGTCATTTCCCCTGTGGCATTTCTCAGATGTGTCCCTGGTGTCACTCCACTGCTCAGAACCCTGCAACGGCTTCCTGCCTCTCAGTCAGGACTTTCCCCACCACTGAGGACTCTCCCTCCAGCTGTCTCCCAGACCCATCTCCCACTGCTGTCCCCCAGATCACTCTGCTTCAGCCTCTTCGCTGGACCAGGAGACATATGCCCATCACATTTGGGCCTTTGCCCTTGTTCTTCCCCAGTCAGCGGCATGCTCCTTCCTCACCAACTTCAAGTGTCAGCCCTAGTACAAGCATCTGACCACAGTGTCCAAAACAGAGCACTTCCTGGGCCCACATACTGCTTAAGGCCTGCCTCTTCTTGATTCATCTCAGAGCAATTTCTATGTTTATGTATTCAACTTGTTTAGTGGTTCTCTCTCCCCAGTCAAGTGTAATCTCTATGACAACAGAGTCTCATCTTACGTCTCTATTCCTAGAGCCTAAATAAATGTCCAGAACTGAAAAGCTCAACATATATTTGTTAAATGAGTAGATGAATGACATGACCAAGAGGTGATTTCTTCACTATACCTTAGCTTCTTCATCAGTCACATACTGTTTTCCTGTTGAGCTGGGATGAGGTTTAAGTTAGACAAGTACAAAAAGGAGTCATGAGGAGTACATGAGAAAATTCACGTCAGAGGCTCAGAGAGCTGCCTGGCACATAGCAAACTCTGAAAAAAAAATGCATGGTAATATCCCTTCTAAAATGCTGTATGCTTGAGTCAGTTGCTATCTAGACTTAAGAAAGTCTCTTTAATTCTCTGAATCTCATCCCTTAAATGAATATGCTAACACTTATCTTACTAGAGTGGTATGGATATCAAACAGGGTCACGGACAGGAAAGCATTTTGAAATATGTGACAGGCATAAGACATTTTTGCAAACTAGAGACAGCCATGTCAGCATAAAGTTGCCTTAAAGAGATAGAGCCTTGTGTAGTAAGGAAACGTTCTTGGTCAAGCTATAGATCACAAACCAACAGATATCCTTATTCTTTTTAATCTACCTCTTCTTCCTTGACGTTGCTATTACATTTTAATTAGTTATTTTCACCCAAATCTATTTCTCCTGGTTTGAGCAATAATAAAGCTTGGATTGGCCAAAGCTCCTGGCCTCCCGTCTCAGCTAAGCCTTGACCTTGGATAACCAGACCCCAATGTAAAGTTTGTGAAGGATATTATAGTTTCCACGAAGCTAAAAGGACTGGGATGTCCCGAAATGAAAACAAACAAACAAAACCCAAAAACTTTTGTGTAAGAGTCAGAAAACCAGAATATTGTCTTTATCTCTCCTTGGGGACAAATTTCAGTGTTTCAGTATCTCGATCTGTAATTCAGTGACTGAATCTGTTTCTCCATATCTGTGTCCCTCAAGCATCACTGGGCGTTAGAATAACCTGAGGGAACTTATTAAAAATTGAGATCCCTGGGCCCACAACCCAAGGATTGTGATAAAGTAGGTGGGTTAAGGTTCAGGACGGCAATTCCAGCAAACAGTCCAGACAGTCCCCATGGAGGTGGCTCTCTGCCTTCATGTTGACAAACACTCCACTCCACGATTCCTTCCAGGTTGACAACCTATAAACATTTCATTGGTTTTAACTTTCCCTGGGGCAACATAACATTTCAAGGGAGGCAGACTCCTTTTTTTTTTTGCGGTACATGGGCCTCTCACTGTTGTGGCCTCTCCCGTTGCGGAGCAAGGCTCCGGATGCACAGGCTCAGTGGCCATGGCCCACAGGCTCAGCCGCTCCGCGGCATGTGGGATCCTCCCAGACTGGGGCACGAACCCGTGTCCCCTGCATCGGCAAGCGGACTCTCAACCACTGCGCCACCAGGGAAGCCCGGCAGAGTCCTTTAATTGTAGTAACAACAGAATGACAAACTACCTTCACGGGAAGAAACCTATCCGTCTAAAGACCGGCAACTATAACCTGCTGCTGATTTACAGAGAGCAAACTCATGAGATTTTAAAGAGGCAGAGGCCCGACAGACCCCACCCTGCCATTTTCCACACATTCAAGCTTTTTTTTTTTTTTTTCATTCAAGCCTTTTAAAAGGAGTAACTCTTGACCACGGACAGAGCTGTTTATCCTGCCTGTTTATCCAGGGCCTGGCCCTGGTGTCTAAGCCAGCAGGTCAGGGGTAATCTCCCTTGCCTCTGACAAGAGACGAGAAACCAGACCCTGGAATAAAAGCACTGCCCTATTGTCCCCTCTGCTGCCCCCTCCCCAGTCTCCCTCTCCGCGGTCCTTAATTACAATCCCAGCACAGGGGCCACAGCAAAGCCTCACTGCCTGTCAGCAGCTTTCCCCAAAGAGCAAAGGGAATTTAGAGGGCAAACAAGCCATAAAGCAGTTTTATTAAAATAAATACGATTGTGTTTCCAAAGGCCCAAGCTTTAAGAGAGAGAATATGAACAATGCCAACATGTGAATTCACACTCTCAGTTTGGCTCCAAGGCTATGATGATAAAATGACAGTTTAGCCACTGGGGAATGGACTAGTTAAAGAGCAGAAACCTTTGGAGCAATGGGGCATTACTCATTTTTCCAGAAAGACAAATCATCCCATTGACATTTGCAGAACACATTGTAGTAGAGCAGAGTCACAAATGCTGGACTGTTTTGAATGTTTACTCTCTGTCCCACACCGTAAGAACTGCATTTCCTCCTGACATAATCCCAGCTCTTTCCCTTAGCGCCTGAGTGACCCTGAGCAGGTTATGAAATCCCTCTGCATCTTCCTTCCCTCATCTGTCATATAGGATAATAGTCATGTTTACTTCCTAAGTGTGTTATTTTTTGAGGAGTTAGTGTCAAACATGTTGTGTTATAATTCAGTCATCTCACTTCATCCTCACTACCATTCTCTGAGGTGGGCATTGTTGTGATCCACATTTTACAGATGAGGAAACCGAGGCTTGGTGAGGTTAAGCAATTCACCCAGAGTCACATGCTAGTCGGTGACAGAGCTGAGTCTTTAACTCCCCTTCTCTCTCCTCCCAAGCCAATGCTCCTTTTTTGAAATATGTTTTTTCCCCAGTTTTATTGAGATATAATTGACATATCACATTGTATTTGTTTTAGGTATACAACATAATGATTTGATATATGTATAAATTGTGAAATGATTACACAATAAATCTAGTCAGTATCAGTCACCTCACATAGTTACAAAGTTTTGTTTTCTTGTGATCAGAACCTCTAAGATATACTCTCCTTGCAACCTTCAAATATTGTTAACAGGATTGTTAACTATAGTTGCCATGCTGTACATTACATCCTCAGAACTTACTTATTGTATAACTGGAAGTTTGTACCTTTTGACCCCCCTCGCCCACTTCTCCCATCTCCTACATCCTGCCTCTGGCCACAACCGCCAGTCCGTTCCCTGTATCTATGAGCTCTAATTTTTTTTTTTTAGATTCCACACAGCATCTGTCTTCCTCTGTCTGACTTATTTCACTTGGCATAATGTTGCAAATGACAGAATTTCCTTCCTTTTTATGGCTGAATAATATTTTGTGTGTGTGTGTGTGTGTGTGTGTGTGTATGTGTGATATATCACATTTTCTTTATCCATTTTACATCAGTGGACACTTAGGTTGTTTCCATGTCTTGCAAAGCCTATGCTTAAAATATGTGAAGGTCTGGAAAATACTGAAAAGTTTAGGCAGAGGAAGAGAGGATGTAAGAACTTTTCTTTACACTATTGTGCAAAATTTCAAATGGAGAAACAAAGTGGGAGAGGGAGTGGGAACATACCCCTATCCTTCTCCCATAGATGCCTGCATTTCCACTGCAGGGAAATGAAACAAAAATACTAGATACAGTCAACTTCTGGTGAGTAGAAATTATCTAAAAGATTTGCCAATCGCTGATAGGAATAACCATGCAGATAGGTAGGTCATTTTGACTGGACTCCAGGCATAAGGGCCAAGAGGATGTAACTGTGAAGAGCCTGTGGTGGATAGGAAAGAACACAAGGCGGGGTCTTTTTCTTTAGTTAATTAATTTATTTATTATTTTCTTATTTTTTTGGCCGCGTTGGGTCTTCGTTGCTCTGCACGGGCTTTCTCTAGTTGCGGCGAGTGGGGGCTACTCTGTTGCGGTGCACAGGGTTCTCATTGCAGTGGCTTCTCTTGTTGGGGAGCATGGGCTCTAGGCACATGGGCTTCAGTAGTTGTGGTTCGTGGACTCTAGAACACAGGCTCAGTAGTTGTGGCACACGGGCTTAGTTGCTCCGCAGCATGTGGGATCTTCCCAGACCAGGGCTCAAACCTGTGTCCCATGCATTGGCAGGCGGATTCTTAACCACCTGCGCCACCAGGGAAGCCCAGGGTGAGGTCTTTATGCTGGATGATCTTGTCATTTCTGGCCTGCACTTGTGCATCTATAAAACGAGCAGATTGTAGACAAGATAAAAGAGCTAAGGTCCTTGCAAAACGGTCGAGATTGGTTAGGAAAGGAAACTGCTTTAGCTCTTCGGGACCCTTCCCTGACCACCGAGTTAGATGACACTGTTCCCCTAGTTCCATGTACTCTATCACATCGCCCTGTAATACTTTAATCACCGGGCTCTGTACTGTCTGAAGTTATGTTATTCGTTTATTTGCTTGTTTATTGCCTGCTGCCCCCACCCCAATGAAATATATGCTTCTATGGGTAAGAGACCATGTCTGCTTAAGGGATCCCCTAAGTAAGGTATCCCCAGAGCTTGCAGTGCTGCCGGGCATGTAGGAGACATGTCCTACTTGTTGAATGAATTTCCATGGTTCTTTTTAAAACATTCCCAACCACCCCAAGGGATAAGTACATTATAGTATTTATTTAGGTGGGCATCCCCAAGCCTGGGTGGAGAAAGTATTTCCACCCAGGTCTGTTTTTCTTAGAGCAGCACTGAGCCATTAAGCCATGGTATTTCCCTGTCTGTCTGCTCCTTGGACACCATGATCCGCTGATCAGGGTGTGTAAGCACACCAGGGATTGCTGTGAGATGTGAAATCCACCCACCCGATTCCCCAGGGTTTGGTCTTCTCCCTCAGAGGCAGCCTGCAGCTAGGGTGAACCCCACAGGCACAGAGGGGATGAAGCAGGAGCAGAGGACAGGGCTCCAAGGGTAGGGGCAGGGGGGCAACAGGCCTGGGATGCAGGCTCTGGGAGGAGTCGGCTCCAGACAGCAGTTGCCACCTTGGACAGCCCTTCAGCCTACAAAGCAGTCCTCACAGAGAGCCTGGGACAAAGGCAGCATGCGATACTATTCTGATTTCACTGAGAAAGAAAATGAGTTCTAACCATGTAACTCATTTGCTCCCAGTGACACAACTAGTCGAGCAGCCAAAATGGGAATTCCCATCTTCTCCAAGGCGGTGATCAAGGTAATGCTGTCTTATTCCACCGCACTCTGTTGCCTCCAGGGCACTCTCAGAAAACCAGCCAACCTTCTCTATCCTCAGGCTAGTACTCTAGAGCTTCCAGGTTCAGGGACCACACTGGGCATCCAGTATTTCTTGCTTTCTGCAAATTTAGTTTTATTTTCAGGAAGCCTAAGTAGCTAAAAGCAAGAAATGGAAAGAGAGAAGCTTTTATTACTTCCCCAGGCTGTATAAAAAGTCTCCCTTATGGGTCACGTTCCTGTGGCGGCAGCCTTTCCCTCTTCACATCTCCTGTTGGAGAGTTACTCAGTGCCCATGAAAATCCCTGCCTGCCTACCATGAGTTAGATCTCCAGCAACATTCGATGCAGATAATCCAAGCTGAACCTTTTGCTAACTTGTCTTGTCTTGATAACCTCTCAATTCTCCTTATCTTCGACAGGCTGTCCAATGTTTAATCCTAGATTTCTAAGGTCACATTAAAGCTCAAACACCACCCTCTTTATCTTGGCAGAACTTACAGTGGCATTTTTCAAAGGCCAGAACAGAATGAAGACAGAAGAAGAAATCATAATGTGAGGCCTGGGAGGGCTAGTCATGAATTTTCTTCCTTCTGTCATAGTGGAAGCTTTCCCCAGCCGGATTAAATTTTCCTAATGATCTTTATTTATTTTATTTTATTTTTTGGAAAACACCTCTGGGGTAAAAGGGATATGGGAAGTGTACCATTCAAAGCTCTGTTCAGTGCTCACCCCCTGGCCCTGTCCCACCCCATCCCCCTAGTCCTTCGTACACATAATCCAGGTATCTTCCCAGTTAAGATTAGATGGCACCAGGGAACTCAAGACATCTTGAGGAAAATGTTATCTTTGAACATCTCTTTCTATTAGGAAAATCGTTGCTATGGTCTTGATAATGTAATAATAGTAACATTCGTCTTACTACCATAATATGGGTATTTAGATTTATGTTTTTGTTGGTATTAGTATATCATTGCATGATATAATGTTAATATATGCTATAATGTTCATCAAAATTAATATCTAGTATCTACCATGTATTAATAAGTATTAACCTCCCGTGTGTTCCAGCCTTTCCAAAGGACTTTTGCTACATTATGGAAGTCAGTCCTCGCAACAATCATATGAGAAGGATATCACCAATTCTAGTTTACACATGAGGCTGAGGCTGAGTCAGGGGCCCCAGCTTGCCCAAGGTTTCAGAGCAAACTAGGAGACCTGGGATCTGACCTGACCTGGCTCCTGGCCCACACTGGACTCTGATCAGCCTTCTTTATGTTGTGCTTATGTAGAGCCTGTTCCCCATTTTTCTCATCAGAAATTCAGGTGCAACAAATACTAGCTACATCATAGAGCTGCCTAGGAGGTTAAATGTACTGATAGGTGTAAAGCCTTTAAAAAATCGCCTGACTCATACGTAGTAAATTAAACCCTCAATAAATGCTTACTATTTACGTGATCGAGTTGAAATTTTTCTCCATAAAACATTTCCACTAACGAAATTGATTCTCTCTCCAATTAATAAATAATTTTTTCCATTTCAAAGTATTATCATCTTCACATTTTTTCACTGTTACTCAGGGGTAGTTCTTCATCTTTTCGTATACTCATTCTCATGATTTACATTAAGATATTAAGATCTATTTCCTTAGTGGTGCAATCTAAGCTGCAAATAATTTTCAGAAAATGATTTTACTACAAAATTTCTATTGGTTCTTTTTTCCTCCCAGATGTCAGTCACATTCTTTGTATCTCCTTCACAGTGAAACCCTTCTCCCAAGCCTAAAAAAATCATACCTAGAAATCCTGCCAAAAATGACAGTTTCCATGACAACCAAAATAAGCAGACATAAAAAATGCCAAATGTAATTCAATACCTTTGAATTTTCTTTGAGTTCTGTGGATTCCTTTTATGTGATAGACAAAAAGGCCAGTGTTAGTTTTGTCTTCATGCTGGAATATATTTCCCATATACCTGTATTTTCACTTTTTTTTTCTTTTTCATTCATTTCCTCTCCAGTCTACACACAAAAGATTAGTGTTTATAAATAAATTTGAGAGAAATTACAGAATCACAAAGTGGTACAATCTAATGCACCTGCAGAGAACTTGACAAATAATTTTAGATCAAGAGTATCTCCTCTTATATCCAATAATAATATCATTACCTTACATTTTATAGTACTTTACAGTTCAAGCTACTTTCCCATTCTACTTTCCCATTCCCATATCTAATTTAATCCTAAAAATAATTCTTTTACAGGTATTTTTAAAATTGTAATCAAAGATCCTCAGAATAAAGCAACCTTCTTAGAGACAGCAGATGATGAAATCAAAATACAAACCCAGAATTCATTACCCTTTATCCATTTTTACTACAACGTTTTATTGTTTTAGGAAGAGTTGCTAAAATTCCCTTAGTAACTTGTTACCTATCAGCTCTTAATGGTCATGATACTGTTCCAAATGCCTAAGGAACATAAATACGTCCTGCTGAAATTGAAGATGATCCCGTTTCGTATCACTCAAGCTAAAGTTAACTTCCCCAAGGTCCTAGATGGAAGATAAATTACAGAGTTTCTAAATCAGTGAAAAATAAGGCCTCATGTCAAAAAGTGCATTATCTAAAAGAAGAATCAGCAAACATTTTCTGTGAAGGGCAAAACAGTAAATATTTTAGGCTTTGTGGGCCAGACAGTCTCTGTGAAACTACTCAACTTCATTGTAGCGTGAAAGCAGCCATAGGCAATATGGAAATGGATGGGCCTGGTTGTGTTCCAATAAAACTTTATTAACAAAGACTGGGGGTGGGGCAGGAAAGATTTGGCCTATGAGCTGTTGTTTGCCCACTCATGGTCTAGAAGATACTTCTTCAGTTCATTGTAGAAAAATGGAAAGTTAGATTTAGGTTTTCATCACTGAAGAACAGAGAGAAACATCAAACAGAGGACAGGCAAACATTATATGTTAGGGTTTTTTTTGTTTTATACAGGGAGGTGATGGATGAGGGCTGCTCTGGGTAACAGTGCAAGCCTATGTTCGTTCTCTAAATCATTGACAGGATATATTATTCCTGCCTCTGGTTACGAGGCTAGCCAGGGAAACATATTGGCTTACATTCTTTAATTCCACACGTACTCTTTGTCTTCTTATCATGTGTTGTGCTGACAACCAATGGGTAGACAAAGATGAACAAGGCTCACTGGCAGCCTTCTAGGAGTTTCCAGTCTGAGGTGAGGTAGGAGAAGAGGTGGTGAGGACAGACAAGTATGTAAAAAAAATACAGCATAAAGAAAAATGTGGAAGAGACCAGTAAGGAGGTATTAGCAAACTGCACTGAGAAGACAAATGCAGGAGAAATAAGCTTGGTCCTGGGTGATTGGGGTGTCATGATCAGAGAGGGTGACATTTAGTTGGGTCATGAGGAATGAAAGGATCCCAAAAGGAGCTGAGGGAAGGGCAGGTCAGGAAGAAGAATCTCAGGTAAGCACACAGGTACAGCGATGTAGGGCATGTGCAGAAAATAGGATAATCCCCCGTGCCTGGAGAGGTAAAGTGAGGAGTGGAAATGGGAGCTGGAAGTCCAACCAAGTCTTCTGAGAGCTGAAAGATGCAGCTGAAGTGTTGGAATTTTATTCCCCGACAGAAAGGAGTCCTGGCACATAAATCAGATCATAACAGGACTTTACTAAGAGAATGTCAGCAGCAGTGTGAAGAAAGCTCAGTTCATTAAATGAACCTCCAAGAACTCTGGAGCAATGCTGTCCAAAAGAAATATAATATGTGCCACAAACGCAAGCCACATATGTGATTTTAAAATTTCTTATAACCACAATTTTAAAAAGTAAAACTAAACAGAATTAATTTTAATAATATACTTTATTTTACCTAATTTATCCAAAGTATTATAGTTTCAACATGTAATCAATGTAAAAATTATTAATGAGCTATTAATGTTTACCTCATACTAAGTCTTCAAAATCGGGTATGTATTTTACACTTAGGGCAGGGCTCAATTCAGATTTTCAATATTGCAAGTGCTCAGTGTGGCTAGTGGCCACCGCATGGGACAGCACAGCTCTAGAACATATGAACTAAAGGGCATCCGGGAGGGGACCTGAGCCTAGGCTGGAGGTAAGACCCAAGGACAGTCATTTGGGGATGCCTGGCTGCATATTTTGCCAAGTCTCCTTGTGCCCTGAGTTCTTTTAGAATAACCTACATGGGAATAATTGCTGTGCTTTTAAAATAAAATGTTCATAAAATGCCATGTGGACTTAGAAAATCCTGTTCTAGCTAAAGGTAGGTAAACTGTGAAGGTAAGTGAAATCTCAGACACTTTACATTATAATTACAATGGTTTCAATAAGGAATTTGGATCTTAACATTTTGCAGCTGGAAGGGCTCTTAATTATTTTATGAAACGTTCTAATTTTACAAATGGCAGAGACTCAGTATCACTCACCTAGATATTACTCCTGGGGCTGCCCAGTTCTTCCCTTTTTCCAGGTTACTGTGTGGGTGTATGTGTGTGTGTGGTGTATGTGCAAACAACAGAGACAGAGGAACAAAGGCAGGCAGCAGAGATGAGGAGGGGGAAGGAGAACAGTACAAGAGCCTGGTGAGTCTTTTTTAAGCTACAGATGCTGGGGCCCTACCCTGATCTACTGAATCAGAGATGGACTCACAGACAAATTAAGGTAGTGCCATTGCTAATCTATGAAGAGACCTATATTATCATTAGAAATAGTACAAAACACAGGAGAATTTTTTAAACCAGAATACCTGACTGATGAAAATTTGAAAAGGAATACTTTATTAAATTCCTTGGAGTGTTGGCTTAGGTGGGAGAGAGAGGGAGATAAAAGCACGGGGTAGTGAAGGATGCAGACACCCATGTAGCAGAAATAACAACAGCCACTGAACGCCTTTAGCACAGGGCCCTGCACTGCAGGGTTTTGGGCTGGTGTGTGTGTACCTGTAATAATTTTGGGGGTGGAACCAAGTTGCCATAGTAAGAAAGGTAAGGTTGAGAACATATCAACTGTCTTCATTTCTCACCTCCCCCTTAGCAGCAATTAGCTCCTCTTCCAAAAAAAGGGGGCGGAAGAATATTTTATACTATCACTTTAGGCACCAATTTATTAGCCTGATCATAATATTGAACTATGGACCAACCTGGGTGTCCCGGTACACCCACATTTATCAGTTTGGACCTTGTTAGGGATGTGTAGTCTAGAAAGCTCTCCAGGTGATCTGTTTTGAACTCCTCACCAGGGTGAAGACTATTATAGTACCACTTCCTAATTTTAATGTGTACACCAGTCACCTGGGGATTTGTTACACTACAGCCTCTGATTCGTAGGTCTGGGATGGAGCCCCTGCATTTCTGACAGGCCCCTGGGTGATGGCTGTGCTGCTTGTCTGCAGACCACACAGAACAGTAAGGCCCCAGAACATCAACTATTTTTCTGAACAAAGTAATGTAAGCACCCTCGGGTATTTCCTCCTTTCCCACTGCATTCCCAGCATTAAAAGGCCTGTGGTTCCCCTCGCTCCTTCCACAGGGGGCTGGAACTTGAAAAGAGACGAGGCATTAAGAGATCTCAGAGGCCTGAGCTGCCAGTCCTGCCTAGGAGCACACCTGTTTGATGAGGCTCACCTCTTTTCATCCTTTCACCTCTCTGCCTTCAGGTATCTAAACTCGAAAGAGAGAAAACTCAAGAAGCCAAGAGGATCCGTGAGCTGGAGCAGCGCAAGCACACGGTCCTGGTGACCGAACTGAAAACCAAGCTCCACGAGGAGAAGATGAAGGAGCTGCAGGCCGTGCGGGAGAATCTCATCAAGCAGCACGAGCAGGAAATGGCCCGGACGGTGAAGGTGCGGGACGGGGAGATCCAGAGGCTCAAGTCGGCGCTGTGTGCGCTCCGGGACGGCAGCAGCGACAAAGTAAGGACAGCGCTCACCATCGAGGCCCGCGAGGAGGCCCGGAAACTGTTTGATGCAGAGCGCCTTAAGCTCTTACAGGAAATTGCGGACCTGAAAACGGCCAAGAAGCAGGTGGATGAGGCGCTAAGCAATATGATCCAAGCGGATAAAATCAAGGCTGGGGACCTCAGGAGTGAGCATCAGTCCCACCAAGAAGCCATCTCCAAGATCAAGTGGGAGTCGGAGCGGGATATTCGGAGGCTGGTTAGTAACCCAGGGCAGAACCATTCTCTTTCCAGGCTTCAGAGTGCTTTGGGGTTTGCTTTTTCATGAAAGGTGTCTTTTTCATGAAAGGTGTCTTTCATGAGAGCATTGTAAACAGTACCCTCCTTCTGTCTAGTGCTATGGCCAAGATGCAAGATAGGTCAATAGATAAGTAGATGCGCCCAGGCCAAAATTGGCATTGTAAAAGGTAAAAGATTTTGGAGTCACCTTTCTCATGAAAACTGGATTCTTCCAGCCCCACACGTATGGAGAGTATGGGTTTAATGACTCCTGTTTTCTTGGATGTCCATGGAAATATTCTGAATTATGAACTCTTCCAAAATCAGCATGTTTTGTAGGCTTTCCATTTATAAAATGTTCTGGGGTTTTTACCGGGAAAAGGGAAGTTTCTTTGGCTTTCAAGGTGTCTGAAAATGGCAGCCACTGGGAACATCCTCTGGGATTCACCTGTCTTCTCTCCAGGAACTGTGTCTGAAAGCAAGAAATAGAGCTATAAAACCCCTAGTCATTTTACAAAGAGATCTTCTTTCCCAGAATAAACAGGGGCCACTGAAAATAGGGGCCATTATAATTCTTAAATTGGATGTCATTCCTAAATAGCTTATTTGCTATTACAAATTTCCAAGACTTCCTTCAACCCCTACTGAGTTGAGTCTTTCTTTTTAATATGTATGACCAAAAGCCACGTCAGTCTCTCACTATGCTTAAAAGTAAAACAAATAGAATTATTGTGTGAAAGCTATAATGTTGCAGATTGGCCTTCTCTTAGAAGTATTTATATGCATCTATATTCAGAATGTTTAGCATTAGTTATATCTTGGTTATATATTAACTATCACCTGTTCGAGTGTACTTTATGCTTCTCTAAAAATATTTTCTTAGGAAAAACTACACCTTCCTTCTTGTGTGTGCCAGGTCTAAGCATTTATATTCTAAGAATTCCAATTATGTGTCTTAGACAGTATCTCTAGGATTTCAATTTTATGTAAAAAATGGTTATCGTAGAACATTTTAGAAAACTAAACATGTGATTTTCTTTGTACTGCAATACAGTGTGACTGTAAAATGTTGCCTTTGCTACACTTTCCAAATTCTTTATCTGCAATTCATACTATCGCATTGGTTGACAATAAAGACCAAACACAGTGCAGAAATATTGGTCTCTGCCCTGCCTTTGGTTTTTAAGACAACAATGGCTGATGAAGAAAGAATCAAGACTGTGAACTCTGGAGTCAGCAGGTAGGTAAGGAAGCTTACATTAAATATTTTTGCTTGTCGATGCTCTTAATGTAAAATCTTAAATGAAAAGGAAGCTTTACATTAAATACTTTTTTACATTATATTTACATTAAATATTTTTGCTTGTCGATGCTTTTAATGTAAAATCTACAAATATATCTACCTGTTCGTCTGCAATTTCTTCCATGATTTCCTTTCACCAGCACATTGCAGAAGCAGACATGAAATCCCTCTTAATAACAATGTAAAATCTAATCTGTCTGAAGATTGGTTCAAAAATTGGGTACAAACAGAAAAACAGGGGAAACTTTTTCATTAATACAGATGCACTTCATTTTTTCCTTCTAATCCTGTTCTTACTGCAACACCCAGTTTTATTTTTGGAACTGAAAAGGAGAGAAATGGGAGCTATTCTGTGTAGAAAATTTTCCCAGGGAATTCTGGTATGTACCCATCTAACTAGAAATTTGGAAGATTTTCAGTATTCTGAAACCAGAGTCCATATTTATAACCAGCATGCAATAGAGACTGCTTGATACTAGGTACTGGATAGTCTACAGAAAACCACTTTGGGAAAATGCTGGAAGGATAACCTTGGCATAAGTATAGCATAGGGCCAAATAGAATCGGCTCTAGGGTCATAAGACTGTATATTAAATCAGTCTTCATCATTTATTAGCCATATGACCATGAACAAGTTCTTAACCCTTTGGGTCCTCAGTCGTCACCTGTGAAATGGTGATAACAGAACCTATATAATAGGATTGTTATAAAATTAGACAAGGTATGTAAGGCCCTGAATGCCTTGAATGTAGAAAAAGATCAATAAATTTCAGTGATAATGATGAGGCTGATTATATGGGTGTAATGGGGTGATTTCCCAGCCAGTTCAGTTATGTAGGGTACTTAAGAACCAAGTAAGAGCATGCAGATCTGGAGCTACGGTAAACTGGAAATAAACCATAGATGACAGATCTAACAAAGGAACGTGCTACTTAGATAAGAGTAACACTGGACTCAAGTTTCCTGCAAGGAGATAAAATGAAGACAATGCTTTTACTCCCAAATTAACAGGACAGCGTTTGATTACTTGCCAAGTTATCAGATGATGTCACAGCACCATGGCCTCCCAAAAATGATCTAAAATTTTATCCTGTGACTTGGAGGCAGTAGCTCACAGAGAGTTACATGTGGGAAGATGTGATTGTATAATACAGTTTCTGTTCCAAATATATATAAATATGTATTTTGGTCTTAGGAACACAGCAAAGAAAGATTTATACCAAGTGATTTGTTATATATAAGGAGACATTTTTATAAAGAGGAGAACAGTATACTATTGTTTGCATTAAATGTGTCTATTCTATTTCCATTTTTAAGATTCTCATGGAATATAATGAAATGAGAAGAAAGGTTTTACCTAATGGCTATGCTTTCTTCAGAGATTGTTTATAGATATTAACTTCACTAGCCCTCACCCAGGGATGGCAAAAAGTTTTCAGTCCAGTGGAACTCTGATCAACTGGTATCAAATGCTTTTGGCCTTTAGTTGAGAAGTATTTCTGAGGCCATGCCCAGGCTTAACAAAAATGAGTGTTGGGATCAATAAATATATCCCACAGATATAGGTGGGAAAATAGTAACTAATATTACCAGGTATTTTCTATTCCAGTTCTTGTCCCAACCATGATTTTCTGACTATAATAGTAAAATGGTTGCTAAGAACTGGCTGCTCTGAAAAATGGATAGGAATGGAAAGAACCATACAACATGAACCATGGAAGGACAAATTCACCACTTGAATGCAAACATATTGGCCTTAGGAAATGATGAGGCTACTGGAAATACTGTAGCTTCTTCAGTTACAAATGACCTGTTCATAGTTGTTACTGCTATTTAAACTGAACTCAAAAGTCATTCCCCCAAACAGGAGGTAACACCACACATTGTCCTGGGAAACATTGTAGTAGAATATTTAGCATCTGTCCTTATTAACACTAATGCCCTGTTTTAAAGTTAACTTTTGCTTTCCATATCCAACCAAACCAGACTGTTTCAAACAATATATTGAATCACAGCACCTACATAGGATATACTAGAGAGAAAAAATTACCCTCCTTGACACCTAATTAGTCTAGGATGGTCGTTCATTACATATTCCTGCCTTGTCTGACTCCTGAATTCAGTATACTTGTCATATTCATGATTTTTTTCCCTATATCAATCAGCAGAACAAAAGTTAAGCTCATACCATCGTAAAAATGCATTTCTTTGCAGCATTGTTAAATAAAATGTCATGGGTGTCATTTAATTCAGATGGATGAAATCAAAGCCAAGGACAGGATCATCTTTTCCCTGGAAAAGGAACTGGAAACCCAAACAGGCTATGTACAGAAACTCCAACTGCAGAAGGAGGCTTTGGATGAACAGCTCTTTCTGGTCAAGGAGGCTGAATGTAACATGAGCAGTCCAAAACGAGAAATTCCGGGAAGGGCAGGAGATGGCTCTGAACACTGCAGCAGTCCTGTAAGTCTATTCAAGTTGAAGTTAGAAACTCAGGAGTCATCTTTTATTTAGCGCCTAAGTTTTACTTTTCACTTAAGCTCTTTTCCTGTTTACTACAGAGCAATCAATTCCACCTCCTACGATAAAACAAGCAAGTATCTTGGGAGCAGAGTTTTCTAAACTCATAGACAACAAAGTGGTCTGTACTGCATTAGCTGATCACAAGAGAATTACATATCTTTTAAAATCCTTTATAGAATTTTTCTAGCCATGATACCTGTCCAAACATCAGCATATTATAAGAATCATAAATTAGATGAAAATACTTTGCCTCTTGCCAAGACTGGTCATTTTCCCTTGTGTGAACAATTGAGTTGAAAATTGGTAAAAATGGTTATCATGTACAGGGGTCAAAATGTATAACTGTGTAAAAGACTAAACCATTTATAATCGTCACCTGAAAGCTTCAAGTCTGATTGTTTGACACTTATTTTCCTGGAGTTTCCTCATTTTATATGAGAAATTATTTTCAGAAGTTTAGTGATAGAAATCAGCTTGTATATAGTTTACTTTCATATCTTATACCTTGCGAATTATTTAGTGCTAAAAAAGATGACAATGTATTTTTTAGGAACAGAGGTAGGTTCCAAAGTAGTACTTAGAACTGACTAATAAATAATTTATGAATATATGTGTGTGTGTGTGTATATATATATATATATATACATATATATATATACACATATATCCCAGTAGGTGGCGGAAAGAATACTGAACTAGGATTCAGCAGATGTAAGTTTTAGTTCTGTCACTGACGCTTAGCTGCAGTGTAGTAAAATTGTCAAGAGAATGAGCTCTAGAGTCATACCCTTTAGTTTAAATCCTGGATCTGCTGTTTGCTTTGTGACCTTAGGCAGATCCTTTGACTGCTCAGAGTTTCCTCATCTGTAAAATAGAGGCAATAGTGGTACTCCACAGAGCTGGTCTAAGGTTTAGAAGAAAAGATATGTAAATATAGAACATAGTGTCTGGCACACAGCATCCAATACATATTAGTATAGACCTTGAACAACTTACTACCTCCCTGAATCTTACCGGTTCTGCTGAATCCTTTAGGATATTGTGAATCAAGGAATAGAGTGTGTGTGAAACTGCTTTGCCAACAGTACAGCACTATCAAAATGTAAGATGATAATGGAATTGCAAGTATATATGTCCTATGGACTCTAGAGCACAGACTTAATCTATGACTGCTGCGTGTAAAGTGATTCCATGACTATTATGCCAGTGGGGAAGCCAGCTGATCTGGGCAGAATCTACCAGCGAAGTTTATCCTATAATCTACTGTCTTCTATACATGAAAGTAATGCACCAGCCTTCTGAGTCTGACCTTTTTCTCCGGGGTATGCAGGGATTTGCAAATCCCGTCCCTATATCCTGCTCTATCCTCTCTTTGGCTAAGAGTAATAGCAGGACATCTGTCTAGGCTTTGGGAAGCATTGTACAGCCATGACACAAGGGATGAACCTCATGTAACCATGAACCTCATGTAATCACAGCGTGACCTTGGTCTCACAGCTCACAGATCTCATAAACTGATCCAACCATCTACCACTTCCTTTGCCAGGAGCCAGGGCTCCAGGGAGTATCTGCCACATGGAATTCATTTACAACTTCAAACAGGCTTGATCTTAAACCCAAGCAGAGAATATTGGGGATTGGAATAGGGTAAATATTTACTCTTCTCTGAATAAGAGAACATTTTACTCTCAACTCATGAGCCAAATGAAAGGAACCAAGCCTACTACTTTCATGAGCAGTATTCTAAAATTTTGAGAAAAGTATTATTGAAGAAATAATAATTTTAATTTTCATGTGTAGGATTTGCGAAGAAATCAAAAGAGAATAGCTGAGTTGAACGCCACTATAAGAAAATTAGAAGACAGGAATACCTTGCTTGGAGATGAACGAAATGAATTGGTGAGTTCTAAGCAAATTTTTTTTATTTTATTATTTTTTAAACATTTTGTTATAGTAGTATATACGATGTTATAGAAGTATAGCACAGTAAAGAAAAGTGCACAAATAATAAAGGTATGGCTCAGTAAATATGCCCCAGTGAAGCATATTATGGGCGAAGCACCCATATAACCACTACCCAGATGAATAAGTGGAAGATTACCAGCATCTCAGGACTTCCCCTTTGTGTGACCTCTTCCAATCACCATCCTTCTAAAGTTAACCACTATACTGAATTCTCTCACTATAGATGTCTATCGCCATTTTTAAAACGTGTTGTAGGGAATTCCCTGGCGGTCCAGTGGTTAGGGCTCGGCACTTTGATTACTGGGGCCTGGGTTCAGTCTCTGGTTGGGGAACTAAGATTCCCGCAAGCCGTGCGGCCCAACCAACAACAACAACAAAATGTGTTGTAAATGGAATCATATGATAATTACTCCTTTGTGTCGGGCTTTTTTGCTCAGCATTCCATTGGTGAGAGTCATCCACTGTGTTGCATGTAGAATTCATTCATTTTCACTTTCTATCATATTCAATTATATATGATATAATTATATATTTATTGTAAAAGTATAAACAATATATGATATGTATATACAATTATATGATAAATATATATAGATTCATCTATTGTTAATGGACATTAATGTTGTTTCATAACAATTTATAGCTGTTAATGGTGCTGCTACATGTCCTGGTGAGAAAATGTGCTCATGTCTGGGGGGAATATACTAAGGAACAGAATTACTGGATCATAGAATATGCATGCAGTCAGCTTCAGCAGTTGCTACCAGTTTTCCACAGTTGTCTTAATAGCCACATTTCCCCCAACAATGTATGAGAGTTGTAGTTTCTCCATGTCTTTGTCAACATGCAAAGTTAATTGGTCATTTTAGTCATTTTGGTGGGTGTGAGGTATATTCTTACTGTAGGATTTTCATTTTTATTTTCCTTCTCACTAATGAGGTGGAGTAACTTTTCAAATATCTATTGGCCTTTTGGGTATCCTGTGTGATTTGCCCTTTGTCTTTTGCCCATTTCCTCTTGTGCGTTCATTTTCTTATTAGTATTAGGGATTTTTTACGTCATTTTTGGATGCTTGTGTTTAGATTATCATGCTCTGTGCCTTACATTTTACATTCTTTTTGGTGGCTCTTGGTAGAATGAGGTCATTTTCAGCCTCTAAACACGAGGGACACATTGTCTTATGTCTTCCCAGTTAAAACGCGTGCGGGAAACCGAAAAACAATGTAAACCTCTTCTGGAAAGGAACAAGTGCCTCGCCAAGAGAAACGATGAACTGGTGGTGTCTTTGCAGCGCATGGAAGAGAAACTAAAAGCCGTTACCAAGGAAAATTCAGAAATGGTGTGTACCACAGACTCTGCAAAACTGCAGCTTCTTTGCTTCTTTCTTTTTATTACTCTGTTAACCTGACTTCCTGGTCTTTCCCAGTTTATTTTTAAAATACAATGCTATTTGTGAAAGCTTAGATTTTTCCCTTATGTAAGCAAGGAACACAAAAGGAAGAAATCAAGAGAAGGTTGCTGGCTTTGAATTTTGTGGGGTTTCTAAATTTTGCAGAATGATGAGAGCACTTCCAGGAATCTGTACACTCTCCAAAAGCTCCAAAATAGAGAAGCAGAGTTCCAACCTAGCTCCTCAGCCACAGAAACCTCCTTCCAAGATAAACAAGGTCCTACTGTATAGCACAGGGAACTGTATTCAATATCCTGTGATATTCCAGAATGGAAAAGAATATGAAAAAGAATATATATATATGTATAACTGAGTCACTTTGCTATACAGCAGAAATTAACACAACGTTGTAAATCAACTAAACGTCAATAAAACTTTTTTAAAAATTAATAAAATTTAAAAAATAGAAACCTCCTTCCAAGAATTTCACTAACGTGCACTTTGTGGAACCGTACAGTGGGTACCCCACATCTCCTAAGATCTTGCATAGTAACTGAGAACAGATGCCATCATTTTCATTATATATAGAGGTGACGTGCTAACGTACTCCTTCACAGACTTCCCGTCCTGCTGTAGAGATCTTCAGACATTCCCAGTGATTTCCACCTATTACAGAAGACAAAATGTACTTGAGGGTGTTAGTTGGTGTGTGTGTGTGTATTGAAGCTGGGCCATTTTCACATTTAGCTGTAGCCTCATAAAGTTTCTACAGATATTTTATGTTAACCACTAAAGTTTGGGATTTTCAAAGTCTCCACCTGCACTTTCTTTTTTTTTTCAACCCAGAGAGAAAAAATTACATCTCATCCACCCTTGAAGAAATTAAAATCTCTGAATGACCTCGATCAAGCTAATGAAGAACAAGAGACAGAGTTTCTAAAACTTCAGGTCATTGAACAGCAGAACATTATTGATGAGCTCACAAGGGTAGGTCTTGATTAATCTATAAACTCTAAGCTGTTTCCAAGGACAAGTAGCCAAGAAATCAACATACACTAGAAGCAGTTAATAATTTTGGTAACACAAATAATAGCTGCAAAGCACATTAAAATAATTCCCAAATGCATTATAATGTGAGTAGGTGGATTGTGTGATGTATCTTATAATTGCTTTCCAGTATCAAGATTCTGAGGCTCAGAGATTAAATACTTTGCCTACAATAACAGGACCATAGGTCTCTTGTTTCCCAACACCTGATTCAGTGTCTGGCGCATAGTGGTAGTTTAATAAATATTTGTCAAATGAACACCAACATCATAATGACATAACAGCTGAAATTCCAGTCCAGATCTTCTGACTGTGACTTCAGTACCTGCTGAAGTAGGTAAAGCAGTTGTTACTCCCATCTGCATCTGGCTGAGGCCTGTGTTACCTACAACTTTGGGCTGAGACCTGTATACGCGTTTGGGTTTTCCTGTTTGCCTCTGTCTTTATTATGTGAATGACATCTGTGATCACTCCTGAGGACCAAGCCAAGGCTTACAGAGGTGAACTAGTGATGGGGGAGTTTCAAGCAGTAGTCTCCAGAGTAGGGTGAGCAAGGTGATTTACTGCCATTGAGGGAAGAAAAGATGATAAATTCTGCTTTATAATTATTTATGGTTCACCTTTTTAAAAGTTTCCATGTTGAGTGTATGTTATAATGCATATGCTACATTTGGAGGGTCATCTAAGTATAAATTTTAAAAGTTTTGGATATATTAAGGTTGCATGATCAAATTACTTTTACTTATAAAGGTGAAAGATCAAAAAAGTTAACACCACTGGCTTAACCAGATTATTTCTTAAACATGTGCTTAAAAGCTCTATGCCTCTCACTTCACTTCCACATCCTTAATAACTCATAAATCTCACAGATTCACTAGTCCAGGAATTTGCTTGGCTTTGAGTATCCTGAGTTTAAGCTAAAAGTTTCCTACAGAATTTTGAGGCATGTCCACCAGACTTTCAAGAAGACATAAGTGTCACTTATTCCATCCACTTTTTAAAAAAATATTTATTTATTTATTTGGCTGCGTCGGGTCTTAGTTGCGGCACACGGGATTGTCGTTGCAGCGTGTGGACTTCTCTCTAGTTGTGGTGCACGGGCTCCAGAGCACGCAGGCTCAGTAGTTGTGGCTCGTGGGCTCTGTAGTTGTGGCACACGGGATTGCCCTGCAGCATGTGGGATCTTAGCTCCCAGACCAGGGATCGAATCCGTGTCCCCTGCATTGGAAGGCGGATTCTTAACCATTGGACCACCAGGGAAGTCCCTCCATCCACTTTTGAATTTGTACAGTAAGTATATGGAGTATTTAGCAGGTGGACACCAAAGTCCCAGGATATCTCCTTTCACAAAAAGAATGAATTAAGAAATCGATTGTTATTTCTAGATATTCTTTGAATTTCCCAGAACATTCTAACGAGGACCACCCCCCATCCAAAAAAAGAAAACACTAGATGATTCCAATCAAGCAGATACCCTGTCCCATTTTCAGAGGCTACAGGTGAGAACAAGGATCCAAGCATAGTCAAAAGATAGCTTTCTATGCTTTTCAAGTGATTAAGTGAAAAGAATGTTTTATTCTTTAAAATAAAATAATATTTTTTTCCACACCTAAATTTAAAATAATTTGGGATCTGAGAAAATTGAAGAATTGTGCTTTGGGAGAACATGAATGACTATTTTGTTCTTGATTTCAAGTATAACACACTTGAAATCCAATTAGCAACACAGTGTACACAGTGTACTTCCTGACTGTGAGGCTCTCAGATCCACATAATCAGGAAAGGTTGTAGAATATCCTTCCTTTGAAAATACTTAAGTATCAAACCCAAAGTTGCGAAAATTTACAAAACATAATCTTATTTTAAATAGAAATATGTAATGCCTCAGGGGAAAAACAACTCTGTCTTTGGGGGAAAAAAAAAACCCAAAACCCTACGGGGAGATATGTACCAACTCAAGATCTGAAAAGTCGTTAATCTATTTTCCAGGACCGGGAAAAGCTCATTCGTAGGAGAAAGCATAGAAGAAGTTCCAAGCCGATTAAGGTAATGAGAAAACTAGGTTATCAGGCTTTTGCCACACATAGAGCCAGAGAAGTGAGACTTGCCAAGGAATCTTCCTGCAAAGATGTGATAAATCGCATGTTCCTGAATTGCAGCAAACCCTGGGGTTTATCTGCCGGAAGAAAACCTCTTCTCTTGACAGTTCTCAGAAGTCCAAAAATGATTGCGTTGTGGATCTTAACCTGAAAGGGTTTGCTTTAATATGAGTTCCTCTTAGTGAAGAAGCCACTAGGTTTGACATAGAAAGGGTTATCTGACAAGCTGGAGAGTCACACTCCAAGAACATGAAAGAGATACTTATTATTTGATGTCTCCCCTGAATAATATTAGCATCTGGTACCCATCCTATAATTGATTAATATATTTTCATTATTCACTTGGGCAATATTATTGATAATGATACTCTCAATCCATGAATATCTGTATAGCCTCTTATAATCCACAAAGTTTTGTTATTTAATTTGTCAATGTGTTTGATTTTTGCTTTTAACAATTGCATCATTTGATTTGGATGTGGAATTAGATGATATGAGTTGATAATCGCTTCCCATAGATGCCTGGACTTTCAGAATTCCTTAATTATATTTTATTTTATTTTATTTATTTTTTTTCCTTAATTATATTTTAAATACTGGACAGAGTAAATGACATAAAATCATCATGGTATAAAATGTAACATAAAAGAGGATACAGTGTTTTTATGAAGAGCCCAAATATTAATGAATCTTCCTCTGAAATATCAGAAGTGAAATAACGTAGGACAAACATTTATTGGAATTATTGTGTTCATGCCTAATATGTTTATTTCATCAAAGAAGCATTAAAGGATCTATGTCTTCTCTGTTCATTTGCATGTTTGCCAGTTGACAGTGCTTTAATAATATGTTGACTTTCCCCACTGTTAGTTTTATTGGTAAATATGTACTGTCCCTCCATTAGAGGCCTGTTTTGGACCCATTTATTGGCTACGATGAGGACTCCATGGATTCAGAAACATCATCCATGGCCTCATTTAGAACAGACCGAACGCCAGCTACTCCTGATGATGACTTGGATGAAGTAAGCTTTTTCACTTCTCTCTCCTTTTGTGATATTGTCACCACATCTTTCCTTGAAGGGGGAGAAAAACCATTTCACTTTTTATCTGCTTTATGAACAGCACATAATCTCATACTAGTGACCAATTTTGAGACTGTGCTTGACTTTGTTACCTCTTAGAAATAGCTTCACCTATGTTATGTAGCCCTTGTAGAAACTTCTCTGAAGTTCAGCTCTGTAACTTGAAGACTTCTTTCAAAATAAAATTATTCTTCCAGATTCTTCATCCAGAGGAGGTGTGAACCAAAGAAGAAGCTTAGAGGAACAGCTTTTAAATAAGTCTAAGACAGTGTTTAGCCAAGTTTCTTTGTTGGCCACCTTCATCTGAACTATCTAGGGGGTTCAATTACCATGAAAGTTCCTGGACCACACAACTCCTGACTCAGGATCTTGAGGGTGGAACCCCCAAATCTGCATTTTTCACAGAACGCCTTGATGATTGTATTATGCTCCGAAGTTTGGGACCTAACGCTGTAAAACTATGTTTTTATCATTTATCTGGGGAAGAAGTTGTTAGATATGAATGTATTGAAAGGAACTGAAACTAAAACTCTGATTACCATCTCCTCAAATTTGGATCCAAAATCTGGGTGTACATTTTTCTCATTTGGATCCAAAATTGTCTGTAATCCAAGCCCAAATGGGTAATAATCAGAAAGGTATAAATAAGCAAATGCTTCTCTTATTAATGAATACTTAAATATTTCTGAAATGCGCATCTGGAAATTGTCATAGTATTTGTGCCCATACACATACTTTAAAATTAAGAATAAAATCACATAGAATCCAATATCATACAAACCTTTATTTCTCTTTAAAAAATGGACAAATGCTAATATTTCACATTGAACACAGGACCTGAACATAATTATTTTTTGACTTTTTTTTTAACCTCAAGAGTCTAGCAGCTGAAGAATCTGAGCTACGATTCCGACAATTAACAAAAGAGTACCAGGCTCTCCAAAGAGCCTATGCCCTCTTGCAGGAGCAGACTGGAGGCATCATTGATGCTGAAAGAGAAGCCAAGGTTAGTGTACATCTGGGAGAGTGCCCTGAATAGGCTTGCGACAGTCATAGCATAAAAGTATTGCAGACATAAAAGTACCAATAGGGTAGCATTCTCTGTACCCTTCTCTCCACTGCAGTTTTGAACTGCTTTATCTTTTATGTCAACAAACCTTGGATCTAGAGACATTAGAACCAGCTTAGAGCGATGCTTTTGTTCCTTTAAAGATAGGTGAGTACATAGTTCTTATTTTTGCTATTTGAAAACTTATATTTTCAAAGCTAAACAATGTTGAATTTTGGTAATCCATGTTTTTTAGTTTCTTGCTTAATAAAAAAGAAAACTTTTATCTTTCAAAAGCAATGGGTAGCCAGTTCTTTTTCTTAGTTAATAAGTGCACAGCATTACATTGACAGCTTACTGAGAATTGTCACTAACAATATCTCACTTAACCCTTGTGCCAGCCCCCTAAGGTGGGTATTTTATAAAAGAGGAATTTGAGGCTCAGAGAGGTTAATTGAATTGCCCCAGATCACACAGCTAATAAGTGCAAAACTGGGATTCCAAGTCATATCATACTGGGTCAGTTGTTTTTTCCATTATGTTGCAACTGCCTCTCATAAGTCTGTTTTTTTAAAAAGCCACATACAGTACTAATACTTGACATTTATTGAGTCGTTGCTGTGTTTTAGGCATTGTACTGAGTACTTTATATGCATTATCTCATGTAATCCTAAAACAACTCTATGAGTTAGATGCTATTATTAACTCCTTTTTACAGGAGAGGAAATAGTAGCCTAGTAGAAGTTAAATGTAGCTTAGTTAGGTTAAAACCAGGGTATGTAGCTTAGATGAAAGCTAGGATATGAACCTCGTCCTTCTGAGTTCAGTCATAACCACTATGCCATAACTTCCTTATAGGTTAGTTTACTTGGGGCAAGAAAGAGTGTGACCATCCAGTGATTTTATCCTACTTCCTAATTAGAAGGTCTACAATGTACTGAGGAGTGTTGTAGGAACTACTGTTAGTTGGTTAGTGGGAAAGGATAGATATTATAGCTGTATTTTTAAATGGTAGCATACATACATACATGCACATACACATACATAGAGAGCAAACATTAAAGAAAACCCACTGTGATTTGGAATAGACACGTAAACAATCATTAGGAAGGGATGTGTGTGTGTGTGCTTTCATGTCTGTGCCCTAATACTATAAGAGTTGTGGATTCCTTTATCAGTATTTACTACCCATTCTTAGCAGCGTAGGATTGGTCAATTGAAATAATAGCATATGCCTTGTTTTTTGGAGAGGTGACGACATAGAACCCAGTTCTCTTTCTCTAGTCTCATTCTCCCATCAAAATACAGGTTTAGCATTGTTTATGGCCATTAAAGTAAGACAACTTAACTATTCTGAGCAAAATAGTCTAAAACAAATCAAGATGTTGGGAAAAGAGTAGTAGAGTAAATTCAAAGAAAGTAGAAGTGCAAAAATAGTATAGATGAAAAAGTATCAGTGAAAACAGAAGACCTAATCACTTCAAGACAAGGAAAAAAAATAGGTTATACTCAACACCCATTCAAAGTTAAAATAATTCTTTTTTTTTTTTTTTTCCGGCTGCGTTGGGTCTTCGTTGTGGTTCACGGGCTTCTCATTGTGGTGGCTTCTAGTTGCAGAGCACGGGCTCTAGGCACACGGGCTTCAGTAGTTGTGACACACAGGCTTAGTTGCTCCGAGGCATGTGGGATCTTCCCGGACCAGGGATTGAACTCATGTCACCTGCATTGGCAGGTGGATTCTTAACCACTGCGCCAACAAAGTTAAATTAATTCTTAGCAAACGAAGCTTGGAATTTTTTAACCTGATAAAGAAGCTAACACTAAATATAACACTTAACAGTCCAAAGAAATATTCTCCTCACAGCGAATAATAAGAAAAGAATACTTATCATCACTGATTTTGTTCAACTTTGTTGAACCTATCCAGATCATAAGACAAGGAAAAAAAATATGTGTGACCAGAAAACAAAAAAAGCTATTTTTCACAGAAAGTAGGATCATATTAAGAGAGAATACAAGTGAATCTAAAAAATTACTAGACTAAATGAAGTAAGGTTGTTCCGTACAAATCAGTGTCCCAAACTGCTGATGTGCGTGCACACACACACAAAACACATGATAGATACATATGTACATACCTACATACATAGATTTGGATTTAGATTTAAATATAGGGCACAAAGTTGGCTTCAAAAGAACAGAAGGATTTTGGGGAGGCAAAATGGGAGAATGCTTTCCAGAAGCGGAAGTCGTTCAAATAAAGAGAGAAGCAGAGAGGTACAAGGCATATTTAGGAAACAAGGAGATCACCAGCAGGTAAGGGATGGACCCTGCATTGATAGTGGTGGGAAAAGATTGGAAATATAAGAGAAGTTCTCTAATCCTAAGCTAAACAGTTTGAATTTTAACCAGATGGTAAAGGGAGCCACTGAAAATTGTACATAGAGAATTTAGGTTGTAAAAATAGATAGAAAATATTCTTTGGTGATAGAAAATTCTTTTTTTTTTTTTCTCAATTGTTGAGTTCTAATCAAGGAACACGAGGGGAAGAAAAATGTTGAGTTGCCATTTTACGTACTGAGTTCTGGAATTCTGATTTCACTAGGCTCAAGAGCAACTCCAGGCAGAGGTGCTAAGGTATAAAGCCAAAATTGAAGATCTGGAAGCGACTCTGGCTCAGAAAGGGCAGGTAGGCATTTGGTTGCTCCCACTTCTGCAGATGCAGACAGTTCAAACTGACCTTCCTCTAGATCACCCTGTGCATGGGCCCATCCAGGACACGGCTTGGCTCTCCACAGTGACCTTTCTCAAACTGTGTCAGAATGTTCAACTCTCTGTTTCTGTCCCTGGTGTTTGGTTGGCCAGAGTGTGAACCCAGCTACAACAGTGAATGAGGCTGGGCAAGAGAGAGAATGCCAGAGGAAGAGGAGCCCTGTACACGTAGCCTAGAGTGGTCATGAGCTGCTAAGACCAAGACCCACCCCTCAAGCTGCATTCTTTGCCTCTATGCTACATTTATGGTTCTGCATTTTAATGTTTTCCATCCATATGTATCTAGCCTGTGTGCATTCTGACCCTTTTCACTTTTTGCCTGTGTGGTCACTTCTGAGTCCCCAGAAGGCTGGTCCTGGATTATTCAGACTTAAAAAGATAGGGATAGTGAGTGACAATAAAAAGGGGGTTCAATTTTCCCGGCAACTTTGGCCCCAGTGTCTTGGAATAAGGAGCAGGCTGGGGTGGATGTCATTTACCAGTCGTTGGCAGGCAAACAATCCAGGTGGAGAGAAGACGGCTCTGACAAAGTGGTTTGACGACACATGCTCTTTCATGCCACTCTGAAATGCTGACTGCGCGATATTCTTTGTCAAACAGGATTCACACTGGGTAGAAGATAAACAACTTTTCATTAAGAGAAACCAGGAGCTTTTAGAAAAGGTATGTGGGGCGCAACACCCTAGTGGGGCAGAGGAGAGAATGATGAGAGATCCAGGAGCAGCAGGGGGTCCTCTCAGGAGTGGCACAGGGGCTAGGGGACGGGGAGGCTTTTCTGGCGCTGTGCTCCCCTCTGCTGAGTGCCCAACTGCATCTCTGTCACTGCCATCACCATCAGTTGAGTGGCACGTGGTGTGCATGGCTCTGCGCTGGGCATTGTGCCGACTTGAAAGGATGTGATCCCTGAAACCTATTGATTTGTTACCCATATATATATACTGTATATGTACTGTACGTATATATATATTTACACACCCACACATGCACACATCCTATGTGGTTGTCCATCTACAAGAGCACCCTTTGAATAGGACCTGTTATTTTGTGCAAGGACATGCTGCAACCTAGCATAGAGTGTGTTCTTACTGTTAATTTTTTGCTAATGTTCGCTGCTTGTTTGTTTATTTTTTATGAAAGAACATTTCAAAAGATACATCCAGATCACAAAAGAGCATTTCCAGGAGGTTGGAACAAATCAAGATGCAAAGACTTGGTTTCGGCCCAATAGATAAAATTAGTTTGGGTTAGCTGAACATAGACTTTTGATTAGGGGCAGTGAAATACAACAGAGATCATTTTAAGTTCAAACGTGGCTTTTCCTTTGGTATTTCCCTTTGATGATGTGAAACGATTACAAAATAATCTCATATTATTCTTGACAGAAAGAGAATTTGAAAGCCCATTTGAAAAAGGGAAATAATTCTGTAGGGTGATGTAGAGTTATATAGAAATTATTTTAGGATTGTTTCTGCCAATATTCACTAGCCTTGACAAGTAATAAAAGTTAACTGCAACACCCTGGTAAGCATGAAAAGGTAAAGAAGACGCTTGTCCTCCCCTCCCTCTCGTCCTGTCTCACTTTCTACATGATGAGAGACAGAGCTGATGTATGGAAGGGGGGTGGGTGTTCCAGGATTGAGGACTGGTACTCTCAGAAAGGTTGCGGGTCCCTATAAAGAAACTTTATGGACATTAGCCCTGGTCTATGAATTGTAGCCACCTGTGAACCACTAATATTATGGCTAGTGCTCACCACCAGAGCCAGGCATCTCCCCAAATATCCCATCTCTGATGTCAATCCAAGATTCTAGGAAATAGTCAACTTCTAAAAACTTTCAAAAGTTTACTAGACCACAAAAATCTAGTGGAAAAAACTTGAGTTGGCTACATAAATTAATGTTACATAGTATCTCACTTTCCCCCATCTTTATTTTCTATAATTTTTCTATATCAGGAGACTATGAGAAAAAGAAGATTTTAGTAGTCTCCGAGATACCCAGTAATAAGTGTTATTACACTTATTTATCATCTAAAAAATAACTCCCATTATGTCTTCTTTCTGATTTTCTTTGGTCTTGATTTCTTTGGGCTAAAAGGGGAATTTTTTGAGCTCAGTCTTCTAAGAGTAAAAGAAAACCAAAGTGACAATAAAGCTAAACATTCTACTTCAAGTGTTTATCCTTGAGAAAGTAAGATTCACCCTACATTAAAAAGCCCCTGATTTTTTACTTCTAAATTCAAGATTTTAAACAGTTACTGTACAGAAGGCCCACCCACACAGCTAATATCGAAGGCAGCCCCAAACCTATTGCAAATCATGAAAATGTTCTGATCCCTTGTGGACATGGGCACTGTGTACAGGGCAAGGCAGGTTTGTACACAACTAACTTAATTCCATGCTTCATCAGGTTACACTAGATGTCCTACAGGAAAGCCCTATGGGAAAACAGAAGGGAGAGTTGTCACTTTGGATTAAGGAGCCAGGGGGAAGGCTCTTATGGTAGGAGACATCAAGGAAGTATAGGATTTCCTCATGTAGAAAAGGGAGTTGGGGAGCCCTTTTCAGGCAGAGGTGAGCACAGACAGAGCTCCTAGAGTAACCAGAACATAGGGTAGATCTGGGTTTCTAGATTCAAGTGTATGTGATCACATGTGAGTGTGTGTGTGTGTGTGTGTGTGTGTGTGTGTGTGTGTGTGTAGACATGACAGTGATAACACGTAAATCTGGTGAGCAGATTATTAAGGTTTTTGAATTCCATTGAAGACTTCAGCTTTATTTTGCATGTAACTGGAATTCAACAAATTTTTGTGTAGGATCAGAGCTGTTTTAAAAAAATATTTCTTCAACAACTTGTAACTCCAGAAATAAGAGGTGTCAGTCTCCATTATTTGCACCATTAAATCTAGTTCTTGGACACTGTCCCAGACAGCAAGGGACAGATTCAGTATTCATAGGGTCCCTAGACTTTATCTCAATGAATGGAGGCATCCTCCAGTATTTTCTTCTATGACCCGAAAAACTCAACCAAAGGATAACTAGAGGGAAAACCAAAGATTTAGTTTATTCACATCTACTTGGGACTTTTTTTCATGGTCTAGACGATTTATTCACCCTGTAAATGAATGCTGTCCATGCTTGCTTTGCAAAGTTGTAGATGCTTTTCGCAATGTCCACCTAACTTGAGGATTTACTTTATCAGATAGAAAAACAAGAGGCAGAAAATCACCGGCTCCAACAGGAACTGCAGGATGCCAGAGACCAGAATGAGCTGCTGGAGTTTCGAAATCTAGAGCTAGAAGTAAGGAAATGATGATAATGATAATAAAAATATTAACATGCACTGAACCCATTCTTTGTGTGAGGTACTAGCTTAAGCATTTCAGATACATACTCTCATTGGACCTCACAACCACAACCAAGATTTGACTGAGGTTAAATAACTTGCCCAAGTCCTGTGACTAGTACGTGGTGAAGCACTGATGCAACTCAGAATTGTCTGTTCAGATACTGTACTTTACAACACTGTTGCCTTTATGAACAAGGCTAATGAATAATTTTAAAATAATTTGAATAATATATTTCAAACTTTATCAATATTTCATTGCTTTTAAATAATCATTTCCATCCTTCATTGAATTCTGACTCAGGAAAATATTACTTCAAGAATTATATTTTAAAATGTACTATATACACAAATATTTTATTGGTAAACCCTTGAATCTGTAAGTAAACTTTTTATTCTGTAATGCGTTATGCAAAAGGCTAAGAAGCAAGGTAATTTGTTTTAGGAAATACTTTGTTTAACTTGACCAAGTTTCAGAGTCTTTGTTTTTAAGTAAAACATATCAATCAAATCAGATTTTGATTGTATCATGCAGAATCCGGCATAGGGTCTGGTTGAATGTGCATGATATGTAAAGGATAAGAAAATTTCCCATTTGATTTCTTTGTTATTTCGCCAACAATTTCTTCTTGAGGTTATTTTACATTAGGTTTGGATAAAGTTAGTAGTTGGTATGCTTCAGTGAAGAAGAGTTAGGTCATCTTTGGTAGCCCACAAATCTTACTAATAAAGCTTGAGTGGATTGAATATGCAGAAGACCATGAGCTGCCATAAAACTTCATGGTCAGAAGAACATTCTTTGTGATACGTGAAAGCTCTAAATATTCATGTAGTTTAAAATGGAACTCCACTTCCCACATTTCCTTGATCCAAAAATTTGCAAAACTGGCCGCGGAGTGGCTGGACCCATGAGCCATGGCCGCTGGGCCTGCGCGTCCGGAGCCTGTGCTCCGCGGTGGGAGAGGACACAGCAGTGAGAGGCCCGCATATCGCAAAAAAAAAAAAAAAATTTGCAAAACTGGATGACACCATGTTAAATTCTTCTCCCACATCTCTTAGTTGACTTATCAGTTCTTTTCCATTAAATTCAAGCATGAAGATCTTGAGTTCGATTTTTTTTTTTTTTTTTTTTTGCCAAATGGCATATTGATAAGCTGCTGAAATAGCATAGAGGCCACAGACAACTGGTTTAGTGATTAATCAGTTGTTGCTTTTTTTTTTTAATTCCCACATATTCTTCACTGTATTTCAAGGAAAGAGAGAGACGATCCCCTCCATTTAATCTGCAAATTCACCCATTCTCAGATGGTGTGAGTGCTCTACAGATCTACTGTATGAAAGAAGGTGTCAAGGTAGGCAGATGTTTCCCTGTGTATGTTGTAGACAGTAGAAAAACTGGGAATTGGAAAAGGGGAGGTTGTTTGTGACTGTTTTGTCTTTCGGTCACTGGTTGTCATTTTGATACAAACTATGTAGGAACTGAAAATAGTCACATCTATGGGAAAATCGACAGAACATACACAAAATAAATGTGTGACAGATGTATGAATGGTAACAGCAAAAAAAAACAAAAAACTAGGAAGCCATGATTATTTAGAACAGTAACATAAAGAGTGATACAGAATCAAAATATTAAGATAATTACCCTTGATTATCTGGAAGAAATATTAAATAAATTCAATATTTTAAGAAACATATCTCAAGGATGCCAGATGAAAAGGTATTTGTTGAGTCCCTTTGTTGTGCTGTTCTAATTGCTATGGAATTCATCATCTTGGAATTTCAGTATTAGAAGAAACCTTGAAATCATCTTGCCCACCATCTCTTTTGATATGGGTGTTTTAGGGAGGATTTCACTTTTGGAAGGCCTTGGGGATTATAACATGTTGCTCACTTAGACAAAATATAATTTCATCTTTAGTGATATTGGAATACATTTTAAATATTAAGGTCGAGTGGAGGTGGCTCCATCTCCTGGAAGATATATTGTCCCTCAATGTAACAGAATCACATAGTGACTGACTATTCCAGAGGTAAGGCTAGGAAGCCTCCCGCTCTTTCTGGTCTCTCCTTACCTTCTGCATGGCCCTTCCTGTTCCCACTCTGAGCCGCCAAATATACCTGCTTTAGTTGCCTTCTCTCTACCTCTGAGATTGAGCTAGACTTCTGTATTTCTGGCAGTAGGGATCTGCTAAACTGTTATCTGAACCTGAGTAAAAGGAGAACGTGGTACTAATGGGGGGGAAATTAGGTCGAAAATTGTGCTTCTTTGACTTCTGTCTTAAACCACTCTCACGTTGTTTAAACTTCTGGCCTTCCTGGGCTGCGTGAAAATTTGTAAACCAAAGCAGTTTTTTGATTCAACTCTAATTCAATGAGAAGCACTTTACTTTGTCTTTTCCTTAGATGTTTTGTTTTTAGATAAATCACAAACAACCTAATCAGTGCATGTAGTTTATATACAAGGGAACTCTTTTAAATGGAGTTCAGCTGCTTCAAATTGACTCAGGGACTATAATAAAAATCAGCTGTTTTCCATAGGATGGAATTAATGCTAAACACCTAAAAAATAGAACTGCTCTGTAGTTTTCTATGTGGCAGTCAAAATCTCAACCAGGTCAGAATTCCATTAATTAGAATGAAATTGGTTGGTTATTTAAATTTCTTTCTTGTTACTTTTCTTAATACTTGAAATCTACCACAGTTGAAACAATTTTCAACAATTATAAGAAAAAGAGTTACTGAGCAAATCCTGAGTCCTTAGTACATCCTAGATGCTTTCATGTACAATCTCTTTATCCTCAAATCAGCCTATGAAGAAAGTATTTATTTTGCAGTTGGCGAAATTGAAAATGCACTGTTAAGTAGTTTTCCCAGGTTCACACAGCTTATATGAAGCAAAGTGGAACTGTAAAACCAGCTGTGCCTGATTGAAAACGAACCAAGGAAGAGCAGGTCTCAAAATGTCCTCTCTAACTCAAGGTTCAGGCAGGCACTGATAGAATGGTAAGCCACGACTTGAATGAATCTCCTTGATTTTGCAGGATGTGAACATCCCTGATCTCATAAAGCAGCTTGATATCTTGGGTGATAACGGGGTAAGTCATGAATTGATTAAGTACAGTAAAGATATGCATTTGCCTAAAGAGAAGCAAGAAATACTTGCCAATGCATTACGTGTAAAACAGTAGCAAGTGAAGGGAACTATACTCAGTATTTTGTAATAACCTATAAGGGAAAAGAATCTGAAAATGTAGCTATACACATATATATGCATGTATATATGTAGTTATACATATATATGTGTATAACTAAAGCACTGTGCTGTACACCTGAAACTAACACAACATTGTAAATCAACTATACTTCAATTAAATAAATAAATAGAAAAAAGCAAAAAAATAATAGCAAGTGAGACAGCAGTTCACTTAAGAATGCGGCTTCTGGAAAAGAATCAGCAGTCTATCAAACCACTCAGCTAAGGGATTGTAAGGATCTCTGGAAGGTAGTGGCAGAAGTGGGAACTGGTAAGGTGCTTTTCATGCGCAGGTTTCAGGTTTGAATGCCAATGGAGTCTGCGCTGATTAAAGCTAATTACCTTCTGACTGTTGCTGGGAGGCATGGGGGTGAAATTAATCAGTCATGCAGTTGCAAATGCTGCTAAACAGTAGGGTTGGTGGCAGCCCCATAAAAATGCACTAGGAAACTATAATCCCTTTTCTTTCTAAAAACACCTTCCAGACAGGGTCAAGGCATATTAATTCAGTGGGAGGACCATTCATTGAGATACTAGATGAATGATGTATGTAGGTTGAAATAGTCACACTATTTTTTTTCCCTTGAAAAATTACCAAAGGAGAGAACAAAATCGATTAAATCACATCAAACTGCTGTGAAGAGATTACTCTTTATTTCATTTCTTTAATATCTTTATCGGAGTACAATTGCTTTACAATGGTGTGTTAGTTTCTGCTGTATAACAAAGTGAATCAGCTATACATATACATATATCCCCATATCTCCTCCCTCTTGCGTCTCCCTCCCACCCTCCCTATCCCACCCCTCTAGGTGGTCACAAAGCACTGAGCTGATCTCCCTGTGCTGTGTGGCTGCTTCCCACTATCTTTATTTCATTTTGGTTTCTGCTTTTCTTATGACTATTCATGCAGTATGCTTACCGTGAAACAAAATCAAGTCAGCACTAGAGATATAAAACCATCACATTTAATGTACTTTTTACAGCTTTTGAATGAACTCTTTGTTAGGAATTATTACTAAATAGAATAGGCCGTTTGTGAATGTTCTATGCATGCGTATGTGGCAGGCAAGTTAGGCAGTATCTTCTGATAGTATAAATGTCAAAAAGTGTTTTCAGCTTATTTTCTTTCTCCCCACCCCTTCAACCCCCACCACAGAATTTAAGAAATGAAGAGCAAGTGGCTATAATTCAGGCCAGCACTGTGCTGTCCCTGGCAGAAAAGGTAATAAATCATACTAACATTCAAATCATCTCAGTATCTGGCTTAACACTTGGGGTTGAAAGACAATCTCTTTGCACATGATTTTGCATTATTGAATACCTAATAACTATTTTATTCTTCAGGGTGATATAACCCAGATAGAATGAGAACACACAAAAGAAGAGTCTACACACTGATTTAGGGTGGGTGGATAATTCTTGCTTTGAAGTCTCTTAAAAATATAATTCTGTAAAAATGCAAAACCTGGATTACATTACTTAAGCCATCCTTACCAAGCTGGGAAACCAATAAAGAAGGGTTTTGTTAAGTGGTAAACTGGAGCATGGCTCTTTCTGTGGGCTTTTCCTTGGGTGTGTACCTACCAGTTATTCCAACTGATTCTGTAACTTGTGGTGGCTCCCTGCACCTTCATTTAGAAAGCCCAACCTGGGGACTGTCAGAAGAGCAACACTGCGCGTTCTCTCACCCCCTTGTGTCTAAACCTGGTAAATGCAAGAGAGAGAAAAAAGGAAAGAGCCAAGTGAAGAAACCTGGTAACTGGCTGTATTCAGGGCACCTTGAGAATCAGCACATAGTTGACAGTCATGTGTACATGGCTGGGTAAAGTAAGAACTTATGTACTATAAGTTCCTTGAGATGCTTTCTTAATTTCTAAATGCATAAAAAAGCATGTTGTAAATTAAATGAAACCATGAGCAAGCATTCACCTTGCTCCAGTCTGAAATGAGGGAATTCTACTGGTCAAATGACCCAGTTAAGTTACTCAAACAAAACAATGACATTTAAAAAAATGGCAGAGGGAGAGGGAAGAATTGCTATGAAATAAAAAGTTACTTAAGAAATATTGAAATGGTCCTTTTTTGCATCCTGATTCAAGCAAACCAAGTGTGAAACCAAGGACATTTTGCTGACAACTGGGGAAATTTTAATATGGACCAGGTATCAGATGACAAAAGGAATTAATATTAATTTTGCAAAGTGTGGAAATGGCCTTGTGGTTATGTTATTTCTTAAAAGACCTTAAGTGTTAGGGACACATACTGAAGTATTTCATGTGAAATATCTGGGATTTGCTCTTTTAAAAACTTCCACCCTTCACAATTTAATAACAGACCTTATCACTTTCCCTTTCCTCTTGTGATCAAATTAATAGCACCACATTGTCCCTAACATAGGTCTAGAATCCAGAATTTGGCAAGAGGGCCCCCTTGGAAATGGCCCTTACCTATTTCTCCAGCACCCCACTTCCTTCCTTGGTCACCAACAAAGGTCCAGCCATGCACAGATCCTTTTGGGGCTCCAGTCTCCTCTCTCCTCTCTTCTCTCTCCTCTCGCTCTCTGTCTCTCTATCACTCTATCTCTGTCTCTGTCTCTGTCTCTATCTACCTCTACGTATTTTCATCCCTTGGTCCTTTACACTGTTCCTTTTGTCTAGATTTTCTCTTCTTCCCTTTCTACCTTTGTCTGGCTAAATCTTAATCATTAGACCCTCCCATACATGGGGAAGCCTTCCTATTCACCCAAGCCCAGTTAGATCTTCTCACTCTGTGTTCCCACAGTGACCTGTGCTTCTGCTACCATGGCTTTTAGCAACGGTAATACAACCACACTTTTTTTTTTTTTTTTCTGTAGTTCACTAGACTCTACGCTCCACGAGGGCAACTCTGGAATCTGTTTTTCACTCTTTGTTTTCCTAGTTTTTCACACCAGAACATCTCATCCAGTTGGAGTCATGAAGGGCTATGATTCTTTATTGCAAGCTTTCCCTCAAGCTTCCTACTAAAAGCAGAAAGTACCCTATAGCACGTAGGAACTGTTCTAGTAACGCTTTGACGTATTAGTTCGTGCCTCCACTTACCTCCTTTGCAAAACAGGTGTGAGGGGTTTGGATTAAACAATCAAGGGGTGATGCCTATGCGCTTAGCACTGTGATTGAAAGTGAGGAATCAGCTGAGTAAGACACAAGCTTGTCCTTAAAATGCTCATGGTCTGTGCAATTGCCTTTTGTGCAAATCTTTGCAATTCATAAGCTAAAGTCACCGCCTCCCCCCATGTTTGGGATTCACAGATAAACATTTCTACCTCCAAGTAATTGTAAATATCATCTTGAACTTCCTGAGGCCACACATTTGAATTATCTCTCTACCATCTGAGAGTGTGACCTTTAGCCAGAGGTTGAGCCTAGACAAATTTCCAACAAGGAAATCCTATTGTGACTTCGTATTAAAAATAATAAGAGCAGTGACCTTATGTGAGGACATGTTACGGGCCACGGACTATGCTAAATACTGTCTGTGCATTATCTCATTGCTCCCCACAACCACCCTATATTCATCCACTATTTTCATTTTATCTGTGAGAAAACTGTGGCCTGGGCTATTCATTCCTCATCCTGCATCATCCACGTAGTCAGAGTCGGGAGCCAACATACAAATCTATAGCTAAAGCCCATGACCGGACTACTTCACTTCACGGTTCTCTTAAAAACATAGTGTGGGATTTCCCTGGTAGCACGGTGGTTAAGACTCCGCATTCCCAATGCAGGGGGCCAGGGTTCGATCCCTGGTCAGGGAACTAGATCCCACATGCATACCGCAACTAAGGAGCCCACGAGCCACAAGTAAGAAGCCCGCCTGCTGCAACTAAGACCCAGCGCAACCAAATAAGTAAATATTAAAAAAGAAAAAACATGGTACACAAGAGAATTTGTTTCTCAATGGTAAATGGGCAGCAAGCAAGAGGAAGCATTTTAATAAAGCTTGATGGTACACAATTGCAATGTGAGGGTGTTTACAAGAAACCCATGACTTTGGACTGAAATTTGTTTCATGAGGGAAGCCATGTGTATGTACAAGAGCTGAGAGATTAGCACCTCTCCAGTCTCCACGGCCTTTTTTCTTTCCCCATGTTCCTTACAGCCAAGGGGCTGTTGGATATGGTGGCCCCTTGTGAATACCAAGGCTTTAGTATATAGAAAAATGCTCAGCACACCACATAATTTATCACAAACAAACTAAGAAGAAATAGTTGGTAGTGAGGCAAATTTCTAACAGTGTGGAAGTACAAAAATGAATGTTAACCAAAAACAAGAATGTATTGGTTACCTGGTACGTGCAGTACACTGTCAGTAGGACCTTAGGTTTATTACATCCTTTAATCTTCACATTATTATTAATCGCATTTCACAGATAAGAAAGTTGAGGCTTAGAGAAACCAGGTAACATTTCAAGGCCACATAGCCATGAAAAGCTAAGATTGGGATTAGACCCAAGGTAGTCGGCCTCTAGGACCCACACACTTAATTATTTGCCCAATTGCCTCCCTGAGGGATAAGCTTATGGTTAACTTGATGGAGACCCATTATAACAATTTATTCTCTGAAACCATATATGTGGTAGGCTCACACTATATTATTCAAAGTCTAAATTCATTCAGGGTATTGATCTGTGCTAATATCAACACCATCTAACAGAATGATATATTCTAAGTGTTAGGAAAGATAAGTTCTTTCTGTGTGATTTAAAATTTGTCTCCACTCAACAAAAATGATTCCTCAACATTTAGCTGTAATCAGTGTCATATACTGAAAAAAATGCCATTTCTCCAGACTCACCTGGCCTTCTTTCTTTCATCATGCTCCCTCCAATCATGGAGAATAGACATACCTTCTGCTTGGAACTTGCCCCTCACCTTTGCTTAGTCATCTCTGACTCATTCCTTACACCCAGTGCAATTGTCATTTCCAAGAAAGCCTCCCATGGTGTCCTCCAATGAGGGCAAAACATGTGTTGGTCTTATTCACCATCACAGCCCTAGTACCTAGCACATTGCCTCACACATGGTAGATATCAATGAAGGCTTTCGTTGAATGAAGAATGAATGAATGAGTGGAAATTTATAAACTTGTTTCTGAGCTAAGAGTTAAAATGTACCAAGTTTTCACTCCAGTTCTTAGTCTGCTTCCTGAGATATAAGGGGAAGAGACACTAAGCAGCTCAGGAGGCAGCACCATTTACACCATGTCAAGCAATCATGTCAAACACTTGTGTCTGGTTTACCCCTTAGTGGATCCAGCAAATTGAAGGAGCAGAGGCTGCCCTACACCAGAAAATGATGGAATTGGAAAGTGACATGGTGAGTAAAAATGGGATGTCAGAAAACAAAAGAAAAATTGACAAGACAAATGGAAAACAACTGTTTTCTAGCAGTTTTGTCTGGCACGGATGGAAGTTTGTAGCCTTGCCATTATTTTGTGTATAGACTGTGAAACAGAATGCCCAGAAGTACCCCACAATTTCAAGTTATAGCCTCCAGAAATATCATGTTGTAATTTTGTAGTATTTCCAGAACTAATGCTGAAGAAAATCCAGTTAGGTGTTTTCTTTCTTAGGCTAAATAATTTTTCCACCAAATTGACAGAAATGATGGGTGTAACTTTGGTATTAAAAATCCCCAAGCCACCTCACTCCCATTAAGATGGCTACTATCAAAAAAACCCAACAAAAATCAGAAAATAACAAGTGATGATGAAGATGTGGAGAAACTGGAACCCTGTGCAGTGTTGGTGGGAATGTAAAATGGTGCAGCTGCTATGGAAAACCGTATGGTTAGTGGTTGCTCAAAAAATTCAAAATAGAATTTCCATATGATACAGCAACACCACTTCTGGGAGTACACCCAAAATAACTGAAAGCGGGCTCTTGAAGAGAGATTTGTACACCTGTGTTCAAAGCAGCATTATTCTCTATAGCTTAAACATGGAAGCAACCCAAGTGTCTGTCAATGGATAAGCAAAATGTGGTATATCCATCTATGGAATATTATTCAGCCTCTAAAGAGTAAGGACATTATGACACATGCTATGACATGGATGAACTTTGAGGACATTATGCTAAATGAAATAAGCCAGTCACGAAAAGACAAATACTGTGTGATTCTACTAATATAGGGTACCTACAGTAGTCATATTCATAGAAACAGAAAGCAAAATGCTGGTTCTCAGGAGCTAAGAGGAGGAAATGGGGAGTTACTGTTTAATAGGTACAGAGTTTCAGTTTTGCAAGATGAAAAGAGTTCTGGAGATTGGTCTCATAACACTGTGAATATACTTAACACTACTGAAGATAAGAAAGTTTGTGTGAAACTTTTCTGTGAAACTTTCTTATCTGTGAATATACTTAACACTACTTAAAAACGGTTACGATTATAAATTTTACGTTGTGTGTAGTTTGCCACTATTAGCTTTTGTTTTTTAAATCCCCAGGCCTGGGAATTGGTCATTTTTAACTTACAGCAATACATAGACTTTTTTTTAACAGTACGGTCATTACTGTTATCATTATTACTAAAAGTCAGGTAGTGATTCCTATCAGGTTAGGGAATCCTATCGTAAGAACAAGTTGAATTTACATAGCATGTGACAGCTTACAAATCATTAGCTCATATTTTACACGGGACTTACATTTTACCAACAGGTTAGGCTGTAAAGTCAAAACATATAACAAGAACTGTTTATATTCAAAATACCCTTGAACTCTTTAAATGCACAAACATTAATTAAGCAATCAGCTTGTTACACTGTTCTAGGCACTGGAGCTCAGAGGTAATTAGGAAAGTCACTAGCAAAATCGCATGCAGACATATCCTCTCTCAAAAGTTGAGGCAATCAAGTTTACCTTCAGTGTTGGACGAGGCCCTTGTTCCTTGTTAAGCATACAGGGAAAGAATGGACTTGTGCTTGGAGCTATGTTCTATACAAAGATACATTTTTTAATGCCAATGGCAAGATGCTCACAATATGAGAGCCACACAAAAACTGAGGACAAGCAAGGGAACATCAGATTTACGTTTCCCAGCTCACTCTGGCTTTGCAGCAAGAGCAGACACTCACTCATTAAGTGGCACTGTGGGTGGAATTGCCTCCACTCTCTTTTTTTTGTTCTTTCTTTTTAAAATAAAATTTATTTTAAATTGTGGTAGAAAAACATACAGCATGCAATTTGCCATCCTAAATTATTTATTTGTTTATTTAGGACACAACAGGGTCCAAGTTCCCTGACCAGGGATCAAACCTATGCCCCCTGCAGTGAGAGCACAGAGTCCTAACCACTGGACCACCAGGGAAGTCCCCCATGACTCTTCTTAAAGCAGATGCCCACCCCCAACCCCCTGCCTCCACCACCCCTTCATAAGTCTTAGCGAGACAGGCAGATGGATAAATTGGTCAGTTAGTTGGTATGTGGATGGAGCAATATGTGTGGTTAACTTTGTGCCCATTCTCTAAATTATCTTTGTGTCTGCTAATGATACACAGATGAGTTTGAATAAATTGTTTTTTACTATACAACTTTGCTCTATTACATTTCATGACATTCTTACAAAAATATACTATCCCAGTATATTTACACAGATATATTTATTAGCATCTATAGCATTTATCTTGTCAGAAGTCTACCCTTAGGGACTTACCTGGCGGTCCAGTGGTTAAGACTCCGTGCTTCCACAGCAGGGGGCATGTGTTCGATCCCTGGTCGGGGAACTAAGATCCCACATGTCGTGCAGTGAGGCCAAAAAACAAACCAACAAACAAACAAACAAAAATCTATCCTTAATGACATACTCTTAAATTGGTATAAAAAATCCTTTAAGACATTCCATGTGGATTGTTTGTTATATATTTTTTCTTCTTTCCATTGGTTTGTACATTCCCTGTGTGAAACTATAAAAGTTGAACTATTTCCCTAAAAGACAAAATCTGTGACCCTACAAATACTAGTGATTTGTCTTACAGTAGAATTAGAGAAAACGCTAATCAATACAATTTATATATCACTTTCTCATTAACTAAGCTGACTCTATCTATTAATGTCGCCCTTTTTTCTAGGAACAATTCTGCAAAATCAAAGGCTATCTGGAAGAAGAACTAGACTACAGGAAACAAGCTCTCGACCAAGCATATATGGTAGGTACAACAAGCATTGGAGACACTCCGAGTGTTTACGATTACATGCTCTGGAGTAAAGCATCCTGTGTAATTTGTCATGTCATGTATTTGAATAGACCACAACGTGCAGCTCATTTATTCAGAGGTTTCCAGTTCTCATTCTAGAACAAATATATCTCTAGTTCTTTGCTGTTACAATACTCTTATAATAGTTAATAAATATTTCATTATACTTGATTTTTTAAAAAATTGAATTGTGTTGTTAAATAATATTTAAATGAACAACAGATTGGATGGCAATGTAGATTAAAGAGAAATTTTATTAAATCAAATCTGATTGTTGGGGAGCCTAGTCTAGGGATAGAATAATGATGTATTTAATGTGATACATATTTTTAATTCATTTATTTCTGACAACAACCCTAAGAGGTATAGGGAATATTATTATTTATATATTACATATGAGAAAATGAAGGCTTAGAGAGAGAAAGAACTTGGCCCAGCTTGGTACACAAGTAGGTAGTGTTTAGATCTGACTCCAGACATTGTGGCCTTAACTACCATCATCCAGCCACAGTAAGAATATATGGGTATGTATAAAATGGATAACTAATAAGAACCTCCTATATAAAAAAATAAATAAAATTTAAAAATTAAAAAAAAGAATATATGGGGAAATGGGCTGTGCCTTTTTCTCTCCTCCAGAAGATTGTGCTGAAGGAGGAGCACATTTGATCCACCCCCCGAACCAAATTCATAAAGCATCATTCCTAATATTGGACTACAGCTTGCACTTCTTCTCTCCGTGTGGACACCACCCTGCCCCCCACCGTAATACACTGTAATGACTCAAGAGAAAAAGAGGAACATTTTGAGGAGTTGCTAGTAGAGGTTTTTATAATGCTTTCCTGGAAGCAGCCTGAGTCACTTTTGGGAAAAGAGTGAAGCACTTAGCCCCTGCTTATATCAAAGATGAATTAGTACTCCCCACCCAAGATGAATAAGAGATTCAGAGCACTGACTGATGGGGAAAGGAGAGGATGAGTATTGGCCGCTGATTAGAGAATAAAGAAGGAGGTAATTTTTCCCTCCCTTCCTATCCTTTTAGCCTTGCCTTCTCTACCTACACACGGTAAGATTAAACTGCATGTGTGTGTGTTCCAGGACTGAAGACTCATTCAGATAATTATTAATATATTTAACTTTTAAGAGATGAGATCTGCTTAGTCCAAGACAGGAGCCTGGAGAACATCCCTCACCAGGGCGTGTCCTTTCACCTATGTCAGAGTCACAGGGGATAAGATGATAGATTTTGGTAACTGTATCTGAAGCATGTGAAAGAAAAGGAAACTGGGATATAAGAAGCAGTAGACTCTTCATCTAAAAAAGAAAAGCCTCAAGGAAGCATTTTATAGCTAGAGCAACTATAAATCTCAGAGTATTAAAAAACAGACCAACTCCAAAGACTCTAGGCTATATTTCTCAATTTTTATTTTTATAAGAAAAAAATGGAGACTATAAAGCCATCTTCAGAGGTGTGTCATGTGGAAGAGAGGTGGCATTGTGTGTGTGAAATATCTCCAATTTCAAGTATTTTATTCCAACTTGGACCACTTTTCAATGCTTATTTCTAAAAATATGGCCACCACAATAGATGTCTTTAAATATCTGTCAAATGAAAGAGAGAACAAACTTATTTTCAGCTACATTTGAGAATAGAAGGATATACAGTTATTATAACAAAGTAAGGACTTCCTAAAAATGAAAAGTATGTGACATGGACAGGATCCCAAGAAAAAGAACAAACTCTCCATCATCGGAGTAGTTCACGTATTGGCTAGATGATCCTTATGGCATCTTATAAAGGGGATCATCAAAAGGATATTTAAGCTGGAGAAGCTTTTTTTTTTTTTAATTATTTATTTTTGGCTGAGTTGGGTCTTCATTGCTGCACGCAGGCTTTCTCTAGTTGTGGCGAGTGGGGGGCTACTCTTCGTTGCGGTGCGCAGGCTTCTTTCTTTTATATATAAATTTAGTTTATTTACTTATTTTTGGCTGTGTTGGGTCTACATTGCTGCGTGCGGGCTTTCTCTAGTTGTGGCGAGCGGGGGCTATTCTTCGTTGCGGTGCGCGGGCTTCTCATCGCGGTGGCTTCTCTTGTTGTGGAGCACAGGCTCTAGGCAAGCAGGCTTCAGTAGTTGTGGCACACGGGCTCAGTAGTTATGGCTCGTGGGCTCTAGAGCACAGGCTCAGTAGATGTGGCGCATAGGCTTAGTTGCTCTGTGGCATGTGGGACCTTCCCGGACCAGGGCTCGAACCCGTGTCCCCTGCACTGGCAGGCAGATTCTTAACCACTGCGCCACCAGGGAAGTCCCAGTGTGTGGGCTTCTCATGGCAGTGGCTTCTCTTGTTGCGGAGCACAGGCTCTGGAAGTGCGGGCTTCAATAGTTGTGGTGCACGGGGTCATTAGTTGTGGTGTGCAGGCTCAGTAGCTGTGGCGCACGGGCTTAGTTGTTCTTCGGCATGTGGGATCTTCTCAGACCAGGGATCAAACCCTTGTCCCCTGCACTGACAGACATTCTTAACCACTGCACCATCAGGATAGTCCCTAAGCTGGATAAGCTTTGAAATTTATTTTGTTGCTAGGATCCTGTGAGACTAAAATAATACATCCCTCCACATGTACACACGTGTACATTCACACACCACAGGTAAGATGCTAAATTCCAAGGTTTTCTAATTCTATTTGCCAGAGAATCCAGGAACTAGAAGCGACTTTGTACAATGCTCTGCAGCAAGAAACTGTTATCAAGTTTGGTGAATTATTAACTGAAAAACAGCAAGAGGAGCTGAGGACAGCAGTGGAAAAGTTACGGCGGCAGATGCTAAGGAAGAGCAGAGAGTACGACTGTCAGATTCTACAGGAGAGAATGGAGCTCTTACAGCAAGCCCATCAGGTGAGGATGTAGTCACTACATCTGTGTTGGGTGGTACTAAGAAAATGGGACCAAGTGCTCAGTACATAGTGTTGAGTATGAGTATGGAGAAGCCTGGGAGCTAGAAGCTATTTTCAAAGAGTAAAATAAGTAACTGTTGTTTTCCACCTACACTCAGAAACAAGACCATGGTTTTATAATGAATTAATCTGAAGAGAATTGGCACTTCAGAAGCACTGTGTCATGCTACTGTTTTTGCAACTACTTTGTCATGAAACACCCCTTGAATCTCATGGAGCCTGATTATGTCCCTTATGCTGGGAAGGGACTCTCTGGGACTCAGTCCAGGACACAGATAATGCTTCCCCGCTGTTACTCATCCCAGTCCATAACCTAGCCTGATCAAATAATCCGAAGAGGGTAAAAGGGAACAAGGACCTTTCTCTTTATTCCCAGAATAAACAGCAACAGCAACAAAGCATGGAAGCTGCCTCTTACTTACTGGCATGTGCTATATAGGTCAGGAACTAAACTAAGGGCTCTACTTCCATTGTTTCATTTAATCTTGGCAATAGCCCGCTACTGTAAGTATTCTCATTATCCCAGCTTAAGAGATCATGATACTGAAGAAAAGAGTGCTTAGGTGATTGGCCCAAGATGACAGAGAGTAAGCAACAAAGCCAGAATTACACCCCAGATCGGCCTGACTCCAAGGCCAGTGCACATAAACATTGCACTGTGCTGTCTTCTACAACTTGAATCATCTATAATTTATATGATTTATCTAGACCGGCAAGGCTCAAAATAAACACCCAATATTAACTTATAGCCAAAATTCTTAATTCCAACTATTTGTTCATGTCACAGATTGACAGGCAAAGACTAGGGTCCTGGTCAAAAAGCAGATTCTGAAATAATTCCAGAATTGAAAGTTCCAAACTAGGGTATTCGGTACTCATAAGCTGAAATGAGCAACTGGTACGAAATCCAGATGGGCTCTACGGGAGGTAAGAATCACGTGGTCATTAGAGATCAAGGTGAGTAGAAAAGGAACAGGGGTTATTTGTTGTGGATCTTTACAGGCTAACAAATTACCCAAGTTAACAGGGAACTCTGAAGCCATTTTGTCCCAGAGATGATAAACACATGCATGTTTGTTTCACTGGTTCTTGAGATTCTATCATAAAGGTTTGGATTTTGACTCTGAAGAGAGTTTTAAAGCTTTCAATAATAGACTGTGTGGTATCATTGCATTAATGCAGGCATTCTTCCCTTCTATAAGGGAATGAACATGTCCTCTGCATAAACTTCTCAGGCTGCAATAGCATTTAATTAATTTCAGCAAAGAAGGAGGTGTGTCATAGAACCGCAGAAGTGTTTATTTTTAAGATGGACAAATAGTTATCTAAATTTTTTTATGATTAAAGCCTTGTCAATGCTTTTGTGTCTCTTCAGTCAGCTAAGGTACTTCACTCCCAAAAGAGATGGTCCTGTTTGTTTTGTTTTAAGTTACCGAGTCTGAACTGTTAAGTACATTATATTTCTAAGCCTCAGAGAGTTTCATTGACATTTTCTGTCTCGCAAGCAGATGTTCATTAGAATATGCCTTTCCAGTTATTTCTTACTTTCCTTTCAATCAGTAGCTTTGATTTGAGAGAATTATTCCAGAAAGCATTGGCCAGGATTTGTCATATATAAGTTTATAATGGAGTCTAAATTCTAGAGCATATCACTAACCACTTATTAGACATTTCTGTTTGAATGTTTTAGAGTGAACTCAAATGAAACATACCTAAACGCACATTCTTATCCTTATTTCTCCCTTCTCTCCCCATCTGCCTGTCTTGGTTAGTAGAACTACCATATGTCAAAGCACTCAAGCTGAAAACCCTGGGGTCTCCCCTGTCCTTCTCCCCTTTTCTGATGTCATATTCTTCCTCAAAAGCCTCCATGACCCCAATTTCCAGTTGAGTCTAGTCGTGCTATCTCCAGGTCCTTCAGTAGCTGGCTACTCCTCCCCTAAAACCCAGATTTGAGACAATCTTCATAGCTTACCTTCCTCTCTGTTCATGCAGAACTCTTCCCGTACCCCTTAGGCCATGATTTCCCACCTCCAAGCCTTTGTTTTCCTGACTGCTCACCCCAAAATGTCGTTCAGAGTCTGCTGCACTTATCCAAATCTTCTCACTTTTCAGTTCAGATCCAGCTCTTCAGAATGCTGTCCCTGATGAACACAATGAACTACATACTACTGAAAAAATCGACATTCCATACCCTTTTCATACACTCACTCAGAACCATTTATTGAGGGCCTGCTTGTGCTGGGTGCTGGGAATGTGATGGTGGAGAAAGACATAAAGGTCATTGTTCTCATGTATCCTACCGATGAAGAGGGAAAAAGCGACAGTGCAAATGAGCAATAGCCAGGGCAATTTCAGAGAGTGGCAATAAGTGCTCTGAAGATGTGTGTGTGAGAGAGAGAGAGAGAGAGGGAGAGGGAGGGAGGGAGAGGGAGAGAATGAGAGTGAGTTTGGGAGTAGGATTAGCCACTCTAGACTGGCTGATCAGAGCAGGCCTCTCTGAAAATGTCGAAATCCCAAGAAATCAGCCACGCAAGGATTTTGGCGAGGTGTCCCAGAAGTTAGGGTCAGCAGGGGCTAAGTCTCTATCATGGGAATGTTTGGAATATTTAAGGAGCAGAGAGAAGGCCAGTATGGCAGGGGCACATGGAGCCAAGGGAAGGTGGTTATGAGATGAATCTGGAGAGGTGAGACAGGCCAAGGTCATGCTGGGCCTTGAAGGAGTTTGCATTTTATTCTGAGAGCAACTTGGCTAACTGTCCCTCTCCCTCTTCCTCGCCCCCTTAAAACTCAAGGACTGCCGTGATCATTTCACATTCTAAGAGTTCACACTGGCTGCTATAGGTGGATGTAGGATGCACAAGATTAGAAGCAGGAAGAGCCGGCAGTAACCTCTCACACAGTCATGATGGGGGACTTGGTGTACTTAGTAGCAGTAGAGACCAAAAGTCGTAGAAAAGGGATCTATTTTGGATTCCATAGAGTTTACTGTGAGACTGGATGGCAGGCTGGCAAGCAGATGGGACGGAAAAAGACATAAAGCCCGCAGCACACAGTGTAGCTTACCTAACTCATTGAATAAATACGTATACGCAGCTTCTTTGTGCTAAACACTGTACTGGGTGTTAGAGGTTGGCGATGAAGTTGTGCATAGTTTCGCCATTGTTTACTTTTTCTGCTTAATCTGTTTGTCCCTGTGTTTTACATTTTTTCTCCCCATCTGGATGTGATAGTTCTTTGAGATCAGGAACTAATTGATGCCTTGCCTGTATTCTCCGTCACATCCAGCACAGTCCTGAACATGTGAGAAGGTGCCCAACAAGCACAGGCTTGGTGGCTGCATAGATGCCGTAGTAAGCTCATGATTTTATTGGTGTAGTGCTTGCCTCTACATCCAGCAGACATAAGAAGGAAGTTCTTGCACACTCAAGGTAGAAATAGCTAGCAAATTTATCCTTTCACTGTGTAGCTTTGGAGCATAAGCCGCACTATGGAAATACAAGCACACACATCACACACATTTATCATTCACTGTCACACACATCATGGTCACATAATTTCATGGTCCTTCTGACAAAACACACCCTCCTCTCCTGCACAAACCTCACCCTCTTTCCTTTAAAGCAGGATTTCCCAGTCTCTGCACTACTGACATTTGGGGCCTGATGATTCTTTATGGGGGTGGGGTGGGGGGGTGGAGACTGATCTGTGTACTGCAGGATGTTTAGCAGCATCTTTGGCCTCTACCCCTTAGGTGCTAGTTGCACCCCTTCCCCCACCTGTGACCAGTGATCACATGTGATTCAAAACTGTCCAGAAATTAGATAGTGGTGATGGTTGCACAACTTTGTGAATATACTAAAACCACTGAATATTACACTTTAAAATAAATTAACTAACTTTTTTAAATGTCCAGACATTGCCAGATGTCATCTGGGGTGCAAACTCACCCCCAGTTGAGAACCACTTTAGAGAGAGGAAGATATGATTTCCAAGTTCAACTGTTCTTTGTTCTAGCTTCCCTTTTGTCTCCCCACATTGCATTGTAAAACCTCTCCTTCTATATTATCACGTTGTTTAGCTTCCACTGTTTTCTTCTTAAACTCCAGTTCTCCATTTTCTAATTATTTCCAAAAGAGGCATTAAATTACAAGCTTGCCCTGTGTAACCCTGGACCATGAACATACAAGGCCTTTAGATTGCCAGAAGGAAATTTGAAGACTCTTTTCACTTATAAATTAGTCTATGTAATGTCAATTTCAAATCTGTGCTATTTAAATTACTGGAATTTTGTTATAGTTTACAGGTAATTTCAAAGACAGTCCTGGAACTTTTTTGTCTTCAGGATTACTTGTGTTATTCTTGTTATGTTTGGGGTTTTTTTCCCCTAGTTTATCAGTTCCTTCTTTTGAATTTTTTTGAAGTGGATTCGCTACCTTGTTTTGTGAAAATTGGTCAGTCCTGTTTCGTGAGGAAATTCCACCCTGAAACAGATTTGAAATAAGGTTGGAAAAAAAAAAAAGGTAGAACAGAAACCGATGGGATAGTTGCATTTGTGTGAGCCAGTTTTAGCCATTTTTTAATGAGGTAATGAACAACCAAAAACCTTAATCAAATGGTTTACAACAAAATTTGTTTCTTGCTCTCTAGTTCTGGGACATACAGCTGTCTCTACAAGGATGTGGCTTTCCCACATCTCACTCCCACTCACGTTCCACTGGCCAAAACAGGTCTCCTGACCAAGCCCAAGGACAGTGGGGTGAGAATCATGCCTCTCTCACAGGGAAGGGGTCTTCAGGGATAGATTGACCCAGAAGAGAAAGGGATGGCAAATATTTTTAAAATATAATCAGTGAAAATGATTTTCACTGTGAGTACGGGTAATTTTTGAAAAATGCAATAACCCACTGGGTATAGAAAAACGTATATGTGACATTTCCAGATGTTATGTTTTTATAAAAAGTTCTGTGTTTTAGGTTGGTGAATGATCTTCTTGTTTAACTTAACAGACTGAAAAGCTTCTTTTTCCCATCCCTTTCTTTTTCAGAGAATTCGTGACTTAGAAGATAAAACAGACATCCAGAAAAGACAGATAAAGGACTTAGAAGAAAAGGTACATGTGAAGTTCAATATGTATTTCAATCTTTATTTTTTAGATCAGACAATAATATTGTTTTCACTCACCGTGTTTCTTTCTTCTCAGCTATTGTGTATCTTGTGTAGGCAGGTATAGTTACAGCAAACGTAAACTCTGCCTGTAGTCAGGCACCAGGATTCTAGCAAAGCTTCTGCCTTCAGTTACATTTTTGCCTTTTGTGTTGATTCCTGTCCTTTTCTATCAGTGTTTTCTTTCCTCAGTTTTCCCTTTCCCATCTTCACTTCTTTGCCAAAAGTTTCTTCTGAGTTTTGTTACTCTACGTTCCTCTTCCTTTTTAAAATCTTTTTAGTCCCTTTTTAAAAAAGTCTTTCCCATTATTCATAAAAAGCCCTTCCTCCTTGTGCTGCAATTTCACCTCAATAATACATTCAGAAATTTAGATTGACACATGAAAACTATGCCCTCATGTCACTTCCCCAGTGGTCTGAGAGAGGAACTGCTTCTTCCAAGTCAGCCAACACTTTTGGCAGGGGTGGGGGTGAGGTAAAGAGGGCATTTGGAATTGTGTGTGTTCTGGGAGAAGGGAGAGGGCTAGCGCAGGGATGCTCCTTAGCTGCAGTGAGTTCAACAGTCTTGCATAACAAAGAATTATCCTGCCTGCGATGCCAGGGGCACCCTGCCAAGGAACACAGCAGGGATGGCAAGAGGTGTTCTATGGAGTTCCAGTCTCATTGACTGGAAGTAGCAGCCTGAATCCCTGTGTTGCGAAAAAGCATGGTTGTTTTGCAGTATCTCATGGGCACCCAAGAAGCAAATAGCAAACCACCTGCCATTTCTGAGATAGTGATTAGAATTTGGTTCATTCCAAATGGCTTTTATCGTTGCCCTTATGTGAGCTCAAAGGCCACTGGTAGGGTCCAGTAGCCAAACAATCAGCCACCTAGATTCTTATGTAGTCTGGGTCTTCATGTACTTATTTGAGCTTGGGTAAGTGACTTTACCCACTGTGTCTAAGCCATATCTATTCAATAGGGATGGTAACACTCACCCTCACCTCCTCTCATGGGTTCCATGAGGAAAAAAATGAGGTCACTTACATGAAAATTAGGAAATACTAAAAAAGTATAAGTCAAATTAAAGTATATTTTTTAAAATTTCCAAATGTAAAGTTACATATCTTATACAAAATTTTAAATTTGAATTTTCCTCTTTTCCAAACTGTGCTATTTAGTTCTTCAGGGTAAGAGTGTAGTAAACGAAAAGCTGCATCTAATTTCCCAGTGTTTGGCAGAAAGACCCATAGAAAGCAGGGGTTGTCCACAGTTTCCCTGGCTGTCAAAGGACACACCTGCTATCTTCCATTTTCCACGTATTTAAATGGCTACCCTTGGTCCTAGTCAGTCTCTCTGCTAATTTGTAAACAGTCCTGGGGTGGCTCAAGGAGGAAGCTGCCAGCTCTTCCCCAGAAACTTCGTTCAGTTCAGTCCTGAACTGAGGAAAAACAAACAAATAAAGGAATTTTCTAACATCTAGTCAGGTCACCACCCTAGCCAAATTAAATGTGAACTTTTCATTTTACAGGCCTGAACTTCCTAAATATTTATGATAATAGGTTAATGTAATTAACAGAAAATGACGATTATTTAGCTATCAAAGCAGCATATTCCGTATGTAGTACTAAACTAAGCCACTTCAAAAACAATCCAGTTGGTTTTTGATTAGAGGTTAGAATGACAGATGAGGTTTATAAAGTACCTTCTATTCACTTGACCTCAATTCTACTCATCCACAAGCATAGTGAAAAGGCTAAAGATCACTTATGTCAGGGATAGTCTTCATTCTTTCCCCTGGAGTACTTGAACACCTTCTCAGGGTACATACAGTATTCCTTCTTTGTTCCTAATTCCCATGCACACAGTGAGTATAAATCAGGTGATAAAAACAAACATAGCAAAATTGCTTCCCATGTGCCGCTCTTCACCATCCAAGGCACTTCCACATTCATCATCTCATTTGATGATGAATTATCATCATTCATTATAATTATTATTATAATAAATAATAATTATTATAATTAATTATAATTATCCTGAGAAACATACCACAGATATTATGTTCCCCTTTTATACAGATAATAAAACAAAGGCTCAGAGACATTAAACAACTTTCCCCAAATCATATAACCAGTCTATGGCAAATCAAGACCAGAGGTCAGGTATCCGACCCTAAGTGCCACAGCCTGCCTACCACATAGCATGGAATTTAGACTCTCATTGTAAATCAAGTGATGGGCGTCCCCTCATGCCCAGAGAGGTAGCTCTGACACCGGACCTTCTCATGGGAATAGTGGAAGCCTTCCATTCCTCTCCTCCATCCACTCCTGTTCCATGTGCCATCCTATTACTATCCATCTTCAAGGAATGGAAAAAAAAAAAGGACAGAGTTTCTGCTTTTCATAGTACTAGACCAGTCACTAATACATGGCTCTTCACACCATGTCTATAACTTGTTCATGCAATTTTGCCACAGGGAAGCAAGAGCCTTATAAGTATGGCATTAAAGGAAATATGCAAATAATATGCCCAATATGAGACTGCCATACAGGACCCTATTCAAAAATGTCATGACCAACAGAAGGCTCCTGAAGTGTGATAACAAGGCAAAAGACTTCATGACTCTGTAAATCACCGAGGAAATCAGTATTCGAAAAAACTGATCTGACCTATGACATTTTATAATTAGTATACAGTTGGTTTTCTACCAGTGCTACACAAGCATGTTTTCCATCCAAGTATCTGCTTCTCTGGTGAAGGTTCTTGGTGAAGAGAGAAATGTCGGACTCCATTTAACTTTTATGAGTCAAATAAGGAGAAATCTATCTCAGAAGCATGACAGCCTGGAGCGGCAGCATCCATTCACTGTGTGTAGTTACCTCTGATGAATAAGCATAGTTCATACCAGTAGGAGGACCACATATCCTCACTCAACCAGGACAGACCCAGGTTATACCTGTTGCCCTGATGTAATTACTAATACAATTCCATTTCCCTCTGAGGAGTGCCCCACTGTGGATAAGTGATCATATGTTTACCCTACAGATTAATACCTTAGTCCTAAAACCTAACACGTTAACCAAATAATGATAGCATTGAGTGATTGTGTACACTTTGATCATTTTTAATTTTTTAAATTACCCTCTCACTCATTAAAAATAGAGACAATAACATGTAATGGAGTAGGACTTGGAAGGTCTAACCTCTAGGCTTCACTATACCATCAGATTATAGGCAATTAGACTATTGATTAACTGCTCTGTGCTTATTTTTCTTACTTATAAAATTAGGAGCTTAGGCCGATGACCTGTTAAGACCCTCTCAGAGTTCTAAAATGTATCAGTCGATGTTAGTTAAACACCAGTTATTCATTGCATTGCTTTACCAGTGGATAAATAAAAGGTATGGTTTTTTGAAATAAAAGGTGTTTGGTGTATATATGAGAAATGGTCAGATTTGAGCAAAGTGGAAAAGCTGAGGTTTTGTACGACCTGAATGGCAGTACAGAAATTCAGATTTACATAATCTTCTTCTTTTTCTTCTGCAGTTTCTGTTTCTATTCTTGTTCTTCTCTCTTGCCTTTATTCTATGGCCTTGATGTCAAGGTGCCTCTTACAGGTAAGATTCCATTTAATTCTCAAAATGTGCTTCTAAGGGGTATTTGATAAGAAGGATGCTGCATATAGTTACTATGCCCATGTTTTTTTTAAAAAATACACTGGGTATTTAAATGCCATAAAATGAGAAATAGATCCAATCCGTTTGGGTGATTATTAAAGCAATGAAGCGACCGTGAAGCATGATGGAAATCAAGAATTTTTTTCTAGCTAACTGTCTTGCTTTGGGAAGTCATCATGTCTGTGGATCTGTGAATTCTCATTGTAGCCCCTCATTACACTGAAAGAGTCGTTTCTGTATCTGCAAAGTAAAAAAATATGAGTATGTTTTTAGTCTCTCTTCCAGGTTGAAAATTCTGCTTCTAACAAGTTAAAAATGACTGATTTTTTAACCCTTTCTCCCAGTCCCTCTTCATCAGGACTCAGGAAAAAAGACTGTTTAGGGAAATTGGATCTTGTTTTAAAATAAGATAGTTTTCAATGTCAATTTAGAAAAAAATGAAGACTCACTATTATTATATTATCAAGTCAATTTCTTATGAATACAAGTATAAATCATCTTAGACAGTGATTCCCAATGCTATTAAAGATACAGATTCCAAAGCCTTACCTCCGATTTAATGAAGCAGATTACTAGACGTGGGGATGAGACAGAGGGTGAGAGAGGTGGAGAGTAAAGATTGATCTATATTTTTAACAAGCATACCAGGTGATTCTGATGTCTACCCAGGTACAGAAACCACAAACCTTAACACCATTATTTAAAAATAAACAAGGGCTAGCTGCTATTCTAAATCTGTTTACCATGGTGTGTGTCCACTTTGGTTATCCTATTAAGTTATATTATGCAGGGATCTTTCGTGGACCTCACGTTACTTAACATTTTCTATAACAAGTTGAAAAATGGAAGAGAGACACTTTCTCTCTCTGTGGGTATCAACTCTGTTACCTGGATGTGAAACAGAAAAGCAAAAGTACTTTAACATGACCTGATACAAGGAAGGAGTGAAGCAGATATCCCCAGAAAGTTGTATCCTCATATACCCAACTCCCTGGCTTTATTCCTTCCTCCAAAAGATTTTCTTTTCAGACTGAAAATTATCCTCTGTCTGACAAGAAGGGTAGTAACCTTGCAGCACATAAAGAAGAGGACTTAGTTTCTTAAACTGAATGAGAATATCTAAAGAGAAATAGGTGAGATTCTCTAGGAAAGGATCAAAATGGCCAGAGCATGAGAAAACAAACAGCCCTCCCATCCCCCAAATAACAGTCAATCAATCAGTCAATCAATGAGGCAAATAAAGTTCATTGAGACACAAGTACTACATGGTAGCGTAGGGAAGAAAAATCAAACTTATACATAAATACTAGCTAGGAAATGAGTAGGCTTGGACATTAATATCAATAATGACTAACAATTACATGCTAGGTGCTGTTCTAAGCAATAGATACATTAATCCTCACAAAACCCCCTAGAAAGTATGTGTTGCTTTTATTTCTTTTTTTAAAAGTTGGAGAAACTACAGCATGTGATTCTCCCAAGACCATATAGCTACAGTGGGCAGGACTGGGATTTGTACCCAGACAGGCTCACGCCAGAGTCCACTTTTAACACCATTCTGCCTCACAAATGAAAGAGGGCCTTTCTCTCACATTTTGAGCATTATTTACATTCATATATATCAGCAATCAGAGGGGTCCTGTCTACAATCTGTGTACTACTACATAGCTCTTGGGTTTTGAAATTGCAATGTGCTCATCTCCATACCTTTTCCAATTTTTTGTAACTCCTCGAGGGATATACAAAATTTGATTTGCTTTTCCTCCAGAGGCGTGCGTGATTGACACTGAGGAATGGTCAAATGAAAAAATGCAATTATAATTAATAATAATAATATAGCCAATTAATGTGGCAGTGAATCTGGGTAGTAAAAATATGTAGAGGAAAAAGGCTGAGTAGAGTGTACAGCTTTGAAGTTAACTCTAGTGTTAAGTTTGAATCCTGCCATATACTAGCTATGTCATGGTAGGTTTAGACCAAGATTAGGTTTCCTATTCCATAAAATGGTTATAATTATATTAACTCCAGCATGGCATTATGTTGAAAGAATTAAATAAGATTATACATATAAAGGATTTGCCACATTGACTGGCACATGGTTCAGTAATCAGCAACTCTTAGCTATTATAAAAAAGAAAAAAAAGTTGACTATCACATTTACTGAGTTTGCAAATATACAAGTTTGAAAATAAAACCTCTAAGTACTGCCGAGTAGTTTACTACCTAAACCAAAAGGAGTAGTTACCTCTTCATCTCTTCTTTTCCGAGAATAATCTGGATTTCAATAATACAAGGGAATAAAACGTTACTGGAAAGTGATTAATGCCACTTATATGTCCAAAGCAGGCAAGAGAGAGGTAGGAGGAAGTAAGGAAGAAAAGTGCTTTCTTATTGGCGGGTAGTAAGAGCATGCTGCAAATAACCACAAAAATATTTTTCCTATTAAATTAAAGATTTATATTCTGCTCTAAACCTAAGACTAACTTAAATTGCATATAAAGATAGCCTCCTTAAAATGAAATGACTTATGCTTCTTTCCTTGTAGCAATTACCTAAGTCATTCTTGTCAGTGATGAACTAGAAGCTGCTGAAGGCTCCTAACTCCTTACTGCTTTCAGTGGTTGCTGACTAAATAACTCCGTTCACGCGTTATTGTGGGACTTTTACCTTAAGTAGGGGAACCCCACATAGTTTCAGGAGATACCATCTGCTCATGCATTCATTTTTTCCTTCCAGTTTTATTGTGATATTATTGACATACAACACTGTATAAGTTGAAGGTACACAGCATAATGATTTGACTTACATACATCGTGAAATGATTATCACAGTAAATTTAGTGAGCATCTACAGAATTAAAGAAATAGAAAAAAATTTTTTTCTTGTGATGAGAACTCTTAGAATTTACTCTCAACAACTTTTATATATAATATACAATCACATTAATTATATTTATCATGTTGTACATAATATCCCTAGAACTTATTTATCTTATAACTGGAAGTTTGTACCTTTTGATTGTGCATCCAGTACCTCTTCCCCCTACCCCTCGCCCCCAGTAATCACAAATCTGATCCCTTTTTCTATGAGTTTCTTTGCTTGTTTTTGAAGTATAATTGACCTATAACATTATGTTAGTTCCTGTTACACAACATAGTGATTCGATATTTCTGTACATTTCAAAATGACCACCACAATAAGTCTAGTTACAAGCTGCCATACAAAGATACTACAACTTATTGACTATATTCCCCACATTGTACATTTCATACCCAAGGCTCGTTTATGTTGCAGCTGGAAGTTTGTACCTCTTAATCTCCTTCATGTATTTCTTTCCCCCAAGTATTCTGTATTTTTATTCTAATAAATAGTGTACCACTAATTCTTCCATGTTAGACACTTACACAGGAAGGCAAAGGAAACAAGAAAATGAGAGGAGTGCAGAAATAGCTATCACCAGGTTAGTTGTTACATCCAGGTTACAATGACCATTGAAAATCCTCCTCTTCTGAGGAGGGATGGATTAGTGAAGAACAAAACAGAACCAGCTTTGTTCATTTTGAAGTTGGGAAGACCAGACAGAGCACAAGGTGAGCGTGATTCTTCATCCACATATTCTAGTTCATTTTTAATGATACTTCTCTGGTGTCAACCATGAATTTTTGAACTTGATAGCTCAATATTTTCGCTTCCTGTCTAGTAACATAAACCATGTTAAAAGGCACATAATATTGCGTTGTTGTTCTGATCCCAAAAAAACTTAACAATAAATGCTGTATTATAAAAACAGCCACAGCTGATTAGTTACAAATTCTCCATTAAAATATACGAATGTTTATTTCTTATTACATTTACATTTTTTTCAATCCCTCTTCCCACTAATGCCTATAGGTAACATGTGGAAAACAAATGGCAATTGACCAATATCTACAATATACGTTGTTTAAAATCGGAGAATTTTGCTCCTTGTTCTTTTATATTGGTAAAAGAAGTCCATTTGATGCAGCATTATATGCTAGCTAATCAGCCCTTCCTTTATGTAAACATATCCATTAGCCTTTATCTAGTCGTATTAAAATTGTTTCCCTATCCGTCTCACACATTAGACTGTTAGTAAAGCATAGGGTAGGGCCTATGCTGTATTCATCTTTGTATCTTCAGTGTGTACAACAGTGCCTTATATATACTTAGGTGCTGAATAAATTTTAAATTGACAGATGGACTGAAGGGCAGATGTATGAATGAATAACTAGCTGGGTAAATGAAGGTGAAAGCAGATTTGTGACCTGTTAGATCAGGGCCCTGGATAGCATAGTAATGTAACACCAAGATAACTATCCAGTTTGTTCTTTATATGTTGTTTGGAGAATAACTTAAAGAATGAGTGAACAGAGGAAAGAATACATCAATATATTCTCCCCCAGCTCCACAGGGGTGATATCTTACTTATTGGAGTCAGTGCTTCTCCTCAGACACTCTCATAACTCACTCTTCATACAGCAGCCCGAATGAGTTTTAGGAAACACCAATCTAATCATGCCCCCTTCCTGGGAAAACATCACCATTAGGGTCAAATCACGGTTCCTTAATGTGGCCAAAAAAGCCCTGTCTGATCTAACTACAGACTAACTGAGGCCTCGTGTTGTTCCAGGATTTCCCTTGATGAGCTATACTCCCTTCTGCCTACCACAGAGGTCTGCCCATTCAGCCCTTGTGTGCAGAGTAGAGTCAGTTCTCTATGTCCACAGGTTCCGCATTCTTGGATTAAACCAACTGTGGATGGAAAATATTCGGAAAAAAAAATTCCAGAAAGTTCCAAAAAAGCAAAACTTGAGTTTGCTGCATGCAGGCAACTAGTTACATAGCATTTCCATTGTATTAGGTATTGTAAGTAATCTCGAGGTGATTTAAAGTATATGGGAGAATGTGCATAGGTTATATGCAAATACCACACCACTTTATATAAGGGACTTGAGCATCCTTGGATTTTGGTGGGAGGTCCTGGAACCAATCCCTCATGGACACGGAGGAACAACTATACTTTTTGTGCTGCTTTATCTAGTGAACACCTTCTCACTCATCCTTCAGATCTCAGCTCACTTGTGATTCCCTCAGGGAAGTCTTCCTAGATTTCACTCCCAGTCAAATGTTATATGCATTTGGAGTTTTGGGTTTGGTTTTGTTTTGTTTTAATTACTGCCTCTCGCCTTCCTTGCATATAAAGTTCATGAGGGCAAAGACCATAGATGTTTTCTTTACTCTTGTATCTCAAATACCTAGACAGTGTCTAGCACATAGTTGACAATCAATAAATGCATTTTTAATGATAGTAATGATACTATAATAAGGAAGAGGACATCCTGTTTTGCAGTTGAAAAAGTACATTTCATGTCCATTATTTGATGTAATACTTACAACAGTTCTGGAAAATAGATACTATTATACCCCTCCAAACATTAATTTCCTAATTAAAAATTAGCAAGTAATAGCATCTACTATTTTTCTGAGAATTAAGTAATATTATATAAGTAAAGTAACCAATATAGTACCTAGCCCATAGAAAGGATCATTAAAAGCCAAGTTCCTAGGACACACCAAGCGTTCTGTTTTAGATCATGCATTCTGAGACGTGCTTCCCTCTACCTGGACCACATTTCCAACAGCACCATCAACTAGTTAATGTCCATTTGTCCTTCCCATCTCATTGTAAAATTACGGACTCAGGGAAGCCTTCCTTGATCCTCTAGCTTCAGTTAAGTTTCATTCAATATTTTTATCTTCTTTACTAGGATTCTCAAGGACCAATGATCTAACAATCCTCCATACCAGTTTCCTCATCTATAAAATGGAAGTAAGAATAACAGCTACCATTTATTGAATACTGTACGATAAGTTGTATATAAGGGTTGATAGATTGAAAAGTATTGGGAATGGCCCTTAGGGTCCCGGATGGTACAGTATAACTGGTTAGATGGTGGTACCCTTTACCATGAAAAGCATATGTGGAAGTCAGGAATAGGGCGTGATTGCTGTTCATGAGTTTTGGCTATTTGTCATAACCAGAGAACAGGAGTTAGCTACAGTTTGTTAATCAATGTGCCTCTAAGTACGTGGTCCATAAAGGATCTGAACCAACTTCTAACAGAAGACTCTAAAGAACAGGGAACATAAGTAGCCTATCCATTGATCTCGGCACATATTTGCTAAGTTTCTTCTGTGAACCGAGCAATGCAGCAGGTACTTGGATACTAGAGTCAGAAGTCAGAAATGACATCACTTCATTCATCAACTTAGAGTCTGGTGGCATGTCGTAAACTCTCAGAAGGGATGACTGCAGTCACTGTTTTACAGAGGAGGAAACTAAAGCTCAGCGCTGTAGAGCAATACATTCAAAAGAATCCCTGAGGTTTTGTAATATCCAGAAGGGCCTTCTGAATCAAAGATGGATTTGTATTTTATACAGTTTTAGTTATAGCATACTGACCTTTAGGTCATTGAAAATGGGTCATGTGTGGTGACGCATTGGTTACTACTTCAGTTATTCATAATGCCTGTTTGAATAAACCTGGCTTTGCTGTAGAAATCATAGTTCCTTTTATAGATACTCAATTTGCAGAAATTTAACATTCTGGGAGACTACCTATAAATCCATTTGTTTTTTAAAACCAACATGGTTTTACTCAAATGATGGGCTTTACTTCAGTTGTGATGGGGAGAAATGGTGCATATGTGCTTTGAAACAGAATTTAGGATTTATCTCTGAGGTTATATAAATTGAAAATTTGCAAGTAAAAGACTTTTATGTTACATATTTATTTTATATATAAAAACACACTGGGTGTGTGTGTGTGTATGTATATACATATATATTTATAGAGAGAGCGTGCACGCGCACACAGACACACACACACCTTAAAGCATCTTTTATACACATTCAGATTAGTTCTCTTCTTTACCAGGGATTATGGGAATCTTATAGGTGTAACGAGTTGTTTGAGGCTCTCATCTCAGTGGGATGTAAGTCTGAGTGCAATCTATTTTTTTTTAATAAATTTATTTATTTATTTTTGGCTGCGTTGGGTCTTCGTTGCTGCGTGTGGGCTTTCCCTAGTTGCGGTGAACGGGGGCTACTCTTCGTTGCGGTGCACGGGCTTCTCACTACGGTGGCTTCTCTTTGTTGCGAAGCACGGGCCCTAGGCTCGTGGGCTTCAGTAGTTGCAGCACACGGGCTCAGTAGTTGTGGCTCGCACCCTCTAGAGCCCAGGCTCAGTAGTTGTGGCGCACGGGCTTAGTTGCTCCGCGGCATGTGGGATCTTCCCGGACCAGGGCTCAAACCCGTGTCCCATGCATCGGCAGGCGGATTCTTAACCACTGCGCCACCAGGGAAGCCCTGCAATCTATTTTTATCAAAACAAGGCTTTCACTTATTTCCCTCTCTCATCCTTTAATTAAATCTTAGGTTGGTTCCCCAGTTTGTTTTCCCCAGTCATTTCCAGTTCTTGAAAGTCTAGCCTAATTTAAAAATTCAGCTTCAGTCTCTGCTTCATCTCATTTCTTCCCTTATCCCCATGGTGAAGGAGGTGCACGAGCTGGCTCTAAGAGGTCTCTTCCTCTGCCCTCTGCAAGGTTCAGCTCTTCTGGAGGGCAGGGAAGAGGAAGAGGGAAAATGATCCATGCCTCTCAACCCATGGGCAGTGGTTATGGCCCCCTCCCTGGTGGTTGAAGCTGTTTTTCTGGCTATTACTGACCAGTTCTTGTTGTATTTTCTATGAGAGGTGATGGGGCCATTTGGAGGGTCATATGTGTGAATTCTTTAGAAGCCCATTGCACTATCCCCTGCCTGGCTGGGGCCCAAGCCCTTCCACTGAGACTCTGGCTCTCGTCATTGGTGGTACTGGCCTCAGCTTCTTGTTGGGAAGGAAGTTACTGCCCCGTCTCGCCTTGCCATTCCTCTCCAGTTCTCTGCCTAGATAGACAAAGGAGGATGAGAAATAGAGGAGCATTGCTCTGTGTTTGAGCAATAGAACGCAAGTCTCCTTTGTGCCAGCACCGCCTTTTAGCACCCTCCCCTGCCTCCCACAGTACTTTCATCCCAGCCACTGCCGTTCCTTCCCACTGGTTCTCTTCTGTGACTCGGTCACTCTTTCATCTCAGTCTAATCTAGTCTTTGGAAGTAGACAAAGTGGCTCTGCAAATACAAGTTCGAAATATTTCGAACTCGCACCTATGGCACCTATGGCAGGAATTTCTTTGGCAAATCTCTAATTTGCCTCTGTATGGTGGACTGGAAGCATCCTTAAGGTACTACATGCCCCCTTTTCCACCACTTTGGATCTTGGTCACTGTTTCTGGAGTGCCAGTAAAATCCTGCTACAGAATTAGTGCCTTTACCTGATAGACGGGGAAATTAAGCCTTGGAGAATTTAAATGACTTTTCCATGGAAATCCCATTTTCTCCATCCATGCCATTCACATTCTAAAGGCCATGTCCTTAGGCAGCACATGGTAACATGTGCTCTGTGCCATTTTCTGGCTTTTATTGGAATAGCATATTATGTCCTAAACTTCTACCCAAGCAAAAACCCAGACACATGGACTTAAAGAGGAACAGAGCTAGGAGACTTGACTGGCATAGCCCAGGGAAATACCTTTTCAGAGATACTCTGAGACCAAACAGGAAATCTGTGTGGCAAAATTCCCAAGGAATCCTCAGGTCAGGGCCTTGGGGTAGAGACCATCTGCCATTAAACACAATTGTTGTGACATAAAAGTAAGTCACTGTAAAACTTAGATAGACCGGCTTTTAAAATAGTATCTTATGCTACTGACAAGGGCTTAATTTCCAAAATATACATACAGCTCATACAACTCAACAACAAAAAAACAAAGCGACCCAATCAAAAAAACGGGCAGAAGACCTAAATAGACATTTCTCCTTTCTCCAAAGAAGACATACAGATGGCCAATAGGCACATGAAAAGATGCTCATCATCGCTAATTATTAGAGAAATGAAAATCAAAACTACAATGAGGTGTCACCTCACACCAGTAAGAATGGCCATCATTAAAAAGTCTACAAATAACAAATGCTGGAAAGGGTGTGGAGAAAAAGGACTCCTCTTACACTATTAGTGGGAATTTAAATTGGTACAACCACTAGGGAAAACAGAATGAAAGTTCCTCAAAAAAATAAAAATAGAGTTGCTGTATGATCCAGCAAATTCAAAAATATAAATGCATCCCTATGTTCATAGCAGTACTATTTACAATAGCCAAGACATGGAAGCAACCTAAATGTCCATTGTCAAATGAATGGATAAAGAAGATGTGGTATATATATATATATATATATATATATATATATATATATATATATACACATACACACACACACACACAATGGAATATTACTCAGCCATCAAAGAAGAATGAAATAATGCCATTTGCAGCAACATGGATGGACCTAGAGATTATCATACCAAGCAAAGTAAGTCAGAAAGAGAAAGACAAATACCATATGGTATCACTTATACTTGGAATCTAAACATATCTATGAAACAGAAACGGACTCACAGATATAGAGAACAGACTTGTGTTTGCCAAGGGGGAGGGGTTTAAGGGAGGAAATGAATGTGAGTTTGGGATTATCAGAAGCAAACTATTATATACAGGATGGATAAACAACAAGGTCCTACTGTATAGCACAGTGAACAGTATTTAATATCTGTGACAAACCATAATGGAAAAGAATATGAGAAAGAATATATATATATGTATATATATATGTATATATGTATATATATATATGTATCTGAGTCACTTTGCTGTACAGAAGAAATTAGCACAACATTGTAAATCAACTATACTTCAATAAAATTTTTTAAAATACAATAAAATGAAAATAATATTTTAATTGAGCTTCTCAAGGCATTGGCTTAGAAGGTCCCAGAGAAGAAGGCAATAATGATAACAGCTAATATTTCAGGCCACTTATATGAGACAAGAACTGTTAATTGCTTTACATGCCTTACGTTGCAGTAACCCTTGAAATAGATACTTCTGTTCTCTCATTTTAAATTAAAGAAATTAAGCTTAGAGATTTTCTTTATATAACATGCACAAGATCATGCAGTTCCAAGAGGTGGTAAAAAATAAAAGATGGTTTTTTCTTTTAAAAAAAGAGTTTGTGCTTTTATTCCGTTTCAGCTATTGACAGAAGTGATGATTAAAGAATTTCTCCGTCTGTTTTACAGAGTAACCGAAAACACGGATAAGACCGCAGAAAAGCAGATACTTCTAAACCTTCAAAGATGGCAGAAATGTTTACAGCAGTGAAAGGGAGATCAAAAGCTTAGAACTATAATGTAGCCAGGACTACAACTGTGTATTTTAAAGCCATTATTCAAGGTTTCTTACTTGACAGTTCCTACATGACCCTGTTGAAAATCTACAATATATGCTGCATTTAATGAAACATGTATAGGTCAAACCAGAAGGAAAGAACTATAAACATAGATTGCGAGAAGAAAACAATTCAGCAATGGAAACAGTTTCAGCAGATCAAGCAAAGATGTGTCTTGGGCATGGAACCAAAGTTACAAAGAAACATTCTACCCCTGCTGTGCAGGGGATGTCATTTTAATGTAACACTACACCCCATGGAATCACTAGTCCTGAAATAAACATCATTTTAAAAAATCAAACAAAAAAATAAGGGTGGGTGGGGATTGAAGCACGAGGAATACCCATGAGGAGCTATTTACAATAAAATATTTCATTTGAAAAGTCTGGTTTCTTACTACAGGGATTTGCTTTTCTGTCTTTATTATTGTTTAAAACTCAGGAACTGAGACATCTGCAATTTGAGTGAGAAGAAAAGCAGTGTCTGGTTTGTTTTTCTGCAAACGGTGGAGCTTGTGGAATGCATTCCACACATGACAGATGAGAAGTGGATCACAGTGACCCTGACTAAACTGGCAACCAAAGTGAAAGACCCAGGCGAATGCAACACACGAAATAACAGCAGATGTTGATGCTTCCTTGGCCTTCTGTCACATCCGTGGTCCTCCATGAGCAACAAACTGATCTCATTCATATTGAAAATTAAGAAGATGATGCTCTAAATCACAAGCTCCCTGACTTAGTTCTGTTTAGAATGTCAACGACTATAGGGCCAGAGGCACCTCTGAATACTTCCATTTCCAAAATACTGGTCTTCAAATGGCTGCTTAAAATTGCCTGCAAATAACATGTTATGTGATTTGATACAAATAGAGGCGATAAGTAAACTTCTACCAACAGTTGAATTTACCACAGAGATGTGACTATTAAATGAAATTATGATTATTTTTAGAAGTATCCTGATATGCTTAGAGCATTCTGACCTCTTGTCATTTAGACTGATAACGTTTTTCTTTTTCCCCAGAGATCTGACAGCAACAAGGTAGCTCTACTTTTTTATATAAAAGTAACATTGTGTTACTGATAAGGTCATTTTCTACCAGAGACAATTAGAAGACTGGTACTTTCCTAGGTTATGTAATACTGAGTCTTGGATTCAGCTCTGAGAGCAAATAAATGTTCCTGAAAAACTAATTTTAGCCTCATTTACTGTAGATAACAAAACAGCCTCAATTTTTCAAATTGTCAGCGTTTTATTTACAGGGCTAGCATTCCCATGCATTAAGAATGTGTGTAGGGAACCAGAAACTCTTTCTGTGAAATGCTACACAAATTCTTCCATACATGGGTTCAGTATCTTATTCTTCAGTTTTAGCACTGGCATTTTCAAAGCCAGAACAATAACTGAAGAATGTACAAGAAAAGCTACAATGCGGGAATCCCACTTTTTGTTCTTATATTTACTGCTGACCCAGGTATCTTTGGCCCAGTCACTTAACCTCTCTGTGCCTCAGCTTCCTCGTCTGCAAAATGAGGTTAAAATGCTTTTTCATAAAGGTTTTTTGTTTGTTTGGTTTTTGAGTTTTTTTTGCAATTCTGGAATAAGAGGTGCTTGAAGTAGCACAAAGTGCTTTGTAATTATAATGACTGCTATATTTGACTTTCTTGTGTTGTTGAGAAAGAGTCCCCTGTGTAATAAAATAGTGCTTCAGTTTGGTTCAATCTAAGCACGGTAGCACTGAAGCTTTCCCATCAATTACTAGCAATAAAGATGGAGCGATCCAGAACCAGGATCCCTGATCACCTATAGTAAATAGATCATTCTCATGCTATTGAACAAGTTAGAAGAATGTGTAATTTCAATGATAAGCATTTTCTAGCTCTCCTTACTGTATATGCATGCCATAATACAAAACTCCACTTTTATCATAGGAGAGCCAGCCATGAAATTAAGGTTTGAAGTGAACTGAGAATATCACATAATTAGTCTAATTATCCCTTTCATTTGGAGGGGAGGTCTTGTGAGATGTCCTACTGGAAATATACAATATAACTATCCTTCTGCTGGATTCTTTGTTCAACTGGGTAGGTTCAATATTAAGTATGAATAGTACATGCATTGTGCAGGCAATATGAAAAAGGGTGCTACTACAGTTTGTGACCCAACACTTTCAAATCTCAGTCAGAACATATGGAAGAGGATAAATTACTCTCCCATATCTTAGACGACTTTTCCATTGGCCATTCCAGCGTGCATCTGAGCAAATTCATACCCCATCTGCTCCACCAAACCTACTTTCTTCCTCTTCATCTTGCTTTCCCCACCAAGAAACTTGTAGGCTAAATTTTATATCCAAGCACTGACTGGGGTTTGAACAATCAGAAATATTTATTAAAATAATGTAGTTTAATCATGTACCTTATCTGCTATAAATCTGATTGTATCACATACAAAATCATACAAGAGCGATGGCCATCTAAGCAGCTTTAGATGTGTTTACGGAAAATGCAAAAAAAAAAAAAACAAGGAGGGGGATTTAGCTTAAGATCCAAGAGAATAGCAAATTTCTCTAAGATTTTAAGGTAAAAGGTGATATTTTTACCGTACCTTACTCATGATCCTCAAAATTAACATATCTTGGGGTAGGGCTAACTATTTTGATAGGCACATTCTCTGTTATCCATTTCCACAATTATAAAAAGCATCAGCAAAATTGTACATGTGTGTTCCAGTCACTCATGGGTCCACAGAAATGGATCATATCTAAATGACTGCTTCCCTTGCATACTATGTTCAGCAAGCGTAAAAAGAGTGTCTCAGTAATGGAGAGGTTTATTGTGACTCCACTTCTTACAGAGATCAAATGATTCCCACTTGGGTCTTTAATATCTGCTTCAATTTCTACATCTTAACTATCCTGACATATTTGGCCAGTGGGTTAGCAGCAATCAGAACAGCATTCTTCAGAGTTCATTCTACTTAATTTTTCTTAACAAAGTCTTCATCTCTTGGAAAATAAACTTAACTGAAGATATTAAAAAGATAGTTTGAGATAAAATGAAAGTCCCAACTTAGCATGGCTATTGAGGACAGGAAAAGTTTCATGAGAAAGGAAAAAGAAATAGAAGACTGTATTTGACTATAAAACTAGAAAGCATCTATTAGTAAATTGTCTAACTTTTTTTAATGGCCACCCAAGTTTTGTTTTAGGTAACACTAGAATTTGCTAAAAATAACTATCAAATCCCTTTTAACTTACATCATATAAATGAAATTTTTGCCAATAGCAAGGTTTTTAGGGGTGGAAGAATAAATTTTGCTTTGATTTTTTTTTTCCATTTGTTAAAAAAACTGCTCATGTAGGTGGCATGGTTCTTCTAAAGGACAGAGATGATGTAGAAGGCTCATGGGTCATCACTGGAGTAGAATGAGGACATACGTTTTCCACTAGTAATAGAAGAAATAAAGTTTTGCCAAACAAATTTTTGCTACAGTATTTGAACTTACTGTTGTGGTTTTCCATATAAAATAAATCTCTGGCAAATTTGTTCCTTTTTGCCTATTTATTGTCAACTTTTTCTGTAAACCCATTGTATAATTCATGTGTTCAATGTCTTTGATGTAATTCATAAGTTCATTGTTTTAAAATGAAGCATGTCTTTTTAACCTGCCTAGGTTTTCATGGAAACTGTAAAAATAGTATTCATCTGTTTTGTGTTGATGCTAAATAACTGGATCATATGTGTTATATTACATCAAGATAGATGGGCAGCATAGATATTTTATTTTTAAAATATTTAATTGCATTTTTGATCTGTCAAAGAATGGTACAGTATATATATGTATACATATACATACATACATGAATGTGTATGTATATATTTATCTGCTATATTGAAAAAGTTCGATATAGCTTGAGAGATAGTCATCAAAGCAAATCTTAGATGACTGTTTATGTCATGAGTTAATGCTTCCAGGGTGGACCCAAGCCTCTCCTTAAGTGGACTTCTACTTTCTAAAGGGAAAAGAGTAGGTCAAAAGGTCTTGAGGGCCAAAAGCTTCCATTCTGTTCAACTGCCTTGTCATTTCTATATAATATATTGTCCTGAGACTGAACCTCAGGCATTGTGGCAGGAGGATTCAGACATAACAGAAGTTGGAGTTGATCCTCTGTGATCCCATTTCAGTACCAGGCAGAGCAGATTCACATTCCTTTGCTGCCTTTAGTTTGGCAGTTTAGTTCTTTCTAAATAAATCTTCTATCGTTAAGAGTACAAGACCAATGTTTAATCATAATTACTAAAGATATACTTCAAGGGGCAATGTGGCAAAAATAAAAGGACTATAATTTGCTATATTCAACCTAGTATATGAAACTCAGAGGTACAGGTGGTTGATTGGGTGAAGTTCCCTGTTTTTATCTTTCTGTTTGTGCATTGAGGTCTTTGAACCCATGCTTATATTTCCATCCTTGTGATATCAAAGTTCTGTAGGGTGGGAGTGCTGTAGATAAGCAACTTGGAGTCCAACTTTGCCTACAGTCAAGCCTCTACAAACTTCCTATAGTGTGGATGATGCAGTTTCCCAAAAGCAGCTCCCCAGCATCCCTTGATAACAGCAGTCACTTATATTTGATGGATAAGTCACAAAATGTGCCTATTTCCCCCCCCCATTAACCATAATAACTTCCCACAATGAGGCAGATCAAAATCCAAACACTTTTCTAAATATGTGATGTAGATATATACACATATACATTCTGTATATAGTATGATGGTTGTGAGCGCTTACTAAATGTGTACTTCTGTCCTAGGACTGAGGAACTGGGAAGGGGTTTTCTGATGCTGCTGGGTAACTCATGTTTTTGTTTAGCATCTGGTATCTGTGCTCTACCCCTGCTTGCCTGTCTCTTCTCTCTTTCCTCTACCTTCTGTCCATTACTACTATTCCCTGGTTTTGACTGAGGCAAAGAACTACTCATTGGTTTTCCAATTACCCAAGCCCATAAACTAGCCTTCTGGTGACGCCAGTGGTTTTTCTGGAAAGAGCAACAGAGTCCAGCACAATCTACAGTATTAATATTAGCCCAAAGTCACATATTTTTATCATCTAAAAATCTCATTCCGTAAAGGGTTTATGCCTGCTTGAACCTCCACGATACAGTTCTGCGGGGACTCAAGTACAAAGCCCGTGCATGGGAATACGTAATTCCCCAGACATCTACTGTTTTAATGCAGCCAGGGGGTCAATTTCTCAGAGTTCTCATTCAATCAACTGCTTCAGTTGGGGTTCTTTCTCTCCATCTCATTAGCATGACTCCATATATTGCTTCAGTGCTTGTTTATCAATGGAAGAAAAATATAAATTCACTGAGTTTCACCAGAATGATCCTCTGAAGTACACCAAACATGTACATGTACTGTATGTTATTACCGTAGAGATTGGAATCAACTTACTGTATGTAAAGTTTTATGAATGGTTATTTTATAATTTATGTATTTAATACAGGAATCAATGAGCTCTGGTGTTTTAGTTTATATAAAAATAAAACAAACTGCATTTTTAAAAACTTTATCTTGCATTGTCCATAGGTTTTTGTTTTGTTTTAACTCTTAATCTACTTTAGAAAAGCAGGGTGAGGGAAATCAGGGTTATCCGTATAATGTTGGGGAACAAACTCTACATCAAAGATGGTAAATAGGTTTCTTCTCATCTATCCACTCTGAATTTTTTATTGTACCTGCCAGGGGCACTATGGTGAGGAGTCCAAGGCACAATTTTCACTCATGAGGAGGGAACTATGGTCATTAGCATGCCTGCTCTGAGTATAGTTTGGGGAAGAATCTTGCCAGCTATTTGCCATTCTTATTCTAGCTATTCCTTTATCCACCTACCTTTTTTCTCTACCTTGTAGACCCACTAGATGTAACAAGTTAACAAGCATCTGTTACATGACCATCAATATGTGTCCATCCCAATGGCCTGGTATGAATGGGTCGACCCTCAAAGAGCTTACAGTTTATGGGGGAAACGACCCATGTATACGTGAAACAAATAACCAATATGGCACAATGTGAGGCATAATTTTATAGGTCACTATTGAGAATAATTAAAAATAATATTAGTCTTTGGGGGTGGGCTTGAAAAATCCATGCTAAGAATGGTTCTTAAGTTGCAACCTCTTATCTTTAGCAAAAAGTGTCACTCATCAAGTTAAAGTTCTGTTACCCGTTTATAGGAACCATCTCCTGTGTCACGTCAGATCCCTAAAACAGAGAATAAGACGTAACCCCAGCCCTCAAGACATCATGACTACGTTATCTGATGAAGACTTACAATTGCCTGAGTCTCTATGAGAAAGGTACCAAGCATATCAGCATGCCATGAAATAGGCAGTTATTGTTATGGATTCTGTCTAATGTTATAAATGAAAAGTTTTGATGAACTCCAGTTCTGGTGTATAACTCAAATATGCTAATCATGTCAACAGCTCAACTGACTTCTTCTAGCTCCAAAACAAAGTACCCTGGTGTCTTTTGGAGATATTAATGGGGGCACACTTCCTACCATAGCAAGTAATACATTACTTCCTATGGTAGGAAGTACCTACCATAATGGTAGGAAGTACCTACCATTAATGTACCTATTGGTACATTAATATGTACCAATATTAATGGAACACACTTCCTACCATAGTGCCAGTGGGACAGGTAAACATCCACTAGGTTCATACAAAGCCCACACAAAGGGACTCCTCCTATGGGCTCATGATACAGCTGTGCCTCTGACCTACAGGTGAGCAGCTTTCATAGGGGTGCAGATGTGTAGTCAAGTGCTTACCTACCCCATGGGTAAAGGTATGTGTCCAGTGACTGATAAAGAATGCTTACTTTATTTAAGCTACTTTGTATTTACATACGAAATGTCAGAGTGAATGATGAAGGCTTTTTTGCTCACTGAAAATGCTCCAAATAAAAATGTGTTTAACAAATACATTTTTGCATGCAGATGCACTTATAAATGTGAAAACATTGGTTTTGATCAATAGGCTCTATAACAAAGAGGCATTGGGAATCTGTGCCTGTATTCCTGTAAAAATATTGAGAACAAGGGCCACTACATCTATATCATCTTCATGAAGCTCCATATGACACTCTTTTTTAGAATTTAGAAGGAGAGGAGAAAACAAAACAACAGCCACTTCAAGAACTAGATTCTTCTTCCTTTATAATAAGAAATAAATAATTTATTATGTAAATCATTTTGCCCTGACTGCCTAGAAATGCATGAACAAATCTGAAATTTAATTATGGAATCTTGTCAATTATTTCTATTTTCTTTTTACTTTATTGATTTCACTCTTTTGCCTTTAATTTACTTTAGTTTTGCCTTTAATTTACATCACCTCAGATGTATTTTTGTACAGCCACAGGGTATAAATTCAATATTTTTTAAGTGCACTTTAAATATTCTTAGAGCTACTATAGGAAAGTATCAATATGTAGAAAAATATTCAAAATATGGAAGTAAAGCAAAATGATGAATATTTGTCTTTCTAATTTCATTTCAGAGTGGTTTCTAATATGTCAATTGAAAAGTCTTTTGACCCTGGGGAAATGCAGCAATTGATGAGAACCCCGTTGTTTTTACAGCCCTGTAAAGCTAGAAGCTAACTTGCAGAAAGTTGATAAGGTGAGACTTTTTTTTTTTCTGCATGATAAAAAAAAGAAAAACTCAAAGATTAGGCGTTTGTCCTATATGCAAATTAACCACTTTGGTTTCTAGCATACTGCTGTCTTTCACCGTACTTTGCCTCATTCTTCAAATCTTTCTTGAATCAGGTCAGTTATTCTACTGGTTTCTTTATTTAATGGAGTACATAAAACTTGGACACATGCTCATTAATTTTTATGAGAATGACATTTTTAACAATTTGAAAAGAGTGCTTTTTCAAGAGGCATTCTAAGGGATATAAGACAAGGTATGTTCCTTGCTCTCAATGAACTTCTGGTAAGATAAGGCACTTAAGTCCCCAAAACAATGAAATAGAAATCAATACAGGAGCGTTAAAAGCCATCATCTGCTAAGTATCCTGAGTTAATCTTTGAATCCAGACCTGTTCCCTCTCCTAGTTCCCCCAAGTCGGTGAGAGCTGTTAGACAGAATTCGGATAGATTCATGGGCTCAGTTCTCTCCTGCTTTTCCCTCACCCTCCACATCCAGTCCTTCACAAGTTCTACTGATTTTACTTCTCCCACCTGTCTTCTATTCTCCATCACTTCTATTAAGAGCTTCTCGCCTGAACCCTTGCAGCAGCTTCTTAGTTAAATTAACTGCTTCCACTTGTGTCCTCTTTATTTTTACCCTACGTGTTGTTTCCAGCTTGATTTAATGTCCAAATCATAGCAGCTTGTTCTCATCTTTAAAATTACTCCTTGCTTTCCCATGCCTACCTGGGGTTGACTCTCAAACGCTTATGGAACTAAACATGGGATTTGGGGCTGGGGTAAGACACTGCAGCCAACACAAGCCTGTTACTTTGTCTAACCCAGCTACAGGAAATAAGGCTCAGACTCTCAGCGTGGCCATTTATGTCCTGGATACCTCTTCTAAAACTTGAATATTCAGCTTAGCCATCGTCTTCCTCAAGAGTTGGACACAATATCCTTTGTTCTCCCAAAGCATTCTATGTGTACTCATCTTGTCATTTACCAGGTAATTAAAATTATTTGTTCTGTTCATTCCCACTTGTACCCCCAATTAAATCTGAGTTATTTGAGAGCAGAGAATATGCGTTTTTCAGTTTTCAATCTTCAGCAACTAATACATTTCCTAATACGTAGCACAGTCTCTGTGGAGGGAGTCCTTTTTCCATGTTTTTATTGAAGTAGACTTGATTTACAATATATTTCAGGTGTTCAACAGAGCTATTCAATATTTTTATAGATCATACTCCATTTAAAGTTATTAGAAAATATTGGCTATATTCCCTGTGCTGTACTTACATCCTTGTATCTTATTTATTTTATACCTAGTAATTTGTACCTCTAATCCCTTTCCCCTTTCTTGCCCCTCACCCATCCCTCTCCCCTCTTCTCACCACTAGCTTGTTCTCCATATCTGTGAGGCTGTTTCTGTTTTGTTATATTCATTTGTTTATTTTTTAGAGAAGTATCAGTTCTCATTTGGATGATAAAAAAGGCTCCACGAATGTGGAAATAGGTAAACTGGGTCATTGTTTGGAAATTTATTTTATTGTTGTTTCTGGGGTTTTGTTGGTTGGTTTTGTTATTATATAAGGGTTTTGCTATTTCTTCCTGTTGTTACCTTATTTTATATTTTGAACAATAATTTTGGTCCATAAACCAAAAGCTCTTCAGAAAACAGGCAAAAAGACTAACACATTCCCTACTCGTTTCCCTTATCCTTCAGGTTGAATTTCTCTATTCCCCTGTATTCTACCCTCTGACCACAGGAGGGGAGCATTTGTCTAGAAGTCCAGGAAAAAGTGTCAGCTCAAAGAAAATCCGAAGTTGATTTTATGGGGCATTTTGTGTCTCTTGATTTTGTGTTTCTCTTCCGCACGTCCATATGAAAGCAATAATCTAAATATAAACACTGTCTTGTCCACTTTTCTGGCATGGTTTTTCACCATCTTGGCTTTTTCAGTCTCTCCTTACTTCAGGGAAGCTGGGTTGTTGTCTTTACCCAGGCTGCAAATTCATTTGCAAACACAAAGGCTCAGGGAAACTTAAGAGACCAATTATAGCCTCAAAATATTCCAGACTCACTAAGATGCCAGACAAAAAGGGTCAAGGCAGTCCATCAGATTCACTCCCTAATTCTCCCCCTCCAAAGCAAGTCCTTCCCAGAGAACAGACAAGGGAAGGTATGTTATTGTGTCTAGAGTTTCTCTGTGTGAATGTACTTGAATTCTTTTAAATGGCAGTGTTATGTTTTAAATATCTTTGCCAAAACATATTATGTTTCCTAAAGGAATTTTTAAAGAAAAAATAGTGATTCATCCTTAAAAAATACCTCCCAAGAAGCACAAGAATGAAAAAAAAGCAATAATTTCTGATTGTTTGTACAAAACATTGACTAGATAAGCTTTTATTCTATTAGTCTGCCATTCTTAACCATAAATGACATTTTATATATCACTCTGTAATTGACAAAGGATCCCTGCTTCTTAGTGCTGGCATCTCCCCAGTTATATAGGGGCTGCTGTGGGAAAGATCACACAAGCCAGGTACTTCCATTTTATTTTAATTACTGATGGACATAAAGCAGAATCCCAATTATGTTGGTCTTTTCTCTTTCTGGCCTATTTTTCTTTCTACTCTGTTATGAGAGGGAATATGTGTTTGGAAGACAGACTGGGTCCCAGCCCTAGCTTTGCCACTAGATGTGTGTCACTGAGTTACTGAAACATTTGAAGCCTGCCTTTCCTTTTTTGTAAAATGGGATAACTAAGATAATTTCCCTTGTTAGGCTGTTGTGAGAGTTAAATGAGATATGTAGCAGGGTTAGTACCAAAAGTTTTAATGTGTGGCTGAGATACAAGGACTCGATCAACAGTAGGCTTCATAAGTCACATTTTAATTATTTGTAAAGTCTTCAGTTCACTATAAGTATAAAAGGATATAGTATAGAAGATCAATATAAAACCGTAAACTATGAAAGAATAGTATATGCATCCTACCCCAGACATTCCTGCCTTCACAATCCTTCCTGACTCCTGGCACTCTCTAACAAAGCCAAGCAATATGTATTCTGCCAGAGCATTGCAATATTACGTGAATACGCAGGCATTTATGTAGAGGACTAAGCAAAAATCTTACTCCTCAGGCTAGGGTTAATAGGCAGCAGAGGAGGAGCAAACAAGGGGCGGCGCAAACAAATCCTGGGCAAAATGTCAACATCAGGCATTACCGGGAAGCCTATGCAATAACCCTTGCAGTATCCCCTTGGCACCACAGGGGTCGCTATAAGGAACCGCTGTGGTCTGGGGTACCTCTGACTCAGACTACTGACAGTGAAGTTTTCATTTGAGCATTAACTATTTAATTTTTCATTTGTGTACATCACGAGAGTCATTTTTTTAAGACCCAGAAGAGACAAACATTTACTCATTCGTTGATTCCTTCGTTTGTTTCTTCAGTTTTCAACAAATTTTTATTGAACAGCTACCATGTCTCACTCATGCCTGTGTATGAAGGAGAATTACTGGTGTGTAAGTGACTTGCCTTTTGGCAGAACTAATAAAGAGCAGAGCCAAAATGTGGGTCAGATGATCCGACTCCAAGTTTAGTCAATTTTCCACTTAATTCATGTAATTAATGCATTGTATAATACATTATATAATCCTATATATTATACATAATTATATTAATATAATTATCAATATAGCTAACATATAATTAATTATATATTAAGTGAATAACAACATAACAATTGCTGAGCCCCTACCAAGTGTCAGAATTTTTTAATACATTTTTTTCATAGGCTGTATGGCTTCCAGAGTGGTCTTTTGAATCCCAGTCCTGTTCCCCATTTACTCTATGACCTTAATCAAGTTAATGAATGTCTCCGAGGCTCAATTTTCCCATCCATAAAATGGAGCTAATATAACGCACTTGGCGGGGTTATGGTAAGGATTAAATTTAAATAAAGTAAAATGAAACAGTATAAAAACAGACATAAAATGCACGGTACAGGGTAGGGTTCCAGTTCTTACTATTTGTGTTTTGAACAACTTTGCATTTACTAATGAGGAAACCAACACATAAAAGTTTGGTAACTTGCCCAAGTTTATTCAGCTAGTAAGTGGCCGAGTTAGGATTTGAACTCAGCTCTCACTTGAAAGCTTGTACTCTTTCCGCTCTGCTGTGCTGCCAGTGTGCTTTTTTGTCTCCAGTTAGTGGGTCATTGAGGTGAGAGAACATTTAATACTTCCCCACAGCGCCTGGGGAAGTATACATATAATAGTCGACACAAGTCTGTTAAGTGAGCAACATACTTAGACAAGGGGAGAAGACAGAATAGCAAAGTTTTGTTTTTGTTTCTACTGTTTTTCTGTCTACAAGTAATGTACTAAGGGTACCAGGAAACACAGCACACCTGTTGAATAACGATGAAAGGATACGGCCCTTCACTATATGAAAGCTTATGAATCCACTGTGATCTGCAAAGAATCCCTTTGCCTTTTGACCCCTTTTCAACTGGAAAGCAAGGTTCTCTTCCCATTTCCCATCCTCTGCCTCAACAGAAGGGACCACTGACTCCCCGCAGCCTACAGAGAAAAAGATGGGACTGGGGGAGCCAAGGCAGGGCTGACCCTGAGTGTGGATGACTCAACACTGCCTGCTTGGTGGGAATGGAGAGGGCACTCAAGACCCCACTGCTCCTTCTACTGCCTCTCTCTCTCACACACCCAAACATTCTCTTGGAGTTAAAAACGAATACATATTCCAGAAAGTCCCTGGGCAAAATGAAAGTGAGTTACCAAGAAAGGCCGTAATGAAGGTATTAGAATCCATTAACAGAAAATTCTTTTTTAGACTATCTAGCTGCCTAGTCTACAGCCCTGAGGAAAAAAGCATCATGAATGATAAGGAAACATCCTGCTGGGGAATAAGGTTTTACCGAGACCGAGTTGAGGAGACGTATATGCGGAAATTGGATCAGCCGAGACAAGCTGTCAGTGGCCAGGCAAACAGCGATGTGCTGGTCAGCGGCTCAAGCAAGAGAGGGCGAGCCTTGGTTTATACGCTTGAGAGATTTCTCTGAGGTAAATGCTTCCACCATGGCTGATTTCAAGCCACCAATGACAAAATTCCTGAATATTTAACAACTGGCCTTCAGGACTGTTATAAGCTCAAGCACATCCTGACCAGTCATTTTGAAAGGATGAGGTAACTTCCTGCCAATTGGTTACCATATGAACAATAATGTGCCTTTTTAAAGTAGGTATGTGTTTATCCCTTTAAAGTGTAGTGTGCTCTACACCCCACCCTACCACTATAATAGCAGTGCTCACTGAGGGGTAAATAGAGTTAAGATGGGGTGTCACCACAAATCAGTGCATGTCAAAACTGATGAAATCGGAATCAAGTCTGTAGTTTGTATTGTTCCAAAGTCAATTTCCTGGCTTTGCCATTGTACTATAGTCATAAGTTGTTGCCATAGGGGGAAGCTACATGGGACTCCTATTTTCCTAACTTTGTGTTTACAATTATTTTAAAATAAAAAGTTAGGGGGAAAACCCTCACAAAATATAGGAAAATATAAAGGTGACAGTAAAATTTCCCCCGAAATTATACCATACAGAATTAATCATCAGCATCGTTAGGTGACCATCATCTTAGACATTTTTCTTTGTAAATATTCAGGTGGAAGGAGAGGGGTTAAGGCTACTTTTAGGGAAATGGAGTTCTATAGTAGATCCTATTTTTAAATACAAAATAATTTAACTGTATTTGAATGTAACAAAAGAACCTGATATTAAATTGTAAGAATCAGTGAATTTCAAATACGTTTGCTGTGACCGTGCGTGCATGCATGCACACACACACACACACACACACACACACACACACACACACACACAATGGAGTATCAGGTTTCTTAAGTGACCAGACAAAAGCCTGTGGGACCATTTCTTTGGCCCTAAAATTAAGGCTCTGAAAATTATAAGTTGAGTTCTTCTATTTCCTGTTACCAAAGATCATACCACTAAGAAAGAAAGCCTTGAGAGAGCCAGCCCACTAAGGTTTCAGAAAAGAATGCAAAAACAATGAGCATTAACATTTCAAAACATCTTACAGCCTTGAACCACAACTGTGCATTCTGAATTTGACTCCCTGCTTTGTTTCATAGCTAAAGCTTTTGACCTTACTGTCCTCTTTTATATCTCTTAAGGCCACTGATACAGTAGTAAAATATTAATGAAAAATAACAAAAAAAATTTAATATTGATATTTTGTCAAAGAGTTCACTGGTGTGTACTTCAATGAAATAATAAAAGCCATCTTACAGATACAGCAAACTTTACAGTTCTTAAAGCTCTGCACAGTTTTTACCTCCTTTGAATGTCATAGCAACTCTGTGCAAGAGTCCAGGCTGGTATTTTATCCCCATTTTACAAGTGGTGACAGTGAGGCTCACAGCAGGTGAGCAACTTGCCTACAGTCATAGGGAGTAGGTAGAAGGGGCCATGGGGCTTTACAGATTCCTGGACTTTTCCCCTTTCTATCACATGTTAATAGAAGCTTAGTATCATGTTAGGACCCTTAAAACCCCCAAATAGTAAATGTAATTTAATACAGCTTGTAATACACTCAGGAAATTAAAGCATACAAGAAAATTGAAATCTTCTCTACTCCCCTAAAGAAAAATATGTCAAACCTACTAAGAGGTTAGTAGGATTTTTTAAAATCATATTAGCAGATTATCCCATCTTACAAAGCAGGATCCAAGGGAATATAACACAGGACAGATAAGGTTTTATTGTGGATAGAGAAAATAATAAGGGATAATATTTTTAGTATGCCATGGCAGTGCTACCTATTTATCTGTATTACCTCCTGCTCAAACAATCCACTGATGTAGACATAATTGTTATCCCAAATTTGCAAAAGAAGAAACTGAAGTTGGAAGAGATAAACAGGTAGGAAGCAACAAAGGATCTGGGATTGGATCCCATGTTTATCTGATGCAAAATCTTGCATTTTTAGCCAGAGTGAGGCCATACTATACTGTGGAGACTAGAGGGAGGCCAAACAATCAAAACCCAAGACTAATTAAAGGTACAGCTGAAACAACTGAAAAAGTAACGTTGATCTTTGGGATTGTCATGTATTCTTGGCCCCCTTCTCCCCATAGTTATCCAAAGCCACTGGGTATTTCCTCTCATCCAGATCTAACGTTACTCTCTAAAAAGTATCTGGATCTCATTTAACATAAGGGACAAGTGACTCTTCACAGTTTTAAAATCCTTGCTCCTGAAGCTTTAGATCAAGCATTAATTAATCCTTTGGAAGCTAAATTGCTTAGTTCTCAGGAACTGGAGTTTGAGGATAGAAAAAAAAAAATTCTCAAAAGTGTGACATGTAGTCAGTTGATTAGTTGATTCTGATTAAAATGTCACGACAGGGAATTCCCTGGTGGTCCAGTGGTTAGGACTCTGTGCTTTCAGTGCCAAGGGCCCTGATTTGATCCCTGGTCAGGGAACTAAGATCCCACAAGCAGCAGGGCCAAAAAAAAAAAAAATGAAAGAAAGAAAAAAGAATGCCAAGACAATTAAATGGAGGAGAAATAGTCTTTTTAACAAATGGTGCTGGGACAACTGGTCTCTACATGTAAATGAATTTGGATTCCTACCTCACACCATATACAAAAATTAACTCAAAATGTATCATAGTCCTAAATGTAAGAGCTAAAAGTATAAAACTCTTAAAAGAAAGGCGTAAATCTTCATGCTCTTGGATTAGGCAATGTTTTCTTAGATATGACACCAAAAGCATAAGCAACAAAAGAAAAAGTTGTGAAACTGGACATGATCAAAATTAAAAACTTTTGTGCTTCAAAAAACAGTCTCAAGTAAAAAGACCCACAGAGTAAGAGAAAATTCAGAAAATCTTATATCTGGTAAGGGACATGTGTCTAAAATATATAAACACATCTTCAAACTCAGTAGTAAAAAGCAAATAGCCAATTAAAAAGTGGCCAAAGTATCAAAATAGTTCACTCAAGGAAATATACAAATGGCTAATAAAGACATGAAAAAATGCTTACCATCATTAGACTTCAGGGAAATGCAAATCACAATGAGGTATCACAGTAGGATGACACTAATCAAAAAGAAATATAATGATCACTTTAGGCAAGGAAGAAATTGTAACCCTTATAAACTGCTGGTGGGAATGTAAAGTGGTGCAGCCGTTTTGGAAAACAGATTGCAGTTGCTCGAATGGTTAAATATACAGTTACCACATGATCTAGAGATTCTACCCCTTGGCGTATACCCAAGAGAACTGATAACATGTCCACCAAAAACTTGTGTGTAAATGTTCATAGCAGCATTATTAATAATGGCCCAAAAGTCCAACAACCCAAATATCCATCTACTGATAAATTAATAAAGAAAACGTAGCATAACCATACATTGGAGCATGATTTGGCAATAATGATGTACTAATATATGCTACAACATGGATGGACCTTGAAAACGTTGTGCTGAGTGAAAGATGCCAGTCACAAAGGACCACATATTATATGATTCCATTTATATAAAAAGTCCAGAATAGGCAAATCTATTGAGATGGTAAATAGATTAGTAGTGTCCTAGCGCTGGGGGGAGGTGGAAGGTTTGAAGGTAATGGCTAAGGGATAAGGAGTCTCTTTGGGGGGTGAAAAAAATATTCTAAAATTGTTGTGGGGATGGATACAGTACTCTGTGAATAAATTAGCAGCCATTGAATTGTACCCTTTAAAAGTGTGAATTATATGGTATGTGAATTATATTCCAATAAGGCTGTTTAAATATAGCAATGCAACTGATGGGATTACAAATCAAGACTATGATAAGATGTCACTGCAAATCTATTAAAACAGATATAATAAAAAATAGTGACAATACCAAATACTGGCAAGGTTGTGGAGAAACTGGATCTCTCAGCTATTGCTGGTAGGAATGTAGAGTAGTACAGTCACTTGGAAAATAATTTGCCACTTTCTTAAAAGAAATCTATACATTCACGTACCATACAACCTAGCAACCACACTCCTGGGCGTTTACTCCAGAGCAATGAAAACTTATATCCAAATGAATTCCATACATTATTGTTCATAGCAGTTTTGTTTGTAATTTCAAAAAACTGAAATAACCAAAATGTCCATTCAAAAGGACAATTTGCTTAAAAAATTTACGGTACAACCATACCATAGAATACTACTCAGCAATAAAAGGTAATGAACTACTGATACATGCAACTTGGGTGGATCTCAAGTTCATTACATTGAGTGAGAAGAACCAATCTTATGAGGTCCCCTATGTGATTCCATTTATACAACATTCTCATAATGTCAAAATTATAGAGATGGAGAACAAATTACTGGGTTGCCAGGGGTTAGGGATGGTGGAGGCAAGGGAATGGGTGTGGCTATAAAGAGGTAGCATGGGGAAGACCTTAGTGGTGATATAATAGTTCTTTATCTTGAGTCAGGGAGTGGTTACACTAACCTGTAAATGTAACAAAATGACATAGACCTATGCATACCTTGTACCAATATGAGTTTCCTGGTTTTGATATAGCACTGTTGTTAGCTAAGATATAATCACTGAAGAAAACTGGGGAAAGTGTACACAGGAACCTCTCTATACTATCTTTGCCACTTCCTGTAGATCTATAATTATTTCAAAATAAGTTAAATGTATGTATGTATGTTCTTATCTACCTATCTATCACAATATAAATACACTGCCATAAATATATATATTTATCTATGACAATTCAGTTGGCAGACACTCAGTAACTATTAACTGAGCTATTTCTTGAGGAGATATGTATAAATGTATAGGAAATGCAAGAAAATTTATTAAAGTTAAGCACACTACTCCTCACTCCTCTCAGACGATGCCCAAGATAAAAACCAAGAGAAATGAGTCATCCTCTGGAGAAGGATGTGCCTTATCTACAATGAAAATGTGTGCAAATAAATGATAAATAAACATGCCACACTCCCTAAATTTTTCCCGTTCTAAATATACATTATAATAGTGGATTTAAGTTTCTCAAGCTGTCTAAGTCATGGCTGTGATCCCCCAGTCTGGAGGAAATGCTGTGCTTGCAAGAGCTATGACTTCATTTCCTTCCAGAGCAAGTTCCCCCCTTTCAGGTTCTTGCACATGTGAAATTCCCTCGTCTTTCACTCCATGGGGCAGCTGGTTCCCAGCCTTGGAGTAAATTCAAACATTGTGGTTCAGAACATGCCAGCAGCTGCCAGAAGGTTCCTAATCTTTCAGTTCCTGGGCCATTGGGGAAAGGGTTTTTGGCCAAGGTAATCAGAGACTGGCTCCACTTAATACAAACCAGACAGCCAGGGTGGAGGGCTTCCCCTCGGGAGCCTGGCTCAGCTTCTCATCCATACAGACTCCTTTCGCAAGGTCTCAGCTGCATGAACCTCATCCCTCACTGATCATGTCCCTCCCCAGCAGGAGTGGAACAAAGGTCTGTGAACTCGGTGGCCACACACAAACTTGTACTCCATCTCTTAGGCTGCCACAGCCCACCAGGCCAGGATGGACTCAACAAGGATGCCCTCACCACACTGGAACCCACCTGCAATGATCTTTGTATCTCTAATTACAATTCCTCAAGCCTGCTACCCAACTCCCAAACTTCCTGCTATTCTTCACGTTGTTATATGTATTTTCTTACCCCCTACAAAGTGTCTTACCACCCACATCAAAGTCCAATTACTATGGTTAGCATTATTATTGACAGTCACCATTTCAAAAAAGCTTATTATGTTCTAGGATTTTGTATACAGTATTTAATTTAGTCATGACAACAACCATCAATGTTAGACAATTACTTTCTTAATTTTCCAAACAAACTAAAAACAATATCAGCAACAACTGAGGTCTGCATATTTCCAAGTCCTTGCTTATAATGTTGCCACCATAGGTCTGCCTGTGATACAGACGGACCTGTCTTTCCATGGTCCATGCTGTGACCTTCGGAATGTGAGACACCTGAGCTTGAACCCTGTTAGATGACTCTTGATCAGTGGCCCTTGTACAGCACATAGGCGTCTGAGCCCATTTCCTCATCTGTGAAAATTGAAGATGAAAATAATGCCTGCCTCACTAAACTGTTGAATGAATTAAATGAGATAATAATGTATGTAAACTACTCAGCCTGATACCTGACAAAAAATGGACCCCAGTGAATGTCTCTCAAGTGAATTAGGAAATGAGCCTATAGCAATTAACATGAATAGGGGAGAAAAGAGACAGAAAATGCCAGTGACTCACAGGACTCAAAGTCATATTTGGCTTTGTGACACTGGCCAGACACATTTGGATAAGGGAGTCCCATGGCTCTCTCCCAATTCTATTGCCTGTTGCTGTCTGTAGAAGTTCAGTGCTAATCAGGCCACACCATGCTCTTGGGAGCAATTCACTTTGGTTCTATAGGCACCAATGACATCTCTAAGGCAGCTGTTCAAAACACATTTTTAAAAAAATTTATTTATTCATTTTTGGCTGCATTGGGTCTTCATTGCTGCACGCGGGCTTTCTCTAGTTGTGGCGAGCAGGGGCTACTCTTCATTGCGGTACGCGGGCTTCTCATTGCAGTGGCTTGTCTTGCTGTGGAGCATGGGCTCTAGGTGCGTGGGCTTCAGTAGTTGTGGCATGTGGGCTCAGTAGTTGTGGCTCGTGGGCTCTAGAGCACAGGCTCAGTAGTTGTGGTGCACAGGCTTAGTTGCTCTGCAGCATGTGGGATCTTCCCAGACCAGGGCTTGAACCCATGTCCCCTGCATTGGCAGGCAGATTCTCTTTTTTTTTTTTTAATCATCAAAATAACCTATCAGGGTTTATTAGAAAACACACCAGATAAGGCAGGGTTCTTCAATGCAACCACGGGAGGAGTCACAATAATTTAAAAAGAAACCCTTCTATGCTAAACTGACAACACTGCCACCCGCCCGAGTTAAGACAGAGCTCAACCTGGGGGCAAGTATCCTACCCACAGGCTGGACCGGGACCGGGCCCACCCAGAGTCTCCTTGCAGAAGACCTCGGCCATCTCACTTCTTGTTCTTGTCCTGCTGGTCAGCCAGGATTTTGGCTGAGGACTTGGCATCGTAGAAGAGCTCACTGATCTTCTTGATGTGCTCCTTCTCAGTGCCGTCCTTCCTGTTGATCTTGGCCAGCAGGTTGGCCGGGGTCAGCAGCTGTACCGTGTACCTCAGAGTGGTCTTGGTACCAATCTCCCCCAGGTGGTTCAGCGCCTTCTCACTGATGTTGATTCCCTCTGTCTGAGCTCGGATTTTAATGATCTGTTTCAACTCCTGCAGGGTGTACAGCATGGTCTGGATGATCATCACTTGGTCCAGAAGGTCGAGAGGGACGCCGTGAGGAGAGGTGATGTCCTCCATGCCCCTGATGACACAGTTGCCTCGGTTGGACGCAAAGATGACAGTGGGGGCGATGGAAGACTCCAGCGCCTGGTGCAGGTAGGTGAAGCACTCAATGTCCAGCATGTGGACCTCATCAACGAACAGAACCCCCAGAACCAGCTCTGCCACGCCCTGGTGGATGTACTTGTTCACCACCTTGTTAATCTCCCCTCAGAGTTTGTCTGTGATCTCCATCTTCTTTGGCTTCATGAGCTGGCCCATCAGGGACAGGATGTCGTGTCCCCACTGGGGCCATGCGTTGGCCACGTCCAAGTCATGCAAGGTCACGTCTTGGATGATTTCCTTCTTGTTGTGCACATCTCCCTTGGGCAAGGGGACGTACTCTTCAGCTTCAAGGTCAAATTCTGTGGCGTAGGTATCACACCTGCCCTGCCTCTTCACGGCCCCACTGTTGGCTTCGATGTAAATCACATCTCCAGCTTTTCCTCGCTCTTTCTGCAAACTTTCAAAAACGCTGGGGTCCCGTTTCAACTGCTTGGTCCCCTTGGCTGTCTTGAGCCCTGTGATTATGTGGCTGTTGGTCTTGCCCTAGCCCTCCATGGGGTTCTCCGTCTCACATGGGGTGAGCTCTGTGACCTCGCCTTCATATACCTCCTTGGTCTCCTTTAGCCGCAGCCCAATAGCCCCGTGGAAGTTCTCCATCAGCACTTCTGTCTCCTTGATCTCCGTGGAGTAAACTTCACTCCCCACCATCCGGCAGAAGGGGACCTTACTACCCAGCTCCTGAGCAATAGCCAGAGCTAGACCTGTCTTGCCAGTTCCAGGAGGCCCTGCCAACAAGACAGCACTTCCAGCCATTTTCTTGCTTTTGATTAATTCCACTATCACACTACGTGCCTTGCGCGCGTTCTCCTGGCCCGCGAGCTCTGAGGCCACCGCCTTGGCCAGGCCTCTCTCGACCAGCTCCAGCCCCTTCGCGTGGCTGTGGGAGGTGATGCGCTGTGTCTTGGTGGTGCTGTTCACCTTCTCAATCTTCATCCTGTGCACCTGGAGCCTGAGCGCCCGCTGAGCCCTGGCAGCCCGCAGGTGGATACTTAACCACTGCCCCACCAGGAAAGCCCCCAAAACACTTTTTTTTGAAACTGAAGTATGTAATGATTTATAATGTGTTAGTTTCTGTTATACAGCAAAGTGATTCATTTTATATATATATATAAACCAAATATATATATATATATATTCTTTTTCATATTCTTTTCTGTTATAGTTACCACAGGATACTGAATATAGTTCCCTGTGCTATATAGTAGGACCTTGTTGTTTATCCATTCTATGTTAAAATAATTTTCATCTGCTAATCCCAAACTCCAATCCCTCCCTCCCCCACCCCCCTTGGCAACAACAAGTCTGTTCTCTATGTCTGTGAGACTGTTTCATAGATAAGTTCATTTGTGTCATATTTTAGATTCCATATATAAGTGATATCATATGGTATTTGTCTTTCTGTTTCTGATTTACCTCACTTAGTATGATAATCTTTAGGTACATCCATGTTGCTACAAGTGGCATTATTTCATTCTTTCTTATGGATGAGTAGTATTCTATTGTATATATGCACCACATCTTCTTTATCCATTCATCTGTCGATGGACATTTAGGTTGTTCTCAAGTCTTGGCTATTGTGAATAGTGCTACTATGAACATAGGGGGTTTATGTATCTTTTTAAATTATAGTTTTGTCCAGATATATGCCCAGCAGTGGGATTGCTGGATCATATGGCAACTCTATTCTTAGTTTTCTGAGGAACCTCCACACTTTCTCCATAGTGGCTGCACCAACTTATATTCCCACCAACAGTATAGGAGTGTTCCTTTTTCTCCACAGCCTTTCCAGCATTTGCTATTTGTAGACTTTTTAATGCTGGACATTCTGACCAGTGTGAGGTGACACCTCACTGTAGTTTTTTTTTTTTCTCACTGTAGTTTTGATTTGCATTTCTCTAATGATTAGTGATGTTGAGCATCTCTTCTTGTGACTTTTGGCCTTCTCTATGTCTTCTTTGGAGAAACATCTATTTAGGTCTTCTGCCCATGTTTTGATTGGGTTGTTTGTTTTTCTGTTGTTGAGTTGTAAGAGCTGTTTGTATATGTTGGAAATTAAGCCTTTGTCGGTCACATCATTTGCAAATATTTTCTCCCAGTCCTTAGGTTGTCTTTTTGTTTTGCTTATGGTTTCCTTTGCTGTGCAAAAACTTATGTTTTGATCAGGTCCCATTTGTTTATTTTTGCTTTTATTTCTATTGCCTTGGGAGACTGGCCTAAGAAAACATTGATATGATTTATGTCAGAGATTATGATTTATGTTTTGCCTATGTTCTCTTCTAGGAGTTTTATGGTGTCCAGTCTTATATTTAAGTCTTTAAGCCATTTTGAGTTTATTTTTTTGTATGGCATGAGGGTGTATTCTAACTTCATTGATTTACATGCAGCTGTCCAGCTTTCACAATACCACTCTTTGAAGAGACTCTCCTTTCTCTATTGTATATTCTTGCCTCCTGACTATAGGTGTGTGGGTTTATTTCTGGCTTTCTATTCTGTTCCATTGATCTATACATCTGTTTTTGTGCCAATACCATACTGGGTTTTTTGTTTGTTTGTTTGTTTTTATTTAACATCTTTATTGGAGTATAATTGCTTTACAATTGTGTGTTAGTTTCTGCTTTATAACAAAGTGAATCAGCTATACATATACATATATCCCCATATCTCCTCCCTCTTGAGTCTCCCTTCCATCCTCCCTATCCTACCCTGCTAGGTGGTCACAAAGCACCCAGCTGATATCCCTGTGCTATGCAGGTGCTTCCCACTAGCTATCTATTTTACATTTGGTAGTGTATATGTGTCCATGCCACTCTCTCACTTCATCCCAGCTTACCCTTCCCCTCCCCGTGTCCTCAAGTCCATTCTCTACGTCTGTGTCTTTATTCCTTACCATACTGTTTTGATTACTGTAGCTTTGTAGTATTGTCTGAAGTCTGGGAGGGTTATATCTCCAGCTTTGTTCTTTTTCCTCAGAGTTGTTTTGGCAATTCTGGGTCATTTATGCTTCCATATAAATTTTATGATTATTTTTTCTAGTTCTGTGAAAAATGACATGGGTAGCTTGATAGGGATCAAATCTGTAGATTGCTTTGGGTAATATGGCCATTTTAACAATATTAATTCTTCCAATCCAAGAGCATGTGATATCTTTCCATTTATCTGAATCATCTTCAGGGAGTTCCCTGGTGGTCCAGTGGAATCATCTTCAATTTCCTTTATCAATGTTTTATAGTTCTCAGCATATATCTTTCACCTCCTTGATCAGATTTATTCCTCAGTATTTTTTATATGATTTTAAAAGAGATTTTTTTTTTACATTCCTTTTCTGATATTTCAGAAATGCAACAGATTTCTGTATGTTAATCTTGTATCCTGCAACCTTGCTCAATTTGTTTATCAGTTCTAGTAGTTTTTGTGTGGAGTCTTTAGAGTTTTCCATATATAGTATCATGTCATCTGCATATAATGACAATTTTACCTCTTCCAAATTAGATACCTTTTATTTCTTTTTGTTGTATGATTGCTGTGGCTAGGACTTCCAATACTATGTTGCATGGAAGTGGTAAGAGTGGGCATCCTTGTCTTGTTCCAGATTTTAGTGGGAAGGTTTTCAGCTTTTTGCCATTGACAAAAACACTGTTTTTGAGAAGGACTCACCCAAAAATGTTATATCTGAAGATCCCTCTCTCTCTCTCTCTCTACCGCTAGACAGAGGAATAACTCCATACAAAGGCAAAATTCATGGGAACACTGACTCATATCTGTGTTGAGCCCAGTGTCTCTATATCATCAGCTCATCAATTCTGAGACTTTGAGATTTTACCTACTAGTAAAATAGGAGGGAAATAGGGAGAAACCTCAAAAAGGTATTTTGTAAAATAAAGAAGATTTTAAAACAAAAGCATAGAAAGAACTTATCTCCGTTTTTTTTTGTTGTTTTTTATTTTTGCGGTACACGGGCCTCTCACTGTTGTGGCCTCTCCCATTGCAGAGCACAGGCTCCGGACGTGCAGGCTCAGCAGCCATGGCTCACGGGCCCAGCCGCTCCGCGGCATGTGGGATCTTCCCAGACTGGGGCACGAACCCGTGTCCCCTGCATCGGCAGGCAGACTCTCAACCACTGTGCCACCAGGGAAGCCCCTATCTCCATTTTTAAAAATTGTATAAAATTTGATTAACACTCATCACAGTGATCTTTTTTTTCTTATTCTACTATATACCCATGAAAACTTTGTTATGGAACTAACCTCAATATATGGACAGGTATTTAGGAATGACTGCAGTATATTATTTGTTTCATAAAAATCCAGAAACACAGGCTTCCCTGGTGGCGCAGTGGTTGAGAGTCCGCCTGCCGATGCAGGGGACACTGGTTCGTGCCCCAGTCCGGGAAGATCCCACATGCCGCGGAGCGGCTGGGCCCGTGAGCCATGGCCGCTGAGCCTGTGCGACCAGAGCCTGTGCTCCGCAACGAGAGAGGCCACAACAGTGAGAGGCCCTAGTACCACAAAAAAAAAAAAAAAATCCAGAAACACTGTTACTATTCTCAGTTTACATTGGAAGAAACTAAAGATACTTAGGATAAAGAGATTTTTCAAAGACACAGTGCATTAGACTGAGTGGGTGGACTCAGACCCAAAAAGCTCAGAATTAGGAAGTTCTCATGATGCAGTGCCAGCAACCTATGAAATGCTAAGTAATTCACAAAAGCTTAGTCACAGCAAATTTTAGGCTACAGTTATGTAGCTGTAAATATATAAAAGAAAGTTGAAATTTTCATCAATTATCTTTAGTTTTTCCACTCCCCAAAAAACAAATTATATATCTAGATAATCTAAAAATAGGGTTACTGATTCAATATAAGAATAATATCGTCTATATATTGCATTTATATATATATTCTCAAATTAAGAGAACACAGCTTCATCATTCTCTCTTTCTCTGTCTTCCTCCCCTGCCTCTCCGCTTTTCCAACATCTAACACATAGTCCCCTACATTCTCAGTGCTAACCTAATGTCTTGACCTTTCATATACTCTGTACACTACAGTAGGAAAGTGTTGGGGTGAGTAAAGTTTTTATAAGTTTGTATATGGTTTCAGAAACAATTTGATAATGATAACATCTTGGAAACTCAGCTAATTAAAAGCCACTCAAACTCTGATGCCAGGTCCCCATATCACGATAAAGTATTTCCTCCTGAGGTAAGGCTGCCTGGCTCAATCTGCTAGGACTTCTCAGCTCCTGAGTCTTTAGAATTACTGCCCTTTAGAGCCACTATTTTAGAGCAATGCCTAGTGTCACCATAACTGTTGCATTTTTTGGAGGACTAGATGCCCTGCATGCAAACACTTGAGCTGACCGCACACATCTGAGTGAGCCAGCTTATAACCAACTCCACGCTTGGGAATAATCAGCGGAGCTCCCAAACCAAGTCCCATGGACCTCCATTCTTCAGGGTGTCATTATGCGCGCCTTTCTGCTCCCTCACTCCAAACAATGGCAGGTGCAATAGAAACAACAATGCTTCATATTCAGATTTATTTAGTTAATGCTGAATTATGTTATTTTCATATAGGCCTGCTCAGAAACTGTATGCTAATATTCATGATGAGTTTCCAAATACACTGAGTTTGTCAAATATATTAAACTAAAGTACCCATTTTTATAGGATTCAAGGAGGTAACTTAAAAAAAAACATTCCTGCACTATTATTTGTGGAAATGTGTCTTGGGAAATTATGTTCAAGCATCAATGTGTTAAAACCGGAGTAGTTTACTTGAAACTTTTCAGATGTGTAAAATATTTCCCTAACTTTATACCCTAGAGTGAAAAGATAAATTGCAGATGCTTTTATTCTCCAGAATTCATGACTTCCTGGACTTGGGCCTGAAACATTCTATAATTTTTCTCCTTTCCAGGACCCAAGGCCACCTCCCTCCATAAATCCATCCTCAGCTATAATTATGAAAGCAAGAGTTTAATAAAAGCACGAAGTATTCCAATAACCATGCTGCATGCAATATTTCACTTAAACCTCTGGTTAATGCTGTGAAATACCTATAATTATTGTTCCCATTTACATATGAGGGATCTAAGTCTTGCTAGGTTAAAGCATTTTTGAGATCACTTGTATAATTCTTGGAACTGAGGCATACTGTCTGTAGAGCCAGCATCTTTCAACACCTATTCTTTCTCTGCTGCGTTAAGTCCTAGTGCCTATACTGATTCTTTATTATATTTGACCTTGTAAAAAGCTGCACATGACTCACACACTTCTGCGGCCCCCGGTGCCTTAACAGTGTTTCATCAGCCCTTTTGTATTTAAATAGAGATAGAAAATAGCCAAAAGGATCAAGACATCTGCAGAGGGGCAAAGGGGACTGACTGGCTCTCCCTTCCCAGACAAAGACTTTGTCCATCCTAGTCCTTTGTGAGCTGCTCCACACTTGAGGGATCCTCAGGGAACACAAAAGACTTGGGAAAAGGGAAAAGCAGTCCAGCTGACTGATAAAAAGCCTTCTCTGTGTCGTGTCCTTCTAACTTGGACCCCAGTGAATACCATTTGTTTAAATAATGATGAGCACATAATAGATATGATGAGGTTGCCAAGAGCCCATCCATTCAGCCTCTATTTGGCTAAGGGAAAAACAAAAAAAAAGAAAAAGAAAGAAAAAAACCCACCCTGATATGGTTAGGACATGATTCATTGGGCTCAGATTTTGCCAAACTGAAGTTTGAACTGGAATCCCAAGATCTATCAGTTCTAAGGAATAAAGAAGTTGGCAGATGAACAGGACCTGCCTCCACCCTCAAAACAAAAGTGGGAGGAGACAACTGGTAACTACTTAGGAATAACTGTCAGAGCAGCAGACCTCAGTGGTACTCCCTGTTACTGCCTGAGTTGGGTAATGGGGGATGGGTTTTAGATGGCAGAAGTATACAGGGGAAAGATACTGACCTTTGGTGTCACTGGATTGAGGTTGGAGGCCTAGCTCTTTCTTGCTCAGATTATGTGCTCTTGATCAAGTTAACATTACTTCTCTGAGACTTGGTTTCCTTCACTGGAAAAAGTGGAGAAAATATAGCCAACAACTTTTATGAAAATTCAATAATTTAGTATGCCTATAGTCGAAATAGAAAAATTTTTTTCCTCGTTGAAAGCAGAACGCCCACCACTGAAACCATGGATGATGCATTAACCTCTTCCCATCTCTACTCTCACCCAAGAGCCCTAAACTCTCCTCCCTGTTTTAGCCACATTTCACATAAAATGTTAAAAAGGAGCATGTAGTGCTTAAAATCCAGTCTAGTAGTTAAAAAAAAAAAAATAGAGATGCTGGTGAAGCCATTATGTTTCGAGGTATCCATGAGGCTTAGTCATCTCCAGGGAAGAAAATGGGAGATTGTTATAACTAACTCATCATGCCCCAAAATTCACAGCTATCCCTTTTGTACCCTGAAGCCTGACATTCTAACTTAACAGAGGCATCAGCACACCTCCCTGGCCTCCAGCAGAGGGAATTCAGAACTGCCCATTGAGGAACGGCCACTGAATATTGTTCTTGCAGGTGGAGACTGTTGTGATCCAGACTTCTCTGGCAGGAATGCTGCAGCCCAACTAGCATAACTTGTATCTCATGGTGTTGCCAATTTTATTTCCCTTTATCCAATTCTCTGTGTAAGCAAGGGGAGGTACCAGATGGTAGTAATACACTCGCCCATTGATTGGAACCCTACACACCAAGAAACCTTACTATCACATAGTAAGTGTTACCAAACTCAGGTCCTCCAAGAGGCAGTTGTTTGTAGCAAGGGAAGTTGCTTTTAATCAGAATGCCAGCAATCTGGGGAGCTGGACTCAGTGTCTCCCAAAAACCACTTTCCAAGATTCTATTCGGCCATGAAGGTTTTTAAAGGGAAAAAGAAAAGTAATCTCAATTAATCATTGAGATTGGGGGTCAGAATTGTCACCATCCCCCACTGCGTGCAGGCTTGTTGACTTGTGATCTTTCTTTAGATGCTATCTTGTTCACACAGTTTGTTCAGTTTGTTCGCAAGATCACTGACAGGGAAGCTAGAGAAGAGATCTGGTCAGCTGTTAATTACTTATTCTTCATTTCTACTTCTTTGATCTATGGAAAGAACCAACAGATTAGGCAGGATATTGTGTGATCAAAAGATATGAAAGGTGTGCTAGGGTGGGAGATGAGTAGAACATGCAGGACCCTTGATTTAAAAGTTAGTTACTATGTAGCTTTGCTTAAATTGACAAGAAAAGGGGTTTCCTGCTGAGGGCAATTTCTTGCAAAGAGTTGCTTACAAATGTACTCAATAAATGGAACCGACTTTATAATTTAAGACAAGACCAGTGGGGTGAGAATGTTCTTTCCAAGATAGGAAGAATTTAAAACCAGGTACAGATCATCATCAAGGCAAGTCCCAGATACTATCCTCACAATTCCCAGAAATATCATCTAATCTCCATCAATTTTGCCCAGACTTTCATTTTCTTTAAACTCAGTCTCTTTAAGCTGGTGCCTGATTAACTTGTTATTCTTCAAAATATCTTCTTTGTCAACTTCTGCCCCATAGTTCCTGTAGGGGAGGAAAAATAATTTCCCCCCTACTCTTCTAGGCTCTTGGCTGAGAACCCCACGTAATAAGAGACAAATTAACAGGAGAAAAACAAAAGTTTAATAATATGTATACCTCCTATATATGTGGCAGATACCCAGGAAAACTGAGTACCTCCCCAAATGGCCCAAGTCACCACCTTAAATACCTTCAGCTAACGACAAAAGAAAGATGTGCTGGGCGGGGAGGAGGGCACCTATGGAAGTTTTACAGGCAAAGTGCAGTAAACAAGGATTTAAGTCCATGCCTTCTCCATTGGTAAGAGTTTCTAGAGATTTGGCCATCCTCCTCTTCCTGGTAGAGACACCCTTACAAATAGAGATTTCCCTTATAAATATAAGTATAAAGGGTAACTTCTGCTTGTTTTCAGAGATTCTCCTGTGTCTGCAGCTTTTCAAAAATAATCAACCCCAAATAACCTATATGCCAAAGAGGAGTATTTTTTTTAATAAAGATTATTTTATTTTACTTAAAAATTTTTTTTAATTTATTTACTTTTGGCTGCATTGGTCTTCATTGCTGCACGCGGGCTTTCTCTAGTTGCGGCGAGCAGGGGCTACTCTTCGTTGCGGTGCGCGGGCTTCTCATTGCTGTGGCTTCTCTTGCTACGGAGCACGGGCTCTAGGCGCACTGGCTTCAGTAGTTGTGGCACCTAGGCTCAGTAGTTGTGGTGCACAGGCTTAGTTGCTCCACAGCATGTGGGATCTTCCCAGACCAGGGCTCAAACCCACGTGCCCTGAATTGGCATGCGGATTCTTAACCACTGCACCACCAAGGAAGCCCCCAAAGAGAAGTATTTTGAGGTGGTATGTTTTTTTTTCCCTTCACTCCATTCTCTTTCCACTGGTACATTGCCTCCTTTCTATATAAGTGGACTCTATTTATATCAGAAGTATACCCAAATTATTCTAAAAATGATTTGAGTAATCTCATATGTATTTATGTCAACAATAACCCCCAGCCAACTGACACACATACACATACAAAAAATTATTATGTAAAATCGAGAGTCTGAGGTTTAAAAAAATGACCAGGTCACAGCAAAGAAACCAGACATCCTCTACCCCTCCCCCACTGCTGTGGGTTTGCAGAGAAGGATTTGCAATCCTCACACTAAGAAGCTGGAGGGCATGCTAGGCTCCATGGGAATAAACAAGAAAATAGCAACCAAGTGAATTAGACATAACTACCTAAATAATTCAAGTAAAGGACAGCATTTGCTCAGTAAGTACCTGAACATTTAAGCCTTGGAAATTTTATCTTGGCCTGATTTGGTCAATTAATTAAACTATTTTAGTTTACTCTTTTTCTTTGTCTAACTGTAACTACCTATCCCCAAGCTAAACACACCCAGGGTGGTATTTCAAGATAACCTAATCTCCCAATTTTGATCTCAGTGTGAGGCCTTTCAGAACTCAATCAGGGGCGTCCACAATCAAACAGCACTTAAGAATCTGCTCTTTCAGTTTTCATACAGAGAACTTCCTGGGACACAGGCTGGTGCCCGACTGACTCAGCCCGACATCTACACCTACCATGGCCCCCACCCCACTAGACCACCAACCCTTCAAGGGCCTCCCAGTAAAGGTGGAACAAGTCATTTTTCCCGGTACAATCATGGCTCCCTCTGCCCCTAACCTGGTAAGGGAAGCAACAAAGAGTGATTAAGGGTTTGTCCTTGTTGAAAAAGTTATTATCAAGTATTACAAGATGATATAGCTGGCAAGTTCCTCAGCTGAAAAGAGAAACACAAAAGTCTAATTCTATACTCTGTTTTTAAATGCCAGTTAAAAAAAAAAATTCAAATGATAATGATTATGCAAGAAAAACACAAGGCCCCACCAGACTCCCAGAAATGCATATGAAGATACAAACTAAAGAAGCCAAGAACTTCCTAAGGAAAGATCTGTGAATGGGGTCCAGAGGGAGGGTCTTGGAGGGAAAAGAAGTTAAAGCCAGCAGACTAGATGATGCTGAAAACTCAGCCTCTGTGCCCTGGTGCCAAATCGAATCTCAGAGACAGAATTTGGGGTGAAGTAGAAAAGAACAGTTTTATTGCTTTGCCAGGCAAAGGGGGACACAGCGGGCTTATTCTGCTCAAAACTGTGTGTCCCAACCAGGAGGATTTGGCGAGGAGTTTTATAGCAAAGCTTCAAGGGCAGGGTTGCTGATAAGGATCAGGGTGTGTGCAGGGCCTGCGCTCCTTTAATCTGGTCTCAGGTGGTGTCCTGATGAGCTTCTCCGGTTGTAAACTGTGATCTCTGGAATGAAGAATGCTAACCTCTTCCATCAGTTGGCGGTTTTAGTTCTGTAAAGAGCTCAAAGATATTGTTATGAGTATCCCTTGAGGTGGAATCTGTCCCCCTCCCTGGCAGGACCCCCGGGGTGGGGGGGGTGCACAATGCATATACACAACTGTGTACATACTATGTTTCCACAACAGAACTTTGGGTACACAAAGCGTATACACAACAGTGGACATACAATGTTTCTACAAAGGAACTTTGGGTACACATTGCATACACACAACTGTGTACATCGTATGTGTCCACAAAAAAACTTTGGATACGCAATGCACATACACAATAGTGGACATACTATGTGCCCACAGAGGAACTATGGGTACACAATGCATATACACAACTGTGGCTGGACCCCAGCAGGGTGCCCGGGCCCCCACTCAGGGAACTTTGTGTACATTATGTATATACACAACTGTGTATGTAATATGTGCTCCTCCCTTTTCTTTGCATTTCCTCCTTTCCCTGATTAGCAACTGTTGGAATCTGCCCTTTGGGATTCAGGGAAGGTCATGGAGGCTGGAGTCTATTCCCTACAAACAAGAAATAGGGGACAGAAAGGCTCCCATCCCCAGGAGCTCCACAATGTACAGCTCGGTTTCATAGGGAGGCCATGGAAAAGGAGATTTGGGAAAAAGAAAGAACATGGTCTGGCACCAGGACAGAAAACAGAAAAAGAACAAAAACAGGAAAAGTGGATTTTATGAAATCTGGACATATATTTGAGATGTTAGTGTATTTGCAAAAGAAATGATTCAATCTTACAGCTGCTGATGGGTGAGCAGAGATGGCTAGGCGATCCAATCTCATTTGAGTTGTAGATCCTTTTTTCCTGAATACTTTGAAAAGGCAAAACGGGATCAATTTATCTCTCTAAATTCATTGCCATTTAATGAACATTCTTTTCTATTTTGACAGCAGATTTTTTTTTTTTGGTGCAGTGGGAGGGGGGACTAGGGGACATGAGTGAAGAGTTCTGCTTTTCCCCTTAACTAACTGTTCTGTGATGATCTGATTCCAATTCAGCTATACTTCCATATAACCATACATATATAACTATTCCACAAACTGTAAATACATACTTTGTGTTAAGCATCTTCAGATTTTTATGATCTCTTCTTTATATAAAAGAACTAAAGTTAAGAGGTTTAGAAACTTATCCAGAATCCATGGCCAAGATTTGAAGACACGTTTTTGGCTCCTAGATCGAAGTTCTTTCCACCACACCTGTGTAGATCTCAGACCAGCCATATCAGCATCACCACCGGGGAGGGCATTCATTTCTAGCTACGGCATTCATTACTCTGGATATGAAATAGCTGAGAAAATTTCTGTATGAAATTTGAAAAATCTATGCCGTTAAAACACCATATGGGATGAAAGAGTAAGCGGCAAAGCACTGTGTATAGAATAATTGCATTTTAAAATAAATTTTATATAAATAGGCATGTATATCTATGCAGAGAATAATGACTGGAAAGATTTAGATGAAAATGTTCTCTCTGGGGTTGGAATTATGGGCAATTTTTTTCTTTTTTTAAGTTTTCTTTAAGAAACACCTATTAAATTTTAAAAGTTAGTTTTTGGTAATCTTCTCTGAATCTAGATATCTAAGGGAAGAGAAAAGTAAGGCACAGAAAAACTATACGTTGGCATAAAAGAGCCCCATAGCCTGTCACTGCTGAAGTTTTCTGGGGGTAAGCCCACCAAGCCCAGAGGCTCGCAAGCATTCTCACCTAATTTAAGTTAAATTAAATTAAATTAATTTAATTTAATCCTACAATTTAATTCAGCCTCTTGCAGCCCCTCCACTCCCTGCCAGAGGGGCTCACTCTTCTGGCCCCCAGGGGGCAGCCCTGTGTAGGTTTACAAGCGCTTTCTTTCCCCTCCCCCCATCCCCCCCTTCCCCCCCCTCAGTGTGACTAATCAGGCGTCCTGTTAGCCATAACTCATCTAAAACCAGGGTATGACGGATTCTGGGTGCATTAACAACAACAACAACAAATACTGCAGGCACAAAGAGATAATATTTTATAAATAGAGGCAAAATCCCCAAAGACACAGAAAAGAAACAGAACACGAACCACCCGCATTGCTCAGCCCTAGCACCAAAGAATCTCTAGCTACAATGGTATCTTGTTTGTGGAGGGTCGGGGGAAGGTGGGAAGCACAAATACAACAGAGACACCGGATGCAGGTCAGATTGCTTAAGGAAAGGTCGAGTTGTGCTGTCGAGCTGTTTAACCTTGGGCAAGTCCCTGAATTCCTGTTCCTCTATTTCATACCATTGTCAGTTTCCCAATCCCCAGCTTTGAGGATTGAAGGAGTGCTTTGATAACTGTCAAGTTTACAAATGTGAGAGTTTCCCTGCTGTGCTGGTCTAAGGAAAACCATACTCCTGTGTGTCTCCTCTCCTCTCAATCCCCTTCTACAACGCTATTTCCCTTCTGACACCAGACCTGTGAGTTTTCCATACATCAGGCAATTCTGCAACACCACCTGGGTGTCCTACAATTTAATTCAGTTCTGACGCTATCTACCTGGAGAGAGCTCAGATCCCACAGGTTAAGGGCTCGGTCACACAAGACAGCCTTCCCCCTCCCCCTACTGCCAATGGGAATCTCATGTCCCAGGTTTCCACCTGTTCTGACCTAGGGGCTGTGAATCTCACTTTCCTATGATGCCCTCCTTGGTTTCAATTTATTTGCTAGTGCAGCTCATGGAACTCAGGAAAGCATTCACTTACTAGACTACTAGTTTATTATAAAAGGATATAACTCAGGATCAGCCAGATGGAAGAGATAGATGCACAAGGTAAGTTGTGTGGAAAGGGCCATGGAGCTTCCATGCATTTTCTAGACACACCACTCTCTCACCACCTCCAAGTGTTCACCAACCCAGAAGCTCATCAAATCTTGCTGTTCTAGAATTTTTATAGAGCTTTAGTCTCCAGCACCCCTCCCCTTCCCAGAGGTCAATGGGTAGGACCAAAAGTTCCAACCCTTTAATACATGGCCTTCCGTGTCTGGTCTTAAGCCTTTTTTTTTTTTTTTTTTAATATTTATTTATTTATTTGGCTGTGGCAGGTCTTATTTATTTGGCTGCAGCTGTGGCGCCGCAGCTGGATCTTTACTTGTGGCATATGGGATCTAGTTCTCTGACCAGGGAATTGAACCCAGGCCCCCTGCATTGGGAGCACGGAGTCTTAACCACTGGATCACCAACCCTTTAATTACTTGATCTTTTTGGTGACCAGCCCCATCCTGTGGTTTCCTTGGGACCTCACTCTAAAACACCTCATTAGCATAAACTCAGGTGTGATTGAAAGAGCCTGTCATGAATAACAAAAGATAATCTTATCACTTAGGAAATTACAATGGTTTTGGGAGCTTTGTGCCAGGAACCCAGGACAAAGAGTAAATATATTTCTTATTATACCACAAAATTTGCTCCACTAGATCCATTCTATGCCCTTCTCTGGGCTAGTCTGTGCCTTGAGACGCTGATGTCTTTGGACTGTATTGTCCAGACTCCCTTGCCCCCTGGCTTCTGTTGGGTTTGGCCCATCGGAAGGAACAATAAAAGATTAGAGAAAGGAGGTGATAGCGGCAGAGGTGAGGGTGTTTACTCCTTCACTCCCACTCTCTTCTTACCAGACACCTATGTTACCTTAAAGAGTCCTCAGGAGCATAGGGGCCATCATCTCTACTATGCACTGCTGAAGGCTGGAAGGCATTTTTGAGATTTTGGAGGGGTTTTGTGCTAATCATTGAGTGGTAAGTCTTCATATTCACCTTCAAAAAGTGACAGGACAGACATCATCTCATGGACCTTATGTTGTAGTGTAGAAGACACTCATTAACAAATTTTTACCCAAATAATGGTTTAAATTACATCCGTGACAAATGTTGTGAATGAAAGTTGGAGGGTGAGAGTGTAGATATATCAAGGGACAGTGCCCAGTCTAAAGTGTCAGGGGAATCCTCCCTAAAGAAGGGATATTGAAGTTGAGACTTAATACTCTTGAAGGAGACTGCTTTGCCCCACTTTGCCCTTCACCAAGCCGGTGATCACCCCATTGGACTTCTCCACCAAGCGTATCGGACAGTTGGCACTATGCAAACTGTGCAACAACTCCCCAATGTCTTGTTCTAGCACTTGGGCAGGAATGAACTTTAAAATGAGTACATTTTTTTTTTATTATTGAGGTATAGTTGATGAACAATATTATATAACTTTCAGGTGTACAATATATTGATTCACAATTTTTAAAGGTTATATTTCATTTACAGTATTATAAAATATTGACTATATTCCCTGTGTTGTACATATTATATATCATTGTAGCTTATTTATTTTATACTTAGTAGTTTACACCTCTTAATCCCCCATCGCTCTATTGCCCCTCCCCACTTGACACTTGACACTGGTTACCACTAGTTTGTTCTTTACATCTGTGAGTCTGTTTCTGTTTTGTTATGTTCACTCATTTGTTTTACTTTTTAGATTTCACATATATGTGATATCACACAGTATTGGTCTTTCTCTGTCTGACTTATTTCACCTAGCATAATGCCCTCCAAGTCCATTCACGTTGTTGCAAATGGCAAAATTTCATTCTGTATTATGGCTGAGTATTATTCCATTGTGTGTGTGTGTGTGTGTCTGTGTGTGTGTGTATACCACATCTTATTTGTTCATGCATCTGTTGATAAAATGAGCACTTTAAAATTATCAATACATTCCTTTGCACTCTTGTTACCTATGGGCATTCTACTTCTTGCCATGCATATACTTTAAAGATCCTCATTTTAAGGCCCCTCGTGCTAGATTGTAAAAGAGGATGGTCAGATAGAAGTCTTATTCGTGTGATTTGCAGCATTTTTCTTTACTATTGGAAAATTAACCTGGAGCAGATGGCAAGGGTGAATATATTTGTTTAATTTATCTTAAAAATGGTTCTGGGTTATGCTGAATAAATATATTAGCCTTTGAATCTCAGGATAGTTTGGTCAGATTTTAAGTGTGTATACATCAGATTGATTCAGAATCTCGTTCTAGCACGTGCTGTGGCTATTGTGATTTTACAAAGTCATCACAGACTGGGAGAAAGGGAGCTTTCACTCTGTTAAATACAGGGTTGTCAAAGCTATGAGCTTTAAACTTAATTTTGCACTGGACTTTGAACCATTCTTGAAATCCTCTAATGTTTGAGCAAAAGAAAAGTTTATTCATGTAAAACTGTCCCGTCCCAGCTATTTCAGGATGGCAGCAGGCTTTCTTGTTATTGCTCAAATCACATCACACATAACGCCGTAATAATCTGTGGGCCGCCACACCAGTGAAGCCCCAGCTTCCTCATCTATGAGATTAGGATAATACTAATATTTTCTATGATTGCTAGGAGGCTTAAGTGAGATATAATTAAAAAATCTGCAATGCTCAGAGTTTAGAATTTGGAATGATGAAAGGTCCCTTTTTGTTTTTTACTGCTCTCATCAAAAACTCCAGTTAGAGAACACAACCTTACTACGACACTGAGAAAAGTGAAAAATTCAGTGGTTTTATCCTAAACAACAACAGAAAGAATGTGTTTCTAATTAAGGAAAAAAAATACCTTGACCACCAGCTTCCAAACGTCAACTTCCTGAAAGAAAGTGGAAAAATCCAAATCTAAATTAAAATCTGCAGCTTCTCCAATTCCCATGCTCAGGGCCATATCAGCTAATACTCTGGGAGGGAGTCATTTCCATCCACCAATGAAACTAGCTTCCCTTTGCAAATCCCCTTTTATAGGCAGAATTCCTTTTCTATTTCCTTGTGGTTTTATTTCACTCTGTGGGCTGTTTGCAATATTCTCGTTTGAGGGAGTGAAAGGGAGAGAGGGGGCAAGATGCAGGGTGAGTTCCTACAAATGTCAGGCTGGGTAGTGCCAAGACAGCTGGGCCTGAAACCCTGCACCCAAGGAGGGGCACTGTTGTGGCTGGAAAGGATGTGAGCTCAGCCTCATCTGGTTTCTTTTAATGCTCGCAGCAAAGGGCCTGAGTTATTGCATTCTTTCTTTTTTTTTTTTTTTTTTTTTTGCATTCTTTCTTGATGTCTTACATAAAATCAGATTATTAAGTGCAGAGACAGTCAACTGTTCTCTGTCCTCCTGGCTAGCGTTTTAGCATCACCATAGCAACATCAATAAACAGAGAAGTAAATTAACCTCTGAAGAAGAAGGTCACTGGTTTTACTGTCCAAATGGCTTTTACTTTCCTTGCTTAAATACACACACACACACGCACACGCACACGCACACACACACACACACACTCACACTTATGCACACTATTGTTGTGGTTGTTTTTCTGGTTAAATTTATGAGCTATTTGACCCAATGGTGACAAGACAAAGAACGCAGCTTGGTTCCTATCACCCTTTTGTTTAAAAAACCTTCAATTATTCCCCATTGCCTACAGAATTAAGTCTGATTCCTTTGCACAGTGTTCACCATCTTGATCTGTTTCAAAGCCACATCTCCATCATTTATTCATCAGTGGCCCTTTTAAACCATTCAAGGAGGGGAAAGGCCTCATTTCCTTATAAGCCTCTTGCCTGACTTGGCACTTCTGTCCATGCCTCCAGCTATCACCTCAGTACAACCAAGGCAATCTTCAAGCCCACCTCCAACACTGAATCTTAAACTTCCCCTCCTCTCTGTTTCTGCTGCCACCAGCCTGGACCAAGCCATCCCCAAGTCCAACCTGGGTGACATCTGCAGGAGCCTCAGCACTGGACTGACCCCTTCTGCTCCTGTCCTGCGTGGTCTGTTTTTGACACAGCAGTCAGAATGAGTTTTTAACACATAAATTGTATTAGTTCATTCTCCTGCTTAAAACCCTCCCATGACGTTCCTGGCACAAAAATTAACTCCAGAGGCCTTACTGGGTGGGATCCCCACTCGGTCCTGTGTGACCTGGCCTGTGCCCATCCGTCTGACTTCATTGCATAGCCTTCTTCCATCCCTGGCACTTCCTCTCCAGAATCACTGCCTTTATTTCCATTCCTTAAATGCGCAAGCCCTTTCCCTGCATCTGGCCTTTGCATTTTCTTAGTCTAGAACAGTTTCCTCTGATAGTTATGGGGTTGACCCCTTCTTATCACTGTTCAGGTCTCCACTTAAATGTGGTCTCCTTAGAGAATTTTGTGATCACCCTATCCACAGTCATACCCCTCCAATCCCAGCTCGACGCTCTATCAAATTGTCATATTTTGTTTCCTTGATAGCGCTTACCACTATCTTATGTTATCTTGCTTATTAATTTGATAAATTAATTTATAAATCTTGTGTCTTTCTTTTAGAGTATAAGTAGGGCAGGGACTATTTTTGTTTGCTCACCACAGACTCCCTAGCTCCTAGTAAAGTCTCTGGCACACGAAAGGCCATCAATAAATATTTTCTTAATGAATCAGTGTATAAACCTCATTTTTCAAGACTCAGTTTACATGTGACCTTTCCTGAAGCCTTTGTTACCCATTACTAGAAACCTCCTCTCCCTCCCATATGTATCTCCTACACGACATTGATCACTTTCTTCCTTTTTAAAAGTGTATATATATGTATTTATCTATATATTCTGTTCAATTCTTTTCCATTGTACATTATTACAAGATATTGAACATAGTTCCCTGTGCTATACAGTTAGTCCTTGTTGTTCATCTATTTTATATATAGTATTATGTATATGTTAATCCCAAACTCCTAATTTATACTTCCCCCACCCCTTCCCCTTTGGTAAACATTCTAAAAAAATACTATTTTTTTAGATTCCACATATAAGTGTTATCGTATTATATTTGTTATCATATTATATTTGTCTTTCTCTGTCTGACTCAGTATGATAATCTCTAGGTCTGCCTATGTTGCTGCAAATGGCAATATTTCATTCTTTTTTATGGCTGAGTAATATTCTATTGTATGTATGTACCACATCTTCTTTATCTATTCATCTGTTGATAGAGACTTAGGTTGCTTCCATGTCTTGACTATTGTACAGTGCTGCTGTGAACCAAGCCTCTGTCATTTATGGCAGCAACCTCCACAATATACCTTTATACTGGGTTTCTATCCTTCCTTGTGTCAATCTTCCTTTTCCCTCACTCCTGATTCCTGAGATCACTTGCCAAATAAACTATCTGTAAATAAGTTCTTGCCACAGGCTCTGCTTAAAACGACCTCAAAATAAAACATTAACTTTTCCTTTAAGAACTTCCTTTGCTTTCAACATTGGTGTTGAAAAAACTGGTTATACACATATAAAACAATGAAGTTGGTCCCTTACCTTACATCATACAAAAATTAACTCAAAATGGATCAAAATCCTGAACGTAAGAGCTAAAACTATAACACTCTTAGAAGAAAACACAGGGGGACAGCTTTATGACTTTGGCTCTGGCAAGGATTTCTTAGATATAATACCAAAGACACAGGCAATGAAAGAAAAAATAGATCAATTGGACAGCACAAAAATTTTAAACTTTTGTACATTGAAGGAGTCTATTAACATAGTAAAAAGGCAACCCATGGAATTGGAGAAAATATTTGCAAATCATATATCTGATAAGGGTTTAATATCCAGAATATATCAATAACTCCTACAACTCAGCAACAACAAAAAACAAACAATGCAATTTAAAAATGTGCAAAGGACTTGAATAGCCATTTCTCCAAAGAAGATACACGAAGGGCTTTTGTATATCTTTTAAGTACATGAAAAGATGATCAACATCACTAATCATTAGGGAAATGCAAATCAAAGCCATAATGAGATATCACTTTACACCCATTAGGATGGCTACTATCAAAAAAAAAAAAAACAGAATATAACAAGTGTTAGCAAGGATGCAGAGAAATTGGAACCCTTGTGAATTGCTGTTAGGAATGAAAAATGGCGTGGCCTTTATGGAAATCAGTACGGCAGGTTCTCAAAAAACTACACATAGAAGTACCATATGATCCAGCCATTGCACTTATGGATATCTACCCAAAAGGACTGAAAGCAGTATCTCAAACAGATATTTGTATGCCCATGTTCATAACAGCATTATTCACAATAGCCAAAAGATGAAAGCAACCCAAGTGTCTACTGACAGATGACTGAATAAAGAAAATGTGGTATATACATGCAATGGAATATTATCCAACCTTAAAAAGGAGAGGAATTCTAGCACATGCTACAACATGGATGAATTTTGAAGACGTTATGCTAAGTGAAATAAGCCAATCACAAAAGAACAAATACTGTCTGATTCCACTTATAAGACGTACCTAGAGTAGTCGAATTCATAGAGACAGAAAATAGAATGGTGGTTGCCAAGGGCTGGAGTAGGGATGGAAGTTATAGTTTAATGGGTACAGAGTCTTAGTTTGGGAAGATGAAAAATCCTGGAGCTGAATGGTCATGATTGAGTAACAGTGTGAATGTACTTAATGCAACTGAACTGTATACGTAAAAATGGTTAAAATGGTAAAATAAAAAAAAAACGAGAAAAACAAAACAAAACAAAATAAAGCCCTTTGCTGCAAATTATAGAGACAGACAGTAGATTATTGGTTGTCTAAGGCTTCAGGGGGTTGGGGAAAATAAGGAGTAAGTACTAATGAGTAAAAGGTTTCTTTGGGGGGTTATAAAAAATGTTCTAAAATTTATTGTGCTGTTGGTTGCACAATTCTGTGAAATACTAAAAACTATTGGATTGTATATTTGAAATGGGTGAACTATGGGATATATGCATTATATGTCAATAGGTTGTTATATTTTAAAAAAAGAAACATCTTTTGCCATTGGACAGTCCCTCTACTTAGGCATCTAATAACAATCTTGGCTGTCCATCACATTCCTTCTCATTATATCCAGAAATTCATATTTCTTTCTTCTTCTCCATCAAAATTAACTATGCCCCATTTCCTTTTCATCCTGCCATCTAAAAACTAATATGATATACGTCTATGTTTTTTAAAAGGCCTAGTGAGTTCCTATGAATAAACACATTTGATAAAGAGCCTCTGAGACTTCAAAGATTAAATTAATGTGGAAAGTCCAGGAAACCTGGCAGACCTAGGGGATATATTAAAAGAGGTGTCACAGCAAGCACACTAAAAGCTGCCTGTGATCCCTTCTCTTTTTGCTGCCAAGAGAGAAACTATCAGTCACAGTGCTAAGCTTTCATTTTCCAGAAAGGAAAACGAGAGAAAATGGAGCAGAATGTCCCAGCAGCCTGAGTCACTGGACTCAGCGTGACAGTAGTATTCTGGATTACTGTTGGTTCCCCGAAAGGTAAAATCCTGGGATTCATCGAAGAGCGCAAGATTAGAAAGGGCAATCTGGGTTCTAGGGCAGCCTGTTCTATGTCAAAGATAAGCCAGGTACTAGTTAAAGTGGTAAGGACAGATTTTAGTCAGTAATATCCTACTGCAGTAGGACAGGAGTCCAGTGTGAACAGAACTCAACTTTGATTTGTACAAAGGAGACTGGGTGTTCTAAAGGGAGAATGAGGGAAAAGGGAGGATGGTGAGCAGAGGCTCAGTAGAACCAAGGAAGTGAAAAATTACCAAAACTGGGAAGGTGGGGTTGGTCCATGTGAATCCCACCTGGTTTGTTAATTGATGCCGTGTATGGAAGTTGGGCTCTTCCCCTCCCACAGGGGCTGAGAGGCAGGGGACCCCATCTTCAGGTGTTGGCGGAACAAACAGTAAATTCTTTTGGCAGCCATAAGTTTTCTCAGGCGGTCCCTTTAAAGGGGCTAGTGTCATTCTAGGGGTGAGGCATTGAGCTGGTAGGAATGATGTTAGTATTTTGTTTTTGTTTCTTCTTTTTATTTATTTATTTTACATCTTTATTGGAATATAATTGCTTTACACTGTTGTGTTAATTTCTGCTGTACAACAAAGTGAATCGGCTATATGTATACGTATATCACCATATCCCCTCCCTCTTGAGCCTGCCTCCCACTCTCCTTATCCCACCCCTCTTTGTCTTCACAAACCAATGAGTTGATCTCCCTGTGCTATGCGGCTGCTTCCCACTAGCCATCCATTTTACGCTTGGTACTGTATATATGTCAATACTACTCTCTCATTTCATCCCAGCTTCCCCTTCCCTGCTGTGTCCTCAAGTCCGTTCTCTACATCTGCATCTTTATTCCTGCCCTGCTACTAGGTTCATCAGTACCACTTTTATAAGATTGCATATATATGCGTTAGCATAGAGTATTTGTTTTTCTCTTTCTGACTTACTTCACTCTGTATGACACTCTCTAGGTCCATCCACCTCATTACAAATAACTCAAGTTTGTTCCTTTTTATGGATGAGTAATATTCCATTGTATATATGTGCCACATCTTCTTTATCCATTCTTCCATTGATGGACATTTAGGTTACCTCCATGTCCTGGCTATTGTAAATAGTGCTGCAGTGAACATTATGGTATATGTATCTTTTTTTTTTAACATCTTTATTGGAACATAATTGCTTTACAATGTTGTGTTAGTTTCTGCTTTATAACAAGGTGAATCCGTTATACATATACATATGCCCCCATATCTCTTTCCTCTTGTGTCTCCCTCCCTCCCACCCTCCCTATCCCACCCCTCTTGGTGGTCAGAAAGCACTGAGCTGATCTCCCTGTGCTATGTGGCTGCTTCCCACTAGCTATCTATTTTCCATTTGGTAGTGTATATATGCCCATGCCACTCTCTCACTTCATCCCAGTTTACCCTTCCCCCTCCCCATGTCCTCAAGTCCATTCTCTACGTCTGCATCTTTATACCTGTCCTGCCCCTAGGTTTTTCAGAACCTTTTTTTTTTTATTTTTTAGATTCCATATATATGTGTTAGCATACACTATTTGTTTTTCTCTTTCGACTTACTTCCCTCTGTATGACAGACTCTAGGTCCATCCACCTCGCTACAAATAACTCAGTTTCATTTCTTTTTATGGCTGAGTAATATTCCATTGTATATATGTGCCACATCTTCTTTATCCATTCATCTGTTGATGGAAACTTAGGTTGCTTCCATGTCCTGGCTATTATAAATAGTGCTGCAATGAACACTGTGGTACATGACTCTTTTTGAATTATGGTTTTCTCAGGGTATATGCTCGGTAGTGAGATTGCTGGGTCGTGTGGTAGTTCTATTTTTAGTTTTTTAAGGAACCTCCATATTGTTCTCCATAGTGGCTGTATCAATTTACATTCCCACCAACAGTGCAAGAGGGTTCCCTTTTCTCCACACCCTCTCCAGCATTTATTGTTTGTAGATTTTTTGATGTTGGCCATTCTGACTGGTGTGAGATGAGATCTCATTGTAGTTTTGATTTGCATTTCTCTAATGATTAGTGATGTTGAGCATTTGTTCACGTGTTTATTGGCAATCTGTATATCTTCTTTGGAGAAATGTCTATTTAGGTCTTCTGCCCATTTTTGGATTGGGTTGTTTGTTTTTTGGATATTGAGCTGCATGAGCTGCTGGTAAATTATGGAGATTAATCCTTTGTCAGTTGCTTCATTTGCAAATATTTTCTCCCATTCTGAGGGTTGTCTTTTGGTCTTGTTTATGGTTTCCTTTGCTGTGCAAAAGCTTTTAAGTTTCATTAGGTCCCATTTGTTTATTTTTGTTTTTATTTCCATTTCTCCAGGAGGTGGGTCAAAAAGGATCTTGCTGTGATTTATGTCATAGAGTGTTCTGCCTATGTTTTCCTCTAAGAGTTTTATAGTGTTTGGCCTTACATTTAGGTCTTTAATCCATTTTGAGTTTGTTTTTGTGTATGGTGTTAGGAAGTGTTATAATTTCATTCTCATACATGTAGCTGTCCAGTTTTCCCAGCACCACTTATAGAAGAGTTTGTCTTTTCTCCATTGTATATTCTTTTTTTTTTTTTTTTTGTGGTACGCGAGCGTCTCACTGTTGTGGCCTCTCCCGTTGTGGAGCACAGGCTCCGGACACGCAAGCTCAGTGGCCATGGCTCATGAGCCTAGCCGCTCCACGGCATGTGAGATCTTCCCAGACCAGGGCACAAATCCGTGTCCCCTGCATCAGCAGGTGGACTCTCAAATACTGCACCACCAGGGAAGCCCCCACATTGTATATTCTTGCCTCCTTTGTCAAAGATAAGGTGACCATAGGTGCGTGGGTTTGTCTGTGGGCTTTCTATCCTGTTCCATTGGTCTATATTTCTGTTTTTGTGCCAGTACCATACTGTCTTGATTACTGTAGCTTTGTAGTATAGTCTGAAGTCAGGGAGCCTGATTCCTCCAGCTCCATTTCTCTTTCTCAATATTGGTTTGGCTATTTGGGGTCTTTTGTGTTTCCATACACATTGTGAAATTTTTTGTTCTAGTTCTCTGAAAAATGCCATTGGTAGTTTGACAGGGATTGCATTGAATCTGTAGATTGCTTTGGGTAGTATAGTCATTTTCACAATGTTGATTCTTCCAATCCAAGAACATGGTATATCTCTCCATCTGTTGGTATCATCTTTAATTTCTTTCATCAGTGTCTTATAGTTTTCTGCATACAGGTCTTTTGTCTCCTTAGGTAGGTTTATTCCTAGGTATTTTATTCTTTTTGATGCTATGGTAAATGGAACTGTTTCCTTAATTTCTCTTTCTGATCTTTTGGTGTTAGTGTATAGAAATGCAACAAGTTTCTTCGTATTAATTTTGTATCCTGCAATTGACCAAATCCATTGATCAGCTGTAGTAGTCTTCTGGTAACATCTTTAGGATTTTCCATGTATAGTATCATGTCATCTGCAAACAGTGACAGTTTTACTTCTTCTTTTCCAATTTGGATTCGTTTTATTTCTTTTTCTTCTCTGATTGCTGTGGCTAGTACTTCCAAAACTATGTTGAATATAAGTAGCAAGAGTGGGCATCCTTGTCTTGTTTTTTTTTTTTTGGCTGCATTGGGTCTTTGCTGCTGTGCATGGGCTTTCTTGCTTTCTCTAGTTGCAGCGAGCTGGGGGCTACTCTTTGTTGCAATGTGCATGCTTCTCAATGCAATGGCTTCTCTTATTGCAAAGCATGGGCTCTAGGCATGCAGACTTCAGTAGTTGCAGCATGTGGGCTCAGTAGTTGTGGCTCGTGGGCTCTAGAGCACAGGCTCAGTAGTTGTGGCTCATGGGTTTAGTTGCTCCACGGCATGTGGGATATTTGCGGACCAGGGATTGAACCCGTGTCCCCTGCATTGACAGGCAAATTCTTAACCACTGCACCACCAGGGAAGGCCCCTTGTCTTGTTCTTGATCTTAGAGGAAATGCTTTCAGCTTTTCACCATTGAGTATGATGTTAGCTGTGGGTTTGTCATATATGGCCTTTTTTATGTTGAGATATGTTCCCTCTATACCCACTTTCTGGAGAGTTTTTATAATAAATGGTGTTGAATTTTGTCAAAAGCTTTTCCGCATCTATTGAGATGATCCTATGGTTTTTTATTCTTCAATTTGTTGATGTGTGTATCACACTGAATGATTTACGTTTATTGAATAATCCTTGCACCCCTGGGATGAATCCCTCTTGATCATGTTGTATGATCCTTTTAATGTATTGTTGGATTTGGATTGCTAGTATTTTGTTGAGGAGTTTTGTGTCTATGTTCATCAGTAATATTGGCCTGTAATTTTCTTTTTCTGTGGTATCGTTGTCTGGTTTTGGTATCAGGGTGACGGTGGCCCCATGGAATGAGTTTGGGAGTGTTCCTTCCTCTGCAATTTTTGGAATAGTTTCAGAAAGATAGGTGTTAATTCTTCTCTAAATGTTTGATAGAATTTGCCTTTGAAGCCCTCGAGTCCTGTTTGTTGGGAATTTTTAAATCACAGTTTCCCTACTTGCGATTGGTGTATTCAAATTTTCTAGTCTTCCTGGTTCAGTCTTGGGAGTTGTACCTTTCTAAGAATGTGTCCATTTCTTCTAGGTTGTCCATTTTATTGGCATATAGTTGCTTATAGGAGTTTATAGGTTGTCAGAGTGGACTGAACAGGAGTAAAAATTTGGGAGTCATCAGCCTGTAGATATTATGAGATTGTCAAAGAAGTGAGAGATCCTGCTGGGAGATCAAGTAAGATTACAACTGGGAATACAACATTGGATTTAGCAATATGGAGATTATTGGTGATCATGACAAGAGGGGGTTTTTTTTTTTAATTAATTTATTTATTTTTGGCTGCGTTTGGTCTTTGTTGCTGCCCACGGACTTTCTCTAGTTACGGCAAGCAGGGGCTAATCTTCGTTGCATTGAATGGGCTTCTCTTGTTGCTGAGCATAGGCTCTAGGCATGCAGGCTTCAGTAGTTGTGGCACACAGGCTCAGTAGTTGTGGCTTGCGGGCTCTGGAGCTCAGGCTCAGTAGTTGTGGCACACAGGCTTTATTGCTCTGAGGCATGTGGGATCTTCCCAGACCAGGGCTCAAACTCATGCTCCCTTCATTTGCAGGCAGATTCTTAACCACTGCACCACTAGGGAAGCCCGAGAAGAGGAGTTTTAATGGAGTGATCTAGAGGAAAAGATGTGGTAGAGTTTACAACGAAAGCCTCCATCCTTTCCTTCCTCCTTGTATGTGAATATTGTTCCTCACATCAAGAGGGAAGTCTAATACTCCTTCCTTTGGTTTTTTGTAACTTATTTGACCAATAGAATTAATATTCTAGGACGTAACAATATGCCCAGGCCTCTTCAGCACTTATGTTTGGAGTGGTCCCACTTGGAACCCAGTGGCCATGGTGAGAGAAACCCAGGCCACATAGAGATGCTATGTCTAGACATTCCAGTTGATAGTCCATTTGATAGTCAGGATCAACTGCCAGCTATGTGATTGAGGCATCGTAGATGTCCAACCCAGCCAACCTGTTAGATGACCCCAGCCTTAGCCACCATCTTGAAGTAACCATGTTGTGGGTTTGGTTCCCCAGAAAGTAGATTCTGAGACACAGAGGTTCCATTAAGGAGTGCTTTGGGGATATATGCCTGTGGAATGTATGGAAGGGAAGGGTGGGAAACAGGATTGACAAAGGGAGAAATCACGCTGTTAAGCAATTCCATCAGAACCTCAACTGATGCTTTTAGGGAGTTCTGAGGATGGGATGATCCCTTGTATCTGCCCTAAGTTGGGATGAAAATGTTGTGCTTTATATCCTCTATATTAACCAGTCCTTGGATATGGGCTACTCTGGGAAGGGTATGAGACCTTGGGTGAGGTGACCCTCACAAACTGAGACTTTCCCTGAAAAAGACTGACAGCTGAGGGCTGTCAGCCAGGCTCCCAGCAAGTGCTGTAATAATTTGTTCATTTCTGAATCAGGATCTGGTCGACACATCCCAGGGTTCACCACATACGTCATGACAGATCCCAAAAGGGAACTACCCAGCTTTGCCCAGTCAACCCACAGAATCATGAGAGGTGACCATAAATTGTTGTTCTAAACAATTTAGGGTTTGGGGGCGAGAATTTGTTGAGCATTCATGGATAACTAGACAAGAAAGTGGAACATGGACTGAGCTTTGGAGAACCTCAATGTTAAGAGGGCAGAGAGAAGAAGAAGAGCCAATAGAAAGACAGAGAAGGAGTTACCAGTAGAGCAGGGGATAAAGCAGTCTGTTGTGGCAGACTTGCCCCTGTAGACCCTCCTCCCCTTCTTCTTGAGTCTGTATGGCAGTGGGATTGACCACTGCAAGCTGCTTTTCCCAAGATTCTGATGTTAGTTGGTTTCCAGCTGGGATTAGTTTATGAAGGACACTGATGGAAAATTGGAGGGAGGGAGAAAAGGAGAAACCAGCGTTTCCTCTCCTCTGCGGTGGTGTCTCTTATTGTGCCTGTACTTCTGTTCCGGCTCCGGCTTCTGCTAGACAAACCCTTCATGACGCTAGCTTCTGCTGGGTCTCTCAAGCCCATGGGCACCTCCTCTCCTCTCTGTTCCTCGAGCCAAGGTTGATACCGTGTTTCTGCTGTTGCCCATCTCTGGTTTTCTCACTTTCTCCTTTTCAGCTCTTTTGTCACCTAGGTTATCAAGGCTCTGAATTAAATTCCCTCTTGTCAGACGCTAAGAATAATTTTTGTTTTCTTGATTAGATCCTGACTTGATTTGATCCTGAAAGCCAAGTGAAGAAAGTGCATCAAAAAGAAAGGAGTGATTAACTATGCTAAATTCTGCTGAGAGGTCAAGTAAGATGAGGGCTGAGGATTGATTATTAGATTGAACAAAATGGAGGGAAGTCAGTGGTGATATTACCAGAGTGGTTTCAATAGCGTGTTGGGCAAGAAAAGGTCAATTAGGTTAAATCAGGGACCACCTCTGCAGCCATGGTGGGGCCAGTCCCCCAGAGATTTGACACAGGGAAGACATAGAATCATTGTGGGGAAATAGCCACAGTATCCACTCTCACTCTCACTGAGAGGGATGCAAAAGATTAAGGCCACAAGAGGGAATTCATCAATGTGGAAAGAGCCCGCAATCAAAGTCAGAACCTTCCAGTGAATAAACTCCAGGACTTAAGTTCATGGCAGAAATACATGCCAAAGCAAGAAGGTAAAGTAACATAAGGAAAATTCAGAAACTCTGGTTAAAGTAACAGAAAAATTCACAATGCCTTCGGGCAACAGTGACTTTCTGCTTTCCAAGCCTTATTTTTGGAATTGGACAAACCAATTAACAGTGTATTGTGGGTGAATTTATTGCAGGAAGTTAGTATATGCTGATAAAATTTGTTTATCTGCAATAAACTTCAGAATACAACATTTTTGAGTAGTGATTCCACTTGAGGGAAGCTAATCCAAAGAAATAATCCTAAAAAAGGAAAATGTTTTGGCATAAAGATGAATACTGAACTAATATTTATTAGAATAGAAAAGTTGGAAACATTATTAGTTTAGGAATCTGGGAATATGTAGTTAAATTATAGGGCATCCACTCAGAAGACTACTATGAAAACCATTAAAAGTTATGGTTCTATACATTAAAAAATACAGTTCAGCTTTTAAAATGAAGGATGCAGCATTTATATGCAGAGCATAGTTATAACTAAGTGGAGGTATGCCAAAGTTTAAGTACCAGTGTGAAGGTGGTGAGACCCTGGGTAATCTTTCTACTTTTCTCTGTTTTATTCATTGATAATGTATAATTTTTTTGTGTGTGTGTGGTACCGCTCACTTTTGTGGCCTCTCCCGTTGCGGAGCGCAGGCTCCGGACGCGCAGGCTCAGCGGCCATGGCTCACGGGCCCAGCCGCTCCGCGGCATGTGGGATCTTCCCGGACCGGGGCACAAACCCGTGTCCCCTGCATCGGCAGGAGGACTCTCAACCACTGCGCCACCAGGGAAACCCATGTATAATTTTTAATAGTAGAAAAAATAAATTCTTTAAAAAGAAAAAAATTCCAGGTGATAGGAGACAAGATTATGTCCTATTGGAGAAATTCTGTATTTATAAGGAGGCATAATAGAGATGGCATCTTTTAAGATAGGCTATATTTTAGCTAATTAAAGTCTTAATCTGAGTTCCAATTTCTTTGGTTGCTTGTGATTAGCAAAATATTTAACTTGTGTCAAAGTTGCCTCCCTCACAGTCTTTCTTATCCTATTACTGAAGTTTTTAATGTCATATCATGATGCTTGAACTGACAAAATTGCTTATATGTGAATGTCATAGCCAACTGCTGCAAGTTTCTAGGATCCTAATTATATAGATGAAAGCTTGTGTTGCATGCAAATGGATTGAAAACCTTCACAGAGAGAGGAATAAGAAAAAAAATATGCTGTAATAAAAATATCTTTAACACACTCTTTAAGAGAAAAAAAAATGGGAGATTGAGTCTGAGATGAAATTATGCCGTTCAAATACATTACGAGTTCTCAGTCTCAGATCTGAAAGATTCTGTCCACAAATCTCTACATCCAGAACCAAAACCCTTTTCAAACCACTCTGTTATTTCAAAACCTAAATGGATAGCTTACCTGTTATGCTTTCTTTGTATTGTTGGAGAGTACCTGCTAACAAAAGATAAGGGAGCTCTCAGATAGTAAGCTCAGAAGAATGTCAGTGTCAACCAGTATAGTACTTCCAATAAACCCCAGGAACAAAGAAATATTTGGGATTCCGTTGGAAATGAGGAAAATCTGACGGTTCTTTTTGCTTCTTCTTAAGGTTAACCAAGAAGCATCGACCAACATGATCTGCTTGTCTTTGATCATAGCAACAAAACATTCCAGATATCTTATGCAGACAAGGAGTAGAGGTCTAAATTTCAATTCCCCTTACATTCCTCAAATTATTCTAAAAGATGAATAAATGGTGGATATGTTGTTTTGGTAACCCAAGAGATTCGAATCAGGTATATGAATGTTTTCTCCAAAATTTAGCATTCTTCCTTCCCTCAGGTCAGACATTATATTTTTCCCTACTCACAATAGTTCAGATTCCTCTTCACCCACTTGTAGGTTAATGAAAAGCCTAATTCATTCAAGTTTTAACAGCACCTTGGGTCAAAAACAGGGTATAGTATTGGGCGATGGGTATAGCGTAGTTTTAAAAGCGTAGGCCTATGGGTCAACATTCCTGATTCAAATCCTGCCTTTACCACTTACTAGCTGAGTGACTTCATTCCTGTAAAAGGATAACGTTAGTACCTTCCTTCAGGGGGTATTGTGGGACTCAATGAATTAATACACATGAAGCACTTAGAGTGGTGCCTGGTACATTGTGTGTACTTCATAAAGTGTTAGCTGTAATTACAATCAGCAACCTTTGTGTCCGGCTCCAGGAAATTCCTTGGAGATGATTATACCCACCCTTCAAGATAATGTGGTAGGACTGATCATTAATCTCTCTAGCTCATTTAAGTGAACATCTGGTAAAGTTTTCATTCCAAACAATATCAATCGGGATGACTCGGCCAGACCATGATTAAATAAGGCAAATATTCTCTAATTCTACTGTATTGCTGACCAAAACTGTTTTTCCCCTTCTGCTTGGAGCCAGAGACAATATTAAGGCTCGGTGGTAATTTATTTCATTTCACAGACAAGGGAGTGGTTAAGCTAAATACAAGGATTCCAACTACAAATATCTGGAGAAATATTTTTTTAAGAGCAGACTCTTACAAACCGTTCTTATTCTCCAGGAATGTAACCACCAAATCTTGGTTATTTAGTGTGATAATTTCTCTCTTATAGAGAAAAAAGGTAGAGGCAATATAACTGATTGACAAATGGCAGTCTTCATCAAAGTTGCATGCTACTCTGTAAGATGTAACACCTTCTTGTCCACAAAACCTTGATGATCCCAGGGCTTCTAAAAATAGCAAAGGACTCCTTACTCCATAAGAATAATAGAGATGAGGAGATCTTTGAGGTTATCTTTTGTTCAACCACCACTGCTTAGACAGGGGCTAATTTAAGAGTGAAGCAGAAAGCTGATTTATTTAAGGCCATGTGGCAAGTTTAGGACAAATCTGGGACTAGGATTAGGTCACCTAACTCCTAAGGCAGTGCTTTTCACATCTTTCCCATGCTTCCCCAAACTCCACTGCCTGCAATTATGGATAAGAGGGTCTTGGCACCTTAACTTCCAGAGGGATATCAGTGTAGATTTCCTCCTTCTATTGTCTTTTTTGCAAGTTGACACCAAAATTCTTTTCCATCCTGACCACCTGGACTCCATATGTAGCATTTTGGCTCTTTTTTTTTTTTAATTTTATTGAAGCATGGTTGATTTAATGTCATATTAATTTCTGCTGTGCATGTTGGCTCTTTAAGTTGTGGATGTGCCCCCAAAATTCCAGTAAATGATCAACATACATTGTACCTGGGAAGGTTCTAACTGTCTATTATTGAAGATGCAAAATGGACCAGGTCCTGGGCTAAATAATTCATAGGGATGACTTGATTTACTGCTCACAAGAATCCTAGGATATAGTTAATATTATTAACACTCTTTGACAGATGAGAAGACTGAGACTTAGTGAAGTTAAGTCAATTGCTGAAGTCACACAGGTATGAAATATCAGAGTCTAGTCAGACACTTTGATAATCTTACCCCCAAAATCATGGGTAAGTTTTTTTCTACTTGGGAACTATCACTACCATCCATAGATCTATCACTGTCCGAATGTTCTATTTCTTGCTTTAAAGTTCACATGAACGTGCTCTAGATTTGTTGGCCTGGTGCTGTTTTTCCAGTATTTTATTTTATTTATTTCATAAAAACGGATACAATAGTTAGGGCCCGGCATTGTTCTAAGCAATCGATATATATCGCACATATATTTCATCTTTATCACAGCCCAATGAGTTTGGTAAAATTAGTAATTAGTATCCTCATTTTTTAGGCAAGGAAACTCAGGCATGTGTGTAACTTGCCCAAGGTCACACTGCTAGTTAATGACAGATTCTACCATAAAAGCTGCATCATTTAATTTTATACTTTTTTCTCTTCCTTTCTTTTTGATTAAGAGCATATTTTCAAAAGAAAACGTAAAGGAGAAATGTTTTGCTAGAATGAAGATTGGGTCGTCCCAGATTTCTCCTCAACTCCTATTCCATGGTAATCTTTGGGGTATATACTAAGGATCAGAATCTGAAAATCACTGCTTTAGAATGTGCTTAAATAATTTTTTTAAGTAATTTTTTTCTTCCTCAGTTATTTCATATAATTGTTACCTGTTCTTAAAGCAAAAGAATTGTGTTGCCAAAGACAACAACTTGCAGATGATTACACAACCATTTAAAAAGTGATAATTGTAAGGGGTATGTAATAACATTGCACAATGACTATAGTATAATAGAAAGTGGAAAAGAGGAACACAGAACTGCATGCATTGTATGATGATAGCTGTATAAGAATCTATGTGTCTATATACCTTTGAGTGGCTTTGGTAGAGCAGTGGAATTATGGGTGATTTTTTCTTTTTAAAATTTTATCTGAAGCTATTCTATTATCTAAATGAAAAACAACCACAACAAAATACCAAAATAAAGAAATATTCCTGAGAAATGACCTGTTCTTAACCTAAAGGAAAGACTTAGTTGTACGTGAACCATCAGGATCATGATTCTTCTCCAGATTATGTTTTTGGAATGTGTGTCTCATAATGATCTTCTAGCATTTGGTAGATTATGTTAAAGACATTGCTCTGGAAAGTTAGCCAAGAGCCTGATAAATTGAGTTATGCCCATCCTCTTTAAATATAATGTAGCCATTAAACGTACTATTTATGGTATGATATGATATAGGAGCATGTTCAGTTACTTAAAAAGCAATATAGGGCTTCCCTGGTGGCGCAGTGGTTGAGAGTCCGCCTGCCGATGCAAGGGACACGGGTTCGTGCCCCGGTCCGGGAAGATCCCACGTGCCGCAGAGCGGCTGGGCCCGTGAGCCATGGCCGCTGAGCCTGTGTGTCCGGAGCCTGTGCTCCGCAACAGGGGAGAGGCCACAACAGTGAGAGGCCTGCGTACCGCCAAAAAAAAAAAAAGAAAGCAATATAATGTAGTATGCAAATAGAGTATGACAGTTATAATACAAAGGCAATACAAAGGAATAATGCAGAAAAGAAATACATCAGAATGTTAAGGTTGTTTGAATTGGAGAGAAGACAGTTGGATCATTTTTCTTTTATTTTTCTATATTTTCCAAATATTTTGTAATAAACACAGATTATATTATAATGTAAAGCTGTGAACTGCAGTTTTAAGACGAATTAAGAATCTGAAGTCAAAAGTGGGGGAAGTCAGCATCTTATTTGAGGATTCTGAGAGTAGCAGAAATTGTCCAGAGTTCCATTCCCCATCTCTCTCCCTCCATGAGGGATGAGAGACCAGAGGGAAATGGAAGATCATTGAGGCCAAATGTAACCCTCAGCTTTCTCAAAACCACGTGGGTAGCTGATGTTTCAGTTCCTGGGGTCTTGGACAAAAGTCAGTCTTCAAAAGAGCACGCACCTTGTGAAATGTTAAGACTATAGCCGTCCCTCTTGTCATGGAAGCTGTTTGTTTTTGTTTTTAAACACAGCTCGACTTCAAAGATAGTACAAAAATTAGAAAAAGGAAATGTTATATCGATTGCGTTTTCCGTTTGAGACCGATAGAAACGATTCTATTTAGGAATTACCTGCAGCATCTCAGAAACTCCCAAACCTGGCTGGATATCAGAACAACCTGGGAAGATTTTTAAAATAATAAGTGATTGGGCTCACAGGAGACTGTGACTCAGTAGACAAGGGATGAGTGTCCTCTCTGGTTTGTTTAAGCAAAGACCTCTAACTAGGCCAAAACGATACCATCTTTGTGTGACCAACCTCATTCTGATTTTCTCAGGCATGTTCTGATTTTAGAACTGAACATCCTGCATCCTGCATACCATTTAGAACTGAACTGAAACTCCTCAATGCTGGGCAAACAGGGCCAGTTGGTCATCCTAAATCATCTTCTCAGACTCCTAACCAGGACATACACTTGACTCACTTTTAGTTATGGTGCAAACGCAGAGAAATGAAGAACAGAAAGAATGGAGTGAAATCTTTGAAATGCACAAGTCATCTTTCTTGGACCATTGAAGCCATCAAAGTGATCACATTAGAAAAAAGAAAAACCTTTTAGTTTTTTTAATCTTCTAATTTCCTGAACGTTTCTCCTTTCCAATGAACGTTTTATTTAAGAGAATACAATAGGGAATCTTAGCTGTTATGACTCCATTTAAAAATGCCTCTTAGGAATAGGCCAAAAGAATGACAATTTTATCCAAAATATAGGTCCAATCCTTAGCCATCATGGGTAAACATTGCCTTTATTTTTTTCTTTTTTTTTAATTTAATATTCCAATGGTAAGATAATGAACTCAAACATTAACAAAAGTGCTTTCTTTCAAAGTTTGGGCTGGAATTAAAGCGTTTGGGTCACTTGTTCCCTCTGTTGAAGTTGGAATGGGTAGCATAGAAATTCTTGCACTGTGTTACCCTCTTCAGCCTTTGTTCAATAACAATACAGTTGGAGGTGTGGAATAAGAACTTGAACATCAACAATGGGAAGAGTGCTGTGTGTTATTATTAGAGATTTATTCTATTATGGGGAACACACATTGAACCCTGAGAAACTACATTACTTTAAGCAAGCCTCTTATACATGTAGTGAAGAGTGACTTTTGCCGTTTCTGTACCAAATCATAGTGTGGAGGCAAAAACTGACCAGTTATTTTTCAATCATTGTCCCAACTAAAGACTTACAATTTTCCCCAGAAAAAAACAAAACACTCTTATTTTTACCTTTCTCAACTCTGTGTTAAGGAGAAAGAAATTATATGGAAGTTCTAAAAGATATGATTTCCTAACAAGTCCTTTTGACATTCATCCCCAAGTGCAAAATCTTGGAGAAAACTGGCTTATAGAATTTGAATAGCTTTGGTTATGCTTTCCAAGTGTCTTATTTACTTTAACAATAGGCTTCCTAACCAGGTTCACAGAGCAAGGAGTCTATGGCTCAATCAGTCTGTCATCTAGCTGGGACCAAGGAAAATCTGAGGGATGGCAATGCTGTGGAGAAGCTGAGGTGACCAGTGTGCAGTGTGTAGTGGCTTAGCCTACCAGCTCTGGAAGCAAAGTGATTGTGTTCAAATCCAGGCTTTCCCTCTTACTAGCTCTGCAGCCACAGGCAAGATATTTTAACTTTGAGCCTCAGTCCCCATCTGTAAAATGGAGTAAAAATGCTGACCCCGGAGAGTTTTTTGTGGCTTGAATGAAATAAGCGAAGCACCTAGCACACTGTGGGAAGTGAGGTGTGTGCTCAGTAAGTGCTGGTGGCTGATGGAATTCTCTCCCCCTCACTCTTTATGTTCCAACCACGTGGGATAGATTAGTTCCCCCAATGAACTACATGTTCAATTTCAACCGTAGACCTTCACCAATGCCCTTGCACCTACAAAAAGCACCCTAGCCCTTCACCTTACTAAATCTTATCATCCTTCCAGCCTCAGTTTTGGGGAAGCCTTCCCCACTCACCTAAACTTTAGGCTGATCATAACATCTTCCTGAACTTTCCCTTTATTTGTCAGGACAGGCACATAATAAAACTTAACAAATGATAATTATTTACTAATATCATTCTTATTTAGAAACTTTTTATCATAAATCAAATAAATGGGGTAAAATCCAGCTTTACAAAATAATGGGTTCTCCCACCTCTGTTGCACGTAACCAGATTACAGCAAAAGGTATCACGTAGCATTTGCCAAACTTCAGTAATTCTTACACTAATGTCATGTTTTTGCCATATCTCTACAATATCCATACTATTTGCCTAGAATTTGCTTTACATTGATTCACTTTTTGTTTACATTGATTTGTTTTGAGGAAATATTAAACCACAGCCCTTAATGAGAAACGGTCTTTGGGAACTACTAATCTATTCCATCACTCTCCTTTTCCATGTCAGGAGACTGAGGCCTGGAGAAGGGCAGGAACTTCCCTACAGTCTTTTACCACGTATGTGTCAATGGCTTATCAATGGAGATAATTCAGATTTCCTACTTCTTAGCCTGCATCCTCTAGAGTATTCCATGTTGCCTCACGTGAGTTTCATTCCGGACAGGTCCTGTTTTAGTTTGGTTGACACATTTGTAAGGGACTGACAGAAAAATCCACACTTTTTTGATAACTTACAAAGCTAACTAAGGAACACACTGGTGGTAGTTGTTCCTAACATAAAACAATGCCCTATTCCAAAGGAGTAATTTATGTTTCATGACTGACCAGTGACTTCCTTTCTTATCTCTTAAGATCCACTCCAGTAGCTTCTACCTACTTTACCAACAAGTAAAAACAAAAAAGTTAATTAGAACAGATTTCATTATTGCAATAACAATATTGTAATGGAAAAGCTGCTGCTTCTTTATAAATAATTGTATTGAGATTCACATTTCATATAATTAAAGTATACTGTTCAATGTTTTTAGTTTAGTCACAGGGTTGTGCAACCATCACCACAATATAATTATAAAACAATTTTTCCCCCTAAAAGAAATCAGTATCCACTATCAGACAGTCCCCATCACCCCTCCTTCCCCGTCCCCAGTAATCACTAATCTACCTAACCTACTTTCAGTCTCTGTGGATTTGCCTATCCTGGACTTTTCATATAAATGGAATCATAATATATGGTCTTTTGCGATTGTCTTCTTTCACTTAGCATAATGTTTTCAAGGTTAATCATGTTGCATGTATCAGTACTCCATTTCTTTCTTTCTTTTTTTTTTTTTTTTTTTTGCTGCAAAAAGCTTTATTGTTTCCATTTGGTCCATGGAGAGGGCCCCGGGGTGGTTAAAAAGCTGCCTGGTGGCTGGAGAGAGAGAGGCTTTGGGCAGAAGCCCTGACACCCGAGGGGCTCCTCAAAGGCCGTGGGCTTCAGAGTTTCCTAGTCGTGCTTGAGGTGAGCCTTTGGAACAGATACTCGCCCAGCCCAGCCTGGGGACCAGCCAGCCTGCAGAGGTTGGTCAGGTGGTCGCTATCTTCTTGATGAGTTTCACCTGCTCCTCCAGGAAGCGGCTCTCCTGGAAGTCACAGAGCTGGGGGTCTGCCCGGGCAGAGTGCAGGGCATGTAGATCCAAAAGGCTCTTCTCCATGAGAATGGCGGCTTCCCTAGCATCCTGGGTTTTGCCCCACTCATCTTGAGATGGTTTCTGCACGTCCTGGAATAGGGCACTGCTGTGGCTCTGGGTTTGCATTTTCAAAAGACGCTGGGTGGCCCCCGTGCTTCTCCTCAGCCATTTCAAGGAAGATGTGGCCCACGCCCTCCGAAGCCACATCATCGTGGTCAAAATCGAAGCCCAGAGAGAGGGAGGTGTAGGAGGCCCGCAGACGAACCTGGGAGCTCATGCTTAATTGGTAAAAAGGAACTAAGCTCAAAAAATGGTGCTGGCTGGGCCTGGAGGCCGAGGATAGCTGAGTGGCTGATTCCGAAGGTTGCAACTGGAAAAAAGGTTGGAGGGTAGTTGGAGGGGGGAGCAAGGGGCAACCCTGGGTCTATTCCGTCCAAACACTGTTGAAGCAAGAGACAAACCTGCGGGGACTGCCCAGCGCACAGCGGTCCATTTCTTTTTATAGCTGAATAATATTCCATTGTATGAATGTATACTCATTAGTTGATGGACATTTAGGTTTCCCACATTATGGTTATTATCAATAACACTGCTAGAAATATTCAGGTAAAAGTTTCTGTGTGCATGTATGTTTTTATATCTCCTAGGTGTGGAATCACTGAGTTACGTGGTAATTCTATGTAAATCTGCTGTTTTGCCTTCCCCAAATCCTTGACTCTTCCTTTTCGTAACAGTCCTTCCCACTGCCCGTTTTGCTGTATAATTTCTCCCACTTTGGCTACTGCCAATCAACTCATCAGGATTGAGCCACCTCCCTCTGCCAAGAGGTGCGCATGTGATCCACGCCCTGTCAATCAGATGCCCTTTCCCTGGAATTTGATTCTTTGGCAGAGGGACAGTGAGGCTGAAAGGAGTGGGAACTCGCTCATCACTGTTCACTTTCTACTATCTATATCTCAGAGCTGTTCTTATTCTTCAACTTTTTCTTCAAGTACTGAGTTATACCGAATCCGTCCAATAAAGTCCCTCATTTTTTTTTCCTTAAGCAGGTCAAAGGTAGCTTTGTTACTTGCATCCACCTTTAGCCACATCTTTGGATAAATAAAAATACATTCCTATTTCTTACTCTAAACTAGTCTTTCTGTTCATGCTGTAGGTTAGTCAACTCAAACCTTCCCCTGCCACCCCAGTCCATTGTCCAAAAGGTAAAGGAAAAACACTCTCTGTTATATGCCCTAATCCCCCAAATGAGGAATTCAAACAAGTCCCTGGATTCACCCTGTGTCCCAAAGACAAAGATGCTTATGCCAGAGCTACTGACAATGGTTTCTTCTTTCTTGGTCAAGTTACATTCTGAGGCTTTCACAGCAGCCTGGTCCCTGCTCTTTCATGTATATAAGGAGGATGCAGTCAAAACAAATTAAAAGTTTGGATGCCTTCATCCTGTATTAAACCACAGACCCACAGGAGGGTCCTTCAGATCCATAGATTAGGTCCAGAACTCTTCTTTCCTTCTGTGAAAGCCAAAAATGCACAGGACAATGAAAGAGATGATTTTATTTAGGGTATTGCAATATGGAAAACGTTCATTAATGAGGAGCATCTCAAAGGAAAGGACAGAGACCTGTGGTTTATAGAGGGAAGTAGACAAGGAATCATGAGGCAGAGTGGAGGAGGGTCTTAAATGAATCATGTGGGAAGGGTGGTCCTTGGTGGTTAGCTCTCCCCTGAAACAGTAAAGCTTGAGGAACAATTAGATGAAGTTCAATGTTGTCCTTTCCTTCCCCCCTTCCTTCCATCCCCCCTTCCTTCTTTCTTTCCTTTCCCCCTTCCTTCCTTCCCCTTCCTTCCATCCTTCTTTCTTTCCTTCCTTCCCTCCTTCCTTCCCTCCATCCTTCCACCCCCTTCCCCTCTCTCTTCCTTCCTCCCTCTCCTCCCTCCTTCCTTCCTTCCTTGCTTCCTTCCCTCCATCCTTCCATCCGCCCTTCCTCCCTCCCTCCTTCCTTCCTTCCCCCTTCCTCCTATCCCTCTTTCCTTCCTTTTCTCCCTCCCTTCTTCCATCCTTCCCTCCTTCCTTCCTTGCTTCCTTCCCTCCATCCTTCCATCTCCCCTTCTTCTTTCTTTCCTTTCCCCCTTCCTTCCTTCCCCCTTCCTTCCATCCTTCTTTCATTCCTTCCTTCCTTCCCTCCTTCCTTCCTTCCCTCCGTCCTTCCATCCCCCTTGCCCTCTCTCTTCCTTCCTCCCTCTCCTCCCTCCTTCCTTCCTTCCCTCCATCCTTCCATCCCCCTTCCCCCTCTCTCTTCCTTCCTCCCTCTCCTCCTTCCTTCCTTCCCTCCTTCTCTCCTTCCTTCCATCCCCCCTTCCTCCCTCCCTCCTTTCCTTCCTTCTTTCTTCCTTCCATATTGTTTTTCATTCAGGAAATATATACATATTGAATATCTACTTTTATGCTGGGGCTAGGGCTGTGGGCTGAAGGTAGAGTATCCTGCTGTCAGGTCCTTGTGAAAGGAAACAGAGCTTAGTAGGTGTCTTGACCTGCATAGGCTGAGGGAGCATGGGTTTTGAGGCACACTCTTTTCCTCTTACTGCCTCTTTCTTATCATTCCCCTTCCCATGTCACCTCTCCTCTCTTGGTTTCTGTGTCTTGGATCAAGATACCCCTTTGTCTGGATAGCACGTCTACATTTTTGTACTAACTCCCAAGTCAATCTAAATACCAAGGAATTTTTCTAGATTTCAAATGAAGTCCATGAGATAGCTTTAATGGCTCCTACCAAGCACCATGGAATTCTTTAACAGAGATGATCTACTTTTTCTTAGTTTTATGTAAAGTGGTATCTAAAAGCAGCTTCAGGATAGCCTCCAGTCCCCTCTTCCAACTAGATTGCCTCTCCTAAATGCCTCACGTAGAAATTCTAATAGGTTCTCAGAGCTGAATGAATCTCTCCTTCCCTTACTTATATTCTTTAACAATCTGCCTTATTGAAATCATTTATGAGTGTCAGCTCTGGTAGTTTGTAAGTCATTTTTTATTCATATGTCTATCTTCTAAAATGCCTTTGACACCTATCAGTTGTAAATCTTCCTGGGTTTGAGGAACAAGTGTGAAATGTTCTTATTATAGGAAAAACAAAAACAAAAAACAACTGTACTTAAGTGGAAAACTATACATTGTCTATAGCATATCCTTCCAGTGTTATCTTATTCTGATTCCATGGGAATTACTATTTTGTAAGCTGTAAATAACTGATAGCAAAGTAAAATAAGTCTTGTCTATAGACATGCAAATTCTATCCGGTGGAGGAAGTCTAGCTGACTTCCGGCTCCCATTGTGGAAGAGTCCTCTTTCACCTCTATATCATGTTCATTTCAATATTCCTGATCTATAAATGTGTCTTTTTTTTAGTGGCACATTTAACACATACCTAGTTTTCTCATTAACGAGTTAATAAAATCTTTGACACATGTTCATATTTATATCTATATAAGAGTCATAATTTAACCTTTTTTTGAAAATTATACTTTACCAAGATTGAATTTCATTAAATTGCTCAGATCATCAGGGTTCACTGAGGAAATGGGTTCAGGGGAAATAAAGTGTAGTAGTGAAGAATACAGGACTTGCAGTTAGACTCCCTGTGTTTAAAATCTACCCAGATCTACCACTTTTTCTTTTCCTAGGCTCTCTGACCGTAGGCACGCTACTTAGCCTCTCAGTGCCTCAGCAGAGATAACAGAACATATTTTATAGGATTATTGTAAGGACTACGTGAGCTCCTCAAACAATGTGTGGCATATAGTAAGGGCTCAATACATACCAGCTATTGATATTATTATTTAATAAGGAAACATGTAAGTAAATTCTGGGTCCCAGTAAATCTTAGCAGGTTAAAGACAGAAAGCAAAATTTTTCCAGTCACATATCTCAAGTATTCACAGTCACAGTTCCATGTATAGGAGGACAAGTTGAGGTGACAGAAAGAGGTAGAATCAAACTCAAATCAAACTTTGAGCTATTATTCTGCAATCTTGTCCCCCTTTGCAAATAAAGCATTAAAATGTTAGCCCTGGGATTTTCAAAACAAAGCCTCTTAGTTGACAGACAATGGGCCCTTCCTGTTTCTCTCTTTTAGACCAGCTCCCACACCCTCCCTCTCCCAGGACTTCTTACAAGTCTCTCCTCTGACTCAAAATAGAAAATGGGCAGAGGCACAATTATCAGGGTTATTTTGGTCTCAGGAGACCCATTTTCAAGGTACCAATTTAGAATCCCTTTCTAGCCAATTCCTGCTAATGTATTTTCTGAGACATTTTTGGGTCCTCCATGACCTTACATTTTACTGTCTCTTTTTGGTTAGCTGGTAAAAAAGCTCCTTCATAAGTATCTCTGATTGGGTGTCCGGAAGACAAAGACAAAAAGAAGATAAAGAACCCAGAAACAGTAGGGTAGGGAAGGGAAGTGTCGGACTGAACTGGAAAGCCAGCTTAGGAGAAGCAGCCTTTATCTGCACACACAGGGCAATTTGTGAACTATGCTCACGTGGAAGAAATTATATCTCAGGGAACCAAACACAGTGCTTGCGTTGGTTTTTTTTTTAGGAGGAAAGTTTGTTTTTTGTTTTTAAGTTGCTTTTGTTTTATCTGAATCAGAACAAAATTTAAAAAAAATTTTGATACATAGTTTTGGTTTGAATTGTCTCATTTTCTGCTATGTGCTCATCTGCATTGGTAAAAGATGAAAGCCACGTCTATTTTTTTCTTAAAGTGTCAGGTTTCTTAATTATGAATTCATGAACCCTTAAGAGGTCAAGATAGGTGAATATTTGAAGTATATATATTTTAATAAATTCTTCTGGGGGCCTTACTTTTATTAGCTACTTAAAAGGGCTGAAGATTAACCCAAATTTAAGTCTCACTGCTTTAGACGATTTTAAAAGAATAGAATCATTTTATCATTTCTTCCAGTCAGTAGGCAATAAGGGCATGCACGTGAAGAAGAGATTTTTTTTACATCATAATTACATTTATTGCTGTACAAAACTGTATCACCATAAACTAGTGTCCATTATGTATTATAAATTGCTATTTTTATTAACATCTTCATTGGAGTATAATTGCTTTACAATGGTGTGTTAGTTTCTGCTGTATAACAAAGTGAATCAGCTACACATATACATATATCCCCATATCTCCTCCCTCTTGCGTCTCCTTCCAAAGAAGAGGTTTTGACTCAGCCTTTGTTCCATCTCCTCTAAGGCCAGAACTTGGTGTGAGTGTAATTCAGGGAGGGAGAGAGTGACTGCAAGAAGCCACAGGGCGTGTGATCACTGCAATTTCACAGACTAACAAGAGACCACTTTTCAAAATTCTTGTTTATTCTGTGCCACAAAAAAATAAAGCGAAATGGGTTCCTCTTTCCTCTGGAGAAGTAAGCCTGCAAGGTCAACTGGTTAAGTGATGTGGACCAATTTCATTCCAGTGTTAGATAATGTTCTGATTATTTAGGATGTTTGGAGGGGTTTGTTCTCTGATGAGACTGAAAAATCACCACATTAAGGCTATCAGTGATTCATCGCAAAGGTCCGGGGGTTGGGGGAACTACTCCCTGCTCTCAGTACAGCATAAAGGGTTGAATTCATTCTCCCAGCTTTCAACCTGCTTCTGAAATGTTCTGAACTGGATAAAGCAGAGGGGCACCGGGGAGGGGGGTGTCCATTGATTGTTCAGCTTGCTTCCTCAGTAGGCAGCACGGCCATATTTAAAAACTTTTTAATCCTGTATTTAGCAAGACTTAAAAAAAAGGTTATTGCTTTTGACCAACGAATTTCATATTTAGGAATTGTTTACCTCTGAACAACTCCAGAGCATCTCTGGAAGTAGACCCTGACCATCATTAGTTTAAAAAAAAAGTTCTCCAAGTGATTCTAATGTGAAGCCAACTGAGAATCATCAGTTAGAGTCAGAAAAATCTGGATTTTTTTAACACCATTTTATGATAAATCACTTCAGACTCAAAGCCTGTTTGCTTATCTGTAAAGTAGGGACATGCAACAAATATTATACTAGACTTCCATGAATATGGAAAAAGGAAAAACAGAAGGGCACACTCTTAGGATTAAATATTAATGCTTTTCCATCCTACAATGGACACTCTCCCCCACAAAGAGTTATAAAAATGACAAATGCCTCATTACCTTATTCATATGTAATGAATTTAAAATAACTGGGTTTTTTTAAGGTGATTAATTCTGACCAAGCACTTTTTCCCTCTTTGCTGAGTGAATAATAATAACTAATTTACAGTAAGCAGGTGATTCACATTCTACTCACACTCAAGAGATTTCCCGGCTAGAACCGGTGTGGAAGATCAAGCTATCTTGGCTGGCTGCCTATTCATCCATGGGATTATTCTTTACAACAGACCCAGCCACAGCAAGAGGAATTTATGCCCAGCTGAGACAATTGTCCTTATCACCATGCATCTTCTGGGAACATTCCCCAACCTCTGCCACATGTCCTTTGCCTCCTTTTGTAATAATACCAGCAACTATTTTTGAGTGACTTCTCTGTGCCAGTCAATTTGTGCTAATTATTTTACATAGAGTATTGCATTTAACCCTCACAACAGCTTTGTGAATGAAGTATATTATCTCCATTTCACAGATGAGGAAATAGGCTTAGAGAGGTTAAAAACCTGCCCATGGGCACAGAGCTAATATTTAACACCTGGATTTGAATTCAAGTCTCTCTGGCTCTTAACCACTACACTAAATTCCTTCTTGACCTTCCCAGATTCTGCCCTTTGTTCTAGCTCAAATCAGAGAACAAATAAGGTCTCCATCTCAGAACACTGCTACTTTGTGTTTTTATTACGCTAATAACTAACATTTTTGAGGGCTTAGCAGGCACGTATGCTCTATATTCCTTATTCTTTCCTTTGAGCCACCTCTTCTAGATTATCTACATGTATTTTTAAACTAATGGATTTTTTTATACATTGACAATTAGGTATATGTTCTTACATACGTGTATCATGTCTACTCACTTTAGTTCTCACTCTTTGCTCCTCCCCCTCTGCTCATAGGAAACTATTTACAGCTCCAAATACCAGCCACACTATCTCTTGCTTCTGGGCTTTTCATACAGTCTCCTTCTGAGAGGTGTTCCTTCAAGTTCATTTTCCTTCTCCTTACTCATTCTTTAGAACTCGGTTTCCCACACCTTCCAAAGATGGCTTTACGTCACCCACATCTGAGCTGATCTATTTGGTAGCGCTTATGCTGTGTTTACATATTGTTTATTCAAAATTTGTCTCCCCCATGACGTTGGAAGCCCCTGTACCACAATGACTGATGCATCAGCTGTTCATAGCAAAGTGCCCACATATGGTAGACTTTGGGAAAAAAATTTGTTTCTTTAGAAGTTACATTTTTATTTTTATTTTTTATTTTTTATTTAGAAATATGTACTTTTTTTTTTTTTTTTTCGGGTACACGGGCCTCTCACTGTTGAGGCCTCTCCCGTTGCGGAGCACAGGCTCCGGACGTGCAGGCTCAGCGGCCATGGCTCACGGGCCCAGCCGCTCCACGGCATGTGGGATCCTCCCGGACCGGGTCACGAACCCGTGTCCTCTGCATCGGCAGGCAGACTCTCAACCACTGCACCACCAGGGAAGCCCTAGAAATATGTACTTTTTAAAACACATTCAGTAATGTCAATAAATATGGGGATGCACAGGCCAGCTGCCCATGGATATGTTGTTTGGCCTGTACACTGTTTTACAAAATACAGAATTAGATGCCAACATTAAAAATATATATAATAATTCAAATTTTCACAGATTTCTCATCAATGTTCTAGTTTTCTCAACTCCTCTCTCATCATTTTTCTTCCTAGTGAAGACCAAACATACCAAGTACTTTTCTATGGTGTTGCTTGGTTGTTTATTTTTGTTGTTGTTTTTTCACACACACACACACACACACACACACACTGTATTTTATTTTTATAAGAGATAAATGAACTGACACCAAGCATTGTAAATGGATGACCACAACAAAAGCAACAATGATTGCAATTACCAAACACGAAACACACTCATACTACGTCATAATACTGACATTCAGTCCAGTAATCCTCCACTGTAACAGCTCCTTTACTTTGCAGTGATAATTGATTTGTATATTTTTTGCCTCTGAGTCCTTGTGGGATTGTTTTTTTTATTCAAACAGAAAGTCACAAAAATTATAATCATCCTTATCAGTTCACTCAGTCCCATGTAATTAATTTTTTTCATCTTGATCTTTTGTTAGCACTTTTATGAATTCATCCGTTTTCCATTAGAGTTCTGAAAATGCTTATTTATTCAGTTCAGCAGTATAGTCAGTTACCAGAAACCTGTACTTGTCAGAGTCTTTTCCATGAATTCCTCGAAGATGAAAGCCTTTTATAGGAACATTTTTGCAAAAGCATCAGAGTATACCCAGAACTGTCTGTAAATGACAAAAGATTTAAAAATTACCACGGTTAAAGATTTGACGAAAGTTCATAATAATGCAATTGACAAGGAAATTTAGTTATTTCTGAGATATACATTTTAAAGTAATAACTACAATTATGACCTATTATACCAGACTATATAAGATTTTTAGAAATTTCATGTAATGTCTGAAACATTCATATTAACATATTTCCATAAAAATAACCCAAAGAAAGTTTAGTATTGTTGTTTTTTGTTTGTTTGTTTTTCTATACTGCAGGTTCTTATTAGTCATCGGTTTTATACACATCAGTGTATACACGTCAATCCCTATCGCCCAATTCAGCACACCACCATCCCCACTGCACCGCAGTTATTCCCCCTTGGCGTCCATACGTTTGTTCTCTACATCTGTTTCTCAACTTCTGCCTTGCAAACTGGTTCATCTGTACCATTTTTCTAGGTTCCACATACATGCGTTAATATATGATATTTGTTTTCATCTTTCTGACTTACTTCACTCTGTATTACAGTCTCTAGATCCATCCACGTCTCAACAAATGACTCAATTTCGTTCCTTTTTATGGCTGAGTAATATTCCATTGTATATGGTACCACATCTTCTTTTTTTTTTTTTTCTTTTTTTTTTTCACATCTTCTTTATCCATTCGTCTGTCGATGGGAATTTAGGTTGCTTCCATGACCTAGCTATTGTAAATAGTGCTGCAATGAACATTGCGGTGCATGTGTCTTTTTGAATTATGGTTTTCTCTGGGTGTATGCCCAGTAGTGGGATTGCTGGATCATATGGTAATTCTATATTTAGTTTTTTAAGGAACCTCCATACTGTTCCCCATAGTGGCTGTATCAATTTACATTCCCACCAACAGTGCAAGAGGGGTCCCATTTCTCCACACCCTCTCCAGCATTCGTTGTTTGTAGATTTTCTGATGATGCCCATTCTAACTGGTGTGAGGTGATACCTCTTTGTAATTTTGATTTGCGTTTCTCTAATAATTAGTGATGTTGAACAGCTTTTCATGTGCTTCTTGGCCATCTGTATGTCTTCTTTGGAGAAATGTCTATTTAGGTCTTCTGCCCATTTTTGGATTGGGTTGTTTGTTTCTTTAACATTGAGCTGCATGAGCTGTTTATATATTTTGGAGATTAACCCTTTGTCCGTTGATTCATTTGCAAATATTTTCTTCCATTCTGAGTGTTGTCTTTTTGTCTTGTTTATGGTTTCCTTTGCTGTGCAAAAGCTTTGAAGTTTCATTAGGTCCCATTTGTTTATTTTTGTTTTTATTTCCATTACTCTAGGAGGTGGGTCAAAAAAGATCTTGCTGTGATTTATGTCAAAGAGTGTTCTTCCTACGTTTTCCTCTAAGAGTTTTATAGTGTCCGGTCTTACACTTAGGTCTCGAATCCACTTTGAGTTTATTTTTGTGTATGGTGTTAGGGAGTGTTCTAATTTCATTCTTTTAGATGTAGCTGTCCAATTTTCCTAGTGCCACTTATTGAACAGACTGTCTTTTCTCCATTGTATATATTTGCCTCCTTTGTCATAGATTAGTTGACCATAGGTGCGTGGGTTTATCTCTGGGCTTTCTATCTTGTTCCATTGATCTATGTTTCTGTTTTTGTGCCAGTACCCTATAGTCTTGATTACTGTAGCTTTGTAGTATAGTCTGAAGTCAGGGAGTCTGATTCCTCCAGCTCTGTTTTTTTCCCTCAAGACTGCTTTGGCTCTTCGGGGTCTTTTGTGTCTCCATACAAATTTTGAGATGATTTGTTCTAGTTCTGTAAAAAATGCCATTGGTAATTTGATAGGGATTGCATTGAATCTGTAGATTGCTTTGGGTAGTAGAGTTATTTTCCCAATATTGATTCTTCCAATCCAAGAACATGGTATAACTCTCCATCTGTTGGTATCATCTTCAATTTCTTTCATCAGTGTCTTATAGTTTTCTGCATACAGGACTTCTGTCTCCCTAGGCAGGTTTATTCCTAGGTATTTTATTCTTTTTGTTGCAGTGGTAAATGGGAGTGTTTCCTTAATTTCTCTTTCAGATTTTTCATTATTAGTGTATAGGAATGCAAGAGAATTCTGTGCATTAATTTTTTATCCTGCTACTTTACCAAATTCATTGATTAGCTTTAGTAGTTTTCTGGTGGCATCTTTAGGATTCTCTGTGTATAGTATCATGTCATCTGCAAACAGTGACAGTTTTACTTCTTTTTTTTCAATTTGTATTCCTTTTATGTCTTTTTCTTCTCTGATTGCTGTGGCTAGGACTTCCAAAACTATGGTGAATAATAGTGGTGAGAGTGGACATCCTTGTCTCGTTCCTGATCTTATAGGAAATGCTTTCAGTTTTTCACCATTGAGAATGATGTTTGCTGTGGGTTTGTTGTATATGGCCTTTATTATGTTGAGGTCGGTTCCCTCTATGTCCACCTTCTGGAGAGTTTTTATCATAAATGGGTGTTGAATTTTGTCAAAAGCTTTTTCTGCATCTATTGAGATGATCATATGGTTTTTCTTCTTCAATTTGTTAATATGGTGTATCACATTGATTGATTTGCATATATTGAAGAATCCTTGCATCCCTGGGATAAATCCTACTTGGTCATGGTGTATGATCCTTTTAATGTGTTGTTGGATTCTGTTTGCTAGTATTTTGTTGAGGATTTTTGCATCTATATTCATCAGCGATAATGGTCTGTAATTTTCTTTTTTTGTAGTATCTTTGTCTGGTTTTGGTATCAGGGTGATGGTGGCCTCATTGAATGAGTTTGGGAGTGTTCCTTCCTCTGCAATGTTTTGAAAGAGTTTGAGAAGGATGGGTGTTAGCTCTTCTCTAAATGTTTGATAGAATTCACCTGTGAAGCCATCTGTTCCTGGACTTTTGTTTGTTGGAAGACTTTTAATCACAGTTTCAATTTCATTACTTGTGATTGGTCTGTTCATATTTTCTGTTTCTTCCTGGTTCAGTCTTGGAAGGTTATACTTTTCTACGAATTTGTCCATTTCTTCCACATTTTCCATTTTATTGGCATAGAGTTGCTCGTAGTAGTCTCTTAGGATGCTTTGTATTTCTGTGGAGTCTGTTGTAACTTCTCCTTTTTCATTTCTAGTTTTATTGATTTGAGTCCTCTCCCTCTTTTTCTTGATGAGTCTGGCTAATGGTTTATCAATTTTGTTTATCTTCTCAAAGAACCAGCTTTTAGTTTTATTGATCTTTGCTATTGTTTTCTTTGTTTCTATTTCATTTATTTCTGCTCTGATCTTTATGATTTCTTTCCTTCTGCTAACTTTGGGTTTTGTTTGTTCTTCTTTCTCTAGTTCCTTTAGGTGTAAGGTTAGATTGTTTAGTTGAGATTTTTCTTGTTTCTTGAGGTAGGCTTGTATAGCTATAAACTTCCCTCTTAGAACTGCTTTTGCTGCATCCCATAGGTTTTGGATCATTGTGTTTTCATTGTCATTTGTCTCTAGGTATTTTTTTATTTTCTCTTTGATTTCTTCAGTGATCTCTCAGTTATTTAGTAACGTATTGTTTAGCCTCCATGTGTTTGTGTTTTTCACGTTTGTTTCCCTGTAATTGATTTCTAATCTCATAGCATTGTGGTCAGAAAAGATACTTGATATGATTTCAATTTTCTTAAATTTACTGAGGCTTGATTTGTGACCCAAGATGTGATCTATCCTGGAGAATGTTCCATGCTCACTTGAGAAGAAAGTGTAATCTGCTGGTTTTGGATGGAATGTCCTATAAATATCAATTAAATCTATCTGGTCTATTGTGTCATTTAAATCTTCTGTTTCCTTATTTTTTTCATTTTGGATAATCTGTCCATTGATGTGAGGTGTTAAAGTCCCCCACTATTACTGTTTTACTGTTGATTTCCTCTTTTATAGCTGTTAGCAATTGCCTTATGTATTGAGGTGCTCCTATGTTGGGTGCATATATATTTATAATTGTTATATCTTCTTCTTAGATTGATCCCTTGATCATTATGTAGTGTCCTTCCTTGTCTCTTGTAACATTCTTATTTTGAAAGTCTATTTTTTTCTGATATGAGTATAGCTACTCCAGCTTTCTTTCGATTTGCATTTGCATGGAATATCTTTTTCCATCCCCTCACTTTCAGTCTGTATGTGTCCCTAGGTCTGAAGTGGGTCTCTTGTAGACAGCATATATATGGATCTTGTTTTTTTATCCATTCAGCAAGCTTGTGTCTTTTGGTTGGAGCATTTAATCCATTCACGTTTAAGGTAATTATCGATATGTATGTTCCTATGGCCATTTTCTTAATTGCTCTGGGTTTGTTTTTGTAGGTCCTTTTCTTCTCTTGTGTTTCCCACTTAGAGAAATTCCTTTAGCATTTGTTGTAGAGCTGGTTTGGTGGTGCTGAATTCTCTTAGCTTTTGCTTGTCTGTAAAGCTTTTGATTTCTCCATCGCATCTGAATGAGATCCTTGCCGGGTAGCGTAATTTTGGTTGTAGGTTCTTCCCTTTCATCACTTTAAGTATATCATGCCACTCCCTTCTGGCTTGTACGGTTTCTGCTGAGAAATCAGCTGTTAACCTTATGGGAGTTCTCTTGTATGTTATTTGTTGTTTTTCCCTTGCTGCTTTCAATAATTTTTCTTTGTATTTAATTTTTGCCAATTTGATTACTATGTGTCTTGGCGCATTTCTCCTTGGGTTTATCATGTATGGGACTCTCTGTGCTTCCTGGACTTGGGTGGCCATTTCCTTTCCCATCTTAGGGAAGTTTTTGACTATAATCTCTTCAAATATTTTCTTGGGTCCTTTCTCTCATCTTCTGGGACCCCTATAATGCAAATGTTGTTGCGTTTAATGTTATCCCAGAGGTCTCTTAGGCTGTCTTCATTTCTTTTCATTCTTTTTTCTTTAGTCTGTTCTGCAGCAGTTAATTCCACCATTCTGTCTTCCAGGTCACTTATCTGTTCTTCTGCCTCAGTTATTCTGCTATTGATTCCTTCTAGTGTAGTTTTCATTTCAGTTATTGTATTGTTCTTCTCTGTTTGTTTGTTCTTTAATTCTTCTAGGTCTTTGTTAAACATTTCTTGCGTCTTCTTGATCTTTGCCTCCATTCTTTTTCCGAGGTCCTGGATCATCTTCACTATCATTATTCTGAATTCTATTTCTAGAAGGTTGCCTATGTCCACTTCATTTAGTTGTTTTTCTGGGGTTTTATCTTGTTCCTTCATCTGGTATATAGCCCTCTGCCTTTTCATCTTGTCTATCTTTCTGTGAATGTGGTTTTTGTTCCACAGGCTGCAGCGTTGTAGTTCTTCTTGCTTCTGCTGTCTGCCCTCTGGTGGATGAGGCTACCTAAGAGGCTTGATGGGAGGGACTGGTGGTGGCTAGAGCTGACTGTTGCTTTGGTGGGCAGAGCTCAGTAAAACTTTAATCCCCTTGACTGTTGATGGGTGGGGCTAGGTTCACTCCCTGTTGGTTCTTTGGCCTGAGGCAACCCAACACTGGAGCCTACCTGGCCTCTTTGGTGGGGCTAATGACAGACTCTGGGAGGGCTCACACCAAGGAGTACTTCTCAGAACTTCTGCTGCTAGTGTCCTTGTCCCCACAGTGAAACAGAGCCACCCCCCACCTCTGCAGGACACCCTCCAACACTAGCAGGTAGGTCTGGTTCAGTCTCCCCCGGGGTCACTGCTCCTTCCCCTGGGTCCTGATGCCCTCCAAGAGTGGAGTCTCTGTTTCCCCCAGTCCTTTCGAAGTCCTGCAATCAGTTCCCGCTAGGCTTCAAAGTCTGATTCTCTAGGAATTCCTCCTTCCGTTGCTGAACCCCCAGGTTGGGAAGCCTGACATGGGGCTCAGAACCTTCACTCCAGTGGGTGGATTTCTATGGTATAAGTGTTCGCCAGTCTGTGAGTCACCCACCCACCAGTTATGGGATTTGATTTTACTGTGATTGTGCCCCTCCTACCATCTCATTGTGGCTTCTGCTTTGTCTTTGGATGTGGGATATCTTTTTTGGTGAGTTCCAGTGTCTTCCTGTCGATGATTGTCCAGCAGCTAGTTGTGATTCTGGTGTTCTCACAAGAGGGAGTGAGAGCACATCCTTCTACTCCACCATCTTTGTTCCTCCCTCTTAAAAATTTTTTAAATAAGGGAATTCATTCCAATTTCTGTAATCCACACTAAACCACCTAGGCGGCACCACATGCCATATTTCAAATCCTTGCCTTGCCAGCCTTGGTGAGGTGGAACCAAAAGCTGTTTGTAGCAGGACTGTATAGAACTATTTTACTTGATCAATGACTTTCTCTTTTCTTTTTCAATTATTAACTTTTCCTGGGCCATTCTCAAACTTCACGTTTTGACAGACATAGAAAGATTAGCTAAAATCAGTCTGGTGCAGACTTAGAAACAGGACTAGGGAGCAATTAGATTAATTAAATTGCTAATCTCAGTCCAGATTTTTTTTGTCCTTCTTGACACCTGGAACACAATTTCAACCCTTTGGAATTAATGTTAAAATTTAAAGCAGAGTGTTTTGGCTTAAAAAAAAAATAAAGCCGAAACAGGATGGTATGCTGTAAGGTGCAAGATCTTTTTCCTGACTTTGAAACTATAAATCCTTGCCTCCACATAGAAGGTGAAAGCACTCTTTTCAAAAAAAAAAATCTAGAACCAGTCAGGGCATTCTAGTATAATTAGGAAAAATCCCAAGTTGTATGATTTGCAATCAATATGAACTATTGCTATTTAACACAGGGGATCCTGAGAGTTCTGAGGATTTGCTTGAATGATCCATCAGTTCCCAAACTGCCTTTAGGTGTGTGAACTGCCTTTGACAGGACCTATGGGGTGTGGTGCTGAAAGAACAGTTCCTAGGGAAGCTTTTTCACCTACACCAGCACAGGGAAGGAAGACCTGGGAATCTTCTCCAAGTTAGGAAGCATCAGCAACAGGAAACAAAAATAGTTTCAGTAGAGACAGTGTCCAATTAGAGATAACAGAGGACAGTATTTCTCAGAATGTGCCCTGATTGAGAATCACCTGCAGCAGAAATAACTGGGAGATGCATGCAAATTTCTTGAACGTATCGGGACTCTTGCTTATCTATTGCCAAACTGCCTTTTAAAAATGGTGTACCTACAAACATTCCCAGAAGTGATGAGAACATATTTTGCTATATATTTACCAGCTTGAACCCACTATAGATCAATGGTTAGCAAACTCTTGCTGTGAAGGGCCAGATAACAAATATTTTCAGTTTTGTGAACTGTGCAGTCTCCGTTGCAATTTTTCAACTCTGTAGTTGCAGTGCGAAAGTAGCCGTAGGCTACAGGTAAACAAATGAGTGTGACTGTTTTCCAATAAAAGTTTATCTGTAGACATGGAAAATTCAGTCATATAATTTTCGCATGTCATAAAATATTTTATGATTTTTTTGCTGCTTATTTTTTTATTGAGATAAAAAATCACATAACATAAAATCAATCACCATTTTAAAGTGTATAACTCAGTGGTTTTTAGTATATTCACAATGGTGTGCAACCATTACCATTCTGTAATTCCTTTTTTTTAAAAAAAATTGATGTATAATTGACATACAACATTATATTTGTTTCAGGTGCACAACATTTGATATTTGTGTGCCTTGAAAAACGACCACCACAATAAGTCTGGTTACTAATATCCATCACCATATATAGTAAGAATTATTTTCTTTTTTTCTTGTGTTGAGGACTTTTAAGATGAACTCTTAGTTTTTTCATACTATTTAAAAATGTAGGGGGACTTCCCTGGTGGTCCAGTGGCTAAGGCTCCACGCTCCCAGTGCAGGGGGCCCGGGTTCGATCCCTGGTCAGGGAACTAGATCCCGCATGCCACAACTAAAAGATCCCACATGCCGCAATGGAAGATCCTACATGCTGCGACGAAGATCCCACGTGCTACGACAAAGATCCAGAACATGACAATGAAGTTCCCGCGTGCCGCAATGAAAATCCAGTGCAGCCAAATAAATAAATACATAAATATTTTTAAAAAATAATAAAGGGCATGGAAGAGCTCATGCTCTTAAAAAAAATGTAGAAAACATTCTTAGTTTGTGTGCCACAGCAAAAAAGGCATTGAGCTTGGATTTGGTCTGTAGGCTGTCGTTTGCTGACTGCCAGGATAGATGCCACAAGTCAGCTGTAGTAGTAATTACAGAAATTACTTTTGGATTTGCACTTAACTTTTGCAACATGTATAAAAGGTAAAACTGCTGAATCTTGCCCTATGTACTTCCATCATTCCCTTTTAAAGATATAAGAAGAGAAGAAACTTTTATTTCAATTCAATGGAAAAAGTCCTGCAAAGGTGTCTCCTGAGGAGGAGCTGCCTGGCTTAGCCACATGGCCATAAATTAAGTCCTCAAGTCTCCGATTTTAGACCACTTCTGAACCTCGTCATGAGAACTTCTGAGGCCACCTAGAGTTGCAGTGAGCTGCTGAGGCTGCAGTAGAACCAGCTGATGAAGGCTGCATAGGCAAGAGTCTGCCACTGATCTGACTCACAAGATTTGGCTTCTCTGGCTTAAATATTTGGGACGGGGCTCTTACACAACTAATAACTCATCAAGATTTTGCCTAAGAATTTCTCCCTAAATTTCATATAAATTTCCACATTATATTACCAAACTTCTTGGATCTGTAGAGCAACTTTGCAAAATAGATGTCTGTTAGGTTTACTGTTCCCTTGTGTAAAGATTCAGAGAACTGAAGTGGCCTGCCTGAGAGCCCCCTACTAGTAATTGATGCTGCCTGAAATAGAATCCAGATCCCCTAATTGGTCTTCCCACTGCTTCACAAGGACTCTCAAAAAAATCCCACTCAACAAAAAGACAAAGCATTTTATTTAATTCAATATATTTTATTGCATATCACTAGGCACTGTACAATAGTTTTGTGCATTTGTGCTGGACTGTGAATATTATATAGTAAAATTCTTTTATTAAAATATAATTTTGAATCATCTGATCATATCCATATCCATATAACCATACTCAAATATTATAAATGTAGATATTTTGATACTTAGTGTAGTCTTAAGCACTAAATGCTAAGCAGAGGAAGGAATTGTATAGACATATAAGGAATTGTATAGACATGGCTGGGCTGACCTACTTTTCTTTCTTTCTATTTTTTAAAAATATTTATTTATTTATTTGCCTGTGCCAGGTCTTAGTTGCGGCACGCGGGACCTTCGTTGTGCCATGTGGGCTCTTTTTAGCTGCATAATGCATGCAGGATCTAATTCCCTGACCAGGGATCGAACCCAGGCCCCCTGCATTGGGAGCACGAAGTCTTAACCACTGGACCACCAGGGAAGTCCCTGGCCCACTTTTCAACAACTTTCCTGATGGAAAAAGAGCATTAGTATGAAATCCTCACCTATTAAAGATTCTGGCCTATGTTTCTTTGTGACAAGCAGAATTCTAAAATGGCCCCAACAGTCCCACTATCCTGGTTGTATACACTTCTTCCAGTTCTTTAATCAAACGTGAATCCAAGTCCTGCTCTGAAAGGATTTTGCAGATGTAATTAAGGGCATTCATCAATTGATTTTAAGTTAGCGAGCTTATCCTGGGTGGGCCTTACCTAATCAGGTGAGACTTGAAAAGAATTCAGAGACTGAAAGCAACAGAGGTTCTCGCTGATCCTGAAAGAGTGAACAGCCGCGTTGTGAACTACCTAGGAAGGGGCATCACATGGCAAGGACATGAGGGTGACCTCTAGGAACTGGGAGTGGTCCCTGTGTGACAGAAAATGGCTGGTGGGCTTGCAACTGTAAAGAACTGAATTCTGTCACCAACCAAGGAGCTTGGAAGAGGACCCCAAGTCTGCTATGAGATCTCAGCCTCATCTGATACCTTGAGTTCGGCTTGGTGAGACCTGAGCAGAGAACCCAGCTAAACCTGTCCCCAAATTCCTAACCCTTGAAAATTATGAGATGACAAATGTGTGTTGTTGAAGCTTCCAAATTTGTGGTAATTTGTCATAGAGCAATAGAAATGTAATACTGTCTTATACAGAGAGAATGATTACATAAAACCTTTCTTCAGGTGCTCATAGGCATTATTTACTCCTGTATTTCATCCCCCACCTTGCCCTGCAGTGAGACAGAAATCTGCTCATCTCATCAGTCACAGCTCTAAGCCTTTTGCTTTGCTGTTGAATCACTGGTTTTCCCACAACTGTTCTCATCCCTTGACAAAAATGTTCAACTCTCTTCTTAAACACACTGCAGACTCATTTGGAAATTTGCCTGCCAATTCTAAACCTTTCTCCAGATACTCCTTGCCCTGCACATTGAGATTTCGTGCTGTTTACGTTCTCTTCACCTCCCACATCTACTCAGCGAGGGGTGGGAAATCTGTATGCTGATAGCTGGAGGCGTTATCCCTATCAGGAGAATTTCAGTGTTTTCTACAAAAGCATAAAATCTTCAGTAATAGCACAGAGGTCCTAAAAATGATTTTCAGACAGCAATATGAAGACAGGAGAAATTTGGGCAGAGAGCAGATGCAGAAGTATTTGTGACATCTGAAATCAATCCCTGGAGCTCATGGCTATAGGTAAGGTTAATATTGCAAAACAGGTCAGACCCAGTGCATACTCATTTTCCTAATCAAAAAACTTTCTTGCCTCTCATTCAGGGTCCCAACATTCAAGTCCTGTCGAATCTTCCTGGCCTCCCATCACTACCCTGCAAGCCCTGTGCTCTCCATCCAAGCAAGACTGCTCTCTGTTCTCCACCATTTCTCAACTCTGCCAGTAATGACCACACCCACCTTCCTCTGTCAAAATCCCCCTCACCCTTTGTGACTTGCGGTTTGCTTTTCAGAAAGTTTTTGCTGATCTGTAGCTCTCTTTTCCTCTTGTGACACTTATTACAATCTAAGCAGCATTAAATTTGAATACTTCTCATCTCCTATTTTATAAACTCCCACAGCACCTTGAATATTCCCTGGCACAAAATAAGTACTCAATAAATATGTAATGAATTGAATTGATTAAACAGACTGTTTCCCTTTTGTCACTCCAGAGAGTTCTTTCCCCTTAGCTGAGGCTTGGACTTGGCTCAGGTATTGTCTCCTCTGCCTTTGAATTATCTTAGGACAGCAAACAGAACTGGTCTTTGGATTAAAAAAAAAAAGAAGATTGAATAGGCTAATTCAAGAACTCACAGTTTTTTATAAGGACAAGTTTCAAAGTGGTTTCTTAGACGTTTTCAGTGTCTTCAAAGGTTAAAGAAAAAACAAAACCAAGCAATCTTGATTTCTGTATCATCAAGTATTCTAGAACTTGGGAAAGAGTACTTAAAGATCTACAGAAATAGTTATATTTCTAATAAAAGTGAATCTGCCTTCCCCATGGGGAGTTTTCATTTATGCCTTGTCCTGAATTAAAGACTTCTCAGGATCCAGGTGTAAAAGGCACTGGTAAAAATACAAATGGTAAAATAAATCATCATTGTATGATCTAAGATTATATTCTAATTACTGACTATTGAATTTTTAAATAAGTAATTATGTATTTGCCAGCCAATGTCAAAAATTATATCCATCACAAAGAATAATCCAGCTAACAATATTACATCCTTATTGTATTGTGTTATAGGGTAATTGCCAAGGTACATCCACTGGAATTATCACAATATTATAGACGTTTGATAAGCCCTATCCAAATCTTGAGTCACTCACATTTTTTAGTTCGAGAATTAAGTTTTAGTTAAAATTAAGCCATAAAATAATTATATTAAAGATAAAATACTTCACTAGGTAATTAATCTACTATCCAATAAATGTATGGTTTTGAGAATTTTAGATTAGTCCATCTGATATACTCTAGTTATTCCCAGAACAAGTCAGTCAATCTTATTGTAAAAGACTGCAATGTATATATATATATATATATATATATATATATTTTTTTTTTTTTTTTTTTGCAGTACGCGGGCCTCTCACCGCTGCGGCCCCTCCCGCTGCGGCGCACAGGCTCCGGACGCGCAGGCTCCGGACGCGCAGGCTCAGCGGCTCACGGGCGCAGCCGCTCCACGGCATGTGGGATCTTCCCGGACCGGGGCACGAACCCGTGTCCTCTGCATCGGCAGGCGGACTCTCAACCACTGCACCACCAGGGAAGCCCTGCAATGTATATTTTTGTAGGTATAAATTTTATAGCCAAAAAATTATTTTTTTCTGATATACTAATGATTTTGTAGTGTATTGTTTGAGTGTATAGTCATACCTGAATATTTTTTGGAAAAGAAATAAAACAATGTTACCATTCCTAGTGACCAGCCCACATTAAAAATGATTAAATATGTTATTAGACATCATGTAGTCAGAACTGAGTAAATTTTAATATGAGCTCTGCTTGAAAATAACAATCTTTGAAAACTTCTGTCTGTTTCTTATTGTTTTTAGTGTATTTTTATATAATAAGTTTCACCTATACATCTGACTGTATCTTTGGTCTAGGATACCTTTGGAGACAAATGCCTAAGAGTTTTAGGATTAGAAGAGAAGGTAATCTGACTTGGTTTCCCAAACTATGTTTTCACTTTGGTCATGACTTAGACTGATTCGTAATTATTAGTTGTATACTATATACAGTTCTACCTACAATTAAAAAACAAAAATTCCAGATACCATTAATTCAACACATGTTTATTGTTAATCTGTTGAATCACAGAAATTGGTGCCAGGCATGGAAGGAACTCAAACAACAACGTTTATAGAGAACAGTTGTGGCTTAGTATGCCATATCTCATTTGTTTTTTCAACGCCACAGCTTTTTATTCCCATTTTGTTGAGGAGGGGAACAGAAGTAGAAAGTTTATGCAATTCCCCCAAATTCACTAAGCCAGTGGTGGACCCACAATTGTCGGTCCAGTTTTCTTGACTTCAAGTCCCATGTGTTTCTCAAATGTAACACACTCCACATGAATACTCTGATATTTCTTAATCAGAGATGGAAATTGGGGCTATATGATTAATCTAATTATCTCTCTACATTTTTCTTCATGTTTCCAATATAAATCACTGTAAAAACTTGAAACATGGAAGGGATCCTGTTTCCTATCCATTCTTCTTAATTTTGAAAGATCTGGAGGAATAATGTTATTTATTAACGGAAAAAATGAAATCAGACAAAAGCCCTGGGATACGAAGACATTGCCAAAATGCCAAAACATTGTCATGTTTTCTGAATCTGTACATAGCTATAAAATTGTCAATGAAAGAATTATTCACCATGTTTCCATTTTTTCTCCCATATCTCTTGGTATCTGTCATTCATACTCTTGCCTGTCAGCTATTTATGTTGGAGCCAGGATGTTCGCTAGTCTTGTGGAGCCAGCAAATTTCTGTCTGCAATGAAAAAAGCTTCTCTTTTTAGATTGTCATTTTTCTTTTGACTACCTTTCTTTGTGCTTTACTTCATTTAGGCTCAAGGGAAAACTGAAATAAAGTCATCTTTTTAAATGTTAAGTGTACATTACATGTCTGGGGTCCTTGAGCCACTCAAGTTACGATAACAGCAATATTTCCACTAAGAGAAAATTAGTTGGTTTTTGACCCTGTCTCTAACAGAATTTGTATTGATTGATTCAGAAACCCAGTCTTCTGAAGACACACACCTTCTGTTAGAGTTTGAGTTGAACATGTTCTGCCCTAATGCATGAAGTATGATCACCTTTGTTTTAACAGGAGATACGCTAAAGTTACTTTTGCAAGTCTTGGCTCTCTAGGAGTAAGGGGCTTCTGTATGTTATCCCTGGCGAGTGGTTATTTTTTAAAACAAGTAATTAAACTAGGACAGTAGTTTATTTGGTAAGAAAAAGAGTTATAAAAATTGTAAAGGATCATGTTCCAACAGATAGAAGACCCTAGGAGAATATGAGTTATTAATGTAGATTAATGGTTCTTTTTTCATTTGGAGAAAGAAAGAACAGGGAAGGGATACATAGGGCACTTCAACTCTATTTTGTTTTGTTGCTTAAAATATGTCATTAAAATATGATGAAACGTTAACATTTTTAAATTCTAGAGAATGCATACATGGGCATTAGTTAAACTACCCTTTGCTTTTCTGTAGTTTTGAAATTTTCATTGAAAAGGAAGGAAGGGAGGGAGGGAGGGAGGGAGAGATAAGCAAATAATTCATTATTGTTATATTTTTCTCTGAATGGCAAAAGGTAAGAGAGAATTATTTTTATTCTGAATAATCAGAGGAAGATTGGTATAACAATAATGTAAAACCAATGAGATTAACTTGTAAATGAGCAAAAAAACAGGAAGAGTAACTGGAAAAACAACAAAATAAGTACATTTTAAAAAATCTTGGAAACGTATTATGAACATTGTGGCTTGTAAAGAGGTTGGACAGGTTATAAGTTTTGTTTGTTTTTTCGGTTTTATCCTTTAACTCGATTTATGTCTGGCCCTTACTTAGAGATTTTCATTTAGGAGATTAAGTTGCACCTGTGAACTGGCATCGAGGAAATTAGAGCGTTAGAGCATTCCACGTGAGTACCTATTTTATCATCTTAGCAGCTACTTCAACGTTTGTCTTCTTCACACTTAAGGCAAAAGAAACTTCCATGACTGGGAATGGCTTTCAAACATTTGAGAACAGTAATATCAAAGAGAGATGCTTTGTGTATAAAATGGGGAAGGGAACCCCCAACAACTCCACACTAGGAAGGTGATTATGTCTTGTCTTATTAACTAATCCTTCGGTGGAAAGGATTTGCCTCCAGGACATTTTATAAGCCCTCATTTCACACCCTCATCGTAATGATCATTTTCTCACTCAGCTGTCCAACTGCTGAGATGCTTTGCATGAGACGACAACTTGACCCTGATGAGGAGGTTAATTTTCCTTTCTTTTTATTTTTCATTTTAGATAATAGGTCTTCATAATAGAGAGCTAACAGCTTTGCTCAATAATTCATCAGCAATTTTCAACATGATCAATAAATGTATTTTGATCTAAAATAACATCCTGGACATACATTTAAAAAACCACAAACTTTATAATTATTAAAAGTTAACTCACACTTATAGAAATTTTGAGATTTTGGAAAATATAGAAGTGCTTGAAAGAAGAAACTAAAGGTTACTCATAATCTTACAACTCATCTTTCTGTTAATATTTTTATATGTATTCTTATAGTTCCCCCCTATGTGTATATATTCATGAAATAGCAGGGATTTTTTTATCCTGTATACACAGTTGGGATTATTAAAATTTTTTATAAGATGGTTTTATCGTTGTGCATATATTTGAAAAACAACCTGTTTTTAGATTTCTAATGAACACTTTGGTCACCAAATATTGAGCTGAAACGGAGTAGTGGCCTGTCAGGAAAATTCTTAGAGTGTGATGGAAGTATATTAAAAATAGTCATTTTTAAACATACAAAACACATACAAAACATTATTACAGTGTCAATTCGCTCCATAAACCCCTGCAAAGTTAAAGTTGCAGGACATGGTTAAGCTCGTTATTACAAACTCTGTGTGATATTAATGATATATCTAAATATACTCTGAGGAAATGGGGAACTAATGTTTATTGAGCATCTACTGTGTGTCAGGTAGAGTGCTGAATAGTTTGAAAAGCTTGTCTGATTCCTATATGGCATTTATAGGGTGAAGAATGAGGTGTCTAGTGTCTGTACCCATGAAGTGGGAAAGAGATAATGTAGGTTCAAATTCTTGCAGTTCAAGGAAGGAAAAGACAGAGGGTGGGTTCTGATCAGAGATATTTAAATTCACTGTTGAGTCAAAGTAAACTGCATAAATCCTCTATTTCCTCCTTGTTTTGAGTATGAGGCACAGCCTTAGTGAGTATTAAAATTTTATCTTCTGTTGGGTAGATTTTTGCCTTATAAGACTGCAGTGCAGTTTATTTCGCATAAAAGGTATCCTAACCTCTGCTGTATTGGGATTGCTCCACGCATGTCATTGCTTACCGTCTAGAAGTCTCTCTGCCTTCTTCTGATCTATAGGTAATAGAAGACACCTCTGGAATACATTGCCCTAAAGTTATAATCGGATATGCAATGGGCTCACTTCACAAGTCATCTCAATGCAAAGTGGCAAGTCATTTACTGCAGTTACAGGAAATGCAAATTTGATGTGGTGTGTGACAAGTTGAAAGCTCTATTTTGTTGCCCATGTTGTAGAAATAGTTTGCTGTTTGCATATGGTTTTGGATAAATTTTTCACTAGGAAGTGACTTAAGGTGGCCATAGACATAATGGTGCTCTTATGTTTGTGACTGCCTTAAGTAATGTCTCCTCTACCTTACCAGGCAGAGATGTAACAAAATCACTATGTGTTCATGGGGCTAAGGCCTTCGTTGGGTGGACATTGGTAGGATATTTCTTTATGTAAATGTTTGTCTTAATTAAAGTTAACTTCTGCCCAACAACAGCTGGGGGTACTTAGAATAATTTCCTTTGTTAACGCCTTACTTTTAGTCTTTAACTGTCTCTTTGGATTCTTACAAGGAAACTCTGTTGTGGAGTGGTTTTTAAGAGCACAGGCTCTGAATTAGCTGGTAGAGGATATGAATTCTAGCTTGAAGTACTAGGCATGATACTTTGGGCAAGGGACTTAACTTGTCTAGGCCTCGTTTTCCCCACCAGTAAAATGAGAATAATAATCATCCCCAATTTATGGGGTTGTTAGGAAGGTTAAGGCAATGCATATGGAATTCTCAGCACAATGTCTTTTACTCAAGGAATGAAGTCCTTAATAATCCTGTCAAGTGGGTGAGGTAAATATGAAGGAGAAAGACATCTAGAAGTTAAGTAAGATGCTTGGCCTAAGGCCACATAGTTGCAGAACTGGAGTCAGATCAACCGTTCCCATTTCAGTCTTCATTTCAAGACTGCTTGGCTTTCTTAATTAAACACATATGTGCATATGCAGCTGTTGACTCTTAAATGTGATGTTTCATCAACAAATGTAATTATGGAGCATACACATTGCAACAGACTAGTCATGAGGCAATGCAGCTCTAAAAATGGGGCTTATCTGCCCCCACACGTGGGAGCACAGACAAGCCTGCATCTACATTCAGAATGTGCTTGTCTCAAAGGAAACCTTGGACGCTTGGCCCATACTTTGCTTCCAGTTGTGATTCTGTTATAACTTGGACATTTACTCAGAGCTTCAGCTTCTTCTCTAGTAAAATAATGGCACCTCCCTTGTAGCGTTATTAAGATTAATCAAGACGCAGTGGAAATCCTTACGACTGAAGCTGGCACAGAATAAATTTCTAATAAATGTTAGCTAATAGCTTTACCATTGCCCTTGCTGACGGTGGAGGTGTCAGTGGCGTTTACAGAGAGTCAGATGGGGAAGACTTCAAGTCTTTCCTGACCAGCCAATTAAAATGTTGGCTATCTTATTTTCTACATAGCTCTTGTGGCTATCCGACCTAATCTTTCTTACTTACTGTCAGTTCCCTGCCACTAGAATTATGTTCCACAGAGGAGGGAACCCAGAACAATGCTGGACACATAGCAAGTGTCCCACTAACAGTCTGTAGGTGAATTAATGAAAGGAGGAAAGATGAGAGCAATAGGAAAGAGGAGGGGGGAAGTAACCTATGGGAGCAAAGAGGGAGGGAATGGCCTGTTTCCCTGATTTCTCACATGAACTTCGGAGTCTATCCATCATCAACCAGCATTTGTTAAAAAGGAGCAGCTGCCCTGAAGAAGTCAGCTTAAGAAATCACGAGTAATTTTGATAGAACACAGACAGGTTTTAAGTGTTTCTCCTCACTCGGGATAAGTAGAACTTGTGTCAACATACTTGGCTTTGATCTGAGTTCATGTCAACTTCCACCCCTCAAACCTCCAAGGCTTTTACAGGCCTTTCAACGAGATCCCATTTTCCAATATCCTAATTCCCCCCCATATTGGAGTTCAGAGTTTCAGTTCATCAACTTCAGTGCAGATGCCTTTAAACATCCTTTCTGTGTGCATGAGAAGCCTGCCAGATGCTTATGGGCATTACATGAATTAATACATATATGCGAAACAATTACATTAATGAGTGGCACACAGCAACCACATCATAAATGTTCCCTATTGTTGTTCTTATTATTGTCATCATTATCCATTCATTCAAAAAGGATTTACAGAGTACCTTAGGTGCCTATAGATGCTCTAGACTCAAGATATTCGAAGGTAGACTAAACAGATGGGGTATATGCCTTCGTGGAGCTTATGATGTAGTGGAGAATTCAGAAGATGAAGTTGGGCAGACTAGTGAATGACTGAGCTACCCAGATGGGTGGTTGTAGTCTACACTCTTGGTGGGGACAGGCCTCCATCTGCCTTGTTTCACACTGTTGCTCCAGTACCTTCTGAAGAGCATAGTAGGCACACAGTTCACGTTGGAAGACTAAATAACCGCATGAGTGAATTTCTGAGACGGGGCCCAGTTGAAGGTGAGCGTTACAGGTTCAGGGTTTAGGCTGTGTGGGCACCTACGATGTGAGCTCTGCAGTTTGTGGACTCTGTGTTTATGTGGCAAAGTCTGGCTTAGAGTGCATGTGGGTGGACGTGGAGAAGAGGATGAGGTTGTGAGAGTGTGCACCAGCACCAGTAAAACCTGTGTGTGTGTCAGCTAACAGGAACAGCAAAGTCTTTGGTTGTCCATTTTTGAGGTAAATCTGGACCCTTGTGTGAGGTCAAGGGTACAGTTCTGGCCTCAGTAAGTGAGGTATCAGCCAGGGGGCTGTGCTATGAAGACAGGGTATGAAGAGTATTTTGCAAGGCAAGTCTGATCTGTTGTGTAATTGTGTGTGATGCAAATTAAGGGTGGATAAAAAGCAAAATCTAGGGTGGTAGATATGAAGTAAGAATGGGTTGAAATGTGTGAGTCAGTTACAGGTTTTTGTGATTGTCAGTGAAGTAAGCTGGTCTGTCTGTAGGGCTCTGTAAACCAATAATTCAGGAGTTCATTATGTGAGGGTGCAGGTTTGTGAGGCAGATTCTAGAACTGGGAGCAATTGTGAGACAATTCTAAGATTAGGATGAGACAGGTCTGGGACTGTGAGTCTGGTAAATCTGAGTTTGTGCGTGTGTGTTGCTCTAAATCAGGAAGGACTTGGCTTTTAAATCAACCCACCTGAGTCAACAGGTTTCTTTACCTTAGTAGGGCAGAGAGACTTGTGTTTGGAAGGCCAACTCCGGAGTGAGTGTGTGTAAAGCAGGGTTTGTGCGCACGTGTGAGTGAGGCGAGTTCTTGAGGGTGAATCTGAGGGTTGCTGGGCGAGCGGGAAGCGTGCGTGTGTGTGTGTGCGCGCGCGCGCCAAATTGGATTTCTCCTTTGGATGGGCGGCGGGGAAGCGTGATCGCGGGAGGCCACACGTTAGGGTCTGGGCGCGCAGGAGGTGCGGCCGGCAGGGCGGGCGAGGCGGGCGAGTAGAACACGCCGCCGCTCCGGCCCCCGCGCCGCGCTCGCTGGCTCGGGGCTCGCAGGGGACTGGCAGGAACCGGAGCAGCACTGCCGCCTCTGGCGCGAAGGCTCAGGCGCCTCCTCCCTCCCCAATCACTGTGGCTCGGCGCACGCTGCCGGCGGCTGCCCTTTCCGCCTCTCGGGAAGAGGACCCGTGGGCCACTGTCGCGATCCAACCATGGCCTCGGGCCGCAGAGGCTGGGACAGCTCCCACGAAGACGATCTGCCCGTGTACCTGGCCAGGCCGGGCACCACCGACCAGGTCCCGCGGCAGAAGTACGGCGGCATGTTCTGCAACGTGGAGGGCGCTTTCGAGAGCAAGACGCTGGATTTCGATGCCCTGAGCGTGGGGCAGCGGGGCGCGAAGACTCCCCGGAGCAGCCAGGGCAGCGCCCGAGGCTCGGGGAGCCGGTCCGGCGCCGAGGGGGACACACCGCGCCGGGGCCAAGGCCGAGAGGAGAGCCGGGAGCCCGCGCCCGCGTCGCCCGCTCCCGCTGGGGTGGAGATCCGGAGCGCCACGGGCAAGGAGGTTTTGCAGAACCTCGGCCCCAAGGACAAGGTAGGTGGGCCCGGATCTCCTCTCTGCCTGCCCTCGTTCCCTTCCCAGCCCGGGGCGCCATGGCCCAGGCGCAACTTTCTCCTGCTCACTTTGCAAGGGGATGGAGGACTAGGGGGAGGAAAAGGGCATCCTCCTCTGAGTGCAGCGAGCCCTCCCGGCCCGGATCTGGATTATTCGCGCGTGTCTTCAACTGTAGCATCTCAGTGCGCGCGGGACGGGGTGCGTGGGTCCCCTCGCCTCCCTGCCGCATCCCCGGGCCATCGGTTCTGTGTGGGTGTGTCAGCCGGGCCAGCCCAGGAGGGCTGAGTGATTTCCAGCCCTTCTCTAGGTCTGAGTACCCATTAGCACAATTGTCTTGGTCTCCCCTCTGACTCTAGATAAAATCTCAACCCAGGTCACCAGGGCAGAGGGCAGACTGGTCCTGGGAAAATGGGGTCATCTCCATAGTACCCGGATGAAAGTACAGGGTGGGCGGTCTCCCCTCTCACTCTTCCGACATAAGCTCTGTCCCTGAAACTTTTGAGTGTGGAGCCACTAGACTAAACACCCAAAACCCCATGCCTCTCTTCTGTCCTAGATCGACATTTCACATCTCTGTTTGTAAAGAGTATATTTGTGTAGGTAGCTTGGCACAAGACTGGGGATCCAGCTGTCTTTGGAAGAGTATTAATTGTATTTTTTAAAAAATAGGCGAGAGGATTAAGGGTGCACATTAAACTAGCGCGAGCTGCAAGTTCCCTGCTGCTTTTCCTTGTGCCAAAGCCAATTTCTTGTGTGTGTTTTTTAGAAACTCATGTCACACTGAGCTGACTTAAGATATGGCACCGAAAGCCAGCTTGCCCTGATTTATTTGTTTATTTCATAGAAAATCAGGACCATAGTCCAGAAAATTCAGGGCCTGGGCAGAGTTGGAGTATTCAGAGTTCAAACAGACGCTTTTGAGTTGGGGAACAATAGTAATCAGATACCTCACCCTTGTCTAGATAATGGCTGCAAAATCCAGCTGCATATATTATACTGCACTAATACTGTTATGAATAATAACCTGAAATGGAAATGTTTGCCTGAGAACTATTACAGTTAATGCTAACCCAAGTTTTAGATGTTTTTCCATTAAAATGCAGCGAGCCAGTGAAAGGACAGGACTTCTCTGCACTGTGTGATTTTTGGAAGTTTAAAAATAATAAAGCTTTAAGTATTAATAGTGGGAAAGAAAGTACCGAAATTAGTACTGTTTTAAGGTGCCTTTGGGGAACAATGTCATTGTGCCTTGGAATCACTTACTTAGTTTGTGATTTTCACATCATCCTTAGTATACGGGATTTCTCTAGGCCTTGCTCAAATACCCTTCTAGGAAAATCTTCTGATATTTTGGAAAGGGTTTGGCTGATTTCTAAACTGAAGAATGGCCCTAGGGAAAGGTTGTTGCCTCTCTTCAGGTCTGACTTTGATCAGTATTGAAATGTTCCCTTCTTGACTCTAAGGGGTGGGAGAGGTGATGGAAAAGGTCGGTAACAATTGCCCCGAGTCAGTGCTATTCCCTTTGCTGGAACACCCCTGATGTAAGCCAGATAATATGCCTGGTTTGCAAGATTTAAGAATGGTAACTAGAGAAAGGGAAAATGTTCCTCTTTTAAACCCAACAAGTCTTTCGTTTTCCTTCCTTTTGCAAACCCTGTACTTTTGCCTCGTAATTGAAAAATAATAATACAACCAGGATTTCTAGTGCTACATGGTTATTTCTAAGTTTGGGTTTGCTGTCAGCTTCATCCAGACCATGTTATTATCTCTAATTTGGTTGAATCACACTGTTAGAAGAGACAGCAGAGGTTATCTACTTCTGAACTTGATTATCTCCTTGAGGATAGGGATCGGGTGTTTGGATTTATCTTTGTGGCTGAAATGCCTGGCACGTTGGAGGTGCTGGATAAAACTTTGATAAAACCCCCTTAACGAACCCATCTCTTTTGCTACATAGGTACAAAATCATCATCTGGCCTCTGTTTAAATACTGCCATTTTCAGGGAGCTCACTTCTTCATGAAGCCATTTTGGATGACTTTATGTTAAAAAAATTAAATAAGCCCAAGTCTACCACCTGCAGTTTCTACAAACTATTCTTAGTTCTGACCACTGGAAATATAAGAATAACTATGTTTCCTTATTCTGAGATATCTTAATCATTTTAGGCATGTAGGCTTGTGTATCTGTCAGAAAAGGTGGGGTGATGCCACAGTAACAAACAGTCCCCAAATCTCAGTGGCTTAATCAAACAATAACTGTTTTTTGCTCCTGCTCCTTGTCTGTGATGTATCTGCAGGGCCGCTCTGTTCATTATTGCTCCTCAGAGACCTAGATTGATGGAGGTCCCATGTCCTCACATCCATGGTGGGAAAAGCATGTGGTAAATTGCTCACAGACTCTTAAACTCCCACACTGAAGTCACGAGCATGACTTATGCTCATATTTCATGGGCCAGAGCAAATCATCAGTCCATGTCCAACTTCTGAAGAACTGAGAAAGTACAATCTTACTGGGATCCTGTAAGATAGAGGTTAGAAATATTTGGGAAATAGCTTTAAGATCTCTCCCAGATCTGGGGTGCATTAGTGGGATGAAAACTGGCTCAACCCTTACAAATTATGTGACCATAAATGTGTAACTTATTCTCTGTGCCTTAGTTTTTCTCTTTTGCAAAATGCAGATAACAGTGACTACTTTGCGTATGGTGCTCAATACATGTATGTTACTGTTACTCATTGATTTTTACTGCCTTTTATATGTTTTAGAGCAATTACCACATTCTTGCTAAAATTCTCTTTTTTAGCCTTATTATTCCTAGCTTCTTCAGCTCTGCATTGTATGAGCCTTTTATCACTTGGATTTCCTTTTCAGGTTATACTATATTTTGTAAATATTCTTTTGAAAATATAGTGCCCAGAACTGAACACAGTGTTCTAGATGGGATGTGGCCATGGCAAAATGCATTAGGCTAGTTACTTTCCGTGATTTATACACAGCATATGTTTCTGTAGTAAAGATTACACGTAATAATTCATTAATCCATGTCCTACTGTTGTCTCCATAATAAACTCCATGTCATGCAGCCTTCAGAAACTTTTCCACATAAGCCAGGATATCTACATACTATGTTGGTACAGTTGAACTTAAAACCAAAAGGAAAAAAATATTTTAACGGCAGGATTTTTTCCCTCTGTAATATTCATCACCATTTTGCTTATTTTTCTATTATAATGATAATTTTGAAGCTTAATTCTATAGTACAATATCCCTTACTCCAGTTTTGGACTATCTGCAGATTTGATAATAAATATCTCTTTTTGAGCACTTTCTATGTGCCTGACATCTCTATCTCTATCTCTTCATCTGTGTCTTTTCTGGACATGTTACTGTAATGCAAAGGCAAGGACGGACCTTCCCACTACATACACCTTAGAAACCTTCTCCATCTCCCTGCCAGTCCATTATTCAGAATTCTTGGAGCTCAGTTGCTCAGTCTTTGAGAACAGTTGCTGCAAAATCCTTATTCTTCCAAGTTGATTTTGAAGCTATAGAAAGAGGTTTTTAAAATATCATGATAAAATTAAAATATGCTTTGTCTCTAGCATACCTAGTTATTAATTCCCACCTGAAGGAAATGAGTTTAGTTAATAAAAGAATAAATTATGAAAGTGTTAAATAACAAAAGTGTTTGGCAGAATAAAAATGTAAAAAATATCACTGAGTTTTACTCCAAATGCCAGGTTCCAGGTTTGAGGTATCACTGGCTGTTTGTATTGTGGTTCTGGATCTATTTGTAAACACCTTATTAAATTATGTATTTACATTTTTCTCATGATAGGCATTCATATTGCCAAACTCTTCCACACAACTTTTTGTTTATGATTTTTGACAGTCAGTACATAAAAAAGCAGTTCTAAGTGAAAAGTAAATATTTTTTTCACCCTTTGTCAAGATGGTTTCCATGCATGCAGAAAGGAAATCACTTCTAGCAGTGAGGAAATTACTAAAGGGAGGAGAATTATGATATATAGTCTGCCAAGAGCAAATGATTCTGCAGACTCTGTCATCCAGTGAAAACAAAGACATTATGATTATGTGGGTCTATTGATAACTCCCTTTCGGGAACTGGGGGTCATTTCTAGTTCCCCGCTTCTCACGTGGGCCACTTTTGTGCAAGATTTTTCCCTATGAAGTCAGCAGGGCTTTGGGGTCTAGGAGGAGAGGATTTGAAACAAATGAGCTGTGCCTCTTACCTTTTACCATTTGTCTTTGTTGTCCTGGGTGATGGTTTTCAAAATGATTCAGAGAAATTGAAGTCTTCCTCCTTAACTTTCACAAAGGAAGACAGCTGGCAATAGAATTCTAGGCTTATAAAGGCCTCTCTAGTCATCCAGATCGAAACACTGTAGTGTAAATGAATTTTACAAGGCTGCTCGGACAAACTAAAGTTTGCACTCAGGCTGGGAAAAGAAGTTCTTACTTACCTGGCCCTCAGGCCACACTTGAATCTGGGAGTACATTTACTTAGCCAAACTTGGGTGTGTTTGAAACCATTCAGAACTTTAGTTTAGTCTGACAGTAAGCATTTGAGGGACATAAAAAATGTGCCTTCTAAGTAGTGCTGCGATTGGCAGAGTTCCCTCAAAGTAATGGGCCCTGGAGACAAGGTTTTGCTGACGGCTCTTGTAAGTAATGTTTTGGAAGCCAGAGGTTGGTCTGTGATACTTTTCTGTGAGTGATTTCTATAGCTGATTCTCTTTATGATAAGTTTCCAGTAATCAAATAATGTTCCTGTGAGACAGTGGATAAAGCTTCCTAGGAAGAGGAAATCTGGCCGAGGGGAATGGAATCCTTGAATGCAAGTTCAGCCCTTCTTTTGCAAGAGGAGGCAGAAGGTCTATTTGGGTGTGTAAGCACTTTTAAAAAACTAAACTTTCAGGAAAATGTCATGTTAAAATATATCTGTATTCTTAATGTGGGCTCACATGGCATTCAAAAAATAGTTCAACACCATCAAAAAAACAGTGAGATGAGGCAGAAAAAAAAGACAACTGGATAAAGCATTAGCTTCCTTTAACCAGCTAGCTATACAATTTAGGAAAGTTACCTCCCTTTTCTCTGAGTTTTAGTTTCCTCCTTTCTAAAATGAAGGGGCTGGACCAGTGGTCTATAAACTTTTCTGATTGTGTACCTTTATGCAAAAATTTTTTGAGCATGCTCTCTTTCTATATATGTGTATATATACATATATGTACACACATGTGCATATATATAAATTACATATACAAATAATATATTAATATCTTATGACATTATTAGATACAAAGAAAAAGTACAAACTAAAAAAGAAGAGATATCATCATAACTATAAATCGTGATATTTTTTTCTTGTACCCTGGTGGCTCATCTTGCCCACCCAGCTGGGTGAGTGCTTGTTAAGTCTATGATCTTTGGAACAAAGCCATAGCAGTCAGTGGTTCTAATATCAATATAATAGTCATTAATGAGTTCACTGTCAGCCTGAGTTCTTCAGGGACATGTCGTCTTTTATGGACCAACATCTAAGAGAAAAGTTTCAAACCATTGAAGGCTTGTGATGAGGCTGCAGGCCAGGCGATGGCTACTGCTCAGTGTACTCTTTAAAAATATATGTCTGGGGTTGGGCCACTGGGGTGTGGATAACCAGGGTCACCATAAATACGATGAGGAGTCCCCAGATCTCCCTTCATGCACTAATTTTCTCTTTTCTCATTGATTCAAAAACATTTACTAAGCACCAGCTATGTAGGTGAGCAATCAAAAACTAATGTTAGAGGAACAAAGGTGAACCAAATAGATGCACGTGAGGAAAACAGAAACTGCCTTTTGTCATAATGTCTCAGAGAAAACTGCCATTAACACAGGAGTGTATTTTCTTTACTCCAAAATAAAAGTGGGAACATGCGGTATTATCTGTTTTTAAACAGTCTTTTTTACCACTTTTTAAAACATTTAATAAACTTTATTTCTGAGAGCAGGTTTAGGTTCCTTGCAAAATTGGGTGGAAAGTACAGAGATTTCCCATATTTCTCCTGCGCCCTCCATTATCAGCTTCCCCTACCAGAGTGGTATATTTGTTGCAATTGATGGACCTATTGACACATTCTCTTCACCCAAAGTCCATAGTTTACATTAGGGTTCACTCTTGGTGTTGTGCATTCTGTGGATTTTGACAAATGTATAGTGACATGTGTCCATTAGTACAGTATCATACAGAGTATTTTCACTGCCCTAAAAATCCTTTGTGTTCTGCCTGTTCATCCCTCCCTTTCTTCTAACCCCTGACGACTATAAATATCTTTACTGTTTCTATAGTTTTGCCTTTTCCAGAATGTCATGCAGTTGGAATCATATAATATCTAACCTTTTCAATTGCTTTCTTTTACTCAGTAATGTGCATTTAAATTTCTTCTGTGTCCTTTCATGGCTTGATAGCACATTTCTTTTTAGCACTAAATATTCCATTGTCTAGATTAACTACAGTTTATTTATCCATTCACTGAAGGACATTTTAGCTGTGTCCAAGTTTTGGCAATTAGGACTTAAAGCTGCTGTAAACATTCATTTGCAGCTTTTCGTGTGGACATAATTTTTTTTCTCTTTTATTTATTTATTATTTATTTTTAATAGATCTTTATTGGAGTATAATTACTTCGCAATACTGTGTTAGTTTCTGTTATACACCCAAGTGAATCAGCCATATGCATACATATATCCCCATGTCCCCTCCCTCTTGCGTCTCCCTCCCTCCCACCCATCCTATCCCACCCCTCTAGGTCGTCGCAAAGCACTGAGCTGATCTCCCTGTGCTATGCGGCTGCTTCCCACCAGCTAAGTATTGTACATTCGGTAGTATATATATGTCGATGTTACTCTCACTTTGCCCCAGCTTCTCCCTCCCCCACCCGTGTCCTCAAGTCCATTCTCTTGGCCATAAATGTTTAGTTCATTTGAGTAAGTTGAGTGTGATTGCTGGATCATATGATGAGTATGTTTAGTTTTGTAAGAAATATCCAAAGTAGAAGAAGTAAGAAGTCTTTCAAAGTAGCTGTACCATTTTGTATTCCCACCAGCAATGAATGAGAATTCCTTTCGCTCCACATCCTTGCCAGCATTTGGTGTTATCGCTATTTTGGATTTTCGCCATTCTGATAGGTGTGTAGTAGTATGTCATTGTTGCTTTAATTTGCAATTCCCTAATGACGTGCAACGCTGAACATATTTTTATATGCTTACTTGTCATCTGTATATCTTCTTCTTGTGAGGTGTCTGTTCAGGTCTTTTGCCCATTTTTAAATTGGGTTGTTCATTTTATTATTGTTTATTGTTTTAAGAGTTCTTTGTATTTTTTGGATAAGAATCGTTTATCTCGTGTGCCTCTTGCAAGTATTTTCTCCCAGTCTGTGGCTTCTAATTCTCTTAACATTTTCTTTTGTGGGGCAGAAGTTTTTAAATTTTAATCAAGTCCAGCTTACCCATTATTTCTTTCATGGATTGTACCTTTGTTGTTGTATCTAAAAAGTCATTGTCATACCCAAGGTCATCTAGGTTTTCTTCTATCTGATTTTCTAGGCGTTTAGAATTTTGCATTTTATTGATACATTTAGGTTTGTGATCCATTTTGAGTTAAATTTTATAAAGGGCATAGGATCTGTGCCTAGATTCATTTTGTTGCATGTGGATGACCAGTTGTTCCAGCACCATTTGTTGAAAAAGACTATCTTTGCTCCATTGTATTCCCTTTGTTCCTTTGTCCAAGATCAGTTGCCTGTATTTATATGGTTCTATTTCTAGGTTCTCTATTCTGATCCATTAATCTATTTCTTTATCCATTTGCCAAAACCACTCTGTCTTGATTACTGTAAGTGTTGAAGTTGGATAATGTCAGTTCCTTAGAGTTTCTCACCATTAAGTGTTCAGATTGTCCATTCCTTCTTGTGTGAGTTTCAGCGGATTGTGTCTTTCAAGGAATTAGTCCATTTCATCTGGGTTATAAAAATTATGGGTGTAGAGTATTTCATAATATTCCCTTATTATCCTTTTAGTGTACATGGGATCTATAGTGATGTCCCCTCTTTTATTTTTGATATAAGTAATTTATGTCTTCTCTTTTTTCCTTAATTATCCTGCGTAGATGCTTATCAATTTTATTGATCTTTTTGAAAAATTAGCTTTTCGTTTAATTTTCTCTACTGCTGTTTTTTTTGATTTATGTTCTAATTTTTATTCTTTCTTTTCTCCTCCTTACTTTGGATCTAATTTGTCTTTCTTTTCTAGTTTCTTAAGATGGAAGCTTACACTATTTATTTTAGATCTTTCTTCTTTTCTAATATATGCATTCAGTGTTATAAATTTCCCTCTAAGCAGTGCTTTAATTGCATCCCACGGATTTTGATATGTTGTATTTTCACTTTTATTTAGCTCAAAACATTTTAAAATTCCTTTTGAGATTTCTGCTTTGACCTGTGTGTTACTTAGAAGGGTGTTGTTTAATCTCCAATTATTTGGGGGATTTTCCAGCTATCTTTCTCTTATTGATTTCTAGTTTAATTCTATTGTGGTCTGAGAATAAATATTATATGATTTCTATTCTCTTAAATTTGTTAAAGTATGTTTTATAGCCCAGAATGTGGTATATCTTGGTGAATATTCTGTGTGAGCTTGAGAAGAATGTATAGTCTGCTGTTGTTGGACAAAATAGTCTGTGGCTATCAGTTATATCTAGTTTATTGATAGTCCTGTTGAGTTCAGCCATGTCTTTATTGATTTTCTGCCTGCTGGATTTGTCCATTTTGGATAGAGGGGGGTTAAAATCTCTAAGTCTAGCAGTGGATTTATCTATTTCTCCTGGCAATTCTATCAGATTTTGCCTCACATACTTTGATGCTCTGTTTTTAGGCATGTATACATTAAGAATTGTTATGCCTTCCTTTAGCATTGACCCCTTTATCATTATGTAATGCCCTTCTTTATACCTGATAACTTTCCTACTTGAAGTCTGCTCTGAAATTAATACAGCTACTCCTGCTTTCTTTTAATTAGTATTAGCATGGTATGTTTTTCTCCATTTATCTACTTTTAGTTTATATGTGTCTTTATATCTAAAGTTGATTTCTTGTAGACGACGTATAGCTGGGTTGTGTTTTTTGATCAGCTCTGACCATCTGTCTTTTAATTGGTGCATTTAGACCATTCACATTCAAAATGATTATTGATATAGTTGGGTTAATATTTACTGTATTTGTTAGTGTTTTCTACTTGTTGTCCTTGTTCTTATTTTTGTCTTCCATTCTTTTTTTGCCTTTTATGATTTTAATTGAGCATTTTATGCGACTCCATTTTCTCTGTTTTCTTCGCCTATCAGTTATACTTCTTTTTTACTTTTCTTATTGGTTGCACTAGAGTTTGCAATATCCATTTACAACTAACCCAAGTCTACTTTTCAAATAACACTGTGCTGCTTCACAGGTAGTACAAGTACCATATAGTAACCAAATAGTCTCATTTCTTCCCACCTGTTCCTTGTGTCATTGCTGATATTCATTTCACTTATATATAAGCATAAATAAATAAATAAAGGAATACATTTTTGCTATTATTATTTTGAACAAATTGTTACATATTAAATCAATTAAAAATAAAAAATTTTATTTTGTCTTCACTTGTTCCTTCTCCTGTGCTCTTCCTGTCTTTATGTAGATCCAGATTTCTGAGCTATACCATTTTCCTTCTCTTCAAAGAACTTCTCTGAACATTTCTTACAAGGCAGATCTATTGCCGACAAATTCCCTCAATTTTCGTTTGTCTGAGAAAGTCTTTACTTCTCCTTCACTTTTGAAGGATATTTTGCAAGTTCAGATTTCTAGTCTGTTTTTTTTCTCTCTCAGTACTTTAAGTATTTTACTCCATTCTCTTCTTGCTTGCATCATTTCTGAGAAGTCAGATGCAGTACTTATCTTTGCTCCTCTGTAGGTAAGGTGTTTTTACCCCCTCTGGCTTCTTTCAAGATTTTTTTTATCTCTGATTTAATGAAATTTGAATATGATATGCCTAGGTGTAGTTTTTTCATTTGTTTGCTTTGTTTTTTTGGCTTACCATTCTGTGAGTTTCCTGGATCTGTGGTTTGGTGTCTTGACATTAATTTGGGGGAAATTCTCAGTCATTATTGCTTTAAATATTGCTTCTGTTTCTTTCTTCTCCTTCTGGTATTCCCATTATGTACATGTTACACCTTATGTAGTTGTCCCAACGTTCTTGGATATTCTCTTCTGGTTTTTTTTTCTTTTTCAGTCTTTTTTCTCTTTCCTCAGTTTTGGAAGTTTCTGTGGTTATAACCTCACATTCAGAGTTCAGGTTTTCCTCAGTTGTATCTAATCTACTAAAGAGCCCATCAAAGGCATTCTTCATTTCTGTTACAGTGTTTTTGTTCTCTAGCAATTTTTTTGATTCTTTGTTAGAATTTCCATCTCTCTGCTTATATTATATCTCTGTTCTTGCATGTTGTCTACCTTTTTCATTGACACCCTTAACATATTAATCATACTTCTTCCAAATTCCTTGTCTGATAATTCCAACATTCCTGACATATATGACTCTGTTTCTAATGCTTATTCAATCTCTTCAAACTGTGGGGTATTTTTTTGTTGGTTTGTTTATTTTGCTTTTAGTATGCCTCATTATTTATTATTATTATTTAAAAATATTTATTTATTTAGCCGTGCGGGGTCTTAGTTGCGGCACGCAGGATCTTTGTGGCAGCATGCGTGATCTTTAGTTGCAGCATGCAAACTCTTAGTTGTGGCATGTGGGATCTAATTCCCTTACCAGGGATCAAACTGGGGCCCCCTGCATTGGGAGCCTGGAGCCTTAGCCTCTGGACCACCAGGGAAGTCCCTGCCTTGTTATTTTTTTTTGAAAACTGGACACAATATACTGGGTAAAAGGAACTACAATAAATAGACCTTTACTAATGTGGTGGTAAGATGTGGATGTAGGGGAAGCATTCTGTAGTGCTATGATTAGGTCTCAGTCTTTTGGTGAACCTGTGCCTCTGAACTGTGAACTTCACCAATTTCACAGTCCTTCCCTGCCACCTATTAGGTGGGACAGGGTGGCTGGAGGGGGCTGGAGTTGCCTATTTTCCTTCTCCCACACAGGAGGCTGGAGGTGGCTAGTGCTGGGTATTTCTTCCTCCCCCTCAGGGAGGTTAGGCTCTGATAAATTAGTTACTTCTGAAGGCAGGCCTTGTTAAGAACAGAATGCTCTGGTGTATTTCAAAAGTGTTCTTTTTCTCCTCCCCCTGCCAGAAGCAGCAGGGGATTTTTCTCTGATTTTTTGCTCTGAGGACCGGGGGAAGCTCTTGGAGGTAACAGTCACAGAACTGTGAGCGTTCTCTGTTACCGGGATCACTGGGTCCCCTGAAGTTTTTAACTCTCAGAGTTGCCCAAGCTGAGCCTCCAGCAATTCATCAGTCCCAGTTCAGGTTTTCCTACCTTGGCACTGGTTCCCTTGGTAGTGTTTGCTTCTGATTTTCTGTTCAGGTAAGTTGTGATTCCGTATTCACCTGTTTTCTCCAGTTTGGGGGGCAGTGGTTTTCCCTGTGTCCTCACGTTACGAGTTGTTTGTGTGTTAGTTTGCTCAGCGTTTTCCTTGTCAGGATGGAGTGGCAACTTCTTAGCTCCTTACATGTTGGATCTGAAACCCTAAACTATTTTTTTAAACTTAACTTATTATGACGTCTTTACAGAGCTTCAAAGATTTTCCAAAATATAACTTATAATAGCAGTGTAGTACTCTACTGTGAGGCATCACATATTTAATCACTTATGCCTTTTAATTGGACATTTATATTTTTGTTTTCAGTTTTGACTTCATTTTTACCTTCTCTTCTTTTGCTACTGCAAATAAGGAAGTGCTAGACCTCCTTCTAGCTAAATCTTTTTGCATATTCACTTCATTACCATTTGTAAGTGGAAAATTCCTAGAAATGGACACCTGTGGTGTGGTCATTTTCAGCTGCAGGAACACTGAGTATGGAATGGTTGTTTCCTATGTGAAACTTCACGCGGCAGGATTCTGCAGCGTATAAAGCCAGGAGAGTATTTTGTGTAAGTTCTGTAAGAAACACGGGTACAGTCTCGGCCAAATTGCTCAATAGCAGATGAGATTAAGGGGACACAAAGCCAGGTAAATGGGGACAAAGTAAAAGACATGGGAAGAAGAAGATTTTAAATCTCAGCTGGAGATAAAAATATAGACAGGAAGAAAGTTAAAGTTGTAAAAGGAGTTCCATGAAAAAATAGAATTTTTCTCTACCAAAGTAGTTCCCACCAAAATCTATTGTTATTTTACTTTTCCTTGAGTTTAGGGCACAAATATGAGGTTCAAGGTGTGTTCTAATGCAAAGATCCACTTAGGGAATACTAATTTACGCAAGGTACTGCTGTCTTTAACCCTCACAATAACTCTACAAAATAGGTATTAATAGCTACGTATTCTGGGAGAGAAACTGAATCTCAGAGAGATTACTTGACTTCCTGTAGTCATATAACTAGAAATGGACAAAGTAGGATTTAAGCTCTTAGACCGTCCAACTGCTTTCTATACCACTTTGCTGTTCTCCTGGTATGTGGTGGCAGCTAAGAATTAGTTCTGAATGGGGTCGAGCACCTAGCACTGGTTTGGCTAAGAGGATTATCCAGAATAAAATATCTACTGGTGAGACTTTTTGGAGAGTAAGAGGATGGGGCTTTCAGAATCGAAATAGGAAAGCAGAGTTTGGTCAAGTCCAAAGGTGAGCTCAGTGGCTAAAGCAGAAAATACTGGAAGCTAGGAGGCCCTAGAAAGAGACCAGGAGATAGAGCAAGGGAAGGAAGAAGTAGAGAAGGACTCAAGATAGTTGTCATGAAATGCACCAAATGCCTAATAATTATTTTTTTTAAATTTACTTTATTGAAGAATAGTTGATTTACAGTGTTGTGTTAATTTCTGCTATACAGCAAAATGATTCAGTTATACATGTATATTCTTTTTTATATTATTTTACATTATGGTTTGTCACAGGATATTTAATATAGTTCCCTGTGCTATACAGTAGGACCTTGTTGTTTATCCATTTTCTATGTAATAGTTTGCATCTGCTAACCCCAAACTCCCAGTCCAACTCCCCCCCCCACCCCACCCCTTCTTCCCCTTGGCAACCACAAGTCTGATCTGATCTCTATGTCTGTGAGTCTGTTTCTGTTTGGTAGATAAGTTCATTTGTGTCATAATTTAGATTCCACATGTAAGTGATGTCATATGGTATTTGTCTTTCTCTTTCTGACTTACTTCACTTAGTATGATAATTGCTAGTCCATCCATGTTGCTGCAAATGGTATTATTTCATTCTTTTTGATGGCTGAGTAGTATTCCATTGTATATATGTACCACATCTTCTTTATCCATTCCTCTGTCGATAGACATTTAGGTTGTTTCCACGTCATGGCTATTGTGAATAGTGCTGTTATGAACACTGGGATGCACGTATCTTTTTGAATTATAGTTTTGTCCAGATATATGCCCAGGAGTTGGATTGAGGGATCATATGGCAACTCTATTTTTAGTTTTTTGAGGAACCTTCATACTGTTCTCCATAGTAGCTGCCCCAATTTACATTCCCACCAACAGTGTAGGAGGGTTCCCTTTTCTCCACACCCTCTCCAGCATTTATTATTTATAGACTTTTTAATGATGGCCATTCTGACTGGTGTGAGGTGATACCTCACTGTAGTTTTGATTTGTATTTCTCTAATTATTAGCCATGTTGAGCATCTTTTCATGTGCCTGTTGGCCATCTGTATGTCTTCTTTAGAGAAATGTCTATTTAGGTCTTCTGCCCATTTTTTGATTGGGTGGTTTTGTTGTTGTTGTTGAGTTGTGTGAGCTGTTTGTATATTTTGGAAATTAAGCCCTTGTTGGTTGCATCGTTTGCAGATATTTTCTCCCAGTCCATAGGTTGTCTTTTCATTTTGTTTGTGGTTTCTTTTGATGTACAGAAGCTTGTAAGTTTGATTTGGTCCCATTTGTTTATTTTTGCTTTCGTCTAATAATTATTTTTATTGGGTGCTGTGGCTTGCTGGTTGCTTGACCTGATTTAAAGGCACTTGCTAAGGGCAGATAGTATTCAAAGGATCGTGGCAGAGATGGAGCTCAGATCCAGGTCTGCAGGACTCTGGAGCCCACACACCACTATTAATGACAGTCTCTTTTGAGGGCAGAATCACTTGGTTTATTTCCAAGAAGCTAGACTATGTCCACCATAGAGAAAAGATGCAGTGTTTACAGGGAGTTGGAAGTGGGCTGGGGAAGGGCTGTTTTCCTCTGACTACATCCTGTCACTTAGATATAAATAAAGCCAGTGAAATGGAAAATTGTATGATAAATGGATACTGAGTAAGAAGGAAAATAATACAGTTGATAAATGATGATATGTCACACAATTGGTAGCGAGGGAAAACCTTTCCAGAGATACAGTTTTCTTCTACACACCACCAAGGGAGAGTCAGGAAGCCAGTGAGATTACAGGTGGGGAACAGGGAGTTTGAAGTGGGTGGAGGTGATTTGAAATGAAGACAGTATCTGGCAATGCTTGCTTTCAGCTAAGTGTCTGCAAATAAAAGGATTAGGTGTCACTCAATTGTCTACAATAGGAGTTTGTAAACTTTTTCCGTAAAGGTCCAGATAGTAAATATTTTAGGCTTTTCAGGCTATAAGCTATCTGTCCCAACTACTAAGCTCTGTATAGCAAAGCTGTCCATAGACAATATGTAAATGAATGGCTGTGGCTGTGTGCCAATAAAACCTTATTTGCAGCATCAGGTGTTGCACTGGACTTGACCCAAGAGCAATAGTTTGCTAACCCCTGATCTTGAATATAAGAAAAGGGGCATAGGGGTGTGTGTGTGTGAGTGTGTGTGTGTGCGTGTATGTTGGAATGGCAGAGTGAGTTATGGCAACTTGTCAATATGAAAAGATGTAGAAATTTGAAGTAGGTATAGGAACTACACGAGATCATCTAAAAGGCTCGGAAACACCTGACCCCCTTTCCGGGTGTCTGAGATTCGAGGAGGACATTAAAAATAAATACATATCTGACCATGGAGAGGAGAACTATGTAAGCTATTTTAAGAGAATGAAATATGAAGTGGAGACAAGGCTTTGTAAAGAGCAGACAGGAGAGAGGGAGAGGGTGAGGGGGATGACCTGGACACGACAGCGAGAAAGAAAGAAAGGAAGTCTGAACGGTTAGGAAGGAGGAGGTCAAGCTTTACTGGGGTGCTCGAAAAAGGAGAGGTGCGAGGGCAGGAAACAGCTTGGAGCTGCAGAGAGGAGAGGGGCCTGTGGAAAAGACCTCCTGGAGATGTTAACAGAAGGTGGTAGTATTAAGTGAACGGGGAGAAAGCTAGGCTCACTCACTCTTTTTTTTTTTTTTTTTTAATTTCCTTCTGCCTACTTGAACCTGAGCAGAAAGAGAACCACCCTCCTACTCTTAAGACTTGTCAACAGATTAAAAATGGGGAGCTTTGAGAGCTGACATAATGGCTTGTCCAGTAGAAGGGTGATTAGGAATTTTCAGGGAAAGGGTATCCTTGGGCCGGTGTTTATTACCTCTTGGAAGATGTGTGCTCACCATGCAGGAAACCTGACTTAGGGGTCAGGAGCTCCGCTGCAGTTGGCTCCCCTTGAGGCCTGCAGGCAGTGTCAGTGGCTATCTACTCACTGTTTCCTTCACTGATTCTCTCAACCATTCGTGGGTCCAACAGACATTTACTGAGAGTCCACTATGAGACTCTTCCGGGTCACCAGCAATCGGGGATCTGTCAGGTACTTGAAGGGTTCGTTTGGAAGAGGTGATGGCAGCTTCAAAAAATGAGCGCTCAGAAGCGGGCAGCTGGGCCTGCCTCAGGTTGGGGGGTGGGGGGAGGGGAGGAAATGGATATTCACGAAAAGAGTTCTCTATCACAAGACAGATTTTTCCAACTAGACTGGAGCATCTCAGAGCTAGAAGCCGTTTTGAAGACCATTTTGTCTCTTTCACTTTAGAAATAGGAAAACTGAGAGCTCAAGATGGGAATAAAGATGAAAAAGAAAATTTATTGAGTGCTTATTACAGGCCAGGCACTGTTTTTTTAAACAGTAGTAAAATATGCATAACAAAATTTATCATTTTTGACCATTTTAAAGTACATTTCAGTGGTAGTAAGTCCATTTACAATGTTGTATAGTCACGACCACTATCTAGTTGCAGAACTTTTCCATCACCCCAAGAGGAAGCTCTCCACCCATTAAGCAGTTGGTCCCCATGCCCCCCTCCCTCCAGCCCTTGGCAACCACTAGTCTGTTTTCTGTCTCTATAGATTTGCCTGTAATGGCCATTTCATATAAATGGAAAAATATACTAGGAAGCTCCTTTATGTCTGGCTTCTTGCACTGAGCATGATGTTTTCAGGGTTCATCCATGTTGTGGCACCCATCAGTACTTTATTCTTTTCTGTGGCAGGATGATATTCCATTGTGTGGATATTATTACATTCGGTTTTTCTATCCACCAGCGAATGGACATTTGGGTCATTTCTGCTTTTTTGGCTATTGTGAATGGTGCTGTGCCAGGCACTTTTTAAAGCATTTTACGTTTATTAGTTTAATTCTGTTCACAAAAACCTTGGAGGGAAGTTCTCTCATTACATCGATTTTACAAATGAGAAAAAAGAGATTAGGTCACATACCCAAGTCACACACTTACGAGAAGGGGGTTGGGAGGGTGGAGCTAAGACCCAAGTTTCCTATCTCCCCGCCCAGCGCTCTTTCCACTCTGCACACTAGCTCAGCTCTGTGAGGGCAGGACCCGCCACTCCCTCCTGGCTGCTCTTCCTTCTTGTTCACCACAGTCACATGTGCTCAGTGTATTTGCTATAAGCTAGGTGAATTGAACCCCTCTGCTGAATAATACATAGGAAGCAAAGGAAGGACTAGAGATTATTTATAGGAAGTCGCTTTTTATTTTATATTAAATATAGAGAACACCTGACTCAATAGCAGGACATTGTAAATAACTTATGGCCTATTCATAGGACAGAACACTATAGAGCCATTAAAAACAATGCTATGGAAGCATAGGGGCGTGAGAAGGTGTTCCTGGGTTAGTCCCTCCACTCTCTGAAGGAAGTCACCATCAACAACTTGAGTAGGAAAATAGATTTACAGAGGTTCAGTAACCTGCATGAGCTCAAACAGTTTGCAAAGCCAGAATTCTGTCTGAATCCCCAAACCCACACTCTCAGCCACAATAAAAAAGTAAACAGAAATTTAACAAAATCTTAGCAGTGGGATAGTGGATTAACTTACGTTTTTTTCTATTTCTTCAGAACATTTTTCACATTTTTTTTTTACAGTGACCTTGCATTGCTTTTCAAACTGAATAAGAGCTTTGCATTTTCTCTTTCAAAGAAAAGAATCCTGCTTAAATACACCTCAGGACGTAGTTGATCAAAAAGAAAAGATTAAACCTCTCATGGAAGAAAATACAGGCCACAAGAAAAGTACAGTGCTGGCAAGATACCCTCAGTGGAGGTCTGGTTTTATGGCTGCTTATCATCTCAACATTTGGGAACTATTAATGGGTGCTGACCACTCCTTTTCCCTAAATAAGCATTTCTATTTCCCAGTTCCCTGCAAAGCTCTTCTGATGATTAGAGAAAGCAGTTAACAAACCACACCAAATCCTATGCAGTTGTAGCCTGGTCTTGTGTGACATGGTGGAAATTAGAAGTATTCAGTTACTTAAGTTACACCCCTCAATTCTCTAACCTCTATCTAAAATTTTACCTTGCTCTCATTGCTTCTTTTATCAGATTTTTTTTTTCTTGTGATGAGAACTTTGAAGATCTACCGTCGTAGCAACTTTCAAATATACAATATAGTAGTATTAACTGTAGTCCCCATGCCGTCCATTACATCCTGTGACTGACTGACTGTGTAACTGGAGGTTTGTACATTTTGACCCCTTCGACCCATTTGCCCTCCCCTGCCTCTGGCCACAGCCGCCAGTTTCTCTGTATCTATGAATTGTACTTTAGGTTTTTTTTTGATTTTTTTTTTTTTTTTTAGGATTCCACATATAAGTGAGATTCTCATTTCTGACTATTGCCAGTAAGCACTGGCTTGGGGCCTGATTTTTATCTTCTCTGTGTAATCTCCAGAAGGGATTTGAGAAATAACCCTTCTTCACATTGTTAATACAAGAAAAATACTAGTTTGTTATTGTTTGTTACTGTGGGTAGGAACCACATTACGAAAAACTAGTCATTGTTGCTAAGGACTTAGGTTGTTGATATTTAATTCCACATTTCCCCTTTCAAGTCCCGTCTCTTCATTCAATTAGCAGTGACGTGGCTCCACAATAACTGTAATATTGTCATAATTTCCATAGAAACCATCTGTAAAGCTGCAAACACAGGATTACACCCTCCCTGCAGGCTGAGGCAGGAAGGCCAGATGGGCTATGAAGGGGAAAAGGTCCTCAATGGGACATAAATCACTTGGTGCCGGGTGGTGGTAGGGGGGAGGAAGCCACTTCAGGAGGAAAACTGTGTTTGGTACAGTCTTTGCCACAGGGTGAGATTCCTGAATGAAGTGGCCAGCCGTGCAGGCTCCTTTCCAAGGCCAGTGTCTGGGCCTGGTTATTTGTTTGGACCCTGATGCTAAGGAAGCTGGAGCCAGATTTCTTCCTATGTGGGCTGCTGACTTCCTTGTTCATCAGCCACAGACAGACGGACAGAAGGCCCTGGTCAGCTCCTGTGTGTATGAAGATAGGGAGAGAAGTAACATGTAATGCCATCCCTGTGTGCCAGGCTGGACGCTTCACATGAATATCTCTTTGGACCTTCACAGCATCCCTGAGGGGAAGATATTATTCTTCTTCCCATTTTACAGATGAGGTAGCTGGGCTACTGTCACTCCCTCTCCTTCAGATCTCAGCTTCATCTTGAGTGTTTCCAGGACTTTTCTCTGGGCCCTCAAAGCCAGGTGGGGTGCACCTAGGTACTCACCAACGCACCTCTGTTTGATACTTATTATTCTGTATTATAAGTTCTCATTTACCTCTTTCCCACTAGCCTGGAACCCATTGAGGGCAGTGCCCTCGCACAGTGGTTAACTCATGGTTGGTGCTCAGTACATAGTTTTGAATGAATGAGTAAGAACGTTTCAGTAACTTAATCAAAATTTATTTTTCACAGTTGTACTCCTGGCAGTGAGCACAGTCCCTGGTATATAATAAACCCTCATTAAATATTTGAATGAAATCGTGAATAAAGGAACATCAGCTAGCTCATTATGCAGTGTCTCAGAGTCACGCCAGGCTGTCTGACTTCAGGCAGTCTGTTGCATGTGCTGGTAGGAGAGGTCATTGTCATGTCTGGCCAGGCAATTCAAAGTGCGTGGCTTTCTGGTAGTGGATTGGTACCGTCTGCTTTTCGAAGCACATCTCATTATATAACAGCTTTAGCACTTATCTGAGGCCACCCCCAGCCTGGTGGAAAGAACATTTGTCTGATAGCCAGGAGAGCAAGGGTGAGACATTGTTCTGTAACTTACTGCATAAATTTGGCCAAATCACTTGGCCTTTCTGGGCCTTAGTTTCTCTACTTTTAAAATCAAATTTTAGTTGAGTTAAATTTGAGATTTCCTAGGAGCATACATCTCCTTTAAAAAAAAAAAAATCGAAAGTAATCTTATCTATAACCCCAGTAAAAGTGGAGCTGCTTGGATGGAGGCTTTCCCCAACCTTCCTTTCCTGTGTCCCACGTCCACTCTTGGTGGCCTCTGAGGGAGCTCAGTGGACAACTAGGTCTCTGGTAAACACAGCTGGGGACCTGCAGAATAGATTATATTTAGGTCCCCTCTGCTTCTAAAGTTCAAGAATTCTAGAAATAGGGGCACTGAGCCCCACAGACTATCTAGCCAGTCCTGGACTGATGGTATTTGACACCTGTCCTTACCAATGGGCATTGTGCTGGAGAGGAATGGGGGTGGGATTTGGGTGTCTTGACTTCTGATTTTTGGACGCATAACCACCACTTCCCCAAAGGGTATCACCACTGAGCAAGTCATTTCATGTCTCTGAGCCACTTTCCTCAACTCTAAATTGGGGCAAGTATTCCTTCATGACTGGGTTATTTTTGGTTTGTTTTTTTTGCGGTACGCGGGCCTCTCACTGTTGTGGCCTCTCCCGTTGCGGAGCACAGGCTCCAGACGCGCAGGCTCAGCAGCCATGGCTCACGGGCTCAGCAGCCATGGCTCACGGGCCCAGCCGCTCCGCGGCATGTGGGATCTTCCCGGACTGGGGCACGAACCCGTGTCCCCTGCATCGGCAGGCGGACTCTCAACCACTGCGCCACCAGGGAAGCCCCAGCATGGACTTTTAGTATTGCTGCATATTCTTGCTGGTTGCCCCCCAAATGCAAGGCTCTGAAGGCTCTTGGATCATTTCTCATGGCTATGTTTTCAAGGAGCGAGCTTGAGAGATGAGGTAACGTTTCCCCCAGACAAAGAGTAGTCTTCATCCTTATGAGACTTGGGAGGCGTGAGCAATCCCTGAAAACCAACATGAAACTGGCTAATGCTTTTGTCCTGAGTAATAACATTGTTTGTCTCTGACCCAGGAGTCTCCTGTCTTCTGCCAGCCTGGGGGAAATACTAACAAGCTAACTTGTTAGGCTGTAAGCAGGATGAAATCTCAGACCCTACACAGTCCTTGACATGTTTTTTATATATATTTATGTATTATATGACATTAAATGATCACAGCAATCACATGTGGTGCATAGTTTGAGTAACCATATTTCATAGATAACAAAACTAAGTTTCAGAACAGGGTTCAGTAACTTTCCAGAGATCACACAGCTATTATATGGCAGAACCAAGATTAAACTGCTATCTATCTTACTCCAGAGGTTATACCTTTAACTATAATATATTTCTTTCCTGAATCATAGGAAGTGATGGCTATGAAATCCCTTCCAAACTCTAAAGCATTATACACGTAATTGTTATTAATGAAAATATAGTTACACCATGACACTAAGAAATGGATTCATTTTAACACATTTGTATCGATTGTCTGCTATGGCCCTAGCTCCGCAGGGCAGATAAAGCTGCCTATTTAAACTTCTATGGAGAACCTGGGCTTCCTGATCAGTGTGCTGCTTACAAGCTGTGTGATATTGGACCGATAGTCAACATCTTTGTATCAGTCCAGCCTCAGTCATAAAAATAGACACCATAATAGGTACTTCGGAAAGAAGGATTTAATACAGAGAATTGAGTGTACACGTGTTGGGAGCTCCCAGAGCAAAAAGGAACTTAGCAGTGAATTTAGAGATAACTAGAGGAAATACCAACCACCCAAGGCTGAGGGAACAAAGAGGCTCCCAGAATGCGGTGCTCAGAGGGGCTGCCCTGCAGGGTTGGCACTCAGAGTTCTGAGGAGAGAGCTCCACCTGGCTGCCCCTGCTGCCCGTGAGAGGGAGTGGCAAAACACCCTACTATATATAAAATAAACAATAAGGACCTACTGCATAGCACAGGGAACTGTATTCAATATCTTGTAATAACTTACAATGGAAAAGAATCTGAAAAAGAATATATATATATGTATAACTGAATCACTTTGCTGTACACTTGAAACATTGTAAACCAACTGTACTTCAATGAAAACATCTAAACACACAAGGAAAAACTGGGAGTGGAAGCGTGGAGAGAAGCTGGAGGCTGGAGATGACTGCAGCTACAGGAACAGGGAAGCACGAAAGGGTCTGTTTCCCCTTCTTTGGCTTTCTCTTCTCCATTGTCTGCCTCCTATTTGCTGAATAGGAAACTAGCTGGTTAAGGGCCCTGGGTGATGTAGTTTGCAGAGTTCCAGCCACGTAGAGATTAGAGTGTATAGAATGTGGAAGGATGAACTTGGGGCTGAGAAACAGTAGAAAAGTAACAGACACAATTGCTGCCCCTTGGTCCCCTGCCTGTAAAATGGGGATGATGTCTATCTCATTATATTCTTTTGGAAGATTAAATGAAATAACCACTCCGTTGCTTGAGACTGATTGCAAGTACCCAATAAATGTAAGCTTTTATTACTCTTGTGCTAAGCTTGCTTTCTGAATAATCTGCTGCCCTTGCCTGTGTTCCTGGGGGACTTGGGTGTTACGCTTGCTTCAGGGATTATTGGGCTAGCTGGGAAGCTGGTTTTGCTAAGCCCCATGTAGAGAACAGGCTTCAGAACTCAGCACTTGCCCTTACGAGTCAAGATGGGAACCCTCTCCCCAGAGGTCTTTAATTAGCTGGTTGTCAGAATGGTGTTAATAGATGAAATGCCTGTCTGAGATTGGATCTGCGGTTGCTCTGATGTGGGATTCTCAGTTTACTTAATTTGTCATCCTGCTTCCTCTCTTTCCCAACCTAAAGCTCCCCTAGGCTTTCACTTCCCTCTCTTTTCATTCTCTCTTTGGAGAAGATAAAATGTCCTTCTCGGAGTCAGCAAGATTTGCATTATCACCCAGCTCCTCAGTGCTCTGGAACTTCCTTCTGGAGCGCCCTCTCAGGAACATGCAGCCAGCTTGAGTTTCAGCAACATAGCCTGGTAATTAGGGATTTAGATGGTGGAGTAGAAACAACCAGAGTTCAGATCCCTACACCATGTTTTATTAACTCTGTGACCTGGGCAAATCACATCTCTGAGCCTCAGTTTCCTCATCTGTAAAATGAGCATGGGAATTGTATATATATCATAGAGTTGTTAGAAAAATCAGAGAAGCTAATTCATGTAAAGCCCTAAACCCAGCATGCCTCACATTTCATAAACCCTTAATATATGATAACTATTATGACTGCCTATCTGCACTATGGTTTTCCTTTTATGAACTCCTGAAATAGAGTGAAAGTATTAATTTATTTAATCCACAGATGTTTATTGGTCACCTGTTAGGTGCCAGATACTGTGCAAATAATTGGTGAGCCAAAAATGAGTAAGACGCACACCTGACTTGATGAAAATAGAATAGAGTTCCTGCCTTTAAGGTTCTAACAGTTTGGGAAGTGGTGGGAGGGAGGTTGGTCATGTTCACAAACACACTTGCAGTATGATCAGTGATCGGTGTGATCAGTGTTACAACAGGGGTTTGCACAAGGGGCAGCAGGGGCTAAGAGACAGATGGGAGGCTGAACTGGGACCTGGGGGATAGGGAAGGCTTCACATTGCCCCAGTGTGCATTTGTGTTAGCCTGGCAAAATGTGCGTGCATGGTGATGGAAATTTGTGCTGGTGGTGGGTGTGTACGCCTGTGTGTGCTGGTGGGGGGATGGGGTGGGGTGGGGGAAAGGGGTGTTTCCAGGCCAGTGATCTGTGAAAGAGAAAGTATGGCATACTTAAGAACCAGAAATCTTATAGATGGTGGTGGCATAAACTGGGCAGAAGTCAGTGTCGGAGAGGTTGGCCAGGGCCAAATAATGCAGAGCTGTACAGAGCATGTGCAGGGCCACAAACGCTGGGAGCCTCTTGCATCCTCTTGGCTGCCTCCTTCCAAAAGTGCCATCTGTGTCTCAGACCACACTTATATCTTATGGCCTTTGTCTAACCAATACTCAACTGTCTCCTAAGACAGCCCCGATTTTGTTGAGGGAGGCGGTGTGCCCAGCTTGAAAAACTCCATTTTCCAGCCTCCCTTATAGATAGAGATATGCACAGCTAAATGCCAGTCCTCACTGACGCTGGTGTGTACGGATAAAATGAAAATAAAAAGTCAGAGTGTACGTTAGTAAGACCTGTGACCCACTTCTAAGAGACCAATAATAACAAAAGAAACATTTGAAGCTTTGAGAGGTGTCTTATCTTATGTAGTGGATAACTCAGGATAAATCCACGATTGAAAAACATTTTTATAAGTGCAATAATTATAGAGAGAGCTCGAAATGGTAGGACACAAGAGACACGAATTCTGGTCCCAGTTCTAAAAAGTCTAATTGTAATTCTGAATGAGCAATTAGCTATCAAATCATACAATTCCCTGGGAAGATGGAAACAAAGTCTCCACTGCAGTACTATTGTGAAGATCAAATGAAATATGGTAATAATAATAATGCTAGGTAATATTCATTGAGTGTTTCTTGTATTCCAGGCAGTGTTTTAAGCATTTTACATGAATCATTTCACTTAAAACTCAAAACATTATAATAAGCTATGAGTGCTACCATTTTATAGATACGTGAAATGAAACAGAGACTAAATAACTTGCACAAAGTCAGAGAGCTTCTTGTGGGAGGGGTCAGGGTTAGAATCCCTGCCATCTGACTCCAGAGCCCAAGATCACATTCTTAAGACTAATCTCATCATGCGGTAGAGATTTTGAAAAACTGTATACTACATCCAAAGGGAAGACTGTTACCATTTCCACATGTGACTTGCATGGGTCACTGAGAATAGGAATAAATAGCATATGCTAAAACGTTCACCTTGTACTGGGTGGAGTTTGATATTTCTTTAAAGATGTCAAAGAACTTTCAAAATCTTATATGGTTTCAGAATCTAAGTTCCTTTGTGGATCATCTTTCTTTCTCTCTGCTTGCCTTTAGCATCTTTGACTTTGAGTTCTGCAATTTTAGTAAAGATTTTTCTCCTCTGAATGCAACATATTTCTGAATCTGAGGATTCATGTCTTTCAGCAGTTCTGGAAATGTCTTAGCCATTATCTGTGGAGAGTAGCCTCTCTCCATTCCTATCTGAAATGCCTGTTAATTGTGGTGAACCATCTCACTAATGTCTAGGTTTCTTAATCTCTCTGTTATATTTTCCACTTCTTTTTGTTCTTCACCAGAATTAGAGTTATTTGATCATATTTACATTCCAGCTCACAAACTTTCTCTTCAGATGTATTTACTCTGCTGGCTAACTGTCTGTTATTAATTTCACTGGCTATTTTTTCATTTCCAGAAGATATATTTCCTTTCTCCTTTTTTAAATTTGCATTTTCTGTTTTGATAGTGTCTGATTCTGTTCCTGTACTTATCTCTTATTTTTACTGGGAATTTCGTCAGTTTAAACATATTGATTTTATTGTATCTGATTGTTCTATATGAAGTTTTTGGTTGTCTGTAAACTTACTGTGTTTGCTAAATCTTGCTCATGGTACATTATTTTCTTATGTGTTTTGTAACTTCTAACTGTGAGTTCATGTTAGGTAATGTCTTTTCTGAAAGAGTCTAATGAACCTGGGTCTAGGGTATCTCTTTTTGAGTGGTTTTGCTTTTGCCAGATACCCCAGTGCTTTCTTTGCCAGGATCATTTTTAATGTTAATATCCCACTTTAAGAATTCCTACTGGTTTAAAATAAAATCTAAACCTGTGTGAACATCCTCCCGTTGTGACAAATTCTGAGGAGACTTGCCCACAATATCCCATCAAGAGCATGGGCCAAGGCAAAAAAGTTCCATGTCATCATCCATTTTTAATAAGAAGATTTTCCTAATTTACTTTTTTCATGGGAGGGCCAAAATTTATGTGGGGGGGTCGGTCTCTGTTCCAGTCTCTCCCTCTTTGGTGAGGACCAAACGGCCTCATTTCTTGTCCTTCCAGAGCTTTAAAACCCAGACCCTTGGTTATCAAGATGGGTAAATTCCCATAAGGCAGCCAAAGTGTCAGCTCTTCTGCTTACTTCTGTTTTCAGGTCTCATGTTTTTTTGCCCCTAACTATGCATTTATATTTTGTGTTGGAAAGGTTAGTTTGTCTAATCTATCATATTGCTCTTCTCATCATTATGAACATCAATTATTTTATAGTCATAAAAAATTGTCCTCTGATTGGACCCTGGATAACAGAAAGCTTTTGTTAATTCTCATATTCAATAAAATCAATTTGTTTCTCCCTTTCTTAGGTGATCGAGGGACTAATTGGTATTAGGGATTAATTTTTCATGCTAAAATTATAGATTAATTTATATCCTTTATTTAATTTTGCATTTCAAAATGGGATTTATGACCATTTGTATCTATATCAATTTCAGCTCTAGGTCCACCATTTACTTGCTATATGAGTTTGATCAAGTTATATACATTCATTGTGCCTCAGTTCTGTCATTGTAAAAAGGGCCATGATAATAGTATCAGTATTAGCAGGTTGTTATGAGAATTATGAAAAAGATGTAAAACATTTGGGAAAGTTCTTTCTCTTTTTTAATATCTATTTATTTGGCTGCACCGGGTCTTAGTTGTGGCACGCGGGGTCTTCGTTGCGGCATGCAGGATGTTAGTTGTGTCATGTGGGGTCTTAGTTGTGGCATGCGAGCTCTTAGTTGCAGCATGTGAGGTCTAGTTCCCGAACCAGGGATTGAACCCGGGCCCCCTGCAGTGGGAGCGAGTAGTCTTTACCACTGGATCACCAGGGAAGTCCCTAGGAAAGTTCTTGGACACATAGCATTTAATAATTGTACTTCTTATCATTATTATTACTGTTATTATCTGTAGAAGCAGTATAGTAATTGCATATTTGTTTCTGAGGATGTGTTCATTTGTCCTACTTTGTGTCCAGGCTACTTTGTATTCATGGTTTTAATCCAAATAAATTAACTTCAGACTTTTTTCACTATAATTTTCCTGTCTAAAACCTTTAGGAGTGTTTTCAAGAGTTTGAGTCACCTTCCTCATTATGATAACATGTTAAGACAGTCCTTGTTGTGGGATTTCTTCTGTAGTTTCTACTTACTTAGATATTTCCACCCTTCCTAAGGAATCTTTTACTTATTCTTTAACTTAGCTTATATTTATAAACCAGCTTTGAGGCTCTGCTTTCATCTGTTTATTCCAGGTGTTCTTTCCATTCCCTTGAATAATTTTCCATTTTGAGCAATTTGTTTTGTGATTTAGATATTTCTGTCAGGTCTTTAACAATGACGACAGATGTACCCATGTTAGTTTTCTGGTCTTGGTATTGTATTTCTGTTATGTAAGATGTGACCATTGACCAAAGCTGAGTGAAGTGTTCAAAGAACTCTCTGTACCATTTTTGCAACTTCCTGTAAACTTATAATCATTTCAAAATAAAAAGTGAAAATAATGGCATTTCAAAAGGAAAGTCAAAATGAGTTTTAAAGAAGATACCCAGACCTGAAAACTGGTACATGTATGATTTTGAGATAGTTCTTAGGTTTGACACAACTTGGTCATCGTGTGTGTGTTTGTGTGTGTATAGTTCTATGCAGTTTTATTCCGTGCGTATTCATATAACCATCATGATGCAAAATACAGAATTGTCCCATCACTACCAAGGAACTCCCTCATGCTACCACTTTATTGTCTACCTACCTCATCCCTGTCTCCTGGCAACTACTGACCTGTTTTCCATCTCTCCAGTTTTGTCAATTTCAGAGCATTATATAAGTGGAATTATATAGTATGTCACTTTGTGAAATTATTTTTGTTCATTAAGCATAATTCCCTTAAGATACATCCTAGTTTTTCACCTATCAATAATTTGACCCTTTTAGTTGATGAGTAGTATTGCATTGTGTGGATGTACCAGACTTTGTCCATTCACCTGTTGAAGGACATTTGGGTTGTTTCTACTTTTTGGCTCTTAGGAATAAGACTGCTATGAATATTCCCGTACAAGTTTTTATGGAAATGTAAGTTTTCATTTTTGCGGGATAAATGCCCAAAAGTACAGTTGCTAAGTTGAATAGTTAATGCATGTTTAGTCTTTCTTAATTTTTTTTTTTTTTTTGCGGTACGTGGGCCTCTCACTGTTGTGGCCTCTCCCGTTGCGGAGCACAGGCTCTGGACGCGCAGGCTCAGCGGCCATGGCCCACGGGCCCAACTGCTCCGCGGCATGCGGGATCTTCCTGGACCGGGGCACGAACCCGTGTCCCCTGCATCGGCAGGCAGACTCTCAACCACTGTGCCACCAGGGAAGCCCTAGTCTTTTTTTTGAAAAAATTGAAATGTAGCTGATACACAGTATTATGTAATACATATTTAGTCTTATAGGAAGCTACCCAATTATTTTCTGGAGTGGCTGTACATTCCCCAACCAACAATGTATGAGAGAACTGCCATTTATGATATTTTCTCCTTTAAGAAATCTCTGAATATCCAGATTTAAAAAAATAAAAGACGTGTCTGGTGATGAAAACGTTCACCACTTAGATTGTGGTGATGTTTGTACAACTCTGAACATACTAAAAAACCATTGAATTGGTTACTTTAAATGGTGACCATTATGGTATGTGAGTTAGAGCTCAATAAAGATGGTAAAAAAGTAAAAGGATATTACAAGAAGGGATCTAATTGCATTACAAAAAAACCTTATTCCTTCACTAAATTTCTAGTATTAAGAATTGACCATGTGGCAGGCATTACATGTAATGCTTTACAGGATACACGTCAACTCCTGACCCATCTAACAACTAGCATGTCACTTAACCATTCTCAACATCTGCATCCTTTTCTGTAGTAAAATTACCTTCCTTTGTGAGGATTAAATGAAATAATGCATATAAATGCATTTAGAATGCTGCCTGCCTAGTATCATCATCCTCATATTAAATTCATGAAAAGGCATTTTCCCCTTACCAGTTCGTGACAGCCTGGTAACAGTATTATGAGAAAGTGAGCCATGTGTATTAATAAAAGATGACATATTTTCCCATTGTATATATAGGAGGACAAGGGAAGCAGCTGATGTTTACCGATCACCTACTATGCACCAGACACTGTATTTACTAGCCTCCGTTATGCACATTTAATCCAAACATTGCTCCACGATGGGAGTAGTATTATCGCCATGTAATAGAAGAGGAAACAAACTCAAAAAGCTTAAGAAAATTTCCCAGTTTCATAAAGCAAGTATTTGATGTAACCAAGTTAGCAAACCAGGTCTGTGCCCCAAATTCGTGTTTTTCTACTTTCCCAGATGAAAGGAATTAATTTAAATTAGACTTTTCTTCAGACTCTGCAATTAACTTAGGGTATTTAGGTCCTTGAAGCTTTTCTCTCCGTTTTATTCAGAAACTAAAATTTAGCATGTCTAAGGTTGTTGGTGTTTAAAATATTCTTAACATTTTAAATTTCATATTTAAATTTCATATTTTAAATTTTGACAGAATTTGGATATCCTTCTGGGAGTTCAGAAAGAGGTTTTGTTCATCCTGGATTTCCAACTGTTTGGAGCTTGAATCAAAGTTAAAGTGCAAAAAAACAGAAGTGCTGGTGGGAAAGCCCATGGCCAGAAGCGCTCAGGAAGAAGTGAAGAGATAGATCCTAAAGATTCGAAGAAGGCAAAGCACCCACTGCCAGACTCAATTAAAAAACAAAACAGAAACAAAAAAAGAATTCCATGCCAAGAAGAAAATTGTGTGCAATAATATGACAGCGAAACCATTTCTCAAGTTTATTCCCCTGTGGATTAGTCTCTGTGTTCTTCCTCTGTCTTCTTTAAACTCCTTTTTCTTTAGAAACAGCCAAGTGTTGTAGTGGTAGCAAAGACGGGACTCTGATGTCAGCAAATTTGTTGAGAAAAACCACAAAGAGAAACTGTTTCTTTGCAGTGAGCCTCAAAGATTATACCTCCTATTCTTCAGGTTTATGGAGGGACTTGGCTGCAGGTTTCCCCTGGAAAGAAACAACAAGGGTTTGGAATTCCAGTCGGAAAACTTAGGTCTTCCTGATTTCTGGAGCAACACAGGGGCAGAATCCCAGTGAGCACTCGCATTGCTGTGAGACAGGAGATCCTTGGATAGGAACCCACTAATTGATTCTCAGGGGTTTAAGTGCCTGGCTTCATGCGTTGGCATGTTATAACTTATCTTATTGTCCTTTATTTTATTTAGTATAAAATAATAATAAACAGGAGCAGGAGAAACAAGGTCTGGTTCCCATATGATTAAAAAAACAAAACCAAACGGTCTTGGGTTGGGTTAGGAAGTTCTCTGAACTATGACAGATGACCTCAAAACTGGCTGAAAAACCCAAGAATGAAAAATGGCATGCTGCAATTTCCAGGAGGATGCTGGAGAGATGGGCTTCAGACACATTTCATTTTGCATTGTTATTAATGGCTTGGAAAGAGTCTGTAAACCTATTATGGCAATTATATCTTCAGATGAGGGTAAATAGGATGGTGTTAGAGACACTAGTGAGGAAGAGACATAGTACAGAGCAACCTAGAGAGATTAGAAATATGGACAGGAAATGAACAAATGAGATCAGCCTGGGAAAGTAGAAACATGCATCTGGAGAAATACATAATTTGAAAAACAGAGAGGTACATAAAGGAAGGGTCATACTTGGAAAGCAACAATGGTAAATGGGCTTTTGAGCGGATATCAATTTTGGATATGTTTGAGACATGATGGAAAAGTAATATGAAGGCCTGGTGTTCAGATAGCCTTTTGGAGAGCATTTTTTTCAAACAAGGGCATTTCTATTATCTCAGTTGATTATCAGCCCAGAGGTTGGAAGCAAATAATTTATTCTTCATTAAAGAGATGAGGAGAGGTTAAGTGAGTTGCTTAAAGTCAAAGAATTTGTTCATAAAATAGACTTGGTTAAAACGTGGATCTCTTGATTCCTTATTTTTTTTCTCTTTTCACGGCAAGACCTTGTCATGACGTCTTGGATCTCAGAATAGTAACTGTTTCTGGCTCAGGATTGACCCATCTCTTTCTGATATTGTGACCAATTTTTTTTTTTTTTTTTTTTTTGCGGTACACAGGCCACTCACTGTTGCGGCCTCTCCCATTGCGGAGCACAGGCTCCGGACGCGCAGGCTCAGCGGCCATGGCTCACGGGCCCAGCCGCTCCGCGGCATGTGGGATCCTCCCGGACCGGGGCACGAACCCGCGTCCCCTGCATCGGCAGGCGGACTCTCACCCACTGCGCCACCAGGGAAGCCCTGTGCCCAATTTTATTTCATCTGAGACTGAGCTTAGTGCGACTGAAGCTCTGAACAGGGGATAAACCCCACCCTGCCCCACAGTCCTGTATTTCCAGGATGAAGTGAGGCAGTAGGTAATGGATGGTGGATCTCTGGATTAGGAGTCAGAACCCTACAATGATGGTGTTACTAAATTCAGGGGTCCGGGTGGGCAAACCATATGCCTTCTCTAGTCTTGTGTGTTTTACCTGTAGGACTGAGTGGGTAGATTGCTTATGGTCTCATGAAATTGATCTCTTTGAAGATCTGAAAAAACAATGAAGCTAGTGCAAATAGACAATCAAAGACAGAGACCAAGGAGCCCGAGAGGTGGTAGGGGGAGAGGGAGAGATCTCGACGCAGATGCGTGTGACATCCGGACTGTGAACACTTATTAGCATATGGCAAGCAGGCAAATTTACGTTTTCAAGGATGGGCATTGCAAAACTTATCTCAGGCTCTTCTCTTGTGCCCTTGTTAGTTCCTATCTTAAAGGTGACTCGTCATTTTTTTCTTTTCCTTGGTAATGAAGTATGAGTTTTGGTGCACCCTCATCTGCCCCTTTTGCGTGGACTGCAAGTAGGAATCACTAGATGTCTTTTGAGTTCTGCCAAGCTCATTATAGCCTCTGCGTCCACATGGGTGGATGCAGGCTCCTTGCAGCCATGTGTATGTCATGATTCCCCCATTCCGTCTCCATAGGTGATTAGATTGTAGGATAACACCTGGCTCAAGCAGAGTCAGTTCCTTCCAGTTGGGAACTAGAACCAAGAGATACTCCTTCTATTCTCTCAGTGTGATTAGAACAAAGAAATATGGAGTAAGTGAATGTTTAGAGAAAGGATGTAGCTAATGTTAACAGTGAATGTCCGTGAGGCCTTAGAGGGGAAAAGAGATGGTGGCTGACATCCTGATTCCAGCCTGGCTGGATACCTACAGTTGAATCTTTTTAATGCAGTCCCCTCCACCCCCATTTAAAAAAATTGTTTTATTGCGATTAACTTTTTAACAAGATGTTTTCACTGAGTCAGCTGAATTGATATCCTGTTAACATGCAAATGAGCCCATCCTAAAGTTTTTCCACTTCAGCCAACCCATTAGTCCTTCAGGATTCTGCTCCAAGGTGGGTTTACGTTTGGTATGAGGTTGTTTGTGTATGTATGTGTGTGTGTATGCATGCGTGCATGTATGTATATATGTACGTTGGTACGTATTCATCCAAGGCCATCATTTAACACACATCTCATAAGTGCCTTTATCTATGTGCTAGGGCACTGTGCTGGCACTGGGATACAGTAATGAATAAACAGAGCCATACCCTCAAGGAGCCCGAGGAAGATGGCCAACAAAACAGATAATCTTAACATACGCTGTAAGCTGGCAGAGACTCAGGGAAGCACCAGGGGTCACTGGATGGGTGTCAGGGAAAGCTTTCTGGAGAAGGTAGTGCCTGAGTTGAGTCATAAAGGATTGTTTGGAGATTCCCAAGTTAAGAAGGGGGGATGATCGTTTCAGCAGAAGGTATGACATGGGCAAGCACTTGGAGGCAACAACATGATGTGAAAGAAATGCCTGGTTCCTAGGGTTATTGGAACATAAAGTACAGTAAGGAGTTAAGAGAGATGAAGCCACAGAGGTGAGGAGCGGCCTAGTATGGGAAGTTTTGTTCATCATATTAAGAATCTTAGACTTTAACTTGAGAGGACTGGGGAATGATTGGAGACTCCCATACAGATAAATGACATTTAAGATGAGAGCAGAATGATAAGAAGGACCCAAACTGGTTGAGGTTGATCCAAGCAGGGGAAGCAGACAGTACAAAAGCACCAAGGACTAAGGCTCAGGTTTCTGGTTAAAGACCAGGTGAAACGAGGTATCACCCACTGAGGTGCAAAGCATTGGAAAAAGTACAGAAGGTTCTGGAACCTATCTGAGACATGTTGAGTGTTCCGGTTTTTCTAGGAATCAGATCATAAGACAAGATTAACATGCAGAAGGTTTTCTATGGGATGCTCTTGAGATCAACACCAGTGGATGGGAAGGAAGGGGAAGGGGAAAAGGAAGCAGAATTGAATAGAAGGAAAGTGTAGCTTCAACAGAAATCACAGCTTGGCCCCTACCAGGAGGTCTGGAGAGAGGGCGAACCTTCAGGTCTGACCCGAGTCATTTGTATCATTGGATGTGCGCCACCCCCCAAGGCAATGTCATCTGGGGCAAAGTGGACCTCCTTAGCTGAAGCAACATGCAAAGGTGGCTGACAGATGAGAGCCTCTGCTGGTGGCACTTACGTAGCTGGGATCATAAGCCCTTTCCTCCCGAAGGGGGATCTGGGTGGTGCACCACAGAGCCCACCACAGTGGGGTAGAGGTGCCTGTGGCTTCAGGTGGAGACACCCCTTGTGCTACTGGGTGTATGAGCTTGACACCGAGAGAGTAGGTCTGGCTAGGCATGAGGGCTGGGAGGTGGTGTCGCATCAGTGATGAGAATGCTTGATCTTTTCGGGCACATGCACGCTTTGGAGAATCTGAAGAAAACTAGAGACTCGCTCTCCCCAGGAAAAAATGTGCCAAAATATATACCTACGGAATTTGCTCGGCTTTCTTTGGACTGGGTGCGCTCAATAACACTCTGTGCCCTGGGCCACATCATGCAGTATTTTAATTAGTCAGGTCAATCCATCCAGTTTCTTGAAGCATTCACAATATCAGGTACTGTCCGTTATTTCACCTAATCCTCATACCATATAAGTTAACCATGTTAGCCCATTTTACAGAGGAGGAAACTGAGTTTAAATGAACTTGTCCAGGGGCACCATTGTTAGCAGGCACCACATGGCTTAGAATTGCTATCTGTGTGACTAGCAGAGTTGGATTCCATTTCTGAGCTCCATAGTGGGCTCTCTGTGTGCCCACTTGGGCATTATCAGGGTAACAGTGGATTCTTGCCAAGTGGGGAGGAAAGCCAGTGGCCTCAGGGATCAGTCAACAAGGTTTATGGACACCATCCTCCAGCAGCCATCAGGGTGCAGAGACCTGCGTTGCTAGGGAAGGTGAATCTACTGCTGGCATCAGGCAGACGGCTCCAGGGTGCAGGGGAGGGGGGCGCAGGCCAGGCTCCCAGGGTGATGTTAGCTTGAGGGGGGCCCAGTGGTCATAGGAGTTTCGGCAGGGGAGGAGGACCAGCCAGTCCCTCACTCTGTCCCTGGTGGGCAGGTGGCTGCCTCAGATATTTTTCTCTTGTATGGATGTTGTCATGGAAAATAGCTTATCTTATGTTCTCAGGTTCATGGGCTAGTTACTTTCTATTTTACTTGAAAAAAAATGTCATATGAGTGTCATTCATACTTTCCTTACTTCTAAGAGCCTTTACCATCTTTTTTTTTTTTTTTTGCGGTACGCGGGCCTCTCACTGTTGTGGCCTCTCCCGTTGCGGAGCACAGGCTCCGGATGCGCAGGCTTAGCGGCCATGGCTCACGGGCCCAGCCGCTCCGCGGCATGTGGGATCCTCCCGGACCGGGGCACGAACCCGTGTCCCCTGCATCGGCAGGCGGACTCTCAATCACTGCGCCACCAGGATACCATCTTTTTATACTAATTAATGAGAAGTCAGTTAGCAAGACCATAGTAAATCTGTCATCACAAAGTGAATGAGTCAAATCAGCCTTGTGTGGCAAACATAGTTTCTACCTTTATCTGAGTAGGATCTCTTACAACAAACTTTGTGATAAAGTAGTTTCCCATGAGAACCTTTCATAGTCCCAAGGTTTTAAGTGAGGAGACCTTGCATTAAAACATTACAGAAGCTTTAGGGATTTAGAGAGAAACTCAACTTTATGCTGACAAAGTAGAGACTAAATACAGATTCGCCTTAAATTGTTTAGTAAATGTGTAAATATTCAGTAACCGTTTCCCTTAAAGCTACCCCTACAAGTGATTTCCAGGGCTCCTGCTTAGAAAAAAGAGAGTGGCCCCAATCTTAACTTTAATTTTAATTAAAGCTGAGTCAGAGATATGTGGCTGTTTATAATAATTGTTTTCCACAGTGGCATTAGCTTACAGCAGAACCATTATTCTACTAACCAGCATCTTGTTATATATTACTTTCTCTCTCGCTATAGAGAATACCCAGGAAATGTATAAACTAGGCAGGTGTCAATAACAAAATGTGTTCATCTCTCTTGTCAGCAATACTTTGGGGTTTTTGGAGGTCATTGGAAATTATTTGTGGCTATGAAGTCATGAACACAGGACTTGGTTACTTTTAAAAATATGTATTAATTATACATACCTTTTTGGAAGATGCTCAGTATATTGTACTGTAAATTCAGACAGTCCTTATCAGCTTTGGTATGATTACAGCAGGGAAGCAAGAGTAGAATTTGACTGGGGTCTAGGTTGGTCAGGGCTTCTCCATTTTTTACCCACTCACTGTCACAGGGACTCCAAAACCTGTTCTTTTAATCACTCTATGCCATAAAGATACACACCAGCAACTCCTTTTAAATGAATCAGCTCATCTGTTTGTTTTATCAGACCTGTGCTTTCATGTTCGAAAGAACATGTATGTGTCAGCATATCCACTCAGCTCTTCTACTGACCCATTTTACAGATGAGGCAAGCTTAGAAGTTTTTCAGGCTAATTCCAAAGTCAGCTAATTTGAAATGAATTTAGAAAACCTAAGTTTTTCTCTATTTCAGTCTCTGGTTCCTGCCTCTTATGTTCACTGTCTCCAATAAAAAAATGAGTATCTGGACCTTCAAAAGTGACCAAGCACTCTGCCTGGGGCCAGGTCAGCATTTGTCTTGAGGTCAGAAATCCAGGGTTTCACTTGGGATTCAGTGCACACAGGTGACCCGTCCAACTCAGAAGCGCTTATCCGTTGACATACCAGTGATGTGTGGGAGGAGCCTGTTTTCCACTCCACTGTTCCTTTGGGAATTCGCTCAGAAAAACCTGTGACTAGACCCTCAGGCATATGTCTCTACCATTCCTATTTGTCTGAAAAGATAGGGAGCCAGAGGCTGATGAGGCCCTATGGCCCTGGAGCCTTTGCTACAGCTGAGTACAGGAAACCGGAGGGGAAAAAAAAAGACATGCAGCCAAAGTCCCTTCCTGGAGGCGGATGGGAAACCTGGGAAGTATAAACTGGGGTTGCAGCCTTGCACTTGGGGGTTGGCTTGCTCTTTTGAGCCTCCATCCAAGAGTGAGTCTCACATCCCTCATCTGGGGGTGAGCTGTTGTGCTGGGCCCGGAGAGATCTGAATCCAATCACATGTGTTTCCATTCAGCCCAAAGGTGAAACTGATTGCATGTGACCATAGATCCAGCGGCTCCAGCCCATGCTGTCAAACAGGCTTTTAGCAGAGGGTTGGGCAGTTCCAGGATTCAATCTTGTGGTTTAGGGCCCAATGCGGGTGGAGTGAGGGTGGGCTGGGGAGGAGGTTGCTCCCCAGAGATAACTCACTGCTGTCTCAGTTCTGAACAGGCACCAAAGTCTGCTTCGGGAAAGAGCAGCCCTCACCTTTGAGACACAGAGTTCCTATTCCATAATGCCTAAATAACTCAGTCTCCAATGGTCGGATATCAGAAATTCAGGTGACTCTAAGCCAGGCAGGTGGCATAAAAACATGGAAGCCAACCCTACGTGAAGGAAGAGGAAGCAGCAGACATTATAGCTAATTGGGGAATACATGTTTGTTCCAAGGGGCAGCCAGTGTTCAGCTGTAGCTGACGGGCGACACTGTGTATCTACGAGCCCAGAATTGCCAAGTTTTCCAATTTTTAAAGAAATCTAAATTTGAATATGAAATCTATACATTTAAAAATATTGGCTAAATTGGGCTTCCCTGGTGGCACAGTGGTTGAGAGTCCGCCTGCCAGTGCAGGGGACACGGGTTCGTGCCCCGGTCCGGGAAGATCCCACATGCCGCGGAGCGGCTGGGCCCGTGAGCCATGGCCGCTGAGCCTGCGTGTCCGGAGCCTGTGCTCCGCAACGGGAGAGGCCACAACAGTGAGAGGCCCGCGTACCGCAAAAAAAGAAAAAAAAAACATTGGCTAAATAAAAGATGTCACTCCACATAAATATTCATTTAATACCAGCCTCACTGTTGCAGGTTGGGTTTCCTGGGAAGCAAAATTCTGAGAAGAATAAGATGCAGGAAGAGTATTAGGGAGTGTGCTTAGGCTCAACATCTGTGGAAGGGAAGGGAAAGGAAGCATCGGGCAGAGAGGGAAGCTGAGCTGTGATGTGGTCTTAACAAAGGCTTCAGTTGACCTTATAGGTCTGACACTGGGATAATCCATTAGAGTTGTTGCCCTTTTGTACCTGGGAGGCCAGGCCTTTATATGCTCACATTAGCAATTACTGGGTCAGGCTGCCCTTGCGGGAATGGGTACCTTAGACAAGGGCAGTTTCCAGGAAGGGGCTGAGAGCACCTGAGGGGCTGAGTCCTTCAGCTCTGAACTGGGGGCTGGGTGGAGATTCTTGTGTCTATGCAGACGCCTCCTTGCTCTGCTCAAATTGACCTCCTTGTGTAATTTCTGGGAGCAAAAACTCCAGGATGTGTGTGTGCCTCTTCTCTTGGGGGTCTCAGGGCCTCTTTACCACAGCTGCTCTTAGGGCCACGGTAGTACTCATTAATGTCCTCTCCTAACCATTCTAGATTCCCTTCACTCTCAGCGAGCTCCTCTGCTGGTCCAGGTGGTGTACTTGGTGTTGGAACATGGACCTGTGTCTCTGAGGGGTGAGAGACCCCGGTCACCATGTCCATCTCAGGTTACAGCTGGTGTACTTGTTCATTTACCATCAAGATCAGGCAGGGCTGTACCTGAAAGAACCCCTGTGGATCATAAGAGTGTCCGACATACCCCTCCCTGCCCCCATTGTGCAGTAGCAGCCCTATCTCCTCCTTCTCTTCACGGTCCTACCCAGAAGGATGCCAACTCTCCTTCTTGCGTGTTTAGTCCCTGAGCACAAAGAGCCCAAGGTGCCCTATAACAGCTGTCATTTGTAGTTCAGCAGAGTTCTTGCTGTGCCCCCTGGTAGAAGCACTTGCCCTTTGGGGAGAAGACACTAAACAACCCAGAGTTGCAGGGGTGGGAAACACATATTTCCCAGTTGGGTCCCTGGCAGTGAAGGTAAAAGGGGTCACTCCTGCTTCTTCCCCTTGTTTCTGGGATCCATGTGTTCTCCCTTGGGAAACACAGCACCCTGTAAAGGGCACAGATTTACAACGCACAGTGTGTCCTGGAGGGTGGTGCCTTATCCTTGCAGGGAGTTGTCTCCGGAATGGCGCTTCGGTTGTGCCTTCGGTAGGCCATTCCTCCTCGCTCAGGATGGCAGGTTCAGGGTGACGTGGTATTTGATATAGCTAGTGGGTCCCGCAGTCACGTGGCCTTTCATTGGCTGTTAAACAAGCCCCTTGGTCTGATGTGTGCTGGTATGTGGATCCCATGCCAGTGCCTCAAACACTCCGTAAGCCCTCACATAGGGTTGACTGAGGCCACAGCAACAGAAGATGCAAATCCACATCTAGAACATGTGTTTGTTTCTGTAAAAGTGAATCACTGTGCTTTCCAGTGTGAAAGGGGTCTGAGGTTGTCTACACAAGGGGCTGTGTGTATATTTGCGGCATGGTGCCACCTTGGGGAGGAAGTGTTGCTCTGTGTTGCTGGCAGGATGGATGTCTGACAGCACCAGTAGCTGGATCAGCGCTGGTGACTGGGTCTTGGTTCCCTGCATGGCCTCTATCCCTGTCACCATGTCTTGTCTACACCATCCATGGGCTCACTGAACCAGCATTGGGGTGACTGATGACGGAGGGTGGCTGATGTCAGCTGACCGAGTCATTTTGTCTGCCGCATCGTTTAGTGCCTCTTCCGTGACGGATGCTCTCTGGAGGGCGTTAAAATACAATACATATATCTTCACTCTTTATGCCCACTCCCCTGGTCTACCGCGTGCTGCTAGCTAAGGCCGCCGTTTCCTTGATCTTTAATCCTTCCTCTTACCTCCTAGGAATACTTCAACACTCTGTATAATCTTGAGCCACTTCTCTTCCTCAACATTACGTATAATCTTGAGTCACTGTTCTTTCCAAAGTGGATGACTAGCTGCACTGTCTGAAACTGGACATTTGGGAAGAGAGCTTTTCACTGTTGTCTTTCAACACCACCCCTGGGTGGGACTGTCCAGTGGCCATGGTCTGTTTTCAGTGTGATCTAGATGCCGAGCCAGCGCATCTAGAAGTCAGGCTCAGGTGTTTTCCTCCTCCACCAGCTGATCCTCAGGGCCATAGGTGTGTGCTAGCAGGAAGGTACCGGAGCAGCAGCAGTGGATGACATGGGAGACGGGGCCACACCCTTCTCAGGATCAATTGCTGCTGGGCCAACTTGGTCTTGTGACTTGGTGGGTCTGATAGAACCCAGCTCATAATGGACATTTCTGGCCACTTCATGACCCTGGTCAAGCCCTCCATCTCTACCAGGGCCCAATAGCACTCAAGGACCTATTTTTCAAATAGTGCATAATTTTCTTACTCCAGAGCCCTAAGAGTGTAGATTGTGATACTTCTGTTGGGACTGCATAACCTTCACGTGGTGGCTTTTCCCACCACAAGTACCTCCAGTGCTGTAGAGTTTATTGGGTCTTATGGCTGAAGTGGCAGGGCTGTTTGCACTTGCATCCTGGATCTGCTGCAGAGCCCTTTCCTGCCCCAGGCGCGGCTCAGAATGGACAGCCTTTGATGTAAATGTGCTGTAAAAGTATTTCCAGGACTAAGCTGTCTTTAAAACCTGAAGAGGCCTCCCAGGCTTTGTGCGGAGGAGGCCAGGCGCCTGCAGCATCATTCTCTACTGAGGAAATGAATGAGAACGTCCATCCAGGAAGAAGTAGGATTGCATACCTTGCTCATGCTGATATAAGTTTGATTTTGGAATAAGCCCACGGGAGTACTTTCCTGTGGCTATCGTATTTTTTTTCTTTTTTTGGCTTATGTGTTTCAAGGGTAGGATTGTTTGTCAGGTTATTTCTGTGTATTTAATATGTAAACATCTAATAATAGCAGGTGAATCACCACTTTGATTTTCATTCTGTGACACTGGAAGTACACAACTAGGATTTCCTTTGTTTGAAATGTAGGTAAAATTAATGGATCCAAATGACTTAATGGGAAGTTCTGAGATGAAATGTTTATTCACATTAGAATAGCCTATATATTTCACAAAAGCCTGGTATATGTCTTTTGCCCCTTCAAAACTCTTCCGTATTTGTTTTGGGACTATGTTTTTCTTCATCCTTCAAATCAGGACCGGAGGAAACGTTTACCCGTATCAACAGAGCAAAGTATAAATTTGTTTTTTAAAAAGTAGAAAGTGTTTTTAATAGTCAAAACTGTGTGAATTACTAAGCACTTATTTTAGATATTTTTGAGGTTAAAAGGAAGACAGAATATTCTTGACTTTCCCCTCTGTTCAATTAATTTCCCCCCATTGATTCTACTCTATTCCAAGCTTTATAAAAGAGCTGGAGACTACCAAGATAAATAAGACATAGTCCTGGACACAAACGAGTTCAGCAAATAATAATCAGAACATTAAAGATAATGGTAGGAATAGCCGCCGTCTAATTAACTTTGTGCTAAGAGCTTTACATGAATAATCTTATTTAATCTTCAATATGTTCACTGTCCTTTACCCCCATATACACTTGTGCCCTCCCTTCCCTCTTAACCAGCTTAGATCCCACGGTTTATCCTCAATTCCCTTGAGTTTCTTTCTCCCTTCTCAGCACTCATCTAGCAAAACCCTTGTGAAAGTCCACACGCTGCCTACTCCATGCCTGCATGTATACAGCTGTACATGACTGGAGGCGTAGCCACACCATGCTTACGGGTCTCTCTTTAAATTTATGGCCGCTCCCTGAGGGGAATCCTTAGTGCTGCCAGGGAATCACACGGTATTTCCCTAGCCCCTTGAATCTCCTAAAAACTGATTTTATACCAGCTCCTTTCCCCTCTTAATGTTCAGTACCTTCTCTCCCAGACTGTCTTAGCTGATGGCAGAGAAAACAGACGCAGTCATAAGAGAGCTGCCATAAACTCCCACCATGAACTTGACCTAGCTGCCTGTCTCTGTGCTGTATACTCTTCCCCTTAGTTACTCGAGGAGGAACAGTCCTTGCTCCTGGCTAAGGGGAAGCCCTCCATTTGAACACTAGATGTCACCTGTGTTGTCTATTCAAGAACCCCGACAGCAGTTGTTCCATTTCTCTCCTGCATCGTGAAGTTTCCTCTTCTTTCTGAATCAGCCCCGTTGGCATAAGCCGTGCTATTTCCCTCATATTAGATTCTACTTTCTCTGCTAGTTACTGCTCCGTATCCTTGTCCCTGTTTACAAAAAAAAACCCTTGAAAGGGTTGCCTGTATTAGGTGTTTCCAGTTTCCACTTTGATTTTCTTTTGGAAACGCTCCCATCAGATTTCAGCTCCACAATTTCATTAAGACTGCTCTGGTACACATACCCACATGGTAGGTGTGCAGTAAATCTGACCAGAATAACTTAATACTTGCTTACACATATACAAAACTACCCCACTGTGAGGTGGGTATGAAGATACTCATTTTATAGGTGCTCTGGTCAAGGTCCTTGGTGATTTCACGCACTGATGAATTCTCATTTCCCATCGTCCTTGACCTTTCAACAGCATGTGAACACTTTCTCTTTTTTGAAATAATTTTCTTTCTTGACCTTCACAATACTGTACTCTCATGGTGTCCCCACTGTCTCACTGACCACTGTCTCTGATGCTTTTTCTGGTTCTTCCTTTATCCTCAGGATGCTCTTACTTATCTCAGAGCTCTACCTCCACTCTCATCCTTGGTCAGCTCATCCAGCATTGTTCCTTTATATGATAGCTAGAGATTGACTACTCCCAAATTTGTATCTCTGGTCCAGCTGTTCCCTTAGATTTCTAATCTCGAATATCTACCTGCTTGCTCAACATTTCACTTGGATGTTTAATAGGAAGGTCCACAAGCATATTCCTGACTTTCCCCCCCAATCCCATTTCTCCCACAGTTTTCCCTATCTCACCTTCATCTTTTGAGTTGCTCAGGCCGACACATTTAGTGTAATCTTTGATTCCTCTTTTTCTCATACCCCAGTCAAATCCATCAGCAAATATTGCTGGCTTAACCTTGAATCATATCCAATATCTGACCATTTCGCACTGCTTCCACTGTTACGATTTGGTTCAAGCAACCGCCATCTCACCAGACCTTCTGTGATCCCTGATACGGAAAATTCCAGCCCATCCTCAAGACGCTGGAATGACTTTCATTTCCCCATCCCTGCTGTATTTATCCCCAATGCGCTTGCCGCCATTTTAAACGCTATATACTTTTGAAAACACTATATAACTTTTTACTCTTGATTTATGCCTTCTCTAGAATGGAAGCTTCAAGAGGGCAGGGATTTTGTCAATTTTATTCAAATATTTGTATCCCTAGTGCCTAGATACCCATAATAGGTACTCAATAAATATTAGTTGAATGAATTAATAAATCATCACGAAAACACTGTATGGTAGGTAATAAGATGCTCATTTTAGAGGTGAGGTAACCAAGGCTCAGAAGCTTGAAATAATCTGCTGAAGGTCATAGAAACAGGAGCTGGATGAATTGGAATGTGGCAGAGGTCCCTCTGTTCCCAAGTCCAGATCCTTAAACAGTATACCATCCTGGATTCTAGTCCATAGTTTTCCTTCTGAACTCAATATCATTTTTTTCATTTTTAATTAGTTTATTTAATTTATTTTTGGCTATGTTGGGTCTTTGCTGCTGCAGGCAGGCTTTCTCTAGTTGTGGTGAGCAGGGGCTACTCTTCGTTGCAGTGTGCGGGCTTCTCATTGCGGTGGCTTCTCTTGTTCTCTTCTTGAGCACGGGCTCTAGGCACACAGGCTTCAGTAGTTGTGGCACACAGGCTCAATTCTTGTGGCTCACTGGCTCTAGAGCACAGGCTCAGTAGTTGTGGCACCTGGGCTTAGTTGTTCTGCGGCATGTGGGATCTTCGCGGACCAGGGATCAAACCCATGTCCCCTGCATTGGCAGATGGGTTCTTAACCACTGCACCACCAGGGAAGTTCCTTCATTTTTTTTTAAAAGGAAGTTCTTTAAATGAACACAAGGCCTTTGATCTTCTCTTACACTTTGATGGCAGGTCCTTTCGAGCCACAACTCTCTAATCACTGCTCAGGTAGCAAATCTATTCTACAGAGTCATTCTTTGGCCCATGTATTGCCTTGGAATTTTGTGATTGTATCCTATTAGCAAAGTGATTCCTCACCATTTTGAATTTACTTGCTCTGAAATCTAGAATCAGGAAACTCTAAGAAGGCTTACAGAAGCATAAATATTCTTAAATCTAGATTCTTACCACATGCCCTTCAATTACAGGAAAGTTCTTATTCCATCTCTTTCTTCAGACACAGTTTGAAACATTCTTACATTCACTCACCTAATAATAATTGAGCAGTTTCTATGGGCAAGGCCCTATTTCACACACTCAGGACTCAGCAGTGAATAAAAGAGACACATTCCCTGCCCTCAGAGAGTTTACATTCTAGGGATGAGAAGGAAGATAATACTTAATAATAAATTAATATATTATGTGGTGAAAAAGTACTATGAAGATAAATAAAGCATAGAAGGGGGCTAACAGGTGACAGATGGTATTCTCTTGAATAAGGGTATAAAATAAACTCCCTGAGATCCAGGATATTATTATTATTATTGACATCTGTAGCACAGGGTAAATACTGTGTGAGTATTGTGAGAATGAATGAATAACAGTGAAGAAGAGAGCCCAGTTAGGCGGTTACTGCAGTAGTCCAGGTGATAGCTGCTGGTGGCTGGACACAGAGAGAAGCTCTGTAGATGGAGAGAAGGGATCACAGTGTGTATATATGTAAAAGACAGAACCAATAGTATTTCCTGACAGATGGGATGTGGAGTGCAAACTGGATTGGACTGAAGGAGAGAAGTCAAGGTTTGGATGATGCCAAACCTTTGGTCTGAGCAACTAGAATAAAGTAGCCTTGACTGAGGTGTGGGAAGTCTATGGATGTGGTAGGTTTGGTGGCCAAAATTAAATTTCTTTGGGACCGTAAAGTTGCTCAGTGTCTCCCTCTCCCTCTCTCATAGTTTCCTGAGATATCTAAAGCCAAGTACTGCTGTGTATCCAAGGAAAACCATTCAGAGTCATTCTACTGTGGAAAACACCCATGCTGGTTCCACTCCTCACTCTCTTGGCCAGACACAGAGGCATCCTGTGTTGATCACGGCCTTTCTTCTTATTCCTTGAATAAGAAAGGCACCGCCAAGGAAGGCTTTTTTTCTTCAAACTCATCTTAGACACTTGATTTTGATTTAAGAAAGAGAAAGATGATTGAAGGGGATGAAAGAGGGAGAAAATAGTGTTTGTTGTACATTTCTGCTGATGGCAACAGCTTGAACCGATTAGCTGGTTATTATGCATTCCTGTGCATGGCTTTTCACAGCAGTCTGATCCAGAGAAACACATCACAAGTCCTATTCTGCATGGCTTCTTGCATGCAAGCCTGACCTCAAAGAGATTAACCAAGTCTTGTAATTTGAAACAACAGACACACACAAAATCATCAAGTGATCAAAAATATGGTATAAATCTATTTAGTAGAGAGTGTTCTGGATTATAATGACAGTAACAGAAGAGATAATTAGGATGCAAAGAAAGGAAACAAAAACCCGACAAACCCATGAAATTAAAAAAAGGAAGGCAGTGGTATTTCTTTAGGATTGTAAATGTCCCCTACATATTTTTTGCTTTTCCTAAGAACTTGCAAGGTCCCTTCAAATAAAATTGGAGCAGTTAAAACTATGGGAAAGATTCAGAGAGACCTCTGCAGGGTTGCATAGTATGTAGTTAATTCTCTTTTTACTCTGTTCTAAATATAATCCTGCTCATTTGCATGCCAATCCCCAGAATGCTTTGTAATTTCACAACTCTTGGCTAGTGGTCTCAGCACTTAAGCTTTAAGAACAAAGCAAAATGTTTAGGGCGTGCCTTTCGCTTCAGTCCCCCCCCCCCCCCCGTGCTTTGCAAAACAGTACAGGGAGGTGACCTTTGCCTTGCATTCATCCTCCAAGAGTATCACAGAAATAAAGTGGAGAATGCTGTGGACTTCTCCTGTGAAGACTGCATTCAGTCTAGTTACCCATGAATAACCAGCCGCTGGATTAACTCACTTGAGAAGGAGTGTTTCAGGGGGGCTTAGTCTGCCGTTTGATTATGTGGCCAGGCTGGTTCATTTCAGGTTTATGGAAAGCCCAAGCTGGAGTATTCTGTACCCTCTTTCTGTGGATGCTTTTATAGCTTCTCTATTGCAAAGGAAGCCTTCAAGTTAATGAGGAGATATCCCGAAGTGTGGTCGGTGGCCTGCCTTGGAGAAATGTGAATGAAAGATCTCTGACACAGACCTAGTCATGCTCCGTGATATCTACAGAATTTCTGTTTAGGGAGCATTAGGATCCACAATGGGGTGTGGTGGTCGTGGGAGACTTGTCTTGCGAGGGCTTTATAATTTTTGCATAGCAAGCCATATTTGTTGTTGCTGTTATCCAAGTGGTATATTTGGGATTATTTTTTTCAGGAGAGCTGAGAAAGCTCCCTCATCCGACCATCCCTCAGCCCCGAGCCACAGTGTCTCCTCCAAACATGCCCCCCTTGGCCTTCTATTTGAAGCGGGTAGCAAAAGGATAATATATTCCAGCACCGAAAGGTCATGTTTTTGCTCCTCATAGCACATTGATCTCTGTCTATCAGCCCTGCCTAAAGTAAACTCGGCATTGTGAACAGCGCACACCGGATCGCTCACAAAACCCACCGGATCGCTCACAAAACCCACCGCATCGCTCACAAAACCCACCGCTGCGCAGTAATGTGCCAGGGCGTTTGGCTTCTCACTACAGGTGTTTTCTACTCTTTACTCACGGAGTAGCGTTAATGCTTTTCCTTCGGTTCTGAGAGCCAGACAGTGGAGTTCCTTTAAAACATTATTTTGAGAATTATTTTTACAATACAGGGAACGGCTGATGGTGGCTGACACGGTGCCCCCTCGCAGCCGTCCGAGAGTGAGGGGTTGCTTCGCATTTTCTGATGCCTATTTTCATGGTCTCGGGATAGCAGCGGCCGGCCAGGCTGCACAAAGTCAGCCCAGTTCTCGGCTTTCTAAGGGGTCGCGGCGGCTGTTTACACACCCAGCGACCAGCAGAGGCGGCGCTCGGCCTCCGCGATAACAAAGGCAGCTGCCGTCGCATCCAGCCCGCGCGGTGGCGAAGGAGAGCGGGTTCCGGGAGGGAAGTCCAGAGCCGTCTCCTTTCTGAAACCAGGGTGGGGAAGGTGGGGAATCGGACCACGGGCAAGTCGGAGGCGTGGGCGCTTTCCCGGGCTGCGGCGGGGCCAGGAGGGCTACGCTGGTGCCTCTCTGCCGCCGACACCAGGGACTGCAGCATCCCCGCCCCGAACAGTCCCTCGCGCCGCCTGGTGGCGGTGGAGCAGGCTGGCTCCGCTGCACTCGCAAGTCACCAGAAAAAAAAAGGAAGAAAAAGTGGGTGAGGCAGATGCAAGGAGGAAAATCAATAGGGATAAGAGAGAAGAGGGAGGAGTCGCGGATCAGCCATTCTTGTCTTACGGGGTCCCAGCTGGCACCGCAAAAGAAAGGAAAAAAAAAAAAGCCCGGGCGTGAACGCGAGTGGAGGAGGGTGTGTGTGGGGGGGTCGGGGGTGAAAGGGGGACCGGGGAGATTTACTATTGTCTCTGGCAGCCGCCGCGGGAGCCGGGGAGGGGGGCGGAGGCGAGAGGAGGAGGCGGCGGCCGCGGCCAGCGCACCATTCGCTCCACCTGATCTTGGGGCGCTGTGCGCTGAGGAAGGCGCGGGCGAGCAGGAGTAGAAGAAGGAGGCAGGGAGGCAGCTGCTGCAGCCACCGCCGCCACCATGTCCTACCAAGGCAAAAAGAACATCCCGCGGATCACGGTGAGTCGGACGCCCGGACGCCGCCGTGGCTCGCTCGCTCCTGGCCGGCTGCACCGCGGATGGGGGCGGCTTGGATCCCGCCGGCTTCCCTGGGCTGGTACCCGGGGAGGGACGGGGGCCCGGGGCCGGGGTGGGGGGGTGGTGTGTGGAGAGCGGTGGTCAGTCCGGCCGGCGCGGCGGGGCGCCACCCAGACGGAGCGACCCTGGGATTTGGGGAAAACCAAACAAAGAGGAAACCCAAACAGTGGCGTGGAGAACTTTGGATTATTTATCGTCCTTCCCCACCACCTGGTAGTTTCCAAATAACACAGGGGTCTCGGCCCTCCCTGGACCCCCGCGCCGCCTGGGTCGTCAGTGTGTGCTGCCCCAGGCGAGGTATGTTTTTTGTAGAAGGTTCCTTTTGGCGGGGCGGGGTATGGAGAGATGACACCTTTCCCCAGGGGTACTTGGTAGCCCGACCGCGCCCCTCTCTGAGCTCCAGCCCCGTGGCTCCCCGCCCCCACCCCCCTACCCTACCACCCCGCGACGGTGATGGGATGCCTGGACATCCGTCTTCACCTTGGCCACTCCTTGCTTGTATTCATCCCAGTTCATATTTCGGTGCATCATACTCGGACTCGACAGCTAACGTGGCTGTAGTGAGAATGACCAACTTTTTTTTGCCCTTGATGCCTTTACATTTTCCCTGTCATTTCTCCCCCTCATCCCAAGAAAAGGCTGAGTTTTTAGAGCAGATTTTAGTTTGCGGTGGCAGCGCACGCTGTGTGCATGCCGTGTCCAACTGCCATTGTGTGCAAAGCCGAGCCTCCCGCGGCGGCGGGTGTCAGATGCGCTGGGCGAGCGTCTAGGGCGGGGTGGAGAGGAGATGTGCCATAATCAGGTACAGAAGCCTCATCTTCACTGGCGTCCAGCAAGCAGCTCTCGCGGCAGAATACCGCTCCCTGCTGCGGGATTCCTCCAGGTTGCGCTGAAATGACGCCTCGAATGGAAGGGACATACGACAGGCTGGAATGGGCATTTTCAAAAACAGGGCAAGACAAAAACAACAGAAAACCCACTGTCATTTGTTAGTTGAGCACGAAGCAGTGCGGTTGTGCTTTGTCTGTAGTGAATGGGGTGTGTGTGTGTGTGTGTGTGTGTTTGTGTGTGTGTGTGTGTAGTGGGGGAATGGGTGGCTACTCCATCTTTGCAAGACGAACAAAGGAAGTGATCAGCTGGCCCCTGGGAGGCTCTGCAGCTGCCCTAGGGCAGTGCTGTACCTGCTACTGTAGTTCATTTGCCGGGATCCACTAGGTTTTGCTGTGGGCATGAGTGTCTTTGCACTTGCTGGGTTAGGCTTGGAGCAACCTGACTGCAGTGCAGGACCTTCCCCTCTGCAGGCAGGAGGAAGCCGTTCTTGCCTCTAGTGCACTTTATTGTCAAGTGGTTTATTTCTATGGCAGTACCCTACCTTTTTCATGCACCTGAGCTTCACCGGACACAAGCGTGCCCCACCCCTACCTGCTGTCCACTTGCTCCTAGGGAAGCAACACTCCCCAGGGGGATAGAGTTGGGATGGGTAGGGATCCTTTTGCCAGGTAGAGGCATTGGGTTTAAGCCCATCCTCCTTGACCACTGCCTGATATCACTGACTTCACATTATTGTAAAAGCATAGTGAGTCTTTCATAATACACAGTATTTTCTCAGTGCCAGTTGTCTTTGCAAAGAGCTGTGGATGGTATTATTTTTTTTAAAAGCTGATTGAGACAAAAGCTTAATCTTTATACTTCTTTCTCTAACTCAGAGGGATGAGCCTCAGCTCTCATGCTGTGATGTGTGGAAGTTATGTTGCATATATACCACTTGCTTTATATCCAGTGTGCATTTGCCAGTTCTCCTGTTTGGGATAAGCAGAGAACAGATTACATTTTTCTTCCCAGTCTGAAGACTGCAATGGTTCTTCTTATGGACTCAGCCTATGCTATGGCATTGAGAGCCATGCCCATTCTTCTAGGTATCACTTAAGCCACCTTTAAGGAAAGATACAGAAATTTAGCCCATATGATAACAGCCTTAGAAGCCCCTGTAAGTGTGGCTGGGCCCTAGTCCCAGGGCCAGGTTTGCAGGGGGCTCCCTTTTGTTCCCACTTGAATGGTCTTCCCTGGGGTGCATCCTTCATTTTCAGTGCTGCTTCCATCCTTTCTCTGCGTGTGGGGCGTGGTGCTGCATAGCAGCCTCTGCCTTGAAGCTGAGGCTGTGCCTTCGGCAGCTGTGACGGGAGTGGACGGTGGCTGTGAATTTCTTCCAGCCGGCCTGACTTGCATTCATTGTTGAGAGGGGTATGGGCTGGGGAGAGGCAGAGGGACATGGCAGGATGGGAGTGTGGGTCCTTGGGGGCAAGGAATCCATTTGTTGATTTTTCTCATGCTTTGTTTTTATATTTCCTTGAACAAGAATTCTATTTTAGAACAAAACAGTGTTTTAATTTTTGTACATTTGCAGGTCCATAGATGATTACGGTTATCTACATACTACCAGGGGTGAGATACCCTTCCTAGGTATAGCTAAAAACATAAAAATATGGACACAGGTCTATATATACAGAAAATATGATTAAAGATCTAAATAGAACATATGTCTCCTGCTGTCAACTCTAGTCCGTTTTTTAAAATGGTAAGATTATGGAATTTGAGATAAGTTTCCTATCCTCTCTCTATTCCGGTCTGTGAACTGCCCCACCCAGTAGCTGGAATGTCACTGTAATCTGGGGACCGATGGGGGCAGTCTTTCTTGCTGAGTACCTTTGCCTCACAGGCACAATTTGGGGGACACAGTAAGGTTTTGTTTGCTTATCTCCTGCTTTTCCTTCTACCTCTTTTTGCTGCCCTCCTGAGAGTAAAGCCTTCCTACTACCCTGTGTTTATTGGTTTCTCTGTCGCTGGTAGAATTGGCTGGGGCTTTCCCTGGGAGTAGCTCAGGCCTCAGATCTTATTGTTCTCAGGTCACCTACCTGAGTAATCTGCATGTCCTTACCCCAACACTAGCCCTTGCTTCTAAATGGCAGAAACAGCAGTTTGGGTGGCCCAGCCAATCAGAGCAGGGACCTGGTATCATCCACCTCTGTCTCCTCTCACTCAGTGCGTGGCACATAGATGCCTAGTGATGATTGGTTAAATCAATAAATGAATTAAAAATTGTTCCTACTAAGAACAGCTCACACCTACTGAGTGTTTATTTTGTGTCAAGTATTGTGCCTTATGTGCATTGTTTCATTTAATCCCTCAAATCAACACTGTCTGAGAGGTACTAGAGTTATCTCTATTGTATAGATTCTTTGCTTCTGCCCGGGGTCATAGATATAATAAGTGTTCGAGGCAGGACTCAAGCCTCCACACCTGATGGAAATTAAAGTGCATGTCCCTCACCACCGCACTGGTCTTGGTGGCTCTGCCCATACCATCACTATTATGTGGTGTTAGTAGGGCAAATGGTTTAGATCCTATAACATGGTCTCTCTTACTTTTTACATTGAATAAATGTAAACTTGGGGGATGGTAGCTGACCATCTCAATTCTGCAGGTAGAAAGTTTGGCAAGTCATTGTATTCTTCTGAGATAAGCTACAACTTGAAGCTGACGGCAAGAGTGGGTGGAGATCTAACACTTAGGCTCCAGTGCTTTACATGTATTCTCTTAGCAGGGTCTCTGCAAAAGCCCATTTTACAGTTCAGGAAATTGAGACCTAGATCGATGAAGTCAGTTATCCAGAGTTGCACACTGAGGATTTGAGGCAAAGCTGGAAATCCAACACAAGTCTTGTCTGACTTCACAGCCTCAGCTGCTTCCCAGAGGTACCTGCAGTGGAAAATTTGAAAGCTGTGGATAAGGAGCTCCAGAATTCCCCCTAGGAGACAAATCACCGAGAACTGGCTTTTGGCAAATACCAGTTGGAGTTCTGTAAATACTATCTTGCAGCTCATGCATTTCTGCCACACTGAAAGTTGGGGTGTATGTGTGTGACGTTTAGGATTGCTGGAAGACACCATCCTCTGTCCAGAACACGACCTGGAGAGTTTGGTCTTAGGGTACGTAGTCAGGGCGCTGTGATCTCATTTGAAGGGTGTGATTGTGAGCATTGTGGGTGCCATGGGAATTTTTCACTTGGGAGGAGAAGTAAAGGAGCTATGTGAACTGGAGGAAAACCCAGATCTCTGAACTGGGGGCCTTGAACTAGACTAGAACCTGGGGAAGGGACAGTGCAACTCCTTCCCTGGACCTGTGCCTTCCTTTTGCTTCAGTAGGTGTCACTTTGGATCGGGAGCAGATATTAGGAGATGGAGGTCCAGAGTTTGGGAGACCAAAAGAAGAGGTGTCACCCAAAGCCAGCTTGATCTGTGTAAGGCATCTTGGAAGGGAAATTCCAGAGAAAAGACAGAGGAAAAATATCAAAGACTTAGGAATGGGAAGCATCTTAGATATCTGATCGTAGAAACCTCAGCTCAAGCCCTGCCTGGGGTGTGTGTTTGTTACTTTATTTTTTGAACGGGTCTGTGGTGATTCGCAGCCAGGTTATTCCTCTTGCTCAAACACTAGCAAAATGCCTCAGGTGGATAAAGAGAGCTCTGACTATTAGTAGCTGTGACGGAGCCAGCTGGGCACTTGGGGGAATTCTGGAGGAATAGATTTCCTGAGAGGATTCAAGTCTGTGTAGTAGAACTGTCAGTTTATAAATAAAAATCCTCCCTCATTATCTCACCGGGATGTTGAAAGGCTCAGATGAAGGAGCGACTGTGGACCGTGGTCTCTGAACCCCGAACGTATGCAAGATAGGAAACTGATTTATTTATAAAATCTTAACTACTTTGGAATGTGGAAATTAATAAAGGAGGACTTGACAAAGGTCTGAAGTAGGAAGAGGCTACTTAGGGATCAATGTTTTAATACAAGTTTTCTAACCCAAACAAAAATTAACACAATGTCATATAAAAACTCTGTTTTTTCCTGCTTAGTTATTTTACAGTGTTTCTCAGAATTATGCTTGTTTTTAATTTCTGACACGCTAACGAGGCCATTAGACTACCTTTGGACTTGGATACAGAGACTCTCCCTTAACCTAAAGAAAGGGCATTTTCCTTATTCAGTTGAACTATATAGCTTTCGGTCCCAATCAGCTTCTAGCCTAGACTGACCGCAGATTATGGATACCCTTTCTAGCAGTTTCTTCACAACTCACTGTTGAATGGCTTTTTCTCTGTCCTTTCTCCTTAGTTAGGGAGAAAAAAGTGATTTGGAAAAGAACCAAGAAACTCTTCATATCCTAAAGGGCCCTCTCTTCTTTACCCATTGACATATTTCATAGAACTGTTTATGTCTGCTTATTATATTTGAAAAATCACAAAATGTTTACAAGAGTTGGAATGCCTCCCTAGGAGGTAAAGGTACCTCTCTTTGATTAAATCATTGCTTCTAATCCTAAAGGGACTGGGAATGTAAATATGCCATCACCTCCTGGAATGGATGCTAATCAGAGGACTGGACTGCGCCCTGGCCACACCCTCCTCAAATCAATGCTCTTCTTTACCTTTTCTCCTATTTTCTGTAGCCGGAGGGAAACAAATGAGCAGGACCCTGGACAACCCAGAGAGATAGGCTCCTCTGTTTTCAGACTCTTCTACTGTGAAATCTCCCTTTCATCAAATTCAATATGTATCTATTTCAATATATGAAATAGACCAAAAAAATAATTTGGTGGAATAGGGTGAGCCCCTCAACTTGGCCTCTTCTTTGGCCCTAGTCTGTATGTGGAGTCTAATATAAAAATGACTTCTCTGGGGGAACATTTCTTCTGTTAACTAGATTACAGGGGACTCAGTGCTTGGAGTAAGGATAGTGGAGCTGTTATTTATCACTACCATTTATCGAGAGCCTTAGCGCAAATCACATGGGTCATCTCATTTGACTCATGACAGCTCCTGTAGCTATAATGGTTAACCATCATTCTGTGTTCTGGATAGAGGCTCAGAGAGATTAAATAACTTGACAAAAGTCACACAGCTGCAAAAGTAAGATCCTGGCATTGATTCCTCCAGAGATGAGTTGGTTTCATAGGTAGGAAAGCAGCAATTCCATACTCACAGGTGACTGTCCCCACCCCCTTGCCATCAGCTAGCCAGACCTGTTAGCTCAAAAAAGGGGGCCAGTGTTCACAGGGTGGAAGGGGTGGGAATGGTCAGGTCAAACCTTATCACATCACCACTGGAACGACTGAGCCCATGTCCTTCTAATAGTGGGTCGTGCATTGCTCTGCCAGCTGTCTGAGTTAGCTTCTGGCTCTTTTCCCCAGGAGCATGTGTGTGTTCAGGGTGGAAATGCAGATGCTGTTTTTCTGCCTTGCATAAGTGCAGATCTGGGCCCAAGGCCCCTTCTCACTCTCTGTCCCTGTCCTCTTCCCAGACATAGAACGAGCCAGGCTCTCTGTTCTCCTTCAGCCAGGCCGAGGAACAGAGGACACACCCAGCACTCTAAGCCAGATGGGGGAGCTCTGCTCGGGAATGGTCCAGGAACGAACGGGAACATCTGGAACTAAAGGGCACAATTCTCTTGGCTAAGTTAGTCTTTTTTCTATGGACGGGCTGGACAGTGAGCTATGAAGGATAAAATGAGATTTTATTTTTTAAGAGAGGGGTTCCTCTGACAGGTAGAGCAAAGGAGCCCTCTTGTTTGATGACACAGGGAAAGGAAGAGCGCCCTGGATGGAGTGTTGGCACATTGCGGTTCAGGCCTGCCCTTGCCTCTAATTTATGTGTGACTCTGGGCAAACCCCTTATTATCCCTCTCAGATTCTGCATCAGTCAAATGTGGGCATTGAACTAGATAATCCGCGAGTCCCTGCCAGTGCAAATGACCCTGTGAGCCTTTATTTTGTCTTCTATTTTCTCCTGAGATCATGGTCAGCCCTCTGTACTATGTTCCAAACTTGCAGAGAGGAGTTCTGATCCCTCCCCATAAGGGAAGAGAGAGCAGTGAGAAAATGGATGAGGGCAGTAGTTGTTGGCTTAAGCTCAGTGGGACCAGCCAACATCTGTGTTGGATATAAGGGTCTTTGGTTGTTTTTTACCCTGAAAATCCTAGCCTCTTTCTCATTCAGAGAGTAGACTTGGTTAATAGGCTCTGTGCAAGAGAGCAATGGAATAATGATGTTTGATAGGTTTTTTCCTTAGCAGAGCTTTAGTATTAAATGAGTATTATTAAAATAATACCACGATTCATTCGCTGGAACGTACAGTGTCTCTTCTGGATAAGGCTACCATTGATAATGGCACAAAGGCAGCAGTTGCCCCAAATCTAGACTGGTCAAACAAACAAGCAAACCAACAGGGAACAGCTCCGAGTCTATAGATGCTCCGCAAGCGCCTTTCACTTGCTTTTGCCAGTATTTGAAATGCGGTGGCTCCCGTGCAATGGAAATAACTTCCCCCCAAAGGGCAAATAACGCCACGGTTGCTCCATGAGGTAGGGAGGCATTTTGGTTTCGCTGCCACTGAGTCTCCGGCACGTAGCCTTTGGCTGGCACATAGTAAGCCCTCTGTAAACATTTGTTGAATGAATGGGTACATTTATTTAACATTTACCTTGCAGGAATAATTGCAAGCGAGAAAATGATCAGATGATCAGAACGTGTATACGTTTGGCTTCTACGTCATCCTGCCTTTCACTGACAACTTTCTAGAATATTCACTTTTAAGAGAGAAGGCTTGGTTCTAAGAAACCAGCATGGGATCCCTGGGCGAAGAGAAACATGACAGCGCTTCAGCAGACCCATCAGAGTTAACTGTAGTCCAGGACCTGACTGGGGCAGATGTGCCAGGGAGTCTGTCCATCGTTTGTACTTCTTCCTTCTCAGGCCTCCACTCCTCTCCTTCTTCCAAATTCTGTATCTGGCCTCATTTTCAGCCTCTTTCAGGGGCCTACCTGGGTACTTCTTACTTGCAAACAGATTCATTGTTTCTCTTACTGCAAATGATTTAAAAGAGTTAATGGAGACCTTTATGTCCTCTTTCAAATAGAGAAAACTACATGACTGAACCAGGATCTAACAGAGATCTTAACTGATCTTCTGGGCTTTCTGCCTTTACCCAGAAACCACAAGTCATTCCAGTTGTTACCAGCCAGTAGATAGCCTAGCACGCATTTGCACAGCGAACTCTACCTTTCAGAAGGCTTGGCTAAGGCTTGGCTAAGTAGTGCCTTCTCATCTCAAGTAGTGTTGGCCATTTTAAAATGGAATGTTTTTGTGCTTGTGTGTGTGTTTTCCCAGAGATTTCCGGTCCCTCATCCTATTGCGTCTGTCAGCTTTCTCTGGGCTTGCAGCTATTCCTGTTATTAGCTTTTATTCTAAAATTCATTTTTGGTTTGAGGGATGGGGACAGTTAAAGCACATTTTACCAAGCTCATTTCTGTCTGTAAACTATACAGTCGATGGTCTCAATACTCTAAGTGTAATAATACTCACTAGATCTTTTTAAGGGGAGCATCTATAAGGGAAGACAAAGGGGAGAATTAAATATATTCATGGAGCTTAAAAGATTGCATTTAAAGTACTATGTGTATTAAAATGTGTCTTATATAATTAATCATGTATAATAATACCTTTTTTCTATTTTTGATTGAATATTTTATTGACCACCGTCTCTTTGCCTAGCAATGTGATGCTTGTCGCAGAAGCATCTAAAATAATGATAAGAATTAACATGTATTTATCATTTATTAAGTGCTTTTTTCCCCTTATCTCATGCAATCCTGAAAACCACTCAATTAGGTAGTTGGCTTTCCAACTAGGTCTTCCCATTTTATTGATGAGGAAACTTCGAGAGATCAGGAAATTGGCCTACGATCACACAAGCCTTTCAGTGGTGGAACCAAACTTCATACTGACTCAGAACCACATTCTTAACCCCACTCTACGGTGCTACCTTAAATTCTACCTTCTTTTATCTTCTTGCACCTCTGGGGTCATGAGACATTGGTCCAAATTGGAGTTCACTTAAGTCCAGGGTTAAGTCCTCCTCCACACCTATTTCCAGTGGGGCATGAGGGTCAGGTTATGGCAGATGGGAAGCACAGCCTATTGGTGCCCTGGTCTGCATGGGGTTGGACTCGGGAGCCCTTCCTGGTTCAGGAAGCTCTCCTGCTTTCCCCTCGGAGCAGCCTTGCTTCCAGGAACGCCAGGAGCAGCTCCACACTGTTGTACTTTCAGAGCCGACTTGCCAGGGAGGTGCCTACCATGCCCAGCACCCAAGGCTATTTGAGTTGAATTAGCAAAAAATACCAACGAGGGCTGCTTCTTCAGGTGGATTTGAATGCCGCTTTCTCATTCTATATCCCACGCTGGCCTCCCCAGCTTCTTGAATAAATCCTAAGCAAGATTCCGCTGAGGTTTTGACTTGATGGGGCTTTGTAAAACTCATGGAATCAGAAGCTCTTTAAAGAATTTTTCAGTCTAGTCTCCCATTACCCCTTACAGATGAGGAAACTGAAACCCAAGTCCCAGTTTGAGACTGACTGAATTAGGGCTTTTTCAACTGTCTGGTTTACTGTAGGATACTGAAATTTACAAAGTGAGTAGGAATTTTTTTCCAATTACAAAAAAAAAAAACAACCCAAAACCAAAAAAAACCCACGATGGTTGTAGAAATATTTACCAAAAAAAAAAAAAAAAATGAGGACAATAAAAATAGGCTACAGTGAAATCATTCAGTGATAGTCATTGTAAAGTTTGAGTATACCCATCTAAAATTTTTGGGCTTCCCTGGTGGCCCAGTGGTTGAGAGTCCGCCTGCCGATGCACGGGACGCAGGTTCATGCCCCGGTCCTGTGAGCCGTGGCCGCTGAGCCTGCGCGTCCGGAGCCTGTGCTCCACACTGGGAGAGGCCACAACAGTGAGAGGCCCGCGTACCGCAAAAAAAACAAACAACAACAAAAATAATTAAAAAATAAAATAAAATTTTTTCTTCCTACGATATATGCTGTTTATTAAAATAGTATGGCATATTGTTCATGCTATTTTATGTCCCGCTTTTCATTCCATAATATATTATGACATCTTTCCATGTTTTAAATATTCTTTCATAGCATAATTTTATTCTTTTTTTAAATTGAAGTATAGTTGATTTACAATGTTGTGTTAATTTTTGCTGTACAGCAAAGTGGTTCAGTTATATATATATATATATATATATATATATATATACATTCTTTTTTATATTCTTTTCCATTATGGTTTATCACAGGATATCGAATATAGATCCCTGTGCTATACAATAGGACCTTTTTGTTTATACATCCTACATATAATAATTTGCATCTGCTAATCCCAAACTCATAATCCACCCCTCCCCCACTCCCCCTCTGCTTGGCAAACACAAGTCTGTTCTCTATGTCGGTGAGTCTGTTTCTGTTTTGTAGATAGGTTCATTTGTGTCATATTTTAGATTCCATATATAAGTGATATCATATGGTATTTGTCTTTCTTTCTGACTTATTTCACAAAGTATGATAATCTCTAAGTCCATCCATATTCCTGCAAATGGCATTATTTCATTCTTTTTTGTATGGCTTAGTAGTATTCCATGGTATATATATACCACATATTCTATACCCATTCATCTGTCGATGGACATTTAGGTTGTTTCCGTATCTTGTGAATAGTGCTGCAATGAACATTGGGGTGCATGTATCATCTTGAATTACAGTTTTATCTAGGTATATGCCCAGGAGTGGGATTGCTGGATCACATGGCAACTCTGTTTTTACATATCATAATTTTAAATACATACATATTATCCCAGTGCTTCAGTTAATTCCATTTGGTTTGATTTTTTTGGTTGTTTCCGAGATCTTGGTAGTAACAGCAAAAATGAAATGGTGGGTGTGTTTTCAGTTACTGTTTTTTAGCTGAAGTTAAATTAAAAGCTACCCCAGGATGAGAAGTTGAGTAACGTGCCCACAGTTGCTCAGCTTGTGAGCATCAGACTCTGATTTGAGTCCTAGTATGTTTAATCTTAGTCTTATATTCTTGTCATCACTCCACTTGCTCCAGCAGTTTTGCCATTTTCCAGGGAAAACTCTGCTTTCCGTCTTTGTTTTCTCCTGCTCTCCAATGAGCACATTTGTTCCTTCACCACCACCCTTGCTCGCCTCCCTGTCTTGCTGAGGCTGTTGACATTTGTGGAGGTACACAGTGTCTTAGGACCAAAAGCTGCACAGCTGGAGAGGAAATATGCCCATTCCTTTTTCCCCTCCCTCGCCTTAATGGCTTAACCTGTAAGCTTGGGAGCTGGTTTTAATTTCACATTTTCTGTGTGTATGTGCGTTTGTTTTTAAATTTTTTCCCCCTTAATTCTTTCAAGGAGCCCTTTATTTGAAATCATACACTCTTTCCCTCCAAGCCAATCTGTGCCCCATATCTTGATGAGATTACTTTGTTTGGGGATATTGATAAATTCAGAATGGGGTTTCTGGTTTATCCAACTAAGTTGGTTTAAATTATGGCCTTACAGAGAGAAAGGGCTTTAAGCAACCTAAAACATTTTAAACCAATTGAATGTAATCCTCTGCTTCTAGAAAAATTCGTCCTAGGTTTATTCCATAAAGAAGGCATGTTTTTGTTTTGTTTTGTTGTGCTTTGATTCCAGTTATTTCATTGCATGCTCTCTCTCAGATTCCTTGCTGTGAGAATCCAACCTAGCTTTGCTCAGTTAAGGGCAGGAAGAGAAATAAGCGATCCATTATTGCAACCCTCTCATTTTAATGATTAAGAAAAAGTGGGCCAAAGAGGGAAGATAATTTGCCAAAGGTCACACAGCAAAATAGTTTTTAAGAACATGAGGCAAAGGACTCATTTCCCTTGCTCTGGCTCAGTGCTTTTCTCACAACTGTTTTTCCCCCCGGGGGGAAAATGCGAGGGGGTGGGTGTTATGGGCAGATTTGTGTCCATTCAAAATTCATGTGTTGAAGTTTTAACCCCCTAGTACCTCAAAATGTGACTGTATTTGGAAATAGGGTCTTTAAAGGGGTAATTAAGTTAAGTAAGGTCATTAAGAGTGGGTCCCGATCCAGTACGACTGATGTCTTATGAGAAGAAATTAGGACACAGACACACACAGAAGAGAGACCGTGTGAGGACCCAGGGAGGTGGAGCTGGCCATCTACAAGCCAAGGACAGTGGCCTCAGAAGGAACCAACCCTGCCGACACCTTGACGTTGCAGTTCTAGCCTCCAGAACTGTGAGAAAACAAATTTCTGTTGTTTAAGACAACCAGTCTGGGACGGTTTGTTGTGGCAGCTGCAAACTAATATGGGGGAGAAGTTAAGAACCAAGACATTTAAAATTCAAAACTTCAAACCGGGGAAGTTCTCAATGAATAGAAAAGGGAAACCCAGGTAATTAGTATTTCTAAGAAATAATGCCATGCCAAAGCCCATACTGACTTGATTTTCAATCGTATTTTTATATATGGCATCTCATTTCATGCTTATAACATGCCTAAGGTATAGTTATTATTAGTTTCACTTTACAGATGAAGAAACTGAGGCTCAGAAATTTAACTTATCTAAAGTTTCGTATTTGTTAGCTAAGCGGGTGGTGTGAGGTCCAAATCCATCTCCTCGTCTGACTTTAAAACCCTCACCCACTATAGTGAAGTTAACCCAAGCGGTTTAGTAACCATTGTTATCAAGTTGCTTAAAGTTAGGAAGAGACAAAAATAGACTCTGAAGTCTCAGTCACCTGGAATCCACTTAATCGATTGAACAGGAAATATTTGGCCCTTGATTTTAGGGTAAAAATGGAGATCAGGGACATTTTAAAAGATAATCGAGGTACTTGAGGTCTACTGCAGAGCCTTCCCAGTGGCGTATACCTTCACATGTCAAAGTGGACAGCTACACATAATGAAGAATGAATGTTCATAGCGATGGGCCCCAGGCCCCAAAGAAATGTGACCCATCAGAGGAGAATCGGTTACGTGCGCTGGGCCCCATTTGCTAAAGCAGGAAACCAGACCCGTACATCTGTAACATGAGGGGACGTGGAAGCTGTGCCAGTTTTACAGTTACTTATTTGAGCAGTGTTTTCGGCAATCAGCCCTGATAAATATGTAATCAATCAAAAAAAATTAAATGAACTTGCGCTGCTGGTAAAACCGCTTGTTATGATATGGGAAACAGAAGGTGCTTGAAATATTGAATGTGGATGGCTCTCTTGCAGCTGTGCCCTCCCTGTTTCAAGGTTGTGTGGTCTATCATTTCTAAAACATACGGGTTAAACTTACTTGGACTTTATCAGTGAGAAGACACAATCGAGTTAAGAGGTGGCCGGGCTTTGTTTCCAGCAGGTGTTGGGGTTAAGGCCCAGCTCAGCTATATAGCAGCTGTGTAACTTAGTGGGCCCTACCTTTAAAAGAGAATTTTAATCCAGCCACTTCTCACCATTTTTCATCCCTGCCACCACCCTAGCTGAGCCTCTATCGCCTTACTGCAGGAACCCTCCAATGGTCTCAGTGCTTCCACTTTGCCAACCGTCAGGTCATTTCTCCATGCATAAGCAGAGTGATCCTTTTAAAATGTAAATCAGATCAAGTCACTCCCCAGCTCAAAAATCGGTTGCACTTGGAATAAAACCCAGACCATGGTGCTCAAGGTTCCACGTGGCCTGGCCCTGACTATCTCCACTGCCCCCAGTGTCTTGGCATCAGCTGTCCTCCCTTCTCACTCTCCCTTGGACCTGATGTGTTTATCTGGAGCTCAGAGCTCTGTCCTTGCTGCACCCTTGGAGTGGGGAGCAGTCTTTTCTAGGAGGCTTTACTTGTGGAGCTCAGTTTGGCTGATAGCTTCCTAGATATGCCCTCTTTGAAGACCTGATCCGAAGCAGTCCCAGACCTTCTTCCAAGCCTCCATCCCCCACCTCTTTATGTTTTTAAATTTTTAAAAATTTTTTAATTAAAAAAATATTTATTTATTTTGGCTACGCTGGGTCTTAGTTGTGGCATGTGGGATCTTTAATTGTGGCATGCAGACTTCCTAGTTGTGGCATGCACATGGGATCTAGTTCCCCGACCAGGGATCGAATCCGTGCCCCCTGCATTGGGATTGCAGAGCGGAGTCTTACCCACTGGACCACCAGGGAAGTCCCTCACCTTCTCTCTAAATGTCACTTATCACTGTTGAAATGACAGTACTTATTTATTGGCTGACTTATTCTTTGCTGTTTCAACTCCTACAGTTGCAATGGCAGGGAATTAATTTTGTTCACTCGTGTATCCCTAGTACTGTGAAAAGGAGGCATTTACAAACGTTAAATGAAGGAACGAATGGATAAATAAATAAATGAATGAAAAGGCATGTTGTTCCTTTACTTTAAACTAATGTGCTTTCCCTTAGTAAGTGGTTTAGGGAGAGCGGGTGTCAAGGAAACAGGGTTATCAGAAGACAACTAAACTATCCGCCCTGTGGTCTAACCTCAAGTGAATGAAATGATCAATGAAAGATGAAAAGACTTGGGATAACAGACATAAGTCATACCACAGATGAAAACCTGCTGCATCTGAGATGACTTGAAGAGACTTGCAAAGGTCCTAACTCCTTTGCTGTTTCTTTTAGACACAGTTTAATACATGTCACAGTACACATTCTGGAATGCAGAAAACACCTGCAACTGGAAACTTCAGTTGCCTTAGCACTTTTGGAAACATTTCTGAGAAGAGACACGTCATAAAAGAACAGACTGTTTTGGAACTATTCCAAAGAAGATCATTCTCCTGGTGTTAGAATCACAGAAAGTGAACCAGTGATCATTGGGAAAAGAAGCGGGTAACTCATGGCTTTGCAAGTAGGGATGAAGTCTGCGGGCCCTTAGCCACAGGGAATCAATTCCTGTAATGTCAGCATAGCATTTGCAAATAGAAAGCAGTCTTGAATATATCCCAGGAAGTGCCTGTTGTGTGAAGCCTTAGATCTTCATTGAAGATGAAGAAACCTTTTGTCACGGCAGGATTAACTGCCCGCTAGTCTCATTTTTGCGTTCTGATAATTTTCAAGTGGTACCTCAATTATATTTATTTCAAGGGTTCATTTCATTCCAAGTCTGCCTGATCTCCTGAAGACCTTGTTCTCAGAGCATCTGCAGTTTTCTCTGTCAATATAACTTGGAGAAGTTTGGGGCCGAAGAGTCAAAAATAGTCAGTGCTTAAACACCGATCTATCGAACGAAAGCAGAGCTGTGGGTTTGCAGGTATCAGAAGGCTGTGACCCAGAGAGTCAGTCATCACCACTGTCTGCTTCTTGTGTCAAGAAAGAGCCAGAAAAAAGAGAGAATGCCCCACCTCCTCTGCTTCCCATACTCGTTAGGAAGTATGTTTGGGTTCTTATAGGAAGGTAGTTAAGGCCTATATGTAAACTAAAAAGAGGTAAAAAGTCAAGCTACTTTTCAGAGATAACAGTGAGAGTGGGTAGGCATCCAGGTGAAAGGTATTGACATAAGATTTGAGTCCAACTTTGAAAGAAACGTGCGTTTCTTGAGCACTACCATGCACCAGAATTTGGGCTTGACTCCTGACCTCAGTCCTTTGGAGCAGATATAATTGTCCTCCTTTTACAGCCGGGACTGTGACTGTAAAGCCCTTCTCTTTCTCACCATTCCACTGAGCTGCCCTGGCAGATTCACCACTTAGATCTTTTAGCTGCAAAGTGACTGACGAGGCAGGCCCCTTTGCTGTCCTGTACAGACCCAATCTCTGATGTCTGGACTCCTTGGCAGAGCAAACCGAGAGCATCTCTGCTCTTTGAAACAGTCCCTCCCTCCCATGCTGTCTCTCCAAGGGCCCTTTCTGTGGCCACCTGGTGTGAGCTGCAACACGGCAGCCGTACGTTGTCGACGCATCCACCACGGGCCAGTTTTAGGAAGTCGCAGAAGCCAGTGGTTGTGTGCTTGCAACCGCAGTCCCCAGGCAGCCCTGGCCAATTGAAAAGTATAAGGTCAGACTTGGAGAAAAATCGCTGTGGCCTTCACAAATAGATGGGGAGCAATCGCCTGTCATTTGAAGGTGCCGCTCACACATTCCAAGGCCCAAGCCCGTATTGCTCCTCTGGGGATTGCATTTTGGCTGGCTTCCAGATTTAGTGAAAGAGTTTTTTGTTTCTGAGAAGCAATAGCGGGAATTCACTGGGCTTTCCTGTCATTCCAAAGGCCCAGTCAAAGCCAGCTGCCAGGCACACATGATCAAAGTGGAGAGAGAGCTGCTTCTCAAAGAGGGAAGAGAGTCCCATTCAGTGGACAGCAGCCCCGAGAGGCAAAGTGCCTAGCTTGGGTTCGCAGAGCTGGGACCAGAATCCGGGTCCTGACTACCATTCCAGGCGTCTGTACTACCCTTCATTGCCTTTCAGTTGGTATAGACATCTCAGTGTAGGGTTAACTCAACTCCATCCATCAGCTTCTAACCAGCCTGTTAAATCTCAAGTCCCCATTCCTGCCTATTTGGTGTGTGGCTAACCAGCACCTCAAAATTATTCTTCATGCTCTTGCACCCCAATTTTGTGACTCGTTTCTCTTCTGCATTTTTATTCATCGGTTCTTCCTGGCCAGGCTGCCTTGAAATATCATTTACCTTTAGCACTTCACTTCCTATCTATCTATCTATCTGTCTGTCTATCTATCTATCTAAGTATAGTTGATTTACAGTGTTGTGTTAGTTTCAGTTGTACAGCAAAGTGATTCATATATGTATATACACACACAACGCATACACACACACATATATATTCTTTTCTATTATAGTTTATTACAGGATATTGAATATAGTTCCCTGGGCTGTACAGTAGGACCTTGTTGTTTATCTTTTTTTTTTTGTTTGTTTATCTATTTTATATATAGTAGTTTGTATCTGCTAATCCCAAACTCCGAATTTATCCCTCTCCCACCCCTATCCCCTTTGGTAACCATAAGTTTGTCTTTTATGTCTGTGAGTCTGTTTCTGTTTTGTAAATAAGTTCAGTTGTATCATTTTTTAGATTTCACATGAGTGGTGTCATATGGTATTTGTCTTCCTCTGTCTGGCTTACTTCACGTAGTATGATAATCTCTAGGTCCATCCATGTTGCTGCAAATGGCATTATTTCATTCTTTATCATGACTGAGTAATATTCCACTGTGTATATATACAACATCTTCTTTATCCATTCCTCTGTCGATGGACACTTAGGTTGCTTCCATGCCTTGGCTACTGTAAATAGTGGCATGTCACTTTCTCTTCCCCTTCAGTTGCTAATTAGATTCCAGCTTTCCTCTGCAGTGTACCATACATGTTCTAATCCATACTCTTGCTGTCATCTGGACCATAGCAATCTCCTTATTCTTTTTTCCTTTTTATAATTTTCTATATTAAATCCTTTTTAAAAGTTATAAAATGGCATATGCATTGTGCAACTAGTGAAATAATGTATGTAAATAGAGGAGAAAGAGAAAAGAAAAAAGTTCCTTATACCTCCTCCCTTTGCATCCTTTCCCCCTACCATACCTAATGTTGACAAATTTGGTATACATCCCTCCAGACCTTTCTCCTGCTCATACAGAAACATAATAATAGTATTTGTTTGTTTGCTTTTGCAAGGACAGTATCGTATTTTGCACATTGCCACTTACTTATTTTAGATATTTCTTCAGTTCAAGGTATAGATTTAACCTGTTTAAAAAGTAGCTGCACCATAATCCACAGTGTGGCTGTATTGCAGTTTATTAAACTGTGTCCAATGGTTGGATGTTCAGGGACTAGGCTGGATGTTTTCTGTTTGCCTCTTCAGCTGCCCTCGCCAAGGTTTTCTGTCCTGCTCCACACCCTGGACCTGTCTGGGCTGCACCAATAGGTCCTTTGCCCTTGGGCTCCTGGTTGGATTTAGTTGATGTGGCACCACTAGGGGACTGGAGGGAGGGTGGACCACGAAATCAGGGTGTTTTCCCTCTGATTCCTTGCTGCTGGGTTGCTGTGGAGTGGCGACGTGCCTCTGCTGGAGGTCACAGCAGGTGCCCTCTCCGTACAGCTGCCCTCTTCAGCTCCGGTAATCACTCCTCTGGCCTCCTTGGGCCTGGGGATGGCGTTTCTCCCTGTTGTTGGTGTGCTCTGGATCCATTTAATTTCCTTAAACCCTGCCCACGCTTTGTTAAATAATCCCTTTGTTAAATGCACTTTAATAATCCAATTTGAGTATTCCATCTGTTTCCTGGCATCCTGAGTGATATAGGTTGTTGCTTTTTCTTCCTTTTCCCACCCCCCACCGCTTGCTGTTACATTCTAAGTAGTTCCTTCCTTTATCTCCAGCATGACCATTCTGTCAGCGTTTTTTTTTTTTTTAACTCTTCGATTGTATTTCACTCGTTTTCTCAAAATCCTTCCACAGCTCCCCAGGACCTGTGGGATAAAGGTCAAACCCCATAGCCAGCCACTGTTTGCATCCCCTTCTTCCAGAATCCAAAGTATCAGGGACCCCACCCATTTCCACAATTTTCCCCTGAAATGCATTTCTTGCCTTGATACGTTTGGTTTTCCAGTGACTGGTTATGTGACACCAGACCCTGCACTAACCCCCCTAAGCTTCCATGTCTTCATCAACCCAATGGGGAGAAAACAGCAGATAATTCATTTCATTGAGGATTAATTGAACAAAATGTACATAAAGCTTCTAAGAGTTTCTGACATGCAAGTTTTCAGTAAATGCTAGTTACGAATTCTTGTTCCCCCACTTGCCTTGGGTCATACCTGTGGGTCCAGATTAACCATTTTCCCAAGACCCACCTCGGCTCGCCTCTGTGGACCCTTCTTTGATTTCTACCAGAGGATTTTTCTCCCATTTCTCTCTCTCTCTCTTAATTAACAGACTTTGCTCTTCAGATCACTTTTTTTTTTAACATCTTTATTGGAGTATAACTGCTTTGCAATGGTGTGTTAGTTTCCACTGTATAACAGATCACTTTTAGGTTTACAGAAAAATTGAGCAGGAATTAGTAAGAGTGCCCATCTGCTCCCTCCCACTCCCCCCCACCCCAAGTTTCCCCTGTTATTAACATATTGCATTGGTGTGGTAAACATTTGTTACAGTTGATGAAGCAGCATTGATATGTTATTAATGAAAGCCCATAGTTTTACATTAAGGTTCACTCTTTTTTGGGGGTACCTTTCTATGGGTTTTGACAAGTGCATAATGCCTTGTATCCACCATTAAAACATCTTATGCAATAGTTTCACTGCCCTGAAAACCCTCAGTGCTCTGTCTGTTCACCTGTTCACCTCTCCCTCCCCCTCCCTCCCCAAAGCACTGGCAACCACTGATCATTTCACTGCCTCTATAGTTTTACCCTCGCTCTTTTTACTTCACATTATTATTTGTGGTCATGGCTTAATTTTTCCGACTGTTTTGTCCTTGCCTTCCCGTACACCTAACATAACATCTTCACAGCCAGTAGTCACACAAGTGTACGTTTCAGGAATGAATTATTAAACCTGTTTATCCCTAGAATCGAGACCTGGTTGAAATTTCAGGCCCTCCTTCCTGATGAAGTAGGCGTTTGGCTTTTACACAGGCTGTCGAGCTGATGGGACACAGGATCCCGTTTGAACATAGCTGGACCCCAGTTTCCTAGCGTGCATATGGGACAGAGAGCTTTCACCCATAACACATGGATCTGAGGCCTAAAAGTACCAATGCAAAACAAAACAAAAAACCCCCAAATGACAAACACAACACAAAACTCTCCTATAAACCCAGACCAAATGTGGCCATGAATTAGATCTCTAAAGCACTGACTTTTCTTCAAACTATATTCTCCTTTATACTCTGTCCTGAGCAACACATTTCTCAGGCACTTTATATGTAATAGTAGTAGCTACCTTCCATTTATACTGCAATTTGGATTTACCTTCAATTGTACATGTACATCATCAGAGCAATAAAATAGAGGTGGTAGCACCGTTGTGAAATTAGTAGTAGTGGTAATATTTGTAATGCCTCTCACCCATGGTGCTTTTTCGAAGTGCCCCGACCCTGCATCATGGTATTTAATTCTCACAGTTGCTGGGGAGGTAGGCATTAGTATCTGTACTTTACAGATACGTAAACGGGCCTTTTTAGAGAGCTCCACCTTCACTCAGCTGAAGACGCTGAGGCCCAGAGCTGGATCAAGCCACTTGCCTAGAAGCACACAATGAGTTAGCAGAGATGCCAGTGCAGCTGTGGCTTCCAAACTCCCTTGGTCGCTACCTAAATTCTGAATGGTTTTGCAAACTGTGATTAGGGCTGGTTTCCATCCAGACAGCAACCTTTCCATTTTTCCTTCCCCAAAGCCCAGCTAAAGATGGACCACATTTTTTTTCTTGTACCCAGATTTGTCACATCCTATTTTATGATAAGGCATGCTTGTTCTCACACTAGATTTACCCACCCTGCCCCTCTCTCTCCTTCTCCCTAACCTTCTGAAACGGTGATCCTTCATTCCAATAACCTCCTCCGTGTGCTGTGCTGTCCAGTACCTGGGATGTCCCTGTGACTCTGCTTTGGACACTGCTCAAGCCCGTGGTGGCTCACGTTGGTCCATGTCGGTCCATGTTTCAAGAGCAGGGGTGGTAGTCCTGCTGTTACGTTAGATCATTTTAGGTGAATCTGGAAGAGGGCATTCAATGACACTGAACCACAAAGAGAGAAATTTTGTCCCTTTTCTAGTTATTTTCCTAACCTTATGAGCAGGTCGAGGAAAAGGTCTTAGCATAGTGCTGCTTTGTCTTGAACACCACCCCTCCACTCCCCGCCCCACCCTGACACTGGGTAATCTTCCTTTTAACAAAAGTAGCAGATCTGAGCTCATCCTTCAGAAGCCTTTTGAGGGCAGAGAATGGAGCCAAAGTTTCATGAGGTTTTTATTGTATTCATTCCTAGGTTTACTGTCTATTTTTGGTAAGTGATACTGGCTTAGAATTTATGGGAGTGAGACAGTGTTTACTTTTAAAATATATTTATTTCAGGATAATATTAAGTAAATAACAGTACAGTTTGTACCGGGATCTGTCCAGTATCATGAAAATAGCACAGTAGTGACTGAGGTTTGGGCTTCACAGGCCCAGCTGACCTTCCTGCTTGAGGTTGGAATGGCTTTGTGGTTCCTCTGTCCATCGCTGTGTCATCCCTCCCCTCCCCCGGTTCCCTGTCTGGTTATCCACTCGTGCTTATCTGTGTCTGGAACCCTGTTAAAGACTGGGAGAGTGTTATCGGGCGCTGGGATTAAGATGCCATCCACGGTTCATTTCGCCACTCCAGTCTGACCCAGGGCAGGGCACATCACTTGTCTGGCCCTTTGATAATTACGTCTTCAAAATGGTGAACATGAAGTTCTGGGGGGAAGAATGCGCACAGCTGGCTTTGATGTTCTAGTTCAGAAGAGGGAGCTGCCACCCTGCCCTGGTTAAACCTGCCCTTGGCTACTGCTTCCTCTGCATTACTGCTTTCCTACCTTGTGGTCTGTCCTTCCAGGGCCAAACCAAACACATGAAAGAGACAACAGTGCTTGCCATTCATTATGCATTCTGCTCGGTGGGCTGTGCTTTGAAGGGAGTGCCCCCCCCACTCTCCCCTCCCCACTCTCCTCCCCACCCACTCCCACCATTAGCCTCCATGGTGCACACTTGGTCATAAGTATGTTTGGGTGGTGAGAGAAAGGAGGGATGTTTTTGAGATTCATCTGTAGCAGTTCAGACGTTTGTAATAGCCAGCCCTGTACAACTATGCCTGGTTTCAATAAAGACTCAGAGCCAGGAAGCTGCATTGCCCTTCAAGAAGTCTTATTTCCTCCCTGACCTTACTCGTTCTCTCCGTCTCCATGGCATGCTTGTCATTGAGGGGCCTGGAAACAGATCCATGCATTGGGCAGGGAGGGTGAGTTTGGGGGCAGGTTTGAGACGTTGCCACCCACTCCGCATTCCTGCTGGAGGAGAGCAAGTAGATTGTTATCTGCTCATGGAGCCTTATTTCCAGCGGAAGAGTGACCTGGAGGGGCCGTGGGAACTTGTCCTGTGGGAGTGGGTTTAAAAGAAGAAGTCTTGGCTGACCTTGGCAGCCGGTGGCAGGAGCTGAGAACAGTTGCTGGGGGTTGGCTGGGGACTGGCGCCTCTGGAATTCCCTTTATGGCAAGGTCTGTTAGATTTTGATTAACAAAGTGTTAGTTCAGTTCTTCTAGAATATTTGTGAGAGGGCCATTGTACAGTGGCCAGTTATGATTGAAAGGAAGAATAATTATGATAGTAGCTCACATGTACTAAGCATCTATAAATTGCCAAGCAGAGTTCAACCCTTTACCTATAGGAACCCCCCTAATCCTAACCAGCACCCTGAGAGAAAGATACCATTGTCCCCCGTTTCACAGATGAAGTAACTGAAGCCCAGAGAGGTGAAGTCACTCTCCCAAACACAGGTAGTGTTCGTTGCAGAATTCAAACTCATGCCTGTGCATCTCACCCAAGGCTGAATATTTAACTGCAGAGGTGGGATGAGATCTCTGGTCTCCTGAAAGCCTATTCAGTACCTTTTCCTAAATACCATGTTGAGGCAACCAGGACTATCTTAGAAAGCCTTTTCTCTGTCTTCTTTAAATGATGCTGCTTTGGGGAAGAAAAGCTACAAGATTTCATCTGTGTAGTCTATCCATCCTGTTGTATTCTTAAGCATGGGAGTGTTTTTAGGGAGTCAAATCTAATTACCCAGATGGGAATTTATTTTAAATAACCACCTGCGCCTTCATCTGGACTTAGAAAGGATCTTGAGTCCCCACTGAGGGTCAGAGTCTGCGCATTGTGATTTGAACACAGGTACTAAAAGATTTTATTGTGGAAGACTCCTTCTTCAGTTTATATTCTCTTTTTCTCTTCCTAGGATTATAGTTTTTATTCTGAGCTGCTGGCATGTCTGCAGAGCATAGGACAGATGTGTCCTAAGTACCGTTCTGGGGCTGATTTTACTGAGTGAGAAGAAATCCACGGAGGGCTCTGGGTTTTCTGGGAGGCATATTCTCATTAGCTCAGACAGACGTGGTAATTTAAGTTCTTTACGTTGAAGACTAGGTGAGGAAAACTAAAATGGGAACCAGCATCTCCAACCGGCTTAAGTTCAAGATCCTGTCCTTGCATTTTCTATTCTAGTTTGAATCACAGCCATTCTTAACAGCATCCCTTGTTATAAGTTTATTTCCTCCTCCCTTCCCTCTCTTTTTTTTTTTTTTGCGGTACGCGGGCCTCTCACTGCTGTGGCCTCTCCCGTTGCGGAGCACAGGCTCCGGACGCGCAGGCTCAGAGGCCATGGCTCACGGGCCCAGCCGCTCCGCGGCATGTGGGATCTTCCCGGACCGGGGCATGAACCCGTGTCCCCTGCATTGGCAGGTGGATTCTCAACCACTGCGCCACCAGGGAAGCCCCTCCCTTCCCTCTCTTGCTCCCCTGTCCCCTCTGTACCTCTGTCTTTTCTCACTCCCTTTCTTCCTTCTTTTCTTTGTTTCTCTCTGTCTCTTTTCTGTCCCATTTTCTCACAGACTCTTGATTTTTTATGCTTGAATTTTCTAATCATCGTCATATCCTAGTGAAGGAAAAAGGGTCGGACTTTATCAAACTTCAGGGGCCTCTGCTACCCTGGATTGTAAATCAGGTCCCTTTATAAGCTGCATTAACACGTTCAGGCCATAAGGGGCAGGTCTAATCCACTGGTTTTATAAGTAGTGGCTTACAAGTGATTGGATTCCTGAAGTTTCCTACTGCAGAGGAAGTCAGCCGTTCCTGCTCTGGAACTGTCAGATGCAGTGTCAGACAGAGAGGACAGCCCTGTCGGAAAGAGCCACTTGGCATATGGTTTAGGCACTATTGGTGCAGTGGCCTCAGGTGGAAAGCAGTTTGGTGCCAAGAGATGAGAGACCTGGATTTACTTCCAACTGGAACTAATCAACGCTGTCACTTGGAGAAAGTCATCTGTCTCTCTGTGTAGATCTCCTCATTGGGAAAATGGGAACAATAAGCCCTCCCCAGTATGCTTCTTAATTTAAGGCATTTTATAAAAATTTAAAGTACTGTAAATAATGAGTGGAATAAATATAACTAATATTTATAGGTGTTTACTGTGTTAGATATTTTATATATACATGTACACACACACCACACACACACACCTTTCCCCCTTCATCCACCTCATTTAGTCCTGGCAGCCACCCTGAGAGGTGAGCTAGGTGTTATTATCCGCTCTGGGCTAATAAAAAACTTGAGGTGCTGAGAGGTTAAGTCCTAACTCAAGATCACACACCTGGTTAAGTGGTCGGCCCGATTCTCCTAGTAGTGGGAGAACTCAGTGGAGCCCAAGCTTGGCAGCTGGTACCCCTGGCACCCCTCTGGGCCGCAATACCAGGCTTCACTCAGCCCTGGTGGCCGTGCAGGGCCCAAAGCAGCCAGAGTCCTTGGCCTGGTGCTGCAGGCTCTGAAGAGCTTCATCTTGGGTTCCAGATACCCTCCGGACTATCCCTGTGTGCTCTAGAAGTACCTTCATCCTTTATACCTATTAATGCATGAGAAACGTTGGTCGGCTCGCATCTAGACCACTTTACCTCCTCGGGCGTCAGCTCTCGGGTTCCTGACCGCCTCAGCTACTGAGAACAGAGAGCAAAGAGCCCCTCAGAGCCATGCTCACCTTTCTAACGCCGTCGAGGGTAACTTTTAACCAGAGCTGTCAGAGCTGTTCATCTTGTTGGCTTTGGGCCCCAGAATGTGTTACTGCCTAAGGCTGGTCCATGACTTCACAGACAAGCATGTTCCATAACCAGTGAGGTCTGGTTTCATGTGGCCTGGGAGTGGTCAGTCGTTGCTGTATCATTCTTCAATGCCAAGTCCAAGACTTGCCTTTCACATGCTTCTGTGTCTGATGACTGTTTGCCTGGGTTGTCCTTTGTAGTGGATCCCACATGCATGGAAAGAGTTAAAATTAATAAAGCAGTTTTATTAACCACTTTAATAAAAGTTCAGGGGACAGGCTGAAGACCCCCAGGAACAGCATTTGCTTGAGCTCTGTGAGTTGTGGTTCTGATATCTCTGCTCTACGTGATAAAGACAAATAATAATATTAATACTATAGTGCATACAGCAGGGGTCTTGTTACTCCCATCTCTGAAACTTACACCAGGCCTACAGTTCATCTTTGTGCTCTGTTTAGGTTCCTGATGATTGAGTCAAGCTTATTTCACTGGCATTGGAACAGTTTTTAACAATGCCATCTCAGTGATGTTAATTCCACTTGGGTCACCTCTTACTACACCCCTGATGTACAAGGGGCCTGATAGCTTTTTCCCCTTTGTTGATATTTCATGCTTATTGAAGGAAGTGATGATCCCCAGTGGCTCAGGACTGGATGCCCCCAGGCAGGAGGATGGTCATATTTCATGACTGGGCTCAGTTCAGGCAGTAACTGGCCCCTTTCCCTAACCCAGCTTACTTCAGCTCTTTGCTAGAAAGACAAAGAGCATCATAAAAGCACTGAGCTGTGAGAGGGAACTCTTATAGTTGCCAAGATTGTTATTAGTATGAAGCTCCTGCTGGAGAAATTTTGTTGCCTTCACAGACAACACAAACTGTGTCTGGGGCAGTGGTTCCTGGTGCTGGTCTGTGACTTGCTGTGGGCTGGCTGATGGCTGCCTAAGAGCCGTTTATAGAGCTTATAAAATACATAGTTGTTGGCCTAGAGCAGGGCCTGGGAATCTATATTTTTCTAATGTGCACCCTAGTTTGAGAAGCACAGTCCTAGGACTGCCTCCTGTAATTTTGCAATTTCTGTTCAAGTGGTAGATTACAGTAGCCTTCAATTAAAATTGTTTTTCCTTACAAGTCCAATATTCCGACCACTTCACATAACTTTCTGACTCAGATGGCCTTTTTATCATTCTGATATATAATACCACCTCCTGTGTCCCACCCTTCAGCCATTCATTTGACCAATATTTAACAGCTATCGAAGATGGGAATAAGGTAAAAAGATCAAAAGACACATAGTTCTAAGACTACAGGAGTCTTTGGTCTAGTCAGGAGACCAATGAACAGTAAACCAACTCTTGTAGAACAATTCATTGTTTCAGCTGCAGTGGGAGCAGGTAGCATTTGCTGGAAAGTCAGGTAGTGTATCCTAGGGGAAAACCCCTTTGATTGAGGCTTTACAATGGCGAGGATGGTTGTCAGTGGGAGGTGAACATAGGAGAAGGCGGAGAGAACATCTTTGCAAAGGCTTAGTGGCCAGAGAGCCTGATAGGCGGCTGGAACTACATGTCTCTTAGTTTTGCCACCATATAAAATATGAGGCAACATGTGATAGAACCTAACAGAGTGGATGTAATGACAGAGGCCAGCTCCTGAGGGGCTTGGAGATCACGTGTGGCAGTAGTTTGTATTTGACCTCATTAGCACATCTTCTTTGCCATATATGTAGGTTTTGTCTCAACACCTCATTGATCTGTATCTTTAAAAAATCCTTCCCCCTGACAATACAGTATGATGAAATTTCTTATTCTTACCCAATACCTTGGAAGCAGGAGAGAGTAAGTGGTAATTGGCTATATCCCCAGAGGAGTCCTAGCTTCAATTCTCATTTTCTGGCCCTGTTCGCAGTCTTTGATTTCGGAAGCCAGAAGTCAGCCTGTCTGTGGGGCTTCCTTCCCCCATGAAACCTATGTCCTCTTTTGAAAGCCCTACCTCACCAGCATCATCTCATGCCATTTCCCTCCTTGATCCCTAAGCTTCCTCCACACTGATCTTTTTCAGGTTTTCAAAGAAACAAAACTTCTTCCTACCACAGGGCCTTTGCACACACTGTTCCCTCTGCTTGCAGTTCTCCATCTAAATTGATCTTCCCTGAAAAGGCCTTTTCCAGCCTCTATTTAAACAAGCCCCACTCCCTTGTATTTTGTGACACTTGATACAATTTTACATTGTTTTACTTATTTTGATGACTTTATTTCTTTACTGCTAGACTTCCCCTTAAGTTCCATCCAGGCAGTGACCTTGACGGTGTGGCTCACTCACAATTGCATCCTCCCCACTATTTAACAATAAATATTAGATACTTATTTGCTGAGTGAGTGGACGTGTGAATAATGGATGGATGGATGGATGGGTGGAGAGTTGAAGTCTGTATGTTGAATTCTTAACAAACTGCAGCCCACCATTGTTCTTTAGGTTGCAGTTCCACTCAGATGTCTTAAGAAAATGGTTTCTGCTAAACCTCTAAAACAATGAATGGGGAGCACCTCGGCAGACCTCTCTTCTCTGAAATCCTAGCTGTGAGAATGACTCCCGTTTTCCTTCTTTTCTAGAGCGACCGTCTTCTGATCAAGGGAGGCAGAATCGTCAACGATGATCAATCCTTTTACGCTGATATTTACATGGAAGACGGCTTAATAAAGTAGGTATATAGTACCCTTTGCTTTGTCTTTTGAACTTTCTTCGTTAGAGGCTCAGAAGGAAACTTGCTTCTTTTTTGCTCACTAGCCCGTCGCTTCTGTGTGTTTCATTTCTCCTCCTTAAAAATGAGTTTTTATTTTAGCCCTTCAGTCTGGATGCACATAATCCCTTAAAAATGGGAGCTAGCCTTAGTTCACTTGGATTACATGAATGAAATGAAAAATCTGAATTCAGTCACCCAAATGATGCTAAGGGCCCCTTTGGGCAAGCTGCATTGATGGGCACTCTATGTGTCTTGGAGAATTGGGAGATGTCACCACTGTCCTTAAGGTCACTGGAAAACGTCCACAAATCACAGCACCCTAAAAATATAAGGCCTAGTGTAATAGGTACCAAAGGAGTTCAAATGAGGATAAGTAATTTAGAAGTGCACAGGGAGGAGAAATCCCTTCAGAGGAAGGTTTTGAGAGGGAGAGGGCATTTAAACTGAACCTTGACTTAGGTAGGACGTGGATAGGCAGAGCACAGATAGGACATACATAGGACAGGCAAGGTTTCCAAATAGATACTCTAGGGATATATAATTACTTTACAAAATGGTTTGCTATCGGATGCCTGTAAGCAGCACAGCCAGGTAACCTTTATGGGTAGCTTCATAGTGACCTTTAAAAAAGGATTTGATTTACACATAGCCTTCATCACATAAAGCCGGGTACTTCCCCACATTGATAAGATATTGTATAAAACTGGTATATCCAACCCACCATATGAGCCATCCCTGGCCTCATTCAGTTTTATTTTCATCTTATTCAGCTTCATTGGCTAGCTTAAGATTCTGGTTATAGATTGCTTGCTTATCTTCGGAAACTTGGCTTAAATACAACTTTCTGTAGGCCAACATTCCTTACCAGCCCCAAATCTAGGCTAGCTTTCCATTTGATGAGCTTTTAAAAACCCTGTGCTTTTATCAGTCGTAGCAATTCTGACACTGTTGGCACTCTTAGAGCAAGGACCATATCTTATTCTTCTCCGTATCCGCAGCACTTACCCCAGTACTTAACACATAGAGACTTTTGTAAGAGCTACCTTTTATTGAGTATATAGTATGTGCCCGGCACTGCGTTAACTGTTTTACATGCCTTATCATTTAATCTGCCAGCAATCCTATGAAGTGAGTACTCTTATTACCCCCTTTTCAGAGGAGGATAGAGGAGAAAGAGGAAGAGAGAGTAAATAACTTGCTAAAGATCAACATATTAATCAATGCATTGAATGAATGGATGAGTGACTGAATGAATGGATGAATGAGTAACAAATGCAAGAATGAAGATATTTGTGTTTGGTAGCCTTGCCAATTTGCATAAATACTTTTTCATATTAGAAGCAGGAAAAATGGAATTGTTAGACAAGCCAACCAGTGTAAAACAGTACTTTCTTCAAAATATGAGCCACGATTAATTCTACATTTTTCTCTTACTAAAACATGATTGTGTATAGTCCACTCTCTGGTGGAAGTGTGTTCCCTCATTTAGAGATGTTCAGAGTTGGAAAAAAATTTAGTACCTAATGCTTCTTCCTCATTCCAGAGCTCATGGCAGGCATCACTAATTGATCACAGAACTTTTCACAGTTGAGCCCTAAATACAGGCTCAGAATCCATCTTCACGCAGTGATTCAGGCACCTACTACCATAGTTGAATACAAAAACTGAGTCTTCTTTGCCATCTCTATTAAAATAGACTGGAAGGCCACTTGTCAAGGATGTTACAGAAGGAATTTAACCATCAGATGTGTGTGTTGGTGGTGGAGAAAAGGGTGTATAAACATGATCTTCATCCAGTCCTATAAAATGATATATCTCCAACAACATTCTTAACTCACAGAGCATAAAAACAGAAATAATTTCCTCCAGTTTTTACAGAGTTGTTTCCTGTGAAGATTGCTGGAGTACCTGCTATGTGCAAAGAAGTTGTCTCAGGCACTGGACACGTACTATGTCACATGCTATGGTAGATATCATTGGGACCCAAATCATCGTGCTCTCTTCCCCCAGGGACCTGAGAGTCTTTTAGGGGAAGTGACATGTCTGTACATGCAAAGCACATGACATCACCAGATAATATCAATATCGAGTATTAAATTAGTAGAACAGATGAGATCCAGAGGAAGGAGAGGGCTATGTGAGATTAAGGTAGTTATTGATTATAATAGCTGGTATTTACTAAATTTTCATGTGCCTAACTAACAGTGTTCTTTGGGCTTAACACAGATTAATGTTTAATCTACACAACAGACCTATGGAGGAGGCACTTTTATTACATTTTACAGATGAAAAAATTGAGACATGGCGAGGTTAAGTAACTTGGCCGAAGTCATAACGCTAGTATTAGCAGATCCAAGACTGCGAATCCACATAGCTCACGTCCAGGGCAGAGCCACACTCTTAATTATTAGACCTGGCTGTCAGTAGAAACTTGACCAAGGAGGGGAGATAGAAGCTATGCCTTCAAGGATTAAGGGGACCTTGATTGGTTCAGTGGGGAAAAGGAGGGAAGGCTTTTCTTTTTCAGACGGGGTGTTATACCAGTTGTCAAAATTGGTAGAAGCATATATACGTAGGCACACCCAAGCCAGGCAACTCTTCATGCCCTTGGTTCTCAATTTCTCTTAGAGGTGAATCAGTGAGGGAGGGAAATGAGAACACACTGGCCAGTATCTGGACTAGAATGGAGTTACAATCAAGGCTGCATTTTCTCCACAGTGTGTTTTAAATTGTGGTGGCTCTGGAATGGCAGAGTGGTGACGTGGTAAGGGTGAACTCTTAGAGATGTCAGGAAGACTTAATTTTAGTTGTAGAACTTAGATTTTGTCAGGCAAGTGGTAGACTTCTTCCTACCCCAGGAAAGTATCTTTCTTAGGTGGCTGTGAACAAAAGCGGAAAGTATTCATGCCACTGGCAGTGGGGTGCATGTGTCCCCAAGGTAGGAGAGGGCTCATGATAATGTAGAGCCTTAAGAATCATAAGTCTAGGGCTTCCCTGGTGGCGCAGTGGTTTAGAATCCGTCTGCCAATGCAGGGGACACAGGTTCGAGCCCTGCTCCGGGAAGATCCCACATGCCGTGGAGCAGCTAAGCCCGTGCGCCACAACTACTGAGCCTGCATGCCACAACCACTGAAGCCTGTGCGCATAGAGCCCATGCTCTGCAACAAGAGAAGCCACTGCAATGAGAAGCGCACGCACCACAATGAAGAGTAGCCCCCGCTCGCCACAGCTAGAGAAAGCCTGCGAGCAGCAATGAAGACCCAGTGCAGCCAAAAATAAAATGAATAAAATAAGTTTAGTAAAAAAAAAAAGAGAATCATAAGTCTACCTGGAATTAACTGGATGTTTCAATCAAGGATGTGAACTAAGCAACATAGATGGTCTATGTGGTTACATTGTGCTAGGAGTAGTTGTATTTGCCAATTGTCTTGTGTAGTGTGCCCTTGGCATACTTACTGGCTTCCTTCCCACCCCAGTCTCCCCCTCTCTGCCTCCCTGGGATGCTCTGAAGCTTCTTGGGTGAAGCTGTGTCTGGTGGAGGTTGTCATAATCACCTTCCTTGGCTTGAAACTTCTACTGAGATGCTGACCATACAAAAGCAGCTGGTGTAGGCATCTGCGTCTTTGGCTTCCTCTTTGAGAATCTGCCATCAGCTGTGATTGACAGATAAACTATCAGGGAAGGATGGAATTGAGAGTGAAGTCTGAGTTGTGAAATGCCCTAGACAGATTCCATTTGTTATGAGGAGCACAGATGAACCCATTTAGAGGATAGCAAAGTTCACACACCTATTCTTTAAAATGATTCTTTACCTCCTTCAGTCTCTCCTAACAGTTCATTATTTTACAGCCGTTCGGTCCTTCTGCACATGTTCTTCCTGACCTTTAAATAAAGAACAAAATGAAAAGGATAATAAAAACACTTATTAAAAAATATTTATTACACACCCTATATTCTAGACATGGTTAAGCCACTGGGGTTACGGTACTAAGCCAGGACACACGGTCCTACCAAACAGCATATCAGATTGTTTTGTGTCTATAAAAAAATTGTTTTCTGGATGGACCTAGAGATTATCATACTAAGTGGAGTAAGTTAAAGACAAATATCTTACGATATCACTTGTATATGGAATCTAAAAAATGATACAAATGAACCTATTTACAAAACAGAAACAAACTCACAGACGTAGAAAACAAACTTATGGTTACCAAAGGGGAAAGGCGGGTAGGGATAAATTAGGAATTTGGGGTTAACAGATACACGCTACTGTATATAAAATAAACAACAGGGTCCTACTGTATAACACAGGGAACTATATTCAATGTCTTATAATAAAAATGTATTCTGTTATGGATACCTGTCTTTATTTGTTTCTAGATTGCTAAACTTGTGAATCACTTGCAAAAGACTACTTTGATAAACATAAGTTACAACATTGCAAATCCTTATAATACTGTGTTTATCTTGGAAGTCATTCTTTTAAATTGCTGGTTGCTTCCCTGTCTCACCAGGCAAATTGGAGACAATCTGATTGTCCCTGGAGGGGTGAAGACCATTGAGGCCAATGGGAAAATGGTGATTCCTGGAGGCATCGATGTCCACACTCACTTCCAGATGCCCTACAAGGGAATGACCACAGTGGATGACTTCTTCCAAGGGACCAAGGCTGCCTTAGCGGGGGGCACCACCATGATCAGTAAGTCCCCCGACTTTACACATTTCTGTAAAGCGTGCGAGGGGTCCTAGGGAGTGAGTTTAACTAACATGTTAACTGCAGTGGTCTCTGTTGGTAACTCGTACACTTCCCCTCAATTCAGTTTTTGGACTTTCTGCCTGATGAGACCTGAGAAAAGCTGGTTATGGTGAGGACATTGGCAGCTCCTGTAACCACATAGAGGAGATTCAGGAGGTTCATGACCTTGAAAGCAGGTGTCTTCTCTGTCTGTCTTAGAGCAGGGGTCCGGTATACCATGGGTGGGGAATCAGCACGTATCACCTCTGCGCCAGTCTCTGTGGAAAGTGGACTGAAAAAGTTGTGGATCGTGGGCAAAAAGTAATTTCAGGACTTCCAACTTGGGTCTGAGGCAGCAGGGGCAGAGAGTACAGGCAGAGCAGTGAGAATGGGGCTGAGAAGCATCCCAGAGAGAATGATAATGAGACTTAACAGTTCTTGAGAGCTTAGGAGGCTTCATTGGTGGTTAGTGTTATTTAGTCTGTGCTGTGTTTTGACCAATTCGTATCTTTAAGATTGGGCAGGCTGGGGGGTTGTTTCTCTTGTTTTGTTTTGTTTTTCTGGTGACTTTTGCAATTCCAAAGAGACCTAGGGAGTTGAATGCCAGGATTACTGAGCAGATAGCATTCCAGGGCACTCCTTCCTAAGCCAAAGGAATCCCAATGAATTGGCTCCCGTCCCAGCCCTGGCCCCCCCCCCCCCACCCCCGACTTGGTCAGCAAGAGCACTGTTTACCACGGTATACATCCACTTAAGAACTCAGTACAGCCCGAGCTGTATTATCCACTGTCTTTTGCTTCCTTTCAACGGGAGCAGTAGCAGGGTTCAGCTTCAGCTAGTTGGGTGTGGGAACCCAGGAAAATTGTGCCAGGGCCATAAAAGGTGCAATTCTGGGAAACCAAAGGGAGGAAGCCAGCTGACTTCTCGGCAGCGGCCTGCCCACGAAGGCCCTGGTGTGGGTCCAAGCATCAGTAACATAGCTCCATGCCTTTGCTTTCCGATAAGCGCACGTAGGCTGCCTGCGCTAGAAGGCTGAGGAAATCAGTGCTGTTGGCCCGGCCTTCTGCCATCTTGCTGAGGAGCTGGACCTGTTCAGAAACCTGGACATATGCACTAGGCTTGGGCTTCTGCATTAGGGAAGGAGCTCCACGTGAGAAGAGAGGAAAGCATATAAGAACAACAGAAGTGTACATGTCCTTTGTAGATAATTTAAAAACCCTACGTATGCAGAAAAGAAAAAAAACTCCATAAATCTCACTTCACTGTCACAGTTTGGCTATATATTTTTTTCTATTTAACAAAAAGGATTGTAATAAACATACTGTGCTTTAGCCTTCTATGTTCACTAATTAATAGGTCATGTATATCTTTCCATTCATTTATTTTTATTCTACCAAATTTTAAATGGGCTCCTGACATCCGTTTTATGAAGGTATCACAATTTATGTATTTAACCAAACTTCCCTATTGTAAGACTTTGTTCCCAGTTTTTCACTTACATGAATATATAAATAGTGGCAGACATCTTGAGAACCCAGATTTTGCATATAGCCGTGTTTATTTCCTTAGGGATAATTCTTAGGCATAGGAATAATTGTTGAGGTATGAAAAATGTCATGGTTTTTGATATACATTTCAAAATTGTTCTTAGGAAAGTTGTACCAATTCATACTTTCTCTCGACTGCCATGGGGAACTATGAAAAACTCTAATTTTTGCCTTAACCTCACCAATGTTATTGGTGTAAATCTTACTCTTTTTAAAAGTATTATCCACCATTGCAGGTACTGCAAGAGTAGGTTTTGGCCTCAAAGAAACCATATTCTGGGCAAAAAGTTTGCATGGAAATAATATCTGTGGGCCAAGCGTCAAGTTCATTTAACCGATACCAGGTCTTTGCTACGGCAGTAAGCACGAGCATTCATTCTCTTGTGCCCAGACATAACTTTAAAGCCCCTCCTTCTGCCCATAAAAGGGAGTCCAACTTGGATCACCAGCAGTGACTCCCGTAATACTGGTAATAATGGCACACAGTAGGCGCTCATCAATTGATAGCTAATATTTACGGAGCGCTTACTATGTGCCAGGCATCAGGTGAAGCACTTTCCATGCATTTTCCCATTTAATCCCTTAACAAACTTAGAGGGAAGGCAGTGTTACCCCTGTCCCCATCCCCACTTGGTGCCCGTTTTAAGAATGAGAAAATTAAGGTTTAGAGAAGCTAGTAATTTGCCCAAGATCCCACAGCTAAGTCACAGTTGAACCATCAGCAACCTTGAAACCACCCGGGAACCCTTTCTAAGGTTAATCCTATGCTCAGGAAATAGAGACTTTGCTGTCGTAGCTAAGCAAGCAAGAGCAGACCCGTACAGAGGGGACCAAAGGCTGTGTTGATGAATCGCCCGTGCGGGGCCTCTGTTGTTCAGTTGACCACGTGGTGCCCGAGCCCGAGTCCAGCCTGACGGAGGCCTATGAGAAGTGGCGGGAGTGGGCCGATGGCAAGAGCTGCTGTGACTATTCCTTACACGTGGACATTACCCACTGGAATGACAGCGTCAAGCAGGAAGTGCAGAGCCTGATCAAGGACAAAGGTGAGCCCGGATGTGCCTTCCTCCCTTCCCCCTTGCCTGTCCTTCCCGTACTGTCCACTCCTTCAGTCGCTTCTCCTTGCTGGACCCTGGAACCCTGAGTATGAATGCCAGATATAGGGGTACCACCATGGACCGGACACTTTATGCCATCCTATTATTCCTTACAGGATCCCCATGAGATAGGGATTATTATCCTTACTCTGCAGTTGGAGAACCTGAGGCTTCCGAATAAGTAGCCCAAGATCGTAGAATTTGTAAGCAGTAGATCTACCCAAAGCCTGTGCTCTGCACCTCCGTGCAATACTGCCCATTGTACAGAGGAAGAAACTGAGGTCAGGAGAGGTTGACGTCTTACATGAGGTCATACAGCTAGTACATATGAGATTAGGAATGTTTAACCTCTATCATTGTGATTCCAAAGATCCAACCATTACTATTATGTAACAGTCGCATCCTCGGAAAAGGCTAAGACATTTCTGGGAGCAAAGATGTGTTCGTATTCCAGATAGGAGCTTAGGGCCTGAAAGTTGTGTGTGTGTGTGTGTGTGTGTGTGTGTGTGTGTGTGTGTGTGTGTGTGTGTGTGTGTGTGTGTGTGTGTGTGTATCTGCGTGTGTCTGTGTCCTCTCTATGAGTCCATGATTTAGGTTCCCATTGACTTAGATTCTTCTATGTTTGCTTCTTTCTGTGTTCTGATGGTCAGGTATTTCACACACGCACCACCCTCTCTACATGCACGCAGACATGTGACGTGCTCCGTATCCGAGGGGGGCCTGGAGGACTTAGGGGAGTATGAGGAATGGCCTCTGCCAGTATCCACGGCAAAAGGAAGCAGGCCGGTGCAGAGCAATAGGATAAAGGCCGCAAGATGCAGAATATTGTTATAATAGTAACAATAGTGCTACGATACTACTACTACTAATATTATTATTATTATTATTATACGAATTTTATAATACTGTCATCAATGAGCAGTCTCGATGCAAAGGCCAGGAGTGCAGTGGAAGGCAGTGTGCTCGGGGTTCGGGGGAGGGGATGACCTCCCAGAGGACGAGCTCTCCTTTGCATCCCCCGCTCACCCCACAAGCTCTGCCCAGTTCTCACTATCTGATACAGAGGGTGAGATTAACCCCTCCCTTTTTTTGTTTTGGCCGCACAGCCGGCTGGCGGGATCTTAGTTCCCACACCAGGGATCAAACCCGCGCCCCCTGCAGTGGAAGTGTGGAGTCTTAACCACTGGACCGCCAGGGAAGTCTCCTGCCTCCCTTCTTTCTGTGTCTCCTTTCACACTGCATCTCAACTAGGTAGAAAAGTGAATGGCTTTAACACCCACTTCCCTTCTGAAGGGCCTGAGTCATACCACGGATGACCCAGAGGCTTGTGGGAAGGGTTGTGTTGGGAAAAACTGCCCTGAGTTGCACCATTCTGGGTAGGGAAGGTCCCAGATTACAGTCCACTTTTGGCCTGGAGTACTGTGGGCTGAGATGGCCCTAATGGCTGGAGAACAAAATTACCCTCCTTTCCTCTAAATGACTCTCTGTCCCCCAGTCCCACCTGTTTCTGTAAATTACTCTATTAATAGTGTATTTGGGGGGAGAAATTAAATGGCTCTTCCCTTGTAACGCTGATGACTTAGATATTTAAGCCCAAGGTGAACCTTGACTTCTCTGCATTAGCTCTGTTACTTCCCCTAGGACAGGCTCTAGATCTTAGTTCTCTCTCAGACCCAACACCTTGCCCAGGCCTGGTGGAGAGCAGGCACCCACAAAGAGCAAAATAAACCGCCCCCAGGAGATCAACCACGTGCTGGTGCTAAGAGTTTTGCATGTGTTGTCTTTTAAAGTTTCCAACCACCTTACGAAGCAGGATGGTGTTATTTTTCCATTTTACAGATGAGGAAACCGAGGCTCAAGGGGTTAGGGTTTCCAAGCTCGCTGACCCAGCACGTGGTGCCACTCCTAGTGTGTGTACACGGCTAGTGTGCTGCAGTGATTCCTGACACTGTATCCTGCCTTGAGCAGTGTCGAGGCTTGTTGGCCCTCTGGGCTGGGAACTGTGGAGGGGGAGGCAGGAAGGAGCCGCAGAAGAAGAGACCATTCTGCTATGACATCATAGGAATCATCAATTTTACAGGGTAGAGGAGGAAATAGAAAAATGCTCTTGGAGAATGGGACGCATCCGCTTTGCATTGGGCAGGGGCCTGCGATGCCCTCAGGGCCCGGGGGGTGTCACAGTGGGAGCACAGGATGCAGCAGGGTCGTGATAATGCTGTCTTCCTCCTGTCTTCCCTCCCATCCCTCTCTTGCAGGGGTGAACTCCTTCATGGTTTACATGGCCTATAAGGATTTGTATCAAATGTCGAACACAGAGGTAATAACCCATCACTGTGTGGTTTGGGGTCTCTGGATGGCTTTCCTGTGGTTGCCGGTGACCTTGGCTCTTTGCACATGAGTTACTGTGGTCAGTGTGGGAGACTGCTGGGCAAGAGAGCTTCCTGAAGTCCTCGCCGTTTACGCTACATTTTAAATAAGGTAACGGGCAGGGTGCCCGGGGCAAGGCAGACAGGGAACTAACATTTCCACTGGCAGCAGCCTTCTCAAAAGGACAAGAGGAAGGGCGTGTCTAAATCTCCCATCTACCAAACAAACTCTACACCCCTCGGGAACTCAGGGGGAGTGTACGTGCTCAGCCCTGTGGGATTAAGGAGGGCCGTCTACTCTTTGGGGTAATCGTACCAGCTTGCCTCTGACTCTCTCTCTCCGAAATGCATGGGGTGTGCTTGTTTTAGACAAATCTCAGCTTCTCAGAAGAAATACAGAAAATGAATTCCCATACCACCGGGCAAGGAGATGAAGGGTGGTCTGCCTTGAGGGGCTAAGAGATAGAGGTTTCAGCTTTTGAGTTAGCTTCTGGCCAGGCTGCAGTGCCTTTCAGGAGTGTTAAGAAGGATTCTGAAGCTCTATCTGAGTTCAGTGGGAAGTAATTCCATTTAAAGTGTGTGCAGGAGGCAGAGTAGGGGGGTCAGTATCACTCTGTTAGATGTGTGCCCTGTCTGCCTAGGAGACATGCTGGGTTCCTTATATAGACAGTTTCCTAGAGTTCCTTTGGATTAGCACTCCTCTTTGGTTGTGCATGTTTTAGTCTGTATTTCTGCCCTAGTCACTTATTTCCTCTAGTTCATCCCATTTATTTTAGCTCTGGCCCTAGTCGTTGGCCCTTGCATGCGATTGCTAAAAGCACTGGGTCTTGTGAATGTGACAAAGACTCATTTCTGTTTCAGCTGTATGAGATCTTCACCTGTCTGGGAGAGCTGGGAGCCATCGCTCAGGTGCACGCTGAGAATGGGGATATCATTGCCCAGGTAACACAGCGCAGCTCCCTGCAGTACACTTCCTGCTTGGGCTAGGGTCTGCCTCCCATTTATTTTCTCATTTCTTCAGTGTTGCCAGAGCTCTCAGTATGTGCCAGGCACCCTCGTAAGTACTCTGCTAAGAACCTCACAGTCTAGGAGGAGGAATTCTGAGGGCAAATAGACAAGCGAGGGAGAAAGCAGAAGATGCTGGAGAGCAGGGAGCCGTCTGGCCATTCTGGGGAATCAGAAAAGGCATCCTGGCAGAGGAGGTTTTCAAATTGGGCCATTTAGTGGGAGAGCATCGCTGAGTCTGTTTTGAAAATGAGTCCAAGGTACGTGTCATGCTCAGTCCTAAAGAAAAACTCTAAGACAGCATTTTCAGAAGCTGGAAATCTGAGCCAGGACTGCGGAACTCATGGCCTTAGATAATGAATTCAGGTCTTGTGGGGATCAGACATCCCACTGATTTCCTAGAAATCATATTGAGAAACCTGAGGAAAGAGTGATGAAAGCAAGGGCCCCAAGGCCCAAATCGATCATTTGTAAGGAAGCAGAAAGCACTTCTCTCTCCATCTCCTGGGTTGCTTAATGGGCTAGATGCACAGATGTGTCTTTGCCAGGGTTTTGTTGCTCTCGGAAGCATTCGGGATTGGCTTCCGCTAGGAGGCGGCCGCCAGCAAACAGTGTCGGCTCTCTTAGTCCATTCGATGACATTAACAGCAAGAAACCATTATTCATTCTTTTAAGAGTATTTCCTGAGTGCTTTGTGCCAGTGCAGTGCCTTGTGCAGCACTAGGCTACAGCGGGGAGCTAAAACAGATGCATTCCAGGGCTCTCGAGTACTCGGGCTGTGCTTTAGAAGTTGCCCAGGACATGGCGCATGTGGTCGGCAGGGGTGTGGGAACACACTGAGGCCGACCCTCATCTCAGACCCGTCAGCTTCTAACAGCAGGACCCACCTGGGGAGCGCTTCCCACCATGTGCCAGGCCCTAGTCAGGGCTCTCGTATGTTCCCATTTAATCTTCGCCCAAGCCTTTCAAGGGGGCGCCCACCCCCCTCCCTGTTTTATAGATGAGAACACTGAGGCTCTGAAGGATGAGGTCACTGGCCCAGGGATCACAGCCAGCAACTGGGAGAACACAATCTTAGCTTCTCAGGGGATGTGCCTCAGTGAGCATCTTTACCCAGAGATGGTGGAGAAGGGTCCTTCTCCACCAGTCCAGCTGCAGGCTCCCGGAGAGGCAGCGCCCGGGCTGTGCAGGCTCCAGCTGTTAGGATTTCAGACTCTCAGGGCTGTCTCTCTAGCGGAGGAGGTGAGTTAAGCGTGCAGTTTCCACTCCCTTATGACCGGGGAGGTTAATTAGTCAGGCCCCTGACAGCCTTCTCCCACATCCCCCGCACACCCAGATAATGAAGTCATTTTCCGAAGAGGCTCCAGATGCCTTGCTCCCATGGGAGGCATCCTGGTGGTGGTGGAGCTGTCTCTCCTCCCCATTCTCAAGCTTTCCGTGCAGCAGCCAGACGCCCCAGCCCTCCCTCCAGATGCCCTAGCAATCAGACTCCCTGCTTCTTCATCCTAGCCTCTGTGGAGGCAGACAGGCTCCGACTCACAGCCCCTTTCCAGCTTCCTTTTGAGGCTTCTTAGCACAGAAGTGCGTCTGCTTCCTCACCGCCTCCCCGCCTCCGCCCCACCTTGGGAAGATCTGTTCCCGGTCAGGAAAAGAATAAAGGCGCTTTTCCATTTGGATGAGTTTCGTGTATGTGTTTATTAAATTCAGCTCAAGCTGAAAGATTTTATCACATTGTTTAAATGAAGGCAGCTGCTATACTCGGAGTTTTTGCTACACGTTATGCAAAGTGACTAAAGAGCAAGAAGTATTTTCTAAGGGTGCCAACAAGGGACATTTTCCAAAGTTTCAAGCTGGAAGGGCAGTCGGAGAGTACAGCGTCTTTAGCCCTTCGTCCAACAAATATCTACTGAGTGCCTACTATGTGCCAAACCTTGGAGGGGGAAGGTGAAAAAGACAGGGTCCCTTTCCTCTTGGAGCAACCGAAACTGTGACGTAATTACAGCAGCGATCGGAGCCTCTAGGTGCCCACACCTCCCCCACCCATGTCAGGTGGCATCCATGGGTCTTTACATGTTATTCTTTTTTTTTTTTTTTGCGGTACGCGGGCCTCTCACTGTTGTGGCCTCTCCCTTTGCGGAGCACAGGACGCGCAGGCTTAGCGGCCATGGCTCACGAGCCCAGCCGCTCCGCGGCATGTGGGATCTTCCCGGACCGGGGCACGAACCCGTGTCCCCCGCATTGGCAGGCGGACTCTCAACCACTGCGCCACCAGGGAAGCCCTACATGTTATTCTTAACCTTCCAGCTATAGGGACACTGTGGCTTTGCGAGTAGGCCATCCCAACGTGAGCAGTGCACTAGAGGCACCCGTGGAGCTTAAGGAACGCTCCCTGGGATTCTCCGAGTTCCAGAGATCCAGATTCGGGAGGTCATAGGAGAGCTCAGTCAGGTGTATTATGGAAAAGTTGCCCTGGTGATTGGAATGTGCTCGGAGACCATCGTTCGAGCGAGTTCCATCCTGCGCGTTGTCGCAGCACTTTTGGACCAGATAGGAAGGAGAGCGTCGTGTGAGATGGAAGATGCTTTAGTTGGACACCTCAACCCTTGTGTGACTTCACGAGGCAGTTCAGTGTCAAAAGTCACCAGAGTTTGGAAGAAATTGTATTTAATCTAAGCTTTGATACATGGAACAGGAAGAATGAAAAGTGGAGGTACTTTGCTGGAAGTATCAGCCTCTGTCTGACCTTTGGTCCAGTTCTGTCGAGCGAGAGGCAGTGACCATTTTACTTCTCGTGGTTGCTGATAGCATATGCACCTTCCTCCTCCTCCTCTTTAAAAAATGTACGTGAATTGAAAAAAAAAACCCCAACAAAAAAAGAGTTCTTCTTTTCCAGGGCGAAGGGATCCCTTCCTTTGTAAGCATCTCATTGTTTCCAGGTGAGACAAAGCCTCGTTCAGCTCACTCCCTCCTTCATCTCCTGTGTCACCAGCGCGAGGTTCCTAGGAACGGGCCTCAGTGCTTGAGCGTGAATGCCTGCAGAACTGCAGATCTGCGGCTGAGGATCTGTGCCAGTTCCGTTAGCCCGGCCTCCTGCTTCCAGAAAGCTGGCCGAGTCTGAGGAAGTTAGCCATCAGCTATGAGGGGTAGAGAGCTCTGCCACATCCACAGCCTAGTTAAATAGAATTTGACCAAAAGGCTAAGTCAGGTAATGCTGTTTAGAGGCATGATTTAGTCTGGTGAAATTCTGAATCGGCTTATTATAGCCAAACATTTAAAGCATGAGAAAGCCCGAGGGGCTTATTAAAATACAGAAACCTAGAATTGATCTCATATATTCTGAGTTGGTAGACCTGGGGAAAGCTAGACATCTGCACTTTTACAAAAGCAACTCAGCAGATTCTGATGCAGGTGGTGGATGGAGCGGACTTTGAGAAACAGAGCAGGAAACTGTAAGCTCCGTGAAGTTAATTCAAGTGCTTAACCTGGAGCCTCTCCCGGAGCAGGTAGTCAATACATTTTGTTGAAGGAATGGGTTTCAAAATGCATGAATGAATAAACAAACGAGTTAAGCCAGTGTCCTTTCAGAGGTGTCTGCATCTGAAAGAAATGAAGAATAAGTAAGCTGGTGCGACTTGACGTGTAATGGAGAAAAAACTTGATACTTTGACAGACTGTCGTCCTTTTAATAAAAAAAGCCACCCTTAAAGGCTCTTTTCTTCTTTCAGTTAAGACTCTACCCTGTTTTGCAATTCCAGATATAGAATTAACAAATTTGTTCAACATCCCCATTTGATTCTTCTTTTTCCCTTGAACACATCTTTAGATTAGAGTATACCAGCCTAACTCTTTCAAACCTTGGTTGAGCTCATATAAAAACTCTTCTCCGTTCTTTTGTCATTCTAGGAGCAAACCCGGATGTTGGAAATGGGGATAACTGGCCCAGAAGGCCATGTACTGAGCAGACCAGAGGAGGTAATTTTCAGGAGGATGTGGTAGGGAGAGGGGTGGAGGGAGAGAAGCAGTAGCAATAGAGGCTCTTTTTTTTTTAGCCTCATCTTCCGGGAGACTCCCGTCATCGCAGCAGCCTGGTTTATGGCCTGCTGCCCATTTTACATTGTAGTGTTTGCGTTCAGCTCCCCCTCTGTTGGCACACACACATAAGGTGTGTGAACAAACATCTCTGAAAGGTGGTGGGACTCTGTGAATACCAGACAGAAACTGGAACATTTCTTCCAAAGACCACATCTGACTGACCCAACTCAAGGCCCCTGAGGAAATTAGCAAGGAGTGGAAAGGGAGTGTTTACTTGTGGCCCCTGATCTCTCTGAAGACAATACAAGTCGGAGGGTGTTGCACAGTTACTCATTAGGACTGGTAAATATCTAAATCCTTTCTTAATCTTGTGAATCTCAGACATTTCCACTATTCCTTTATTCCATATTATGAGTCCTGCACAATATCGACAGGGGGCCGAATGGGTTTGTCGTAGACATTATATCTGTTGATTTGTGTATGGTGATGAGGTCATCCAGGTGCGTTCTTCCCACGTGTAAGATGAATGCTGATTAGCATCAGCGCTTAGGAGCTAAAGAACCAACGAATGGTAACTAGTGGCTGATTCCACGTCTCTGAGCTGTCAGCAGCTTCAGCTGCTGACACAGGCCTGGAGCTGGGAATGGGCTGCCCACATGGCTGAGAGCACAGGCCTGGAGCTGGGAATGGGCTGCCCACATGGCTGAGAGCACAGGCCTGGAGCTGGGAATGGGCTGCCCACATGGCTGAGAGCACATTGGCTTTGGGAGATCAGCCTGGGTCTGGCACCTGCAGCAAATTCCAGGCCCTCCATGTCAACAAAGCAAATCCTTTCCTGTTGTATCATCCCAAGCTCCGTACTCTCTACAACAGGAAGAAGAAGGAGCCAGAACCAGAAATCACAGTACTCCCGTTGGCTGTCTCTGTTAGGATCTTTTTAAAAAAGAAAACGTAGCACACATAGAGAATACTGTTCTTCTCATAAAGGAATGGATTTTCCCAAACTGAACACACTTGTGTAACTAGCACCCAGTTGGAGAAACAGAACATTATTAGCACCCTAGAAGCTCCATTGTGTTTAATGATATTTTTGTTGCCAGTTGAAATAATTTATAATTGTGTGATCAAGGTTACAGTCACAGCCCTCCGGAAAAGTCGGTCTCCTTAATACCAGGTCCCTTCTTTGGAGTATTTGCCTATACCCAGTACTATGCTCATTGCATTTAATGGAGATAACGGTTATCCTTGCCCCAGTCTGGGTATTATCGTTACATAAAGAAGCAGGAGCTCAGAGAGATTAAGCCACTGGCCATCACGTTTGAGGGACTGGAAAATTGTTTACCCTGTGTGAGTAGGCTAGGGTGATCAGTACTGTTTGTGAAACTTCTTCAATGCTGTTCACTGTGGAGAAGTCCTGGCAAGATCGATTTCTGCAGCAGCAGCCAGGGGATTTCTGAGCAGAGTCTATTTTTGTTCCTTGGTTTGTTTTTCCAACCCCCCCCCCCCAACCCTACTCTCCTCCCTGTTCCCATCTCCTTTTTAGTAAAAAGCCTCTCAGCTGCAGATCTCGACAACACTGGAAGCCCGTTTGGGTGAAGTTGGAGGGTGATGTAACCTTCCAAAGATAGTCATGTTGTCAAGGTGCTGAAAACCCCGCGGTGCTTGGAGCAGGGGGGATGAGATCAAAGGGGCCGGGACTGCAGTCGTGGAGGAGCTGGAGTGGGCAGCACAGGCATGAAGAAGGAGGGCGCAGGAGGGGCTCTGAAGCCCCTCTTCAGTTCAAAGCACACCTAGATAGCATCTGGAGTAATGCTGTTCAGAGAGCTGAAGCCGTGGCTCGGAGACAGCCACTCTGACGTCTGGGTGCTTCAGGAAGGTGGCCACATTCACCTGTGCTTGCGGCTCCAGGATCTTGATCTCACCACGTGGAACAAAGTGCAGCTTGGGGGATGCTGGCTGGACCAGCCAAGTTCTTAGAGTCTTTCTCCTAAGTCACACTCACCAAGGGCAGTGACTGGTTTGCGTTATACAAACACTGGGCATGTATCTGCAAGCTATTTTCGATATTTTTTAAAGTGTTGGGTTGCATGGCTAACCAGAGGGTCATATCCATCTAAAAAGGAGCTGTTGCTGATTGAAAGGAAAAACGCCAGCGTGTCTGCGTTGGGCTGAATTGGACTAATTCGGGCTTTGGGTAGTAACGCAGGCTCTCCCACTGGTCAGAAGCCGTCATCAGCAATGCAACCAATAGCCAGCCTTCAAGGAACACTTGCCTTGTTCCAGGATTGACCTAATTGCCTTACAAGGATGAACTCTGTTAATTCTCTGAACAGCCCTGTGTGTCACGTCCTATTATTATCCCCGCTTTATGGACCAGGAAACTGAGTCTTTGGGAAGTTGTGTAACATCCCTGAGATCACCTGGCTTCTAAGTGGCAGAACCAGAACACAGATCCAGCTCATGAGAGAGGCTGAGCTCTAAGATCCTGCTTTGTTAAGAAAATAAGGGATGATTTATTATTTCTTACTCATTAAATTCAACTGGGTCGGTTAGTATATTTGAAAACATGAATTCTGCATTAGGGTGGGCTGGAGGAAAATCAGTGATAAAAGAAATCTTTGTGTTGAGAAACCTGGGAATTATTAGTGTAAGAAATGCCTGTGGGAACGAACCCATCACTGACCGCCCATTGCTGTAGGAAAGGACTTAATGCCTAGTTGCCTTCACTGGTTATTTATACATACTGGTGTTGGGATTGTGTTTTGCCAGAGATTCTGCTCTGGGCAGACTGGGGAGCAAAGACTTCCATCACATGTGGCCTTTGTGATAATCACTGGGAGAGGAGAGAATAGGCCAAGGGAAAACTCTAGCTTCGCTGATGCAGCGCCCACTCTGGCCAGACACTGCTCTCACCCCACCGTCCCCTGATACACCCTCCCTATCTCCACTTCCTTTTTTAATTTTTAATTTTTATTGGCGTATAGTTGATTTCATTACAGAGTAGCGAGTAGAGTTCCCTGTGCTATACAGTAGGTCCTTATTAGTTATCTATTTTATATATAATAGTGTGTATATGTCAGTCACAATCTCTCAATTTACTCTCCCCTTTCCCCCACCCCTGGTAACCATAAATTTGTTTTCTATGTCTGTGACTCTGTTTCTGTTTTTAAAATAAGTTCATTTGTACCATTTTATTAGATTCCACATTTAAGCGATATTATATGATGTTTGTCTCTCTCTGACTTACTTTACTTACGATAATTTCTAGGGCCATGATAATCTCTAGGTCCATCCTTGTTGCTACAAATGGCATTATTTCGTTCTTTTTTATGGCTGAGTAATATTCCAGTGTGTGTGTGTGTGTGTGTGTGTGTGTGTGTGTGTGCGCGCGCACACACCACATCTTCGTTATCCATTCATCCGTTGATGGACATTTAGGTTGCTTCCATGACCTGGCTGTTGTGAATAGTGCTGCAATGAACATTGGGGTGCATGTATGTTTTTGAATTATGGTTTTCTCTGGATATATGCCCAGGAGTGGGATTGCTGGGTCGTATGGTAACTCTATTTTTAGTTTTTTAAGGAACCTCCATACTGTTCTCCATAGTGGCTGTATCAATTTACATTCCCACCAACAGTGCAAGAGTGTTCCCTTTTCTCCACACCCTCTCCAGCGTTTATTGTTTGTAGGTTTTCTGATGATGGCCATTCTCACCAGTATGAGGTGATACCTCATTATAGTTTTGATTTGCATTTCTCTGATAATTAGTGATGTTGAGCATCTTTTCATGTGTCTGTTAGCCATCTCTGTGTCTTCTTTGGAGAATGTCTATTTAGCTCTTCTGCTCATTTTTGATTGGGTTGTTTGTTTTTTTGACATAGAGCTGCTGCATGAGCTGTTTGTATATTTTGGAGATCACTTGTCAGTCACTTCGTTTGCAAATATTTTCTCCCTTTCTGTGGGTTGTCATTTTGATTTGTTTATGGTTTCCTTTGCTGTGCAGAAGCTTTTAAGTTTAATTAGGTCCCATTTTTAAATTATTTTTTTTAATTTTCATTACTCTAGGAGGTGGATCAAAAAAGATATTGCTGCGATTAATGTCAAAGTGTGTTCTGCCTATGTTTTCCTCTAAGAGTTTGTACGGTATCCAGCCTTACATTTAGGTCTTTAATCCATTTTGAGTTTATTTTTGTGTATGGTGTTAGAGAGTGTTCTTATTTCATTCTTTTACATGTAGCTGTCCAGTTTTCCCAGCACCACTTATTGAAGAGACTGTCTTTTCTCCATTGTATATCCTTGTCTCCTTCGTTGTAGATTAGTTGACCATAGGTGGGTGGGTTTATCTCTGGGCTGATCTCCACTTTTGAGAAGCCCAGTGAAGCAACACAGCTGGGAAGCTGTAGTTCTGAGGTTTGGATCCAGGGCGTCTAACTGCAGATCTTCCAGGCTTTTAATATCTGTGCAGCACTGCATTCTCAGTTTGTAGAGACAGGGGAGTGGCACTCTGAGAGGTTCATGCTCCTCTTGACTCCCGGGGACTTTTTTTTTGCAGCTGGAAGCTGAGGCTGTGTTCCGTGCCATCACCATCGCCAGCCAAACCAACTGTCCTCTCTACGTCACGAAGGTCATGAGCAAGAGTGCAGCCGACCTCATCTCACAAGCCAGGAAAAAAGGTGATTTGTGCTCCGAAGATCTCAGAGCCCCTAACGAGCCATGTGGCTCCTTTCCCTTGGCTGTCCTGTATAAATGGTGCCTATTTTGCTCATTGCCTTGCTCTCAGGGAAGCCCCTCATCCTTGTTAGCCCGTTGGATCCTTTCTGCATCCTGTGTGGATGGCAGGATCCCAGGATTTCTACTACTTGGCAGATGAGTAAATTGAGGCTCAGGAAGGGTAAGTGGTCTGCCCGAGACGACACAGCTTGAATCAGTTCTTTGGAGAACTGGTGCATCTCTTTTCCTCCCTGGGATCTTTCACTGTCAGTTCATGTTATCTGAACTTTATAACTGGACATACTCATGAAGATTATATTTGGTGCAGCAGTCAAAGACCCTACTCAGATGGACTTAAACGAGTAAATTATTGGTTGAGGGTGTTTCAGGCATGGCTGGATCAAGGGGTTTAAACACTGATATTAGAGCTCTATCACTGTTGTTCCTTTCTGGACTCTGCTTTCCTCTCTTTTCAGTATGAACAATGACAAGAATAAATGCTAAGAGCTGTTCTTGTCCTCTACACTTGGTGGGGGCATGGTGAGGGAGTAGAGAACATCTTTTCCAATAGCTCAAGCGAAAGTCCCCAGGAATACTGCCACTGCCTTGGCTTGGGTTGTGGGCTCATCTCTGAACCAATATCTGCTCCGGAGATGGTGTAATTGATTGGCCAGGGTTGAGGGCAGTGTGTAGGGAGGAGGTCCCACCCCCTGAGCCACTGAGGGTAGCCCAGGTTGTTTCAGAGAAGGCATTGAATGGGTCTCCAAACGACATCCAGTGGTGTGGCCTTCATGACCTGGCTCTGTCCCCATGGCCTTCTGACTTCTGTTTCTTTTCTCCATGGCTGTTAACTCGGCTTCCTTTGCTCACCTCGTGCTAAGCTCAAGCTTACCCTCATTTCAAAACTTGCTTACCTGCTTTCCGTTCTTGTCCTCAGTGACGCACTAATGGGCTCCCTTGTGAACAGAGTGTGGTTGAGACACAGGAGCCGTAGGGCTCTGCGTTTGGTTGGGAGGGAGGATTTCCTAGGCCCGGCTGTATGATTGTGATTGCCGTGTGCCCGTGGGACCAAGCTGAATGATTCATCTACCAAACCCAGAACTGGTCTGTAAAACTCCGCATGTGAGTGACTGGGGCGGCTAAAAATAGCCCCAGCTGACCGATGGCCGAGTGTTTGGCTGCCTGACCTTCTGGCAAACGGGACCCTTTTCTTACGGGAGGGGAATCTCCCTAATTGCCCCGCCAGCCTTTCTAGCTGGCAGATTCTGGGGCACCACCTGCTCACCTTACCCTGCTCATGGGAAGCCTGCTGTTTCCTCGCTCAGCTTTTAAGTGTCTCCATATGATATGGCCTGGCTGCTTCGCTGGGTATGAGTCATCAGGACAGAACCAGGAATGAAGCCCAGTGCTGCTTACCCATTCTTGGAGAAGGGAAAAAGGAAAAGAAAAGTGCACGGGGACACCTCCACTCCTCTCCCCGCGGCCACCTACTATCCTCACCCTGTCATGCCTCGTGCTGATGGCCACATCCTGCTTGGGACCCATTCTCGGATGACCTGGGGGCTTCAAAGACAGTGTGTTTCAATTATATGCTGGGTCTTATTTTAAATTCCATGTAGAAAAATTCCTCACCCTTAGCCTCCTGGCTTATGACTTTCTGGCAAGGAGAACTAGTACAGCTGTGTCTCCAGGGTGGAAGGGAGGCATTATTTTAGTGATGAAAACCTGGCTGCTGAGATGGAAGCCAATAAACATCTCATGAACCGTCATTCTCAGGGAAGGAGTCGAGAGCATTCAGAGCAGGAAGACAGTGTATGGCAGGGTTCACTCTTCCCTCTGGACCAGGGGACTATTTAAGCCCCAGGGTGTTTAATCCCCAAGTGCTCCTCAGCATCTCTGCACGGCTGCTCAGAATCAACATTAGGAATTTCAATTTAATGAGGACCAACTGTATGCCCTGCATTGAGGGGAAATACTTTAAATGTATTATTATGTAGAATTCACAAAGCACTGGGAGAAACTGGCATTTATTATCACCATTTTTCAGAAGAGGAAATTGAAGCACATCTTGTCCAGAATCTCCCAGCTTGGAGAGCTAGTCTCCAAATCCAATTGTGTCAATAATGTACTTACAATCTCTACTTATTCTAGTCTTCTGTCTAAAGATAGTCCAAAGGGAGAGGTCTTCCACTTTTAAGGTTGTGTTTCTCTTAATAGTACTTGAATGCTTGCCTTGACGTTCATTTCTTCATTTCTTTTTGGTCCCATATGCTTCAGTTTGGTAAATATTTTTGGAGAGTCCTTGAAATTCTCTTCAGTCCTATGTGGATCCTTTTCACTGCCGACCCAAAGAACAGGTCTGTCCTATATGAATCATTGCTGTTGCTTCCTTCTTTTGCCCATGGCAGACATCACAAATCAATCCTGAGCCTTTTCTAGTGAGACCAGAAGCATATTTAGAATTCTTCCCAACACAGAAATCCAGGCAACTAAAACCTAAAATTGATTGGAGTTGAAGCAAGGCAAAACCTGTAATCCTAGCCATAGAGCCTTCCTAAACTTCCACCTTGTGGGGAACTTGAATGTGGAAGATGGAGGAGCAAACTTAAAGAAGCCAAGGGCTGCACAGGAATCGTTAGCCCAAGATTCTGGCACAGAGAAACTTGATACCAACCCACCTTCTATGAGATAGCATTTACCTTCTGTATCACTATCCCTTCTTCTTTCACAAGCTCAGTTTAGATCAGTTTATGTCCCAGTATCCTTCCTCCCCTCTCCTTAGTTTGGGCATTCCAGCCTCTCATTCTAGACACAGGGTCCGGGAAGCTAACCTCAGCTTTGCTGTGTCCCTGGTTGTTGGGTGTCCTTGAGCAAATTACTCATTGCTTTAGGTTAAGGAGTAACAAACTTGTTGCAAATAAGATGTGTCATCCTCAGGAATTGGTTTTACTTTGTGGAACCAAAGCATGTCTTTGCGACAGCAGGAGGTAGCGGTTCCCAGTGATGTGGGCACGTATGGGGCTTTGGGCTTCTACAGTGGGGAAGAGTAAGAGGTGTAAAAGAAATCACATTTGCTTAGCACCTCTTATGTGGCAGACACTTTGTGTATGCCAAACCTTTCTTTTTCACAAGGCTGAGAAGTAGACGTCATCTTATTTCATCAATTCCAGGACCTATTTTTGTTTTTTGTTTTGTTTTTGTTTTTTTTGCGGTACGCGGGCCTCTCACCGTTGTGGCCTCTCCTGTCGCGGAGCACAGGCTCTGGGCGCTCAGGCTCAGAGCCCATGGCTCACGGGCCCAGCCGCTCCGCGGCATGCGGCATCTTCCTGGACCGGGGCATGAACCCATGTCCCCCGCATTGGCAGGTGGACTCCCAACCACTGCGCCACCTGGGAAGCCCCAGGACCTATTTATTCCACATTTTAACATTTCTGAAATGAGGATGAATCTTCCAATTTATACATATATATATATATATATATATATATATATATATATATATATATTTTTTTTTTGCCTCAAATGTTAATTTGCCTCAGAATTTGAGAATTGATGCTGCATCTTGCAACTAGGGGCTTCTACAGAATACAGAATTGTTCCCATTTAGAAGATAGAAAAGCAGAGGCTTAGAAAAGTGGGGGAACATGGACTTGAACCCAGGCCTGCCTGACTCCAGAGCCACAGCCTTGAGTAGGCTTAGGGGCTATGATTATCTAAGCCCGGCCCAGGGCAGCACATATATCATATCACCCATCACCTCTGTCCTACCTGTTGCAGGAAACGTGGTCTTTGGTGAGCCCATCACCGCCAGCCTGGGCACGGATGGGACCCATTACTGGAGCAAGAACTGGGCCAAGGCGGCTGCGTTTGTGACCTCCCCGCCTCTGAGTCCTGACCCAACTACCCCTGACTACATCAACTCCTTGCTGGCCAGGTTGGTGCAGAATGACAAGCAGCGGGCATTGTGTGGAGGCATCTTGGGAACGATGGGATGAAGACTGGAGTCACCCATCCATCCGCTAGACTAGAGTCTGCAGTGAGGAACAAACATCGAGAATTCCGCTGCAGTGCTGAGCACAGATAACAGGCTCTTCCCTAGTGTATTTTAAAAGATACTGCAGTGATCATATTAGTAATGGTAACAGCAGTTGATACATATTGTATGTCGAGCACTAGGGTGAGATTACACGTGTGATCTCATTGTTCCTCATAACAACGCTGTGAGTGAGGAACTGTCATCACCATTTCGCAGACTGAGCAACTGAGGGTCCGGGAGACAAAATCATTTGCTCAGTTTTGATGACCACCTAACCAAAATTACAGGGAGACTAGTTTGCTGCTGCCCTCTGTGGATAAGTCCCATCACTCATGTGGGTCATTTTTGTTACACAAGAGGTGATCTAATCCCACCCCCTCATTTTCCAGATAAGGTAACTGAGCCCTAGGGAGGGGAAGAAATTCACCCAAGTTCGCATAGTTGGCGAGAGGGAGAAGAAGGATTCCAAACTCAAGTCATGGCACTCCACGTGCCTACACTAGACCCTCATTTCTGGGCCCCTGCGGTGCCTCTAGCCTCCCCGTTCACATGGAGCTTTTCTCCTTCACCAGTGGGGACCTGCAGCTCTCCGGCAGTGCCCACTGCACCTTCAGCACTGCCCAGAAGGCCATTGGGAAGGACAACTTCACAGCCATTCCCGAGGGCACCAGCGGTGTGGAAGAGCGGATGTCTGTCATCTGGGACAAGGCCGTGGTAAGGACCACGGTCATAGGAGGGCATCCAGGGCCAGATCAGAGCCTCCTGCCGCTGCTCCTCTTTGCCCTGTCATGGGGGTGCTGGGGGCACAGATGAGGCCTCATACCTGCCCAGGTGTCTCTGGAGCCAGGTGGCTCGGGTGGTTTGGGAATGTCCCTTCTAGAGTGATGAATCCTGGGGCCTGAGGTTCTGAGGAGGCCTCCTCTAGATTGTTAAGGGCTAGGAACCAGAAACACAGATCATTTATCTGATGGTATGAATGATCTGTGCTTAAAATAATAGTGAATTAAAAATTCTTTTTGTTTGGAGGGTTTTATTATCTCTTTTGAGAGGGTTGGATATAACCCTCTGAAATGATAAGCAAAGGGTCTGTGACTAAGACTCAGGTCATTTGCTCACCAAGGAGTGGTGTGTGGTCATCCGGGCTGTACCGGTGATTGTCTGTCAAAGTCTTCTGGCAAAGTGGCCTGGTTTTATTTTCCTTGTTTAACATCACAGAAGCTGAAAAAAAAAAAAAAAGTCATGCAAATGAAGTCACTTCCTAAGATTTGAGTAAAATTAATAAATAACTCATTATTAAGTTGATCACTTCCCTCTGTTTTATTTTTAAAACCCTGAAGCCACTCATTTCAGAGCCAAATAGAATACATATCTACACAGTGTAATCCAAGTTTCCCTTTTCTTGGCTCCCAGGAAGCGCAAAACTAGATTTTAAACTAAATTCTTCTTTCCTTACCCAAGTTGTTTTGTGAAGGGGGAAAGTATAAATATTTTTGTCTCTTCTCTTACAAACTTAGATTTTTTTGGTCTTTTTTTTTACATTGTTATCTATTTATGAATGTGTGTATATATTTATCTTGGCACTATCTGGAACTGTTAAAAAATAATATATATTTTAAAATTACCAACATGATACATGCTCAATAAAGAACATTTGGAAAGTACAGAAAAGTACACACATGAAAGAAAACAAAACTCACTTATAATCCCACAACCCAGGGATAACCATTATTATCATTTGGGTGAGGTTCTTCCATATTTATCCTGTGCCCATGCAAATACAAACATATTATCTGAGATATGGGCTGATAATTACATTTGTTTTTACTGTGAACTGTCTATAATCCTTTTTGGAGTTAGAAGGGATAAATAAGTAAGTAAACGTATGTACATGTCCAGGAAAAAAATGCATACTTCCAGAGCAGTCACTTCCATCTTTATCTTTTTTTTTTTTTCTTCTTTTTTTTGAGAAGGATAAGTGTTAGCTCTTCTCTAAATGTTTGATAGAATTCAACTATGAAGCCATCTGGTCCTGGACTTTGGTTTGTTGGAAGATTTTTGATCACAGTTTCAATTTCATTACTTGTGATTGGTCTGTTCATATTTTCTATTTTTTCCTGGTTCAGCCTTGGAAGGTTATACCTTTCTAAGAATTTGTCTATTTCTTCCAGGTTATCCAATTTACTGGCATAGAGTTGCTTGTACTAGTCTCTTAGGATGCTTTGTATTTCTGCAGTGTCTGTTGTAACTTCTTCTTTTTCATTTCTAATTTTATTGATTTGGATCCTCTCCCTCTTTTTTTTGATGAGTCTGGCTAAAGGTTTATCAATTTTATCTTCTCAAAGAACCAGCTTTTAGTTTTATTGATCTTTGCTATTGTTTTCCTTGTTTCTATTTCATTTATTTCTGCTCTGATCTTTATGATTTCTTTCTTTCTACTAACTTTGGAGTTTGTTTGTTCTTCTTTCTCTAGTTCCTTTAGGTGTAAGGTTAGATTGTTTATTTGAGATTTTTCTTGTTTCTTGAGGTAGGATTGTATTGCTATAAACTTGTCTCTTAGAACTGCTTTTGCTGCATCCCATAGGTTTTGGATCATCATGTTTTCGTTGTCATTTGTCTCTAGGTATTTTTTGATATCCTTTTGATTTCTTCAGTGATCTCTCAGTTATTTAGTAATGTATTGTTTAGCCTCCATGTGTTTGTGTTTTTTACGTTTTTTTCCCTGTAATTGATTTCTAATCTCATAGTGTTGTGGTCAGAAAAGATGCTTGACATGATTTCAATTTTCTTAAATTTACCGAGGCTTGATTTGTGACCCAAGATGTGATCTATTGTGGAGAATGTTCCCTGTGAACTTGATAAGAAAGTGTAATCTGCTGTTTTCAGATGGAATGTCCTATAAATATCAATTAAATATATCTGGTCTGTTGTGTCATTTAAAGCTTGTGTTTCCTTATTAAGTTTTCTGTCTGGATGATCTGTCCATTGGTGTAAGTGAGGTGTTAAAATCCCCCACTATTATTGTGTTACTGTCGATTTCCTCTTTTATAGCTGTAAGCAGTTGCCTTATGTATTGAGGTGATCCTATGTTGGGTGCATACATATTTATAATTGTTATGTGTTCTTCTTGGATTGATCCCTTGATCATTACGTAGTGTCCTTCCTTGTCTCTTGTAACATTCTTTATTTGAAAGTCTATTTTATCTGATATGAGTATTGCTACTCCAGCTTTCTTTGTTTTTTTTTTTTTTTTTGCGGTACGCGGGCCTCTCACTGTTGTGGCCTCTCCCGTTGTGGAGCACAGGCTCCGGACGCGCAGGCTCAGCGGCCATGGCTCACGGGCCCAGCCGCTCCGTGGCATATGGGCTCTTCCCGGACCAGGGCACGAACCTGTGTCTCCTGCATCGGCGGGCGGACTCTCAACCACTGCGCCACCAGGGAAGCCCCCAGCTTTCTTTTGATTCCATTTGCATGGAAAATCTTTTTCCATCCCCTCAGTTTCAGTCTGTATGTGTCCCTAGGTCTGAAGTGGGTCTCTTGTAGACAGCATATATATGGGTCTTGCCTTTGTGTCCATTCAGCAAGCCTTTTGGTTGGAGCATTTAATCCATTCACATTTAAGGTGATTATCAATAAGTATGTTCCTGTTGCCATTTTCTTAATCGTTTTGGGTTTGTTTTTGTAGGTCCTTTTCCTCTCTTGTGTTTCCCACTTAGAGAAGTTCCTTTAGCATTTGTTGTAGAGCTGGTTTTGTGGTGCTGAATTCTCTTAGCTTTTGCTTGTCTGTAAAGCTTTTGATTTCCCCATCAAATGTGAATGAGATCCTTGCCAGGTAGAGTAATCTTGGTTTTAGGGTCTTCCCTTTCATCACTTTAAGTATATCATGCCACTCCCTTCTGGCTTGTAGAATTTCTGCTGAGAAATCAGCTGTTAACCTTATGGGAGTTCTCTTGTATGTTATTTGTCATTTTTCCCTTGCTGCTTTCAATAACTTTTCTTTGTCTTTAAGTTTTGCCAATTTGATTATTATGTGTCTCGGCGTGTTTCTCCTTGGGTTTATCCTGCCTGGGACTCTCTGTGCTTCCTGGACTTGGGTGGCTCTTTCCTTTCCCATGTTAGGGAAGTTTTCAACCATAATCTCTTCAAATATTTTCTCAGGTCCTTTCTCTCTCTCTTCTCCTTCTGGGACCCCAATAATGTGAATGTTTGTGCATTTAATGTTGTCCCAGAGGTCGCTCAGGCTGTCTTCATTTCTTTTCATTCTTTTTTCTTTCTCCTGTTCCATGGCAGTGAATTCCACCATTCTGTCTTCCAGGTCACTTCTCCCTTCTTCTGCCTCAGTTATTCTGCTATTGATTCCTTCTAGTGTATTTTTCACTTCAGTTACTCTATTGTTCATCTCTGTTTGTTTGTTCCTTAACTCTTCTAGGTCTTTGTTAAACATTTCTTGGATCTTCTCGATCTTTGCCTCCATTCTTTTTCCGAGGTCCTGGATCATCTTCACTATCATTATTCTGAATTCTGTTTCTGGAAGGTTGCCTATCTCCACTTCATTTAGCTGTTTTTCTGGGGTTTTATCTTGTTCCTTCCTCTGGTCCATAGTCCTCTGCCTTTTCGTTTTGTCTGTCTTTCTGTGAATGTGTTTTTTGTTCCACAGGCTGCAGGATTGTAGTTCTTCTTCGTCACTTCCATCTTAAGCCACGCATTTAACCATTTTCTCTGGGTGATGGTGACAGCCCCACTGATTCTGTAGCTTGCTGGGTGGACTTCTGTGCTCACCGTCTCAGAGGTCCCTCTTTGTATATGTGGGCCTTTGTGGTCCCCCTGCTCTGAGCTCAGAAGCCCTAGATGGACCATTTTGTGTGTGTACGTTTCAACAGGCCACGGGGAAGATGGATGAAAACCAGTTCGTGGCCGTGACAAGCACAAATGCTGCCAAGATCTTCAATCTGTATCCCCGCAAGGGAAGAATATCTGTGGGCTCTGACAGCGACCTGGTGATCTGGGATCCAGATGCCGTCAAGATCGTCTCTGCCAAGAACCACCAGTCGGTAAGACCTGAGCAGGTGGGAGTGGAGCAGAGTGGGGAATGTGGGCAGGGAACGTGGTGGTGAGAGACATGTGTTTGTGTTGAACCGGGATAGTCAGGCAGGGACGTGTTGCAATGACACACCACCCCCAATTCCCAGGGACTTAAAACCTCAACAGTTTCTTTCTCACTCCTGCTTTCCAAAATGGGCTGGCAGAGGAGAGGGGCTCTGCCCATCACAGTCGCTCAGGGTTGGGGGCTGGTAGAGGCACCAGCTCTCTACACGTGCTATGATTGTTGAGGTCGGGGACCAGGACACGGCTTTGAAAGCTTTTCCGAGATGTCACTTCCTCTCACCCTGCACTGGCCAGAGCCAGGCCGGAGGCCATACTTTATTCCAGGAGGTCAGGAAGTACATGGATACCTTGTGCCTAGGAGGAGAAAGAATGGGAAAAAAATTGGTGAACAGCTCTGATGCCTTCCTCATGAGGAGTTCCATGTGAAAGATGACGGTTAAAGCCCGGTACCTAACAGAAAGGGTTTTAAAAATACAGTGCTTGTTAGTAAAAAGAGCATTTTTCAAGCACTTATGTCTCAGGCACTGTGCTTTTCATTTGTTGAATCTCTGTAACAGTCTTCTTCAGGTGGGCACTATTATTAAGGAAGTGGAGATGCAGAGATTAAATAATTTATGCAGCAAGTAAATGGGGAAGCTAGGATTCAAACCCAGATAACTTGACTCCAAGCTGATATCCTTAACCACTTTTCAATAATGCCTTGCACTTATTGGATAAATGAAGGAGGTAGGGAAGAAGCCCATCTGGGGTGGCAGTGGCCTTTGCTTCAACACTGTGTCATATTACATTGTTTAATTTCGAGCTAGTGGGGATTTAAGGGTCATGTAACCCATCTACCCAGTCCAAGATGGCAAATACACCATCTCTGGTAGTTATCCACCTTCTCTTCGAACACTGCCAGTGACAAAAATTTGCTTCCACGTGAGGACCTTACTTAAGACTGGATGCTTCTCTTGGCCAGGAAGCCCACTCTTAGCAAGCATCTGTCTCCCGAGGCCTCCACCCACTAGAAGCTTGCAGATGCTTTGTAAGCTGTTCCTGGCTTACCTGGTGAATCAGTTCCTAGGGATGCTGAAGGCAGGATCCCAAGCACAGGAGAACCGCGTTCCTCTTTCTGTCCTTACTGCACCCATAACCAAGGCTTTGTCCCTCGCCCCTGTCTCTAGGCTGCAGAGTACAACATCTTTGAAGGGATGGAGCTGCGCGGGGCTCCTCTGGTGGTCATCTGCCAGGGCAAAATCATGCTGGAAGATGGCAACCTGCACGTGACCCAGGGGGCTGGCCGCTTCATTCCCTGCAGCCCCTACTCGGACTATGTCTACAAGCGCATTAAAGCCCGGAGGAAGGTGAGAAGCAGGCAGAGCCCAGAGGTGGGGGGGGGATGGGCTCTGTGTCCCATTCAGCACAGGGACAGGAACCATGAGATTGGGAGGGGTCTGTGTGCTCTAGATCCTCCCAAAGAAATTCACAGCACCGATCTCTTCCCAAAGGACCATTGCACAGATTTAATGGACTATAAAAGGGGGGTTCAAAAACTTTCTTGGCTAAAGAAAGCTTTTTTGCAAACGATTTCCCCCCGTTTTTAGAATGCTTTTCCTTAAAGTAATTAAACATTTTAATAATTCAAAATAAAGTATCTATTTTTTGTTAATAATTTACTCTTCAAGGCTTACAAAGAGAACCAGCAATCCACACCCACCCCTCCTTGTTCCATCCCGCATCTGTCTGATGCTGCTCCACTGGGGCAAATGTTTATAACTCTTTTAGCAAGTTCTGTGGTTCATGTAAAATCTTATTTATGTCCCTGATTTCACAGATAAATAGGTAGATGCATACACAGCCATATGGGTACATGTTTGTGTATATGTCTGCCTACCTCCCTACACGTTACAGATAGAGTAGCTCTAGCTGATGGAGGGGTGAGGCCCAGAACTCTGTCTTTCCAGCTCCCTCTCCTATCCCCACACTCATCTCCAGGTCGCCTTCCTGTAGGGAAACCTTAGGGCTCCTCAAAACAGGGTTTGACCAGCTCTGGGATTGTGGGATTTGAGCCGTGGTACTGACCTCGTTAGAGGTTAGACAGAATAAAGTCATCTGTGCACATGGGATGGGGGAGATGGTGGGGAGAGGAGGAAGGGGACTCCCTGTGTAAGTCACTGGGGGCCAGGCCAGAGGAAACAGAACCATGCCACCTCTGTGCCTGGACCCATCCCAGGGGTTTCCAACTTCCCTGCAGAGTACGTTGCCTGGGAGACAGGCTCCGAAGGGGAGATTTTCACGCAAGAGGTTTCCTGGGTGTTGCTTTCAGGATCACCCCTTGTGGCCAAATGAAGGAAGCAGAACAGGGCAGAGGGAGAAGTCAGGCTGGGATGCAGCTGTAACCAAGGCCTCAGCTGGGCCTCAGCTGGGCTGGTCCTTGAAAGGGGTCTGGGCCTTATATTCACTCCCTCCACACACACACACCCCCGCCAACCTACAAACCAGTATGGGATGTGGGCTGCCCCGGAGCAGAGGGTGGGGCTTTGGGCCTAGCGGTTCTCTTCATCTGAGGGCAGTTCTTGGGTGGGACTCCAGTGAGCCCTTCCTATTGCCAACACCCGCACCAGCAAGGAGAATGAGTCTTCAGTCGTGGCGACATTGGGGCGGGGGCTTGGGGACAGGAAATGGGTGCCCACTGCAGTACCTCTTAGAGAGAGAATCACAGAAACTCAGTATGTAAGTGCCCCGCCCGACTCCTAGACCCCAGTAAGTGGTCGTCGGGCCTCTGGGTGGATGTTGGCAACACAGGGGGCCTTCCCATCTCATGAGGCAGCTGCCCACCCCTGCCTGTGAGAACCAACTTCTTTTCTTTGTCTGTTTTTGTTTTCAAATTTAATGTTTTATTGGAAGGGGAACAGATAATCCAATCAGTTATAAAATCAAAAATAGAGGATTCTAGAATTATGATGGAGACAGAAACATAAATTGAAATATTCAGAATTCTGAGAAGCCTTTTTTGTGCAGATAGCCCCAGCATGATCTTGGTTGTCCAATCACTGAGCTCCTACTTGGGAAGTTCCTTGTAGTTTCAGATGTAGGGTTACCGAGGCAGTTGTTGAGTAGAAGCCAGAGAGAATCCATGTCCTCCAGAGCCCAGTGGGTGGCAGCAGCCGTATCCGTGGCCTCCACAGGAGAACGAACTTCGTTCGTTCTGCAGGTCTACCTCCCTGCAGCACACCAAGCTCAGTTCTGCTCCAGGCACCTGCACAGAATGAGTTAAACCCATCTGAGCACCTGTGTGTTCCCAAAGCCATCTGTCCTTTGGTCTAAATATTCCTGCAGCCTTCCGCTATTCATTCATGACAGTGCTCTAAATCCCTTCACCATTCTTCTCTCTTTATGAGCGGTATTTTAAAGGTAGCTAGTATGGAGTAAAATTCCACACTCCAGTTTTGGCCTAATAGAGAAGAGAATGAAACTCAAACGTCTTAGGTATCAGCTTTGTATTTCCATGAATGTGACTTAGCCTCTGGACCCCAAGAGATGTTAATGAAATACAGTTATTGGTCAAGGTTTGGGGGGAGTACAGATATAGTCATCATCTCACCTGAATCATTAACATCTGCAAATTTGGTGAGCTTTGCCTCTGCACCTGCACCTGAGTCACTGATGGATGCGAGGGAAGCCTCTGTGGCCAGCTTCCTTGGATCTTACAACGAGCTGTCCTGTGATGTCAGCTGTCGGCGTGTCCTCATTGCCTCACCTCTGGGCAATGATAAGAAACAGGCAGAGGTTGTGCTCCGGCCATTCTGCTGCCTTGGGTGGTCTTGCAGTGTTTGCATAATAGACTGTGAGCACCTCTGTGGGAGGCGCCCTGTTTCATGTGACCGTGAGCTCTGGTTCCACCACGCCTGGCCTCTGCTGATGTTGCTGGCGGGTTCCACGGTCCCAGGGCAGGTGCTGTGGGACCACAGCCAGAGGCCAGGGGGTCAGACCCACTGAATGAGGACAGTCATTTCAGTGACTGTCAATGAGGACAGCCGCTTTTGATCTGTGCTGAGGAGTGTGAGGATGGAGCTCCCATGCGGTCCTTGCCAGCACTTACGACCCTATCTCAAACTGCTACCCTTCCCACTGCTCTGCTCCAGCCGCATGGGAGGTTCTTCTGTTTGATGACATTCCCACTGGCAGTTTCCTCTGCTGAGAACACTGCCATCCACACCTCCCCCAGCCTCCTCCCTCCCTCCCTCCCTCCACCCTGGCCCCACCAACAATCTCCTTTGGTCCTTAAGATAGAAGCTTATCTATTTACAGAGGCCTTCACCCGCCACCTCCATGGTCACTCTATCACAACACCGCACATTATTTATTTTATACTGCTTCTCCTTTCCTTAAAATAACCTTTTAATTTTTTTCCAGTTTTATCGAGATATAATTGACTAGTGCAGCACAAACATAAGTCTGAGGTGTACAGCGTAGTGGTTTGACTCGCACACACCATGGAATGAGTACCACAATAAGTTTAGTGGACACCATCATCTCATATAGACACAAAATTAAAGAAATAGAAAAAAGATTGTTTTCCTTGTGATGAAAACGCTTAGGATGTGATTTATAGCGTATAGCAGTGTTAAGTATCTTTATCATGTTGTACATTGCATCCCTAGTAAAAATAACATGATTATTGCTTTCTGGCTCTCACTACGTGCACTTAATTCACTGCCACCTCTGTGCTACCTAGAACACGCCCTTAACCGTCGAGCGAATAAACTTTGCTGCCCGCTTTCTCTGCTGCAGATGGCGGACCTGCACGCAGTGCCCAGGGGCATGTATGACGGGCCGGTGTTCGACCTGACCACCACGCCCAAGGGGGGCACCCCCGCCGGCTCCACCCGGGGCTCTCCCACGCGGCCCAACCCGCCTGTGAGGAACCTCCATCAGTCCGGATTTAGCCTGTCAGGTGAGTCGGAGAAGCTGATGGTGAAGGTAGTGAAACGGGGAGCGCGGAAGGGGGAGGGGAAGCTCAGCGCTGCGAGGTTAGCGGTGATGCCGGGAGCTAACCCAGATTGCCTTCTAGGGAGACGGTCACTGGGCCGCAAGCTGGGACGTTTGCTGAACCAAAGAGAAGTCCTGGTGGGAAAGGAAGCCAGGGCTCAGCCAGGTTAAATATCAGGTTTAAGTGATGGCCAGTTCTGCTTAGAGATCACACCTGGCGGGGCCGGGGGCGGGGCAGGGCCGGGATGACTTCCTTATGAATTGAGCGTGATTTTCTGCGTTAGACAGAGAGCCCTGCAGTATGCTCTCTTTCCTTTGTTTGCCCAGGTTACCAGATAGCTCAGATTATTTTTATGCTCAAATTGCAGTAGCTTCTTCTAATCTAGGATTTTAATTCTACTCTCCCCTCCCTTGTCATGATGATAATGCTAGCAATTACTGAACATTTACCATGGCCTAGCTGTATCATGAATCTTTAAGAACTATGATATTCATAGAAAACATTCAATTGCTCAATAACCAGTAGCCTTAAAATGGGGAAAAATAAGTGTAGAGTTGCATCACTATATTGAAAATTGTAAAGTGAGGGAAATGAGACGACAAAAAAGGAAAGAGACATGTAAAGGGACAGTATCTGTGGGGAAGAAAGAGGAGGAAGAAGTGGGAGAAACAGGAAGATAGGGAGGAAAAGACATAACGGGCCATAGGGGAGGAAGACGAAAAGTGCTAAAAGTTAAGGTGACGTTGTCAGAGATCACATATCCTAGTTGTCAGAAATTTTTCAGTGTTTTTCCATTTTTTGTTGCTCCCTGGCCACTGTCACCGGTAAACTTTTTTTGGCTCCTTTCTAAAGGACATGAGTGCATATCATATCAGTGTTTCCTTTTAGCTGCGGCCCCAGGCCAGACTATCACCACTGCAAGCTGTGAGACACTGGGCAGGTTGCCTAACCTTTCACAGCCTCAGTCACCTCCTCTGTAAAATGACGTAATAACAGTACCTGCCTCAAGGGTAGCGGTGAGGACAGAATGGAATTATCTGACGAGTATTTCAAACGTTGCTCGTCAAAACGAATGTGAGCAGCTATTTTTCATATCATTCCCGTTGTTCTTTTTATTATCATTGTTATGATGCCGAGGGTCCGATGAAATCCAGTTAAGACCCTGGCTTTTCCTGGCAAAGGCTTGTTTTCAGGATGGTGGGTATGAAAAGCCTGGAATAGCTGTGACAGACTGCAATGGAAGTTTCTTGGGAGATGAGGAAGGCATTTAATATCTTACACTCTTCAAATTAATCCATTTTCTCTCTTGTCCACACCCCCCTGTCTCTCTCCCTTTTTAATCCCTGGGAACTTATTGCCACCTGCAGGCACCCAAGTGGATGAGGGGGTCCGCTCGGCCAGCAAGCGCATCGTGGCGCCCCCTGGAGGCCGTTCTAACATCACATCCCTGAGTTAAGCGACCCCTCCCCCAAAGAGAGGGGCGGAAGCAAGAAGCGATTCTTTTGAAGCCAAAATGGTACACCAATATTTAAGAAGGAAAGTGAATCCAAACAGTTTCGATCTAAAGAATCAATAAGCCTCAAGCCTTATGTTTCTCCAATGTTAACGCTCGCTTGCCTAGCTTTACGATTATTGCTTTGTTTTCTGTTTATGCATAGCCTTGATTTGTTGGACGCCCCTACCCCCCATTTACATGCATGCAATCAGGCCACTAAGGTAAAAGCATCCGCTATATAGTGTTGAGAGCGTGTGTAGTGCTGCATCTTACGACAAGGGGACAGACAAAGCTGGGACGTCAGGAAAATGAACAAAAGGGACGCCAGTTATTTGGGGTGAGTGGGTGGTGGGAGCCCAGAGCAAGGCAGAGGGCTCAGAGGGACTGGGGTAGGGTGTGTGCGGGGGAGGCGGGTGGGTGAGCATAAGGGGTCTTGTGTATTGTGTTGATGAAGTAACGCTGATTTCCACGGAAGATGGCCACTCGGGGCAGCTGTCACGCCATCACGGTCCCCTGGGGTCTGCGGAGAAGGCAGGCAGTCTTCGGGTTCTGGACTTTGTCACATCCCCTCCTAGTAGATTTTATCCCTTGGAACATTTTATTAAAACACCAAAACACCAAAACCCAACCATTGCTTCCACCTGCTTGGTCGTGCCAGTGTTTGGTCGGGCCTTTTTCTCACTGTTGCTTTCAAATTCTTCTCTTTCCTGGGCTGGGAAGGAAGAGGGGAGAGAGGAAAGGACCTTTCTCTTGCTCTTGCCCTCCCTGCCTCTTTGGTGCTCTTAAAAGGCAGCAGCTGGGAGCACAGCACAAGGCCCTGGGGGGAGGGCAGCCACGCTTAAATAGCGCCTCCCTCTAAACACGTGTTGGAGCTCACCTCTCACGGCTCTTTGCAAACCAGGCAAGCAGGGGGCTTCTCGAGTTAGGACTGGAGCTGAGATGGGCTTCTCTTGCCAGGGGTGAGTGATTCTCTTGATCTCCTAAGATCCAGGCACATCCATGATTGCATACGATTTTTTTGTCATTATTAAAAATGTGTTTGCTTAGATGTTCCCTAGCTTTTATTACTAATCAGGAGTCTCAGCTCCTATGGGAGGCCAGCAGGGATGTGGGAAAGCCAGTCTGGAGCAGAAGGTGCATGCTCTGTGGCCGTGCTTCTCTTTGTCAATTCTGAACCATCTCTTTCCCCTTCCGTTAGCATATCCCTTAGGGGAACTTTTTGTTTTAGTACCAGAATCTCCCAGTGAGTGGAAGTGACATGACACGTAAAGGAAATTAGCATAAAGCATTCGTATCCACCTTGTCTGTCAGACATGAATGTCCAATTCCCTATCATGCCACTTCTGAAAATTCAGTTTTGGAGCAAGTTCTGTGAGCCCAATGAGAATCTGTAGAACCAAGAGGCCCATATGCAGGAAAAATAGATTCAACCTGGGATCAGACTTCGGTGCTCAGGGGATCCAGCTGGTAGACCCCGCAACTCTGTACTAAATACTTTCATGAAAAGAGCAGGCCTCGAGCACCTTTCAGGTGCATAGGAGAAGCCATTATCTCTGCAAGTTTTAATAAGACCAGAGAAAAGGGGACACGTGGCTAAAAGGAATTTGGAAATAGCCAAGGAAGAGGATTTCCCTAGCAAGCTACTTTCTGTTCTAATCATGAAAAAGATGATTTCCCTTCATAAAAGGAGTCTTGCTGTTTTTAAGGCTTTTTCACGGTGCCTTTATTTTAAGGGAAACATAAGCGAAGGGGAGGATGTAGCTCTTGATTTATAACTCAAAGATTTGGGGGCCTGTGGTACAACAGAACTCAGAATGACAGCTTTGCAAGCAGAGGAGCTAGTCAGATCTGAACCATCTGTATCTATGCCTCATTGGCTGGGCTGGGCTTTAGGATACGTTGCAGTACCAGCTATCACCACCAGATGGAGGAAAAGACACGTATATGACTCTCGTCCGAGCATCCACTTGTGTGCCCTCTGTTGCTCTTACCCGGCCTGAGTCCAACTCATCCTCCCCACGACCTCTCTGTGCTTTGAAAAATAAATCTTTCATGGCCAAGTTGGTTGCACTTGGGACTTCTGAATGAAACACTCAAGCAGAACTTCATATTCTACACAGGTTTCCTGTGCTGTAGGAACAACCCCTCTATGTCTTCACGATGGGCAACAGGATCTGAGGAAGTCTCCCTGTCTTCATGTACAATTAGTAACTTTCCAAGCGTAGAAAGTTCTGAGAATTCCAAGAAAACTCCCACCATATTCTTGACTTTGATTTCTGATGCCTTGTTACTTAGGTTAAAATTTATATTCAAATGTGCCCTGTTCTATGAGACCCGTTCAAGAGCCCTGTCCTGAGGGTTTAGGAAGAGAACATGGCGGTGAGTCACAGCCCTCTCAGAATTCCCTGGCATCTCATCCACGTGTGGGAGGCCATGCCGGGTCTTCCGTCTCCCCCCAGCTTTCTTTTGCTGTCTCATCTCTTGGCCTGGCCCCTCTCTAAGGGGGGGATGTCAGTCACCCGGGCTTCTCTCTGGGGCGGCCACCGTCTTGGGTCGTTGAGAAGGCATTAGTAGAACTGTTAAATCAGCTGCCCCACTAGAGATATTTCCTCTAAGTTTTCTAAAGATGGCAGTGTTGTAGTTATCCCGAGAATGGGTTTCTTCAAAGTCCAGCCACCCTATGGCCTTTTTCTTCATGACTTCACGCAGAGAGGCATGTTCTGCTCCACAGGCCTCAATCCCAAGCCTGCCCTTGGCCTCCCCCTGAGAGATCTTCCCAGCAGCTTCCTGCCACAGCTTCTCAGGCCTTCTCCCCTGGAAAACTCCAGCTCGAGTCCCAGTGTACACATGGGCTGTCCTGAGCAGCCAGCATTCCTTTTAAGTTCCCCTTTGGAAATGGTGTGTGGGTGTTCAGTTGTGTCTGGTGACTATGGACAGACAGTAAATCTCCCTGTGATCTGTGGTAGCTGTGAGGCAGCTCTGGAACGTGAAGAGCTGTTTGCTTTGAACCGTGAAGAAAACTGTGTTTTGAGTTTAGCTGAAATTAAGGAAAAAAAAGTTCATCAAGTGACTGTTAATGTAAACCTGGTTATTAAAATAACTGTAAAATCGCAGCTGTGGTTGTGTAGCCTTTTTCTGTGTGTGTCATGCCGGTCGACCTAAAGTGTGACAATTGCACCATAGAACTGACAGGGTTATTAGTAGGAGGGCACATCTGATGTAAACCCTGAGAAAATTTGGGAGTTTTCTGTCCTTTCAGTTGAGCTTGAGGTTTTGTTTTGGCCACAGAGTTAGATGGCCATTATTAAAACTTTGGGGAATAACTAATTTTTTTTAATGTTCATCAAAATTAGCGTTAATGTACAAGGCCATTTGGGAAAAATCTAGTTGAGCACAGAACAGATCCTGAAAAGTTTTGTTTGTTTTGGGTTTTTTGTTTGTTTGTTTATGTCATCCCCTTAAAGCATTTTCTGCTTCTTTCTAAAAACTTGGACTTTGAGAAAATTCAACCAAAGCATGTTTCAAAGTATATTCTTTAGCCGACTGTTCCCAAGGTGTCTAATGAGTGTGGGGAAAGTATTGTTTACTCTAATAATCTGAGAGCTTTAAAGTACATATCATCAAGTTAAAAGCTCTGAGAAATTTTATGTCTTTCAAAATGTGTCCACCTTCTATATCATCTTGTACGCTCTGCCAAACCTGTTATACTAAACCCTTTTGGGGAAACACTCCTGGATCCAATTAGAATTTATGCAGGGCATTTTTCATTGCAAATGTTAGACGTGTATAGGCAAAGAAAAAATTTTGGAAAGGGTTTTTTGAAGTCTGGTGTAACTGAAAACCTCAGGGATAGATTTGGGTAGATTGAAGCAGAGCTGGATGGAGAATATTGTTTCTCTCCATCTCTTAGCCCTGCTTGCCTTTAGTGCTTCATTCTTAGGAAAGCTCTTTCCGTGTGGGAGCAAAACTGACCATCAGCGCCACCAAGTTTGCATTTTTTACCTGCTTAAGAGATTTCAGGGGGAGAGAGGTTCTCCCCGTAGTGCCAGCCAAGGAGACGGATTCTGATTGGTCCGGCTTGGTCACGTGTTCACCATTGACCTCGGCACTGTGGCCTGGAGACTGGGACTGATTGGCCACACCTGGTAACACACCCGGCTCCTGAGCCACCTGAACCACGTGGACTGTCCGTAACTGGAAGAAAATCAATTTCTGATCCCAGAAGAGGAGGGCATGGATGCTAGGCAGATAAACACAGCAAGTGGCCACGGCAGCATTCTCAAGCCTGCAGGGCACGACTGTTTTCTCAGCACAGTATCTGTGTGTAGGCTGGGGCAGGTGCGGGAGAGGATCAGGGGATGGTAATTCCTGGTGAATTGCTTTTACGTGTGATGAACGCCCAGGTGAAACCACGTCAGAAGCTACTCTGAGCGTCTAAGGAATTATTTCAGTTTGACGTTCAAGGTTTGATGATTAAGAAGCTTTTGCCCGTAGTTGCATTTGGGGGCTTGAACTCAGGACTGGTGAAACACCTCTCTCTGCTCGGGACCATGGCAGCAGCTGAGCTCTGCTTAGGATAAGCTTGGGTGTAAAGGGCAGGGTCAGTGCTTAAAATGATCTCAGCCTGCAGGGCTCTAAAAGGGATGAAGCAGTTTTTTTTGTTTTTGTTTTTTTAAGTTAGTGCAATTCACACATTGACTTTCACACCTCTGCTGACTGGAGGTATTCAGGGTCGAGTCACATCCACCAGGTGGGGAATGAGAACACTGAATAGGAATAACAAGGTCCCTCTGGTTTTGAAGAACTTTCTGGAATCAACTCCGTTCCCATCAAGCTATCACAAGGAGAACACCAACCATGAGCAGGAGATGGGATGAAAGGGCCAAAGCAGCCTGCAGGGATGAGGTTGCATCCTTAAGGCTGGCATTCCTCAGAATGGAAGGTCTAGATCCTGCCCTGGGATCGGTGGACGCTGAGAACAAGACAGCACACTTCACATGACCTGGACGAGAGTACTCTGCATGCAGGACTTCAGAGGCCACAAGACTTACGAGAACCTATCCCGGGAACCAGTTAGCCTGTGGCTGCTAAGCTGTTGTGGGTCTGAGAGGTGATTGGAAGGCCCCTTGATTCTCCCCTGAGGCAGAAGTTGCTTCTGGCTCCAAGAGTTCAGAGCTGTCTGTTAACCTTCCTGTCCCGGGATATGGGCCTTGGACCATCCACCTGCTGCTTGGGTACGTGGAACCGGACAAAGATGTGGAGAGGTAAGAAGGGAGAGTGCTGAAAAAAAGAGGTGCAGGGACTCTCCATGGCCTAAAGGTCATAGTGAAAGGCAAAATCCAGAATACTGGGCTGGGCCTCCTTAGGTGTGGATACTGGAGGAGTCAGGTTTTCGGTTTCTACATCTGTGGAGCAGCTAGATGGTGCTGCATTTCATAGTTACAGCGCCAGAGGGCTAGAACACCATCTCTAACATTCCATAGTTCTAGAACATCATCTCTAACACCGGCTTGTCTCTAGTAAAGGACATTCCTCACAGCAGGAAATGGAAATAAGACCAGGTGACTTTGACCCTACCCCTAGGGGAAATGATTCCACACACACACACACACACACACACACACACACGGCTGACAAAGAAGGAAGTGGCTTATGGTGTACAGAAGACATTTTAATACACACAGGCACACTGACAGTACACATGTTACAGCTCAACAGAAGCACAGATTTCCCATCCAAGGGCTACCTGTTCACAACAGCACAGTTTGTGAACTGTGTTTGGATTTTTCACATCCGTGTTGAATATCAGACACACTGAGACTGTAGGAAACGGTAATCACAGGCACAGTTTCTAGGAAACAGGAATTTGTGTCGACAGAATGCAGGGACAGCTGGATACTGAAACAGCTCACTGCTTTTCATGCCTTTTCGTTCAGCCCTTGAAGAATTAAAGCCTTAGCATTACGGTGTCAGCCCAAAGCAGCAACACTGGCCCCTGCTAGCTCTATGACCCACTCCTTCTCCCTAGTTATTTATTCATCAATCCAGTCTGGAAAAGCTATTATGTGATGAAGTCTACTTTCTTCTGCTTAAAACTTTACTATCAGTAGTAGTATTGTTGGGAAATTATGTGAGATAGTATATGTAATCTAGAGCACTTAGAATGGTATATGGTTCAACCAAAGACTATATATGTGTTTTCTTTCTTCATGGTATTTTATTGTGTATATGCAATATAATTAATTTAGCTAGTTTCCCAAAAAAACAAAAAAACCCTTTACTATCAGAAGCAGCCTAACCACTAATCAATTAAGTGACCCTAATTAATGGAGCAATGCTCTGTGCGGCTTGACATTCGTTCCTGCCCCAGCAGTGCCCTCAGCCAAAACCAGTGCTGCCTTTTGGGGTTGAGCCATTAGCAGAGCCTCTCCTTCCGTGGAGTCCGGGTCATGGCCAGGGTCACAGGGCTGCCCCACCCATCCACTAGCGGTCCCTGTGGATGCACTGGGGTGGGTGACCCCGCTACAGTGCCAGAGGGTTAGAACCAGGATGCCCCTGGTCTTCCAAACCTGCTCACTTTTCAGATGTTCCACACAGGTAAGGGAGGAAGCTGTGAGGAGAAAAAGATGCCAGAAACGCCGGACAAAAGGAATTAAGAGTCACCCTGTTTTCTAAAATGCTTAGCCCTGAGCCTTCGTTGTCACACACCTAGATGAGATATGCTCCACCCTGTAGGGTAGTAAATTTTAGCCCAAGTTATGGAATAAAACCCAAGGATCTGAGTTCAACAACTAGCAATCATGGTTAAGGATTTAAGAATTCTTCTATTTTTTGGAAAACATTTTTGTCCTAACACTCAAAATGTCCAGTGGTGGGAGGTGCTTAAAATCAGCCATTCTGTACCGATGGATACAATGCTTTTTCTTTTCTAACTTGAAATATTACGTGGTGGGTCTGTAACCTGATTAGGACGGGAAATCCATCTTACCTCTCTAGTCAGTGCATCCATGGTTCTTGACAGCCCGTATGGGTGCTGTAGGCGTGGAATCAGGTCATTGGAAGTAAAAACTAGGGATTCAACCTACAGAGGTTGTATTGGGTTCCTATCCCGTTATAAACTGTATAGACGTGAAATGGCACAAATGATTTAACTCCCATCCCAATGGAGACCCTACCAATCCCATTGCACTTGGGTGTTTCCCAGTCTCTCATTTGGGATGATATATATAAGGTCAGAGCGAGAGAAAGAATCAGGTAACTGGAGAGATGAGGCGACAGCACATCAAGGCTTGAATTGAAACAAATGAAATAAATTGGTAAACATGCAAATGGCCCTGACACTCCTGGTTACCAACCAGGAGCAGAATCTGGTCACCTCCTTGTAGCTCTTGTCAACCCATTCCCCCTTCTTGGGAAATTGAGCCAGAGTTTGTAGTGTTTGGAGAAAAACATAGCACAGACATATAATATGGGGGAAATGTAGAGAAAAGGAATCAAACAGAACACAAGAGCTGGCTTTTAATTCTTAACAAAAATATGGTTACTCTTCAAGTAGAGAGACACTATTTCACAGCTTTTCAAGGCCAGAAATGTGGGGCCTATTAGCTCAGTGGGGAGAAAACCATCAGTGCTGAATTAAAGTTCAGCACTGGCTTCCTGCCCATGTCTAGTTGCCCCAGTGTGACCTCCCTTCTGGAGAAGTCCTATGTAGCTTGCGGCCGTCTCTGTTACTTCTGCCCATTTCCACCTGTCTGGTCTCCCCTGTTGCCAGCTTACTGCCACCCTGCTGAGGCCCATAGTCTCCCTAAGTAAGGACAAGGTTTAGGTGATCTGAGTGGCCAAGAGTTAAAGCAATCCCCCACCAACCCTGTTTATTCTTGAGTCTACCCAGCAGCATCTGTGAGTTGCCAAAAATAGTTCTTCTGCAAAGATCTTCTGGGTATCAGGGGAGTAGAGTTACATCCCAACTTAGGTGAATTAAACTTTGTGTTTGGCAAAGAAATAAATACAATATAAAGAAAAAGTGAAATATCAATACTATTTTAAATAGGGGATTCTGCCCGCCATTCTTGCAGTAAGCACAAGTAAGTATTGCTGTTCCCTTAGTCAGTCTTAGACCTCTCAGATGTGTGGGCATCCCACGGCTCTAAGCGTGTGATTCTAGTTTATAAAGGCATGTATAATCTGTTCAACACTTTAGTGCATCTTTTATTAGCCAAAAGTGAGACCAAAAAAAAAAAAAAAAAGAACCAAAAAAGATGACTCGTTTCATTAGTGAAGGGTCTCATGATATTGGGCTTCTCTAAGAAAAGATACTCACCATATGTTGTGTATATTAAAGGAATTTTTCAAGGGTAAATTTTACTATCTTCCAAATTCACCTCACAATCTGACAGACTGTAACTCCCATATAAGATACAACTTCAGGTACTACAAGGTGGAGGTGCTTTCAATGTGACAATGTTCTTTTCTGATGCTCTCCGGACACAGGTCTCTGGTAGTCATAAGAGGACAATTAGCTCTCAAGGAACATGCTTCTAGAAGAAGGCCAGTGGTGTGCTAATATTTCACAACTGGCTTCCTGGCGCCGGGTGGGTAGGGGGGGGCCAGAAAGGGTGGAAAGCTCTGATTTGTAGCATCTGCCAATTTCCATGATATAAATACTTCCACCATCACCAATTTCAACTCTCCACATCACTGTACGGGGTGCTGGGACAGATGCGCATAGTGGCTCTTACAATTGATACAAGCTGGTACGGTGTTCTGACTTAAGCACACCACTGGAAGGCCCTCATCAATCTGTGTTACTTATAATCTGGTTCCACTCATTTCTTCCTGAATGAATTCCTTACTCCTATTCAGTCGGATTTGGGGATTCTGACCAATTTATGAAGTTTTCTAACTCTGAAGAAATTCGCTCCATCACCCAGCAATGTCCATTTGTCGCAGTGTAATTAGGAGTGGAAAAAATAAATCTGCGTCCAAATATTCCTTTTAAAATAAAAATAGAGGCTGTTTAGAATAACAGAATGGAGAACAGTGACAGTAAAAAGGCAGCATAGGGCTCATCTAGTATTACGTTCTCGTTTTTAGATGAAAAAACTGAAGCAGAGAAAGGGGGTAAGTAACTTGCTCAAGGTCGCGCGGTGGTGAATCTAGTTCCCGGGAGCCTGGGGACTCTTCCCTGGGTCATGCTGCCTCCCTCCAAAGGTATTCAGTCATATTTTCTAAGGTGTGTGAGGTGTGGAGAGGTGAGAATTTCTGTCAGCTTTTCCTGACGTGGAAATGTCCCAAGAAGATGTTGAGGACTTCACGGGTTATTCCGGCCATCCTTTTCTTGTGGGTCTTTGGTTTGTTCCAAGGCTTGATTGGCTTGTCTTTTATTAAAGTCCTTTTTGACTCTTAAAAGGAAAAAAATAAAGTGGGTTTATTCATTGAAGTGAAAAAGAAAAGATTTAAGCTTTTGAAATGATAGCATTAAGCCCAACAATTTATAAAGAGGTGTGAGCCAGGGTAACTCTTACAAACATCATTGATTTTAAGTGTTGAAGTCCCCATTCTTCTGCCCTTCCCATCAACAGAAACCTGATACTAAGCTAATTTACCTATTACAATTTTTGAAATCTCTTACAAGAAAAAAAGTTTCTGTATTTTCCAGATTTTCTATCATGGATATGCATCATTTTTGTAATCAGAAAGGAAAAAATGTTTAAAACTATATTAAGTCTTTGCAAGTTGAATCTGGCTGAAACACTCCATCATTCGCTGAGCTGCTGTTCTTCCAGGGGTTACTTACTTCTCTCGGTTGAAAATGATGAACTCCTTTTGGACAGATTCAAGGTGCTCCTGAAGAAGGCACATCTTCCGGGTGAATGTTGGAAAAAAAATAGAGGTATAGTTAGCAGACCAATGAAGATCCTCAAGTAGCCAGTAACCTACTGAGTGTCTGTTAACTGAGTGGCCCAAATCGAGGAGGACCAGTGTGTCCTCAAAGTAGATGAGTTTGTAGCAGGAGTGAGACCACAATGAGATTAATAGAGGAGCATATAGGAAAGAAACAGGGAAAAATACATCAACTCTCTGCTCCCCACGATGAGGCAGCAAAGAAGACCTGGGTTATGGTTTACGAGCTGGATGTCTTTCAGCCATTTAGCCCAAGAAACCACAGCTTCAAGGCAGATGGGCACAAGGGTTTATTAAGCTGGTCACCTATTTGCTTCTCATCTCCTGGCCCTCATGTAAAAGGTTTGGAGGTTCTGAAACCAAGTCCCCCTAAAACTGAGTTCCCCTGCCAAGTTTATGATTAATCTCTCTGTCCAAAACTTTATTCCCTTTTCTGTCCTGCCCCTGTCCCCCTCAGGATTCAAAGAGAAGGGGAGACTGAAACTGAGCAGGACCCTGTGGGGCCTTCCCAGGTACAAAAGTCCCTCTGTGCCCCCCGTTTTTCTTTGTAGAGAAAAAAGGCTTTAGTCTCCTAGGCCTTTCCCAAGTTCCAAAGAGCACTGAAGCAGTTAATTATTAGGACAATAGAATCACAGGACTCCCATTTCCTCCTGAAGGGAACTGGATAACAATCTGATGCGTATCTTTGAGTTGTTCTGTAGAAACTCAGACCCTCCAGCCAAGTGGGGGATGGTGACTAAATGCTGACCAGAGCACGTAGACCCCAGGCTGGTTGGAACCAGAGGGTTGAGATTCCCAAAACATCACCCCGTTCCCTCGCCACCAACCAATCAGAAGAAGGTCCATGAGCTGAACACACATCCTATGACCCTCTCTCCTAACACTGTCTTTAAAAAACCCTTGTCTGAAAGCCATCGGGGAGTTTGGGTCTTTTGAGCCCATCCCCTCCTCCCGTTTCACCTTGCTTGACCCCTGCAATAAACCTTTCTCTGCTCTAAACTCAAACATTTCGGTTTGTTTGACCTCACTGTGTGTCAGGCACACAAACTTGGGTTCAACAACAGTTCTGCCTGGATTTAACGAGTAGCCTAGGAACATGTCTTCATGCTGAATTCAGATTGACTGTTCCCCTCAACTGCGCTGGGGCTGATTATACTTCAGTTGTGGTGAGCAGCCTTCTTCAGTTGTGACTTTCTCACAGATTTGCAAAGCATTTGCTTTGCTGCTTCACTGTCTGGCTGTCAGTATCTCTAGATGACGTTTCCAACATAATCAGAAAATGTAACCTCAGAGAAATGACCATCATCAGGCCCGGTATAGTATCAGCCCCAGATCAAACGTTTTAAAAGTCTGTAACAAAATACTTCCAAATGACCTCTGATGACAAATATTCTTCTTGAAGGAAAAAATATCATTCATTCATTTTGTTTTTAAATCTAGGAATTAGAAAATACTAAGTCTTCAAGTACCAGAGAGTTGTGTTTTTTTGGTTTTTTTTTTTTTAACCTTTCCTGAACAAATAATTAAGTGTTGGGAGAGTAAACTATAAAAAGGAGAGGACATTTTCCAGAGAAGGGGTGGGGGGAAGCAAAACAAAGGAGAGAAAAGAGATTCTGCTACACCTCACTCTTATCCTCAAGTTGGGGTACCTGTAACCCTGGGGGTTTCCAGTATCAGTAATAGGGGACATGAAGCTATGGGATAAACATGATCTGATAGAGCTCCTGGGGGCAGCAGATTTACCCCAAGATTGTAGAACAAATATTTTTAACATTTAAATATTCCATAAAAATATATAAATATATAAAATATTACACAATGTCTTAACACATTTATATAATACTTTATATGTTTATATAAACATGTTTATGTTTTATATATGTTTGTATTTTATACATATACATGTTTCTATATTTATGTACATATTTAGGTATTTATATATATTATAGACATAAAAATATATGTATAATATAAACATAAATAAATACATAAACATACAAAATGTTATATAAAGTTTAACATGAAGATATTTACAATATTAACATTTTAAAATATTTTAACATTAAAAATCAAGATTATAGTCACTAACATGCAGAAATTCACTCAAGTTCTTTTCTCTGTCATATAACTCTGTTTTATTTAAACAAAGATGTAAAGTGCACACTCAGATGAGTTTGTGATACGGCACTGCAGACCCTATGAGTCCCACCCTGGCCCTAAGGGCTCATGTGCCACATGTTCTTTTTCCTCTGCTTTAGCTGGAAAAGTTTAAGAAGTGCAGCTACATGGACAAGTCAACAGCAGTAGCCAGAGTATGAGGGAGAGGAGTGGGGAGCAAACAGAATGGAGGAACGAATGAGTCTTATGTGGTTGAAAAGAGAACTACTGATTAAAAAATGTTAGAATGTGCTTCTCAGGGATGACAGAGCAAACAGAGATTAGACTGGTGTAAGTAGAGACGGCATCAGAAATATCTGAAGGGTTTAGAGCAGGTGGAAATCTCAGGAGGCAGAAAAAGAGGACTTAGGTCATTTGCTTCCATAGCAGGCAGACTGGGTGTGTGTCAGTCTTTTTGGTTCTTTACTTTAAAGGGGCTGATGAGCAGAGAGGGTCAGTGGAGAACATCCTGGATGCAAAGAAACAACAGAGGCATCTACTGTGAGCATGAACCAGAGTCATGGAAAAGAATGGAGTTAGAAGTCAGGAAGTCGAGTGGAAAAGTAAAACATAAAAAATGGCTAACTTTTTTTTTTTTTTAGGGTTAGCTCTTTAATTTTTTTTTGTTTCTGTTTTTAAATTTTTATTTTATACTGGACTATAGTTGATTTACAACGTTACTAACGTTGTGTTAGTTTCGGGTGTACAGCAAAGTGATTCAGTTATACATATAGCTATTCTTTTTCAAATTTCTTTTCCCATTTAGGTTATTACAGAATATTGAGCAGAGTTCCCTGTGTTATACAGTAGGTCCTTATTAGTTATCTATTTTAGATATACTAGTGTGTATATGTCAATCCCAAACTCCCAATCCATCCCTCCCCAACTCCGTCTCCCCCTTAGCAGCCACAGGTCTATTCTCTGTGAGTCTGTTTCTGTTTTGTAGATAAGTTCATTTGCGTCATATTTTAGATTCCACATATAAGTGATATTCTATGATGTATGTCTTTCTCTTTCTGACTTTACTTAGTATGATAATCTCTAGGTCCATCCATGTTGCTGCAGATGGCATTATTTCATTCTTTTTTATGGCTGAGTAATATTCCATTGTGTATATGTACCACATCTTCTTTAACAACGGCTAGCATTTTGGCAGACATGTACTAATTGACTCAGAACAGTCTATGAAGTAGGTAGCAATACTAACTCCATTTTATAAATGAGGAAACAGAGACACAGGGGGGAAAGGAAAACTTTAGTGCTTTTACTTTATTTAATCACAGCCTGCATTCTACAGCTGTAGATGGTAACAGTCACTGCATACCTGAATCACCTGAAGAACTTAAAAAATCCTGATGCCCAGGCCACACCCCCAGATTCAGCTGAATGAATAAACAAGCCTGATGATGATGTAAGGAGCTGCTAAGATTGACTCTCACATTTTAAAATCCTTGAATAGAGATAAAGTGCTACTTTGAGATGCACCATCTTTCTAATTCTTCTTTGAGGGAAGGCTACTCTTTGTTTTGAAACAAAATCCTTTTTATTTTTAAATGGAGGCTATAAGATTAGGAGAAACTAGAGCAAAATGATGGCAGAGGCAGCTCCAAACCCCCAACCCTCAACAGAAACATCAGGAAAACAAACAGAAACCGTTAAGGCCAACACTGTCAGAACTCTGGAAAGCAAGCAAAGGTTTATAGCAACCAGACAAACACTGAATCAGGAAAAAAGCAACTTAAAAATGGTCCTGGTGTTTAAGGAAATCTCTATCAAAATATTATCTGAACACAAGCTAACATAACAAGAGACAGCAGTGGTGATGCATGACAAGGAATAGTCTTTTTGCAGAATAGTTTGTAAAAGTCACTCAAAAATGCAAGTACAGCCTTCAACAATCAAAAAACAGCAAACCCTAGAGAAGGAAGGGGAGAATCTGATTTCTGGACTTACTGGATTGTAATAGTCAACTAGCAAGTTTTCAACAAAAATACCACAAGGTGTACAAAGAAACAAGAAAGTATGGCCCATTCAAAGAAACCAAATAAACTGACATAAATCATCCCTGAGGAAGCCCAGACATTGGACTTACTAGACAGCGACCCTAAAACAACTATTTTAGGTATGCTCAAATAGTCAAAGGAAACCATGGAAGGAAACCATATGTTAGGCCACAAAACAGGTCTCAATAGATTTAAAAAGATTAAAATCATACAAAATATTTTCTCTGACCACAATGAATGAAGCTAGAAATCAAAAACAGAAGAAAAACTGGAAAATTCACAAACGTGGAAATTAAACAACATATTCTTAAGCAAGCGATGTGTCAAAAAATAAATCACAAGAAGAATTAGGAAATATTTTGAGGTGAATGAAAACAAAAATACAACATGCCAAAACTTAAGAGATGCAGAGAAAGGCAGTGCTCAGAGGGAACTTTATAGCTGTAGATATCTACATTAAGAAAGCAGAAATATCTTAAGGTCAAGAATGGCATAGTACAAGGGTTGGGGTGGGGGAAGTAGACAGATCATATAGAGCATGGAAGTCATGGCAAAAGTTACTCACAGATTGCTGTCATCTCTAAAACTTTAGAAAACTTGTAATTAAGATGATGTCCTGTACTTGGCTACATTTGGGGGTCTGTTAACAGAGGAGCCTGCATAGGCAAGCTTTCTAGGTGCGAAGGAAGGAGCTGGCCTGGAGAAGCTGGTTGGTTATGATATGAAGAAGAACAGATCATTAGGAGGAAGATGGGTGAAGTAAAAAGCAAGAAGCAAGATGGGTTTGTGGCATAGCTAAGCATTCCTTGGAGGGTCCTAGAAAACACTTAAGGATGGGAATCTGGTAAGAGGCCAGTTCTGTGGACAAACAGGATGTGGACTTTGGTTAACTGACCGTTAAAGGGTATAGTAGCCCCTGAGGACTAGAGAAATTAGGGACATTGAGGATACTTATTTGTTTGAAGAGCTATTTTCACCACAAGACTATGCAATCTTTGAGAACAGAGATGTCAGTGAATGCAGAAATAATATCTCATCTATATCTCTCTCCAGTGTTGAGCACAGAATGTGGCAGATAATAGGGATTCAGTAAAAATAGCCTAAACAATTGGATGGGGGGAGGGATGGAGGGGTGGAGAGATGGAGGAATGGAGGGATGGAGAGATGCAGGGATGGAAGAATGCACGACCATTAGTTGAGTGGGAAGGGTGACGGGTGGATGAATGGATGGCCATTAGAGGCAAAATGAATGTTTGTTACTTTACCATCATTATAATATGCAGAACCACATGTATAAAATCCTACTGAGTCCCTGCAGGTTACCGTATTGAAATCTGACCTCGAACTCTGACAGAGGATAATGCAGTTAGTTACAAAATTAATTTGACTCAGCCTGAATTCCAGCAATAGTGCTCACCCGTATAAGAGTTCTATCTTTTCTGTGAATAGATACTCCTTACTTCTGCTAGCCCTGGTATCACAAGATTCTGCGTCCGGCAAAGAACAGACACCCCCGTCTAGGGTCTGCTGCTCCCAGTGAGTCCTTGGAGTGTGGCCCAAAACAGCCACCATGTGTGTCCTTTAGAACCAGCCCATTTCCATCATTTTAGGGATGGTCACCTGACCTAGGCTTGGCCAATTCGATTTTCTCCCAGGCGATTGCAAAGTTTGAATTGAGAGCTGGGAGAGGGCAGTAAGGGAATCAAGTTAATGGCAGAAACCTAGGGAGGAAGTCCACCTGTGAAATGTTGCTGCTGGGACCCCCCCAGAGCTGCCCTTTCAGAAGCTGGGGTGTTCAGCTCCGCCTCACATTCATGAAGCAGCCAGTTCTCGTGGGATGGCTGCCCACCAGAAGCTCTCCCACGAATTGCAGCTGCCACGAAGATTCCCACGACCCTGGGTCTGAGAGGACTGCTTACCTGGGAGGAATCACATTTCCTCAATTCCTTCTCCTTCTTGGCCAGGCGCTTCTTTTTCTTGTGAAGAGGCTTGGACTCCAGAATCATTTCTTCGAGCTCAAAGGTGGGGTCGCAATTCAGCCTGCCTTTCTGCAAGGAAGACAGGTTGACTCACTCCTTAGATACCTGTATCTTTCTAAAAACTAGACCCAACCGGATAAGGAGAATAACACTCCCTCCTGCAGGAGCAGTCCAAGAATAACCAGCTCGGAGTCCCACTTGAAGTTTGAAATAATTTATTGCCAACCTTGCTTTTCATGTTCTTTGATTTTGTATATTTTTCTAAACTCCCAAGGAGCCTTCCATGAGTTAGAAAGGAAATCCTATTATAATTATTTTTCTAAAGTTTGCCTTTGGGGCTGTTTCTTGAAGTGGGTCCAAGGGTAGATCAGAATCACCTGAGTTGATTCCCAGTTTCCCCAACCAGACCTGGAGAATTAATGTTTCTGAACACGAGGGCCAGGAAATTGCATGTTTAACGAGCTGCCCAGATGATTCAGATTCACAATTAAGTCAGAAGTCTAGGTAGAAGGTCTCTCGAGGCAGCGCTCATTGCAGGGTGCGTGGCAGAGCAGAAACAACAGGAAAGGTGCCTAGGTCTCCACGGCGTCACGCATCACCCACGGTGCAAGCGGCCCCTGCTGGACCCTGGAGGGTGGCCAGGTAGGACCCCACCCCGCTGCTGCTCCATGAGCTTGTTATTCTGCCAATCTGCTGACAACTGAATGTGCAAAATCAGGCTGTGGGGAGAGAGGGGAGTCAGAGCGCTCACTTGGTCCCTTGGCCGGAGCTTCTGGGTCTGGCTTTTACCAACCGACTGCGGGAGGCCACAGATGCCTTGGCCGGGTATAGACGGTGGGAATTATTTCGCTTTGGCTATTCGTCATTGTGAATATTGGTCCAGCATAGAACTACCAGAGGAAGAGGGGTGCATGGTAAAGATAAATACCCCACCCCATCCCCAGCAGCTGTCAGTCCTTTGACTCAGAACTCCTTGGATACAAATTTCTGTATCTTTGGAATCAGAGAAAACTTTTTTTTTTAATTGGCAGATTCCCAGAAATGACTGTTTGTAGGATTAGGACTTCTTTCCATTAAAAGTAAGCCACAGGGGCTTCCCTGGTGGCGCAGTGGTTGAGAGCCCGCCTGCCGATGCAGGGGACACGGGTTTGTGCCTTGGTCTGGGAGGATCCCACATGCCGCGGAGCGGCTGGGCCCGTGAGCCATGGCCGCTGAGCCTGCGCGTCCGGAGCCTGTGCCCCGCAACGGGAGAGGCCACAACAGTGAGAGGTCCGCGTACCGCAAAAAAAAAAAAAAAAAAAAAAAAAAAAAAGCAAGCCACAAAACGTGGTTAGCAGCTGGAACTCCCAACATAGATCTAGATTAGAATCCCAACCCAGCTGTGTGACTTTGGTGGCCAATCTACCCTGTGTGTGCCTCAGTTTTCTCATCTGTAAAATAGAAATCTGGGCTGTCTTACAACATTGGCGCGTTATCTAATGAGACCATGTGCATATCTGGCACAGAGTTAATGTGCATTGAATGAGTGTTACTATGGGTTTGTTAAGATTGACTCACGTTAGGAATAAATCCTGGAATGAGCCTCTTCTGCAAAACTGCGTCCCAGTTCATATCATTCATATATGGGAAGTTTTGAACATCAGACAAATGGGAAAATCGTTGGTCTGGATTCGGTTCCAGTAGCTGCCAATGGAATACAAACACCAAGATCATGAGGAAGGTCAAAACTTGGAGTGCAAAAAAGCATACAGATTCCCTATGAATATTTCCAAGTATAGGATTGAAGGAAACAAGTAGAGTTCTCCTTTCTTAGCCCCATAAACAAATAATATAGATGAGTGGTCAGAATGAATTGTAAGTTGGTTTTTGTAAGTTGCAACGTGGTGAGTGAAAATAGCTTGTCCTACTGAGTCAAACTTATGTGTGATTACTGATTCCCCAACTTAGTAATGATGGGCAAGTTTGTTCTCTAAACCTCAGTTTACCCAACTGTAAAAAAGGGATAATAAGCTATTTCATAAGGTTTAGCTACGATTAAATCAAGCCATGTATATAAAGTGACGAAGAGAAGGTCTGTTCTTCTTACGTGGAAAATGTACATTGGTTTTAACAAATGAAATTTATTTCACACTAGAAAATTTAGCAGTTTTTACCACTAATCAAAATATACTGGGGTGACACAGATAAGATGTAACTAAGGTTGCTGTGATAGTTCTGGGTTTTATGAGCTGGGATTAAAGAATTTTTCCCCTTTAACCACTCCAGAGCCAACATCACTCAGTCCTGTGGCTCAAATGGAAAATAGCAGTTCCACTTGAGAATGGGCCTGGAGGTGACAGCCATGGGTCATCAGTGTGCACTTTTGGGATAATAGCGCTGTCTTGGAACTAAGGAAAATGACCCCCGCCCCCATTCTTTATCTTTGACATCACCAACGGTAATATCCCTATTCCAAAACAGAACACTGGACCCATAGACAAGAGACATAGGTTTTGAATTCTTAGCCCCCAAAGCTCTTTTCCTTGACCAGTTACAACCTGGGCAATTTTCTCTCTTCAGAAAAAAGCCAAGCTCATCCTCTTAGGCTCCTCATTCTTTCTTTCACATAATTATTCACTACACGTGACTGAGCTCTCACTACAGCTGTCCTTAATCTTTCTGGTGAACACAGGCACCTTGAAAAGCTGAGGAAAACTGTGGACCTCATTAATTTAAATACCAAAGTCTACCACCTGTCATACTCTGTTAAGTGCTGAGGACACCATGAACAAGTCAGACGTGGTCCTTCCCTCATGCAGCTTAAAGAACAATGGTCATTAACCCAAGAGTCACACACGTGCAATGTATAATTTAAAAGTGTGAAAAATATGATGAAGGAAAGTTCGTGCTGTGTGATCTGAAAACAGAGGGAGGCTCCCAGAGGAAGTGATACGTGAGCTGAGATCTAAAGCTGTGTTTCTCAAACTATGCAGAAGGGCCAGTTATTTCTCTTTGTTTGTTTGGTTTAATTTCCAACCCACTGAAGTCTATGTGGTGTTACTGTGCATGGCTGGTGTAGAACACCACACTGTGTGCAACTTGTGATTTGAGTTCAACATCACTGCATAGGCTTGGACCCTATTCAGTGAGATGAGTCCATTGACGATGTGCTTTGAGGTATCAGAGGTATCAAGTTGCTATAAAAGTTTTAAAATACTTCTCTCAATTTCTGTACATGTTATGGACCTGTTGGAAGTAATTCGTGGACTTGAACCAGTCAGTGAATCACATTAGTAGTACTGACCTAAAGGAGGGAGCTGGAAGAGCTGGGGATGGGAGCAATGTTCTAGGCAGTGAGACTAGCATGTGCAAAGGCCCTGTGGTTAGAGAATGATATATGAGGGTGAGGAGGGGGAAGGCAAAGAGGAGAGAAAAGCAGCTCAAAGCAGTTTGTAGTCAAAAGGGGGACAACAGTCCAAAATAAGACTTGAGGGGTAGTTAGAACCTTTATACCATATAAATAATTTTGATCTTTATTCTAAGAACAATGGGAAGGCAGTAAACTTTGCATTGAACAGATCCCTATGGGGCACAGCAGAGAAGAGAATGGAGTGTATAAAAGTGTACAGGGGCAAACCAGTGAAAAGGCAAGACTTGATGGCAGTAGGACTAGGAAGATAGATGGAGAGAAGTGACAGATCCAGAAGACATTTAAAAGGTCAGATATGAACATGGTGATGAACTGGGTATGCGGATGATGAATGATTTCTGGTTCTGGCTTATATTAGCGGGTGGACGGAGATGCCAGAGCAGGAACGCTGGAGAAAGTCCAGGAAATAATGAGTTCAAGAATTCCATTTGGCACATGGAGTTTGAGATGTCTTTGGGACATTTAAGAGGACGTGTGTGTCACCTTATTAATGAAGCCATGTATTTGAAAGCTCTTAGCTGCAAAACCCACTCTGGAAATGTATTTATCGTGACTGCCTCCAATATTGTAACTTAACTTTTAACTTCAAACCAGAGCATGTGCTTCATTTTATCACTTCCTTTTGTCATGCATTTGTCCTTCTTACCTTTTTAAGAAGTGACACCATTTCCTGTGACCAGGCAGAAGGGTAAGTCACAAGCGCCGTCTCAAACATGTGTGCAATTTCCTTGCTGGAAGTACTGGAGCGAATGTGATACGGTCTCTTAAGGGAGAGAAGTAAGAGTCTTCATTTTTAAAGGGTAAAAGAAAAAATGTTCATTTGCAAATGCTTCCAAGCTAAATTTTCAACTAGTAAAATCTAAATAGCATTTTCTAATCCCCTCCAGCCAATTGTTGTGTTGCCACATGCATATGTGGTCCACGGTTGCCAGATTTCCTACTTTTAAAAAAGTGTACCAGAAATCTATACATCCTTGTGAAATCTTGGAATTTTTAAAAGTTGGTAACCCTCTGGGTCAAAGGAAACATTTCTGTGGGCTAAATCCACGCCTGAGATGTCAGTTTGGAACTGTTTTGTAAGGTTAACTAACGTAAGTATTTACCTAAAACACTGGACAAGCGCTCAGTAAATGGAAATTTTAAAAATTGTTATTTAAGTGTTGATTATAAAGAGATTCAGAGTTTGGCCATACACACACCTCTTTTTACTTCTTCGAATCATAATGACTAAGCTCAGGTTAGAAGGTTACCCAGAAGACTTCAACCCCAGTCCCAAATGCTATGAGCTGCTAGTACTACGGAGTGGGGTGGAGAATTTTGTGATGAGGCAAAAGTATTTTTACCTCTGAGAGAACCAGATTCTTCTATAGTCCTAACTTGGGGGAAAAAGAAATTAAACAAAACGGTGGCTTTGTTATAATTTTCACAGATATCCACTAGAGGGCAGCCTTTACCTACATTGATTTCTCTGTTTCATAAAGGATTCACCCTGGGATTGTCTCTCTTTGTGTGAAGTGAGCTACTTAAAGCTGGAGATTTTACCATCTTCACATTTTTGCCCATGGGACCTAGCACCTAGTGAGTGCTCATTACATGTTTGTTGAATGAACACAATTTTCATATTAGATTAACCAACAATAGGACAGTGAATATGGATATGTACATTTATCAAGTGCCTGACTCTTTCGAGATAATAAATGACCGTGGACCGATTTCTCCCAACTAAATTGGGAGAAATGGAGGAGTTTAATTTCTTCCTTGTTGTAAATCATTATTAAAAGGTAACATAATGTAATTAAGTGTTGGAGCTCTGAAGGCAAAAGGATTTGAGTGCTAAACTGGGTCAGTCAATTTGAGTTTCAATTCCTTCATCTGTAAGATGAAGTTACTTCTGTAAAATGAACCACCTTAGGGGAGTGTTGGGAAAATTAAATGACATAGTACATGTAAAGTTCTCAATAGAGTGGCTAATATATATTAGACATAATACAGGAGAGATATGATTATTGACATAAAGGTAAAAAGGATGGTGGCTATAAATGTAAATAATGAACAGCGAGATGAGTTATCAACAAAGGTGATGTGAAGGAAGGCTTAAGTCTATGCATGGCATGTCAACCGCAGTTACCCAGGGAACCAGGAAGTGCTAGGGGTTGACTCCCTAAAAGGGAGATTGACCAAACTTTATTTTTTTAATGCAAGGTTTAAAAACCCCTGCTGCATATTTTCTTCCCTCAAGACTGAATAAAGGACCATAGTTAATTCATTTGTCTGAGTAATGATACAGTGGAAATAACCCTTGTAACTCTATCAGAAAAAGAGTGCCGGGTACCTTATCAGCGTCATCAATGTTTATTGACTGTTTGCAAGCCAAGGGCACTGTGGGTCACTACATGTGATTCACTGCATGTTTACCATTAAGAGCTGGGGCAGGTTGGCACACCAAGTTTCCCGGGTTATATGTATGTGCACATATATTTTTTCTTTTTTCTAATTTTCTTTAATTCATTGATGTCTCGAAACCTGCTTTTGAGACATCTAAAAACACAAAATGCTTTGATAAACTAATAAAGAAACTAACAAATGCCGCAAGCAAATGGCTTAAGTATGTTGTGGTTTTTTTCATTTACTTTAGGCCATATGACTGAATATAATATACATATATTTAAATCCTCATGCTCTGTCGACTTGTTCAAAACAGTCAAATTACCTTTGTCTTATACAGTAATGTATGTTTCTAGTTCCAAACTTTAAAATCCACATCAAGCCATCAGCAACCAGAGCTTTATACTTATTCATTTACCAAATATTGATTGAACGCCTACCATGTCCTGCACCTCTGCTGGGCCCTGGGGATACAATGAAGACAGGACAGATGGGATTTCTACAGTGGTAGAGCCTACAGTCTACTCAGCAAAACCATAAATAATAAGAGAGACTGTACACACACACACACACACACAAACACACATCAATGGAATACATGCTATAAAGAAAAATTACAGTGTGCACTGACAGGATATAGCAGACAGTTTTAGGGCAGCATATAAGTTAAGAATGAGAATATAAAAAATAACCAAGGTGGAAAAGGTAAAACGTTAGATGGGACACAGTGAGGTGTTGTGATTATAGTCTTATTTCAGGAGTACAAAAGCAAAAGAGCTACAGCCAAGGATGTACAATTAGTGCAAAACGACGTACTTCCCTATCATAAGCTAATACTATGGACAATACAAAATTAGAGAAGACGTGGACCTTGCCTTTACAATGGCAGTGCAAGCGGGGACACAGAGAGGTGACAAAGCAGCTTAAGGGCTATGGGACCATGGTCAGGACAAGATCAGACACCAAAGGGAAGTTTCAGGCACATTTCCCTTTGAAGCATATATTTTTCTGTTAATCACAATTTGTAAATGTGGAGGAAATGATTGTTTAGCACCCTTCCTCTGTGGTTTAGTTGTGTTGCCAGTTGTAATTAAATGTTGGTATTTCATTTCTTCAGATTAGCTATATTTTGAAACATAATTACATGCAGGCTCCTTGGTGGTTCTTTGTGAGAATGTGTCAGAATCGTTTTGTAGTGACTTGTTCCTCTGTACTTTCAACAAGCATTTGTTATGTACCTGTTGAAAGCTAAATATTGTGGAAAGTACTAAACTGTATAAAACACTGGCTCCACCTTTAATAAATTTACAGTCTGATGATATAGAAGAGATTAAAACCATAAAAATAGATATATCTGGGGCTCCCCAGGTGGCGCAGCGGTTGAGAGTCCGCCTGCCGATGCAGGGGACACGGGTTCGTGCCCCGGTCCGGGAGGATCCCACACGCTGCGGAGCGGCTGGGCCCGTGAGCCATGGCCGCTGAGCCTGCGCGTCCGGAGCCTGTGCTCCGCAACGGGAGAGGCCACAGCAGTGAGAGGACCGCGTACCGCAAAAAAAAAAAAAAAAAAAAAAAAAGATATATCTGGAAAAATTTACAAGGGTGATACATTTGCGAAATAGATTTAATCCTAAAATGTAAAATAGATTTACGTGTTCTGATGTAGAAAGTTCTACATTTTATTTTAAGTGGAAAAAAAAAGTCTCAACAGGTTAAAGCATAATTCTCTTTTTACTGAAACAACAGTAACTATGTATATGCGCATGTATGTGAAAATGTTACCCTTATAAAATCAGAAAAGGTTTGGAAGTAAATACAAGCTGTTAATTCTAGAAGATGAGATTGGAAGGTCAAATGAGTTTTTAATTTATTAATTGAGAATTTTCTAAGTCTGTCCTTTCTTAGAAATGATCAATATACATGAGATATAAGGATTCTGTTCTACAATTAAGACACATCCTTAACTTTACTCAAACTTAATTTAGCAATTTCCAAACTTATTCAAAGAGTGATTTTTTTAAACAAAGGCCAGGGCTTATCTTAGGAAATACCTTTATAGGCAAAGGAACAAGAGGAAAAGAGCTCCAAGGGATGCCTCGAGACAGGAGGGAGTCCAAAGAGGCTGAAGTGAGTTTGTGAAGAGTCAGGGTCATTCATATTGAAGCAAAATCTGAAAAGTTAATATGATTCTAACGGGCAAAGAATGCCAAGCTAAGGTGTCTGAAGAGTGTCGGGGAGAAGAGGGGTGGGTAAGGCAGGTGAAGGGTGTGTGTGTGTTTGTGAATATACGAGGCATTAGGGAGTAACAGCATTTTTTTTTAACATGAAGTTATATCTGTGCTTTACAAAAAAGAATCTGCATTCCCATGTTCATTGCAGCATTATTCACAATAGCCAAGGCACAGAAACAGCATAAATATCCATCAGCAGATGAACGAATAAAGACGTGTGTGTACATGATATACATATATATATTTATACACCCACATATATACATATATTTATAATATATACTTATATATGGTATTATATATTTACATATCATATCATTATATATGGATAAATTATAAATGAATAATGGAATATTATACATAACATATATAATACATATCCATATACAATATATATGAATGGAATATTATTCAGCCATAAAAAAGGAAATCCTGCCTTTGCAGCGACATGGACAGACCTTGAGTCCAATACACAAACTGAAACAAGTCAGACAGAGAAGCCAAATAACTGCATCGTATCACTTACACGTGGAATCTTAAAAAAAAAAATTCAAACACATAGAGACAGAGAGTAGAATAGTTGCCAGAGGTTGAGGGTGGGGAAAATAGGGAGAGGTTGGTAAAAGGGTACACACTTTCAGTTGTGAGCCGAATGAGATCTGAGGATGTAAGTGTAACATAGTCACTATAGCTGATAACCCCGAATTTATATACGTAGATATGAATTCAGCAACCAGACAGTAACTACGCTTCACCTTTTCTAAGCAGAAAACGAAAAGAAAAATGAATCTGACAGTGTTAATACATTGTCAGTTACATCAAATCACAGGGAACTACCACGAGGTACAATAATATGGGAGGGAGAAAAAAATCTTTTCTTAGCAAAATTCTTCCTAGGCATTTTCTTAGTTTAAGAAATGTTTCTTCTAAAAGGAAACTACTCTAATTTGCCACTGAACCCAGAACTCAAGAGGCAAATGAAAGACAGGAATCCAACAAGACAGGGCATGAATTGTGTTGTATTAATAATTCACACTGAATCAGAGCCCTGGACTCTGACTGCAAAATTATTTTCTTTAAACAAACAAATATATTTATATAAGATACGGAGTGACATATATTGATTTTCCCTCTCTGGGAGTTAATAATATCCCTATAATTCATTTAATTTTATCTGCATAATTTAATGTCAACTCACATGCTTGGCCCCATATGTAGGAGAGTGAATTAATTATGGGCGGAAATCCCAAGGGTTGTTACCAGCATCACATGGCATTGTTGCTTTCATCTCTGAAACAAACTACTTGACTTTTGGCAAAAAAAAAAAAAAAAATCAATCCTTTCACTGTAAAAATGAAACTTGCTGGAAGAGTAACTAAAGAGAAATGTAATTCTACTGTACCCGGCCTCTCAACAGCTCATATGCTGTCACTCCCAGTGACCACCAGTCAACAGCAAAGGAATAACCTGCTTCTCTTCTGGAGTTGAACATCTCAGGTGCTGAAAAACACAGAAGAGTTAGGTCAGTTTTACTCCCTGAGACATTAACAAATCTATCTTCCCAACATGTTCCTCCAAAGGCGAATTACCAGGGAAAAGTGTACCAACACTTTTATGTGTGTTTATCATCCATTGCTAGATTGCTCACTGCAGGCAAAAGTTTCTAATTTTCTAGTCTTTCTCATTCATCACCAACACACACAGGCATACACAGCCCTTAATGGACAAATTCTTCTCTGACTTAGAGCATGCACCTATGAAAACTTGGATCCCATCAGGCCTCAAATGTGTGGCTGACTCTGAAAGCAGGAAGGCTGAGAAGAGGTTATATTCATTGTCTTGATTTGGAAGGGTTGTGATCAGGACGTAAATTTGTATTACTGCTGCAAACATTGTTCAGAATTTAGCTGCAACTACATGGGATTGACTCTCCATCTCAGAGTCATCTGGAAGAGGCAAAGGCAGCATTTGCAGCCTGTACTGGGGCTGAGGGAGAGGAGAAAGGGTGGGGCACTCTGAGAGAGACACGGTTTTCCATCACTTGTGGGGCATTGACCCTTTGTCCCATAGTTCTGTGAATTGGCTCCAGTGGAAGGCAGAACCTCAGTCAATCTTACCCCAGTGGAGATGCCTAGTTATGTGTTCTCTAACACACTGAGAACCTTCTACCTTCTACTCACCCTTCCAAGAATGTATCTAACTCCTGAGGGATGGAGTGGGGAAAATGAAGTACAAAGCAAGGGCAGGTCTCTTCTCTGTTTGCTTGTCCAGTACCGAATCTGGCATCTAGTGTCACTCAACAGAAACTGGTTAAAAGAAGGAACAATACTGAACCAATCAATCAAGCCCTGGTTGCAAACATTAGCTGGAACCAGGCTGTCTGTGTTCACCAACTGCCTTCACCACTTATTGTAACCTTAAACGAGTCAGTGGGCTGAGCTTGAGAATCTTCATCAGCAAAATCAGAACAATGAGAAGGCAGTTCCTACAGAGGTGAGAAGCTAAATGAGATAATAATGCATGCCAAAATCTCAGCACAGTGTCTGGCACCTGGAAAGGACTCAAAAAACTAGGCACTCTTCTAGAGAGGCAAACATCCATAATAATGGGAATTTTACCTAGCCAAAAGTTGCACACTTGACCCAAGCCTCTGGTAGTAAGGTGCTGGCTCTGGACAAAGGAAATTGGTGTGATGTGGGACCTGCATACAGGTTTGCCCTGCCTGGTGCACTCAATTTCAAGGAAAATCCTGTGGGCAACATCCAATTAGAGAGGTACAATGTTGACATCCCAACGTCTGGGGTTGACCCAGACTATAAAAGCCCGCCGTAGCGGAACTAAGGAAGCTTCATTCCCTGGTGGGTTCACCTTTCATGCGTCACTGCATTCTTTCTGCAAGTCACAGCTCCCCGTGCAGTTTGGGAGATAATGGTCCTGAACCCACGGTGCTCCCACAGACTGGATGGAGTGGGCTATACTTCTGCTTTCCCTTATCAGTATCTCACAGCAAGTCATCTGTAGATGACGTAGTCCCTCCAGGTGACAGATATCTCAGAGAAGCTGCAGAGAACTTTGAGGGATAAACAGACAACTGTGCTAAGAAATTATCCACCAGCATAAACATCACTCTATGAAAGCTGTGTATTCTGTCATCTTGGACCACCCTTGGAGTTTATATGAGTAGAATCCTCTTCTACTTACTGTTTTCCGGCATGAAGATACTTGAATATGCATTCATTCATTCAACAAATATTCATGGTATGCTAGGCATTAAGGAATTTTGGAAGAACACTAAGAAAAAACATGATGGCAACATACAAAAGCATAACAGATGGGTAATTCTTTGAGCCCTCAAAGAGCTGAAAAGTCAGGGCAGGGAGATGCTGAGGGCTTCCATCAACCCTGCAGGAGGACTCCTTGCTCCTGAGATGGTACAAATAGAGGTGGAGAGGGACTAAGTTTCCTTCAAAAAAGACATTGAGTATTTCATTTAGTTCTTAAAATATTTCCATACTTCCATTCAGAAAAGTAAATATAACATAAAAGAAAAATTAACAAGCATTTATAAGTAAATGGCCATGTAACCTTACACAGGGCACAATATAGAATCTTGATTCCACCACTGGGTCCTGTCCTGTTTACAACCATAGAAGTAACCACTATCCTGAATTTCTGTCGGTAATTTTCTTCTTGCCTTTCTACATAGATTTACTACCTGCGTTTGCATTTCTAAGCAACACCTTAGTTTTGCCTATTTTAGTAATACATATGTTATATGTATGTTGTGTATATATATATGTGTATATGACATTATGTATATATAACAGATGTGTGTATAACATATGTATATGTATTTGTGCATATATATATATAACATGGGTGTGTGTGTGTGTGTGTTAAATCTTACTGCTCGTTTTCTTCGGTGACTTGCTTTTCTTGTTCAACATTATGTGTATAAAATTTATCCAACTTGCTGCACGTAGTTTGTTCACATTCAAAGCCATATGAATACACTGTCATTTACCTCCTTTCCTACTTTTAATAGCCATTTGGACTGTTTTCAATTTGGAGTATTTTGAATAATGCTCTCATGAACATTCCTGCACATGTAAGACTCCTCTAAGTCCACACGTCTTTAGGTTACATTTCTGGGAAGGGAAATTCTGGGATGGGCTGTGCATCTTCACCCATGCTAGATAATGCCAAACTATTTACCACAGTGGTTGTACCAATTAACGCTCTGACTAGCAACGCATGAGACTTTGCTCAACCTCCTTATCCACTCTTGACATTAACTAACTTTGTGACTTTTCCAATCTAGTGGGTATGTAATGGTCTTCCATTGTGGTTTAAATTGGCATTCCCCTGATTACTAATAAGCTTGCCCATGCTTTAATACATTTATTAGCTATTTGGATTTCCATTATTTGGCTTTCAGATTTTAAAGCAACTGGACAGTAGATTCTGCTCAGGACATAAAGAAAGGGGACAAAAACTGATATATAAATATAGTACAACAGAAATAATTCATGGAATTTACAAAAATGATTCTAAATTTCCTCTATAAAATATGTGAATAATAAAGGTTTTTTGAAAAAGGATAAAGGGACTTGCATTCCATGTGTTAAACCACATTGTAAAGCTACGATAATTGATTTGAAAGCCACAGAATACAGATGCTAGTATATAAAAATACTTAGTTTATGATGAACATGTTTCAAATCAGCATGTATGGGATCTTATTTGATACATGGTCTCAAAACAATTATTTAAGAATATAACAAAAATGAAGTCACATCCTTACTGTATATCTTACCACATATATAACTGGATTAAGAAAAATTAAACTATAACAAAAATAAGAATATAGGTAACCATGTCTAAAATCTAGAGGTAAGAAGATCTTGCCAAGAATATCATCAAAGGTAGAAGATATAAAGTAAAAAGACTAATGGTTTAAGATCTGGAAGCAACCTAAGTGTCCATCAACAGATGAATGGATAAAGCAGATGTGGTAGATATATACCATGGAATACTACTCTGCCATAAAAAAGAATGAAATTTTGCCATTTGCAACAACATGGATGAACTTGGAGGGTATTATGCTAAGTGAAATAAATCAGAGAAAGACAAATGCTGTATAATATCACTTATATGTGGAATCTAAAAAATACAACATCAAAAAGAGTCATGTACCAAAATGTTCATTGCAGCTCTATTTACAATAGCCAGGACATGGAAGCAACCTAAGTGTCCATCAACAGATGAATGGATAAAGAAGATGTGGCACATATATACAATGGAATATTACTCAGCCATAGAAAGAAATGAAATTGAACTATTTGTAGTGAGGTGGATGGACCTAAAGTCTGTCATACAGAGCGAAGTAAGTCAGAAAGAGAAAAACAAATACCATATGCTAACCCATATATATGGAATCTTAAAAAAAAAAAGGTCATGAAGAACCTAGGGGCAAATGGGAATAAAGACACAGACCTACTAGAGAATGGACTTGAGGACACAGGGAGGGGGAAGGGTAAGCTGTGACAAAGCGAGAGAGAGGCATGGACATGTATACACTACCAAACGTAAAATAGATAGCTAGTGGGAAGGGAAGCAGCCGCATAGCACAGGGAGATCAGCTCGGTGCTTTGTGACCACGTAGAGGGGTGGGATAGGGAGGGTGGGAGGGAGGGAGATGCAAGAGGGAAGAGATATGGGGACATATGTATATGTGTAACTGATTCATTTTGTTATAAAGCAGAAACTAACACACCATTGTCAAGCAATTATACTCCAATAAAGATGTTAAAAAGATTAAAAAAAATAAAAATAAAAAAGACAACAAACGAGTGAATGTAACAAAAAAGAAGCAGATTCACAGTTATAGAGAACAAACTAGTGGTTACCAGTGGGGGGAGGGAAGAGAGGAGGGGCAATATGGGGGGAGGGGCAATATAAGGGTAGGGGATTAAAACGTACAAACTACTGTTAGGTATAAAATAAGCTACAAGTACATACTGTGCAATACAGGGAATATAGCCAATATTTTATAATAACTATAAATGGAATATAACCTTTAAAAAAATAAAATAGACCACAAAAGAATATGACTAAGGGTTTGATGTTAGGAACATAGTTTTCATGTCAATAATGCTATAAGAACAGCAACTAAAAAGTAGGAAATTATATTTATAACACATGATACATTAGAATTTAATATCCTTTATATATAAAGGTCAAGAATTCTTTACATAATAAGAAATAGACAAAAATGTATTAACACTCTAATAGAAAATGGGCAAAGAACATGAACAGGCAACTTACAAAAGAATTAAAAGCAATTGTAATGTCATAATGAGGTACCGTTTTCACTTATCTTTTTTGTGAAGATTAAGATATTGACAGCGCAGCCCTGGTGAGGATGCAAGGAAGTGAATATCCTCAGATGCTTCCAGAGCAAATGAGTAGAAATCAACGCAAACTTTCAGGAGGGAAATGCATTAACGTATATACCCTTTGACCAGAAATTCCTTGAATGGGGATTTATCACGGGAAATAAGTTGTAGCACATATTTCTGCTCACAGGATTTTTATCATAAATTTAGTTATATTTCAAAATGAGAAATAACCTAAAATTCAACAATAAAGAATTGGTTCAATAGATTTTGATGCAGCCCTCTAATTCTGTAGCATGTGAACATTAAAAACGATAGTTATATATATGGGCCTGGACAAACAAGTAGTGTCAGTTGTGCAGAGCCAGGCTCTGAAGTCGGAGAGTAGTGGTTTCCGTTCTGGCTGAGACACACTTATTGCCAGGAGGCGGAGAGATAGCACAGCAGCGTGTGGAGGGTTAGACCCTGGCATCCCTCACTGAATTGCTTTTAGTTTAAATGATGTCACACGCGCACTTAGGCCAGTGCTTGGCCAATAGGAAGAGCTCAGTAAATGTCAGCCATTACCCCTCCTGCTCTGTTGTCATCACCATCAGCATTCCAGACTTGAGACGTTTTCGATTTGGATTTAACTTTGTGCTCTGCCAGTTGCTTGCTGTGTGATTATACATGTCGCTTTCTCTGTAGGCCTGATTATTTTTAATCTATGAAAACATATTTCGTTGAGTTGCTTTGAAAATTTAATGATATAATGTTAAAAACTTAGCAAAATGCTTGGGACATAATAGATTCTCACTATATGATGCCTATTATTACATTTTAAAGTGAAAATTTAGGTTGCAAAACTCCAGTATGATCCAACTTAAAAAAATGTGTGTGTATACAGAATAAAGGTCTGGAAGGAAACCGTAAATATCTACAAGTAGAGAGATGAATTTCCCCATTGCTTAATCAGCATTTTCCATAGTATATCTGTTTGTTTGGTTTGGTTAATTTGGAGAAGAGGAATGTTTTAATTGGTTAAGCTCGAAGCGATCTGAATGATATTTACACAGACCACGGATGGGGAGAAGGAGGGATTGGAGTTGATTGGAAAGAGCATGGAGTAGAAGATGAGGAATTCAAAAAAGTAAAACTTCCTTGTTGGGTGCAGGTGCTTAAGAACTGACAGACAAGGGGTGGGATAGGGAGGGTGGGAGGGAGGGAGATGTAAGAGGGAAGAGATATGGGTATATATGTATATGTATAGCTGATTCACTTTGTTATAAAGCAGAGACTAACACACCATTGTAAAGCAATTATACGCCAATAAAGATGTTAAAAAAAAAAAAAAAAGAACTGACAGACAGCTCATCTTCTTATTGCCAGAGTCGAGGAACTGCTGTATAATATGCTAAGCATCTTACATTAGAAAATGTTGTATATTCCTATAATCTTCATTCAGTATTTCATCCTAGTTTTCTTTATTTTTAGAATTTTTTTTCTTTCTGGTTAATTGCTAATTACATTCTGCAGGAATGCTATAAAATGAGTGCTGGTGAATGTCTGTTAGGTAGATTTTACCAAATTATTGGGAACATATATATATATATATTTTTGCAATACGCGGGCCTCTCACTGTTGTGGGCTCTCCCGTTGAGGAGCACAGGCTCCGGACGCGCAGGCTCAGCGGCCATGGCTCACGGGCCCAGCCACTCCGCGGCATGTGGGATCTTCCCAGACCGGGGCACGAACCCGTGTCCCCTGCAGCGGCAGGCAGACTCTCAACCACTGCACCACCAGGGAAGCCCGGGAACATAATTTTTAAAAAGAGAAAGCAGACTTCCGCCTGTGATACCTCTTAGGAAGATTCCCATCCAAAAATCAAAGGCAAGAATAACTTCTGGATGAAAATATAAGCGTTGACAGTCAGATATTCATTTTTTAAAATAAAACTAGAAACATTTCTAAGAGTATGGCCTACCTAATTTGGCTTACATCTATTTAAGAATCATAAATACATAAACTTTTAAATTTCTATCTCTCTCTTTTAGGGAGAAGCTTGGTTTTCTAAAGTCAGAACGAGCTTGCTCTAAATCTAGGCTTTTTCAATTATTAGCCATGTGATCTTGAGCAAATTACTTAGCTTCTTATTTTCCTCATTGTAAAATGGTGATAATTACAGTTTGCCTCACAGGGTTGTTGAGAAAAACTTAATCAGTCAATGAATGCAAAACATTTAACACATTGTCTGGTCCCTAGAATGCTTTCAATAAATATTAGTAACTGTTAATTATAAGGGTGAGGGTGGAGAGGTGCAGAGAAACTTGACAGGATTCCAATCTCCTAGCTCTATGTCGTGAAAAGACTGGAAATGCCAACCTTTAGGAGAATCAAATTATACGGATATTGTATTTAAAATCACTGGGGAGAGAAAACAAAGTTGGGCTTCCTTTACTCCTCTCACCATGGAAACCAGGCTTAGAAAACCCAGATGCACATTTTCTGATTTGGCTCCAACCAAGTAGCCCTTAATATGGAAACCCAGGAAACCTAGGGAATAAACTCATCGGACCAGCAGTCTCAGAGATCCCTTTTTATCATTTGAGTACCATGGGTTTCAGGCAAGAAAATAGGCTGAATTATACGTGTCCATTATTTTAGAAGGACAAAGGAGGCTTCTTCCCCCCACTGATAATTGGAAGCCAGGAACTTGCAGTTGTTCAAATACCATATAAAATCAGGCTCATTTTTCCCCACAGATGATTTCTTTCTCTTGGAAAGTGAGGTGGCCCTGCACAGTTCTCTTTTCCTCTCTCTAATTCTCTCTTCAGTTCCATGAGGAAGAGAATGAAATATTGAAAGAAAGTGGCATTGCTCTTGCCTTTAATTTCAAGTTCCAATATTTCACCTGTGACTTATTCATGGGATTGTTGTGATAAACCTAAAACCAAAATTATAACTGGAAGGTACTTTGTGAACTTACAGCCCTATGCATGTTATGCAGGATTATGTAAATCATGGTTATAATAATACTTATGTCACTTATTACCATCCTACTTATGGCTGTACCTTCTCTGTTTGATTCTTTTTTTTTTTTTTTAACTCCTTTTCTAGAAGGTAAGCTCCATGGGCTGGAGACCTTGTATGTTTTGCTCCCTGCAGCACCGCCAGCACCTGAAACAGTGCTGAGTACACAGAGGCAATTAGTAGATATTTATTGAATTAATTATTAATATTCTTCATCAGGAAGTAGGTAGAAACTGTCCTTAATAACTCATAAAATAGTGTTTTTACATGTAATCCGTGACTGTCCTGAATCGAGGTCAGTCTGGGTGCTTGCTAAAAGGAGATGCCTGAGGCTCACCGCAGACCTGTGAAATTAGAAGCTCTCTAGGTAAAGTCAGAGGGGGACTCGTCATTTCTAGCTGCAAGGCCCTACAGATGATTGAACCCGTAGTACATGGTGTCTACAGGAATGAATAAAAAAGCCTTCCTCTTAGTCGCTATGGCGGCTCAGGGGTCCCATACCCATGTAAGGCTTGGTGCCGGCCATGGTGGTGATGCACATCTCCACAGGTAGCATCGTAGCGATGTTGAAGTCTGTGATGTGCACGTGCCCTGCGAGGGAGAAGGACCACAGAGAACGTTACGTTCCATTCAACCCAGCGGCAGACCACGCTTTTTTTTTTTTATCAATAGTACCTGGAAGCTTAGTTTGTAAATTCTTGTACGCCATTTGCAATTGGGTACACACAGTAAAAAGTCAATTATCCTATCCTCAAGACCAATATAGTCTAAACCAGCAACTCTCCAGGTGCCAAAACACGGAAAGGTTAACGTCTGGTTGTAAGTTTGTAGTTCAATGTCAGAAAGTTTTAACCTTGGTCTTTAAGAGCCCACGCTCTGGTAAATTCTACTTAGGCAATTTTTGCCTGTTGTCAGCATTTTAAGTTGGTACAGCCTGTGAGAATCAAGAGCGGGGTAGATAAGAACTATTTGAAGTATCAAATTTCCAAGCGTTTACAGCATCTTTTTTTTAAAGAAACAAATGTTGTTAATACAAAGCAGACATGACTGTGGATGCGTATATTTATTTCTTTGCCAAGAAAGAGTTCTTTCTCTCCTTGTTTTTCTGAATATCATTAGTAGTTTTTTGTCTGATAGTTCAGGTTGTCCCCCAGTGGTCCCCAACAAAATAATGTACAAAGGGAAAGTAGGGAAAAGTCAAGTTTTATTTTTAAAGAGGCTCTAGAAAGAGCCCTAGACTGGGAGCCAGGAGACTTAGGTCCTGCCCTGAATTCTGCTCCCAATACATCGTACACTTGCAGTTCCTTTCCTGTGTTGAACCTGTTTCCCTTAAAAAAAAAAAAAATTCATGGGCGGACTAGACGATCTCTAGGGTCTCTCTGCAGTGTTCACACTCATGGCAGTATAGTGTGGGTCTAACACTTAAGTTCAGAAGGGAGCACACCCTACAAAGTGTATTACGGTCCTTACATTCACAGCCAGAAGTAGGATAAGCCTGTTCTGTCAGCTGTTGGCAGGAAAGTCATATGTTTTGAGAGGATCGTGAAGTGTTGGCATTTCCATTTGCATGCTTCTGTGGTTGTGATGAGATACGGTGGTAACTGGAGGGGATTCGTCTTCCATATCCCACAGACCACGCTCCCCCTGCCAACTGCACTCTCTGCTCCCTGATAGCATCCAGTCTGCCGCTAACGATTAATCTCACTGTCTTTATCACCAGGGTTTTGTGTGGTGCAAAAAGTGTTTTGTTTATATCTGATGACATTTTAATAAAGTAGCGCTCATCAAGCTGAAAGTGAAGGTATTCTTGCATAAGTGGTACCAACAGATGATTTCCAGAAATCACCCTATCATAATATAGGTTGTTTCAGTATTTTCTTTCTCTGTTTCTCCCCATGGGTCACGCTCAAAGCACTGGATCAATGTTTCACAAGGTTTGATACAAAACAGGTGAGCCTGGAGACTTAATGATTAAGAGTCTGTTCTCTGGAGTCTGACTGCCTGGCTTCAAGTCCCGGCTCTAATACTAACCAGCTATGCTACCTCAAAAAGGTGACTTATCCTCTCTGTAAAGTTGAGATGATAGTAGTCATCTTCTCACGAGGTTGTTGGGAAGATCAAATGAAATAATGCTGTGGAAGGCTTTGCTCAGCATTTGGCAGGAAGTTGCTATTTGTCATGATCAGACGCTCCAGAGTGACTTTGTGAAACTCACACTCCTGGACTTCATTCTTCCGGGACACCAATGCCGTGGGACTGGTGGGAGAGCCAGGCATCCACATTAGAAACAACAAGAAACTCCACAGGTGATTCAGATGGGCAGCCAGGCATGGGATCCTCTACGTTAGCCTGAGCAGCTGTTCTAACCGACTCAGTCCTAAGATTGGCTATGCTCATGTAGAAGGTAGAGGATGTTTCAGAGTCAGCTGGCTCTCCAAGTGCAGTCCCCAGACCAGCAGCATCAGTATCACCTGGGAAAGTGTTAGAAATGCACATTCCTGGGCCCTACCTCTGCGTACTGAAGCAGAAGCTCGGAGGATGGGGGCCCAGTGTTTAGAAAAGCTCCCTAGGTGATGCTGATACCCAGTAAAGTTTGAGACCACACTTTTAAAAGAAGACTAGGCTTAGTAGAAGATGTTGACTGCAGTAAGTACTCACTCATTACATTTCTTTCGAATGTGGTTGAAAGAATGTTAATGTCAATAGTAGTATTTTTTACATTCATATGATTAATTGCAAGTTTCAAAAGGTTTTTGTACATTTAAGCCTAATCAAGTAGTTCCTATTTTACAGAAGAGCTGTTTGTGGCTAAGTTCTCAGTACTTAGAAGTAGCAGAGCTAGAATGAGGATCTACAATTTGGTCCAGGACTTCTTTGGTGGGTTATAAATCGCCCAGAAACTTTTTGCGCTTTAGCGTAAGACCAAATTGCTGAACAAACTAAAAGAACTATCTGCTGGTTGGCTCAGGGTTCCCCCACCAGGGTGCATAGTAGACAATGGGCAGGAATCATTTGAGGGTCAGGATCTACTGGAAACTGTTGCCTGCTGCCCTCCAGCTGAACAAGGATAGCAGAGCCCTGGCCACCAGCCCCGACGTCTCCATTCCTGGCCCAGGATGCTGCCATGCTTCCCTGTGCTCGCCGTGCGGACCCTTCTGCCATGTTCCCTTCTGTGCTGTGGAAATGAATCTGAGTTCTGGCTCACAGAGGAAGGTTCAGTCACCTGCTGATGGAGGGACACAGGAATTGCTTGGGTGTGAGGGACCACTCTGGCCTCTTCCATAAGCCCTGGCTCTGAGGGAACCTTAGAACAGAGTTTTTCAACCTGGAACTATTGATATCTTGGACCTGATCATCCTTTGCTGTGAAGGGCTGTCCGGTGCATGGTGGAATGCTTAGTTGCATCCCTGGCCTCTGTCCACTGGATGCCAAAAGTACTTCCCTCTCCTAGATAGAATCCTGACCATCAAAATTGTCTCCAGACATTGCCAAGTGTCCCCTGCAGGGAGAGACTGTAGAGCGAAAGCATCCCCAGTTAGAACCACTGCCTTACTGTGAAGTTTTTCAGATACGAGGCTCAGAACTTCCTCACTGTGAACACCCTATAGGGAGTGATCTGCCAGTTCTTTTCACCTCTGTACCTTGAGGCACAGAATCACATTAAAAATTGGAGTTCACAGTATTGAGTCACTGAATTTAGTCATCATTGTGGTCATTACTTAGACTCTTTTGCACTGTACCTGTGTTCAGCCTGGGGATGTTTCTCAACACAGCCCTCAAGGACACCATAACCAATTGGTTGGCGTGGCTCCTAACTTTCAAAAATTTCCTCAACTCAAAAACAGATCATGTGTGCCACATTTTTCTAGGATTCTTATTAAAAATTCATATCGTTAGGCACTAGCAGAGACTTATACACCTGATTATCTGGGGATAGGGTGCAGAGTTCTATATATGTGTGTGTGTGTGCATGTGTGTGTGTGTATATATATAATATACATATATGTATACGTATATATAGGTTTTAAGATGCTACCCACTTGATTTTTAGGTACATTTTGGGACTCTGCAAGGGAGAAGCTGTTAAGGTAGCAGGATTATTTCTTCCTCACACCCCCAAACCGAGTTTTTGCCTTTCTCTGTTCCCTGTGACTAGGGATGATATTAAGAAACCTAAATTATAGATGATGTGGTAATTGTCATTCTCTCAGATACACCAGGGAGACATTATTGCTCCTTGTATGCAGCATTTATTTCCTGAATAGCTTAGGAAAAACACAAGAATTTTAGACACTATTGAACTGATAGAATTGGCTGGGGTACTTAAGTTGGTAGGACATGAAACCTATATATCAGGACAGTTGGTTATGAGCCATGCAAGATCTAATGCCATCTTGGGCTCTGAACTAGTGAGACATTTAAGGAGAACAGGTATGCTCTAAATTGCAGACTTTTTAAAGTCAAATTCTGATGTATAAGGAATGTTCATTCACACCAGTGGAAGGATTCTCCATTTACAAAAGAATTTAGCTTCTTTAAATATCAGCCTTTTCTGATGAACATGAACCAATATGAATCAGTAAGAGTAAAACAAAATTTCTGCCTCTTACTGATGGTGCTGAATTAGAATATAAGCTATGTGGCGTAATACGCAGCTCACTTGGAGGAACGGGCATAGGAGGTGTATTAGAGGTAAACAGTTATCCTTTACAGTTGCTAAGTCCCCATGCAAGAGGCGTACATGATCTTGTCCATAAAGGGTGAAAAGTCCATAAAGGGTGAAAAGGGTGAAAAGAAGGAGAGGAGACAGAGGAGACAAATGAAGTTTTCGAACGTGAGACCTTGGAAAATCACACCAGAAAGCAATCCCAAAGGCAGGCATTGATTTGTGGTCCAGTTGGCTGTCACAAGAGCAGCTGTGCATAATGAGCTGGGGAGCGAGGGCCACCGGGAATTTCTTCATTTCAAAGTAGTTAATTATGGCCCCTGAGCAATGCCTAAAAGCTTAATTTTTCAGAATTTGAATAAACAGAAAATAAATAACCTCAAAAAATTATTTTCTCCAGAAAGGGATCCCCAGGACAATGCTTAGAGAATGGCTCGCAACCTTTTTGTTTGCTTCTATCCCACTCACATATCCAGTCCTTCCCAAAGCAGTGTTTCTCTTATTGACTGCAGTGATCCTCCAGTTGAGTTTAGGATGGGAAAAAATACAGAAAAGCCCCCTCTTAAGTCATTGTCCAAACCCCAAAACTTGAGAGTGAAAAAGATCTTTGTAAATAGTACACTACATAACAGTTGTAGACTAGGACCGTCCCTCAGGCAGACCGGGATGCCTACTTGTAGTCCCTAAGTAACAGAGCCCCAGTCCAACCAAGAATAAAATGCCCTGAAAAGTGGGCTTAACTCCCTGCGTGCATGAAGGACAGGCAGAATGGGCCACTGAAAGTGTAGTTACCTGAGGATTAAGTGTCACAGAAAATTGTTTAAACACAAGACCTAAGAAGTAGCCACACACAATCTTTGGTATATCCCACCTGGAATCAAAATAATTCTTTAGTAAAGACAGGTGAGGACCCAGCTTTCACTTATGCTATATGACATAGATAAAGTCATATAAAACAAAATGAAGTCACCTAAGCTTCCTTTTGTAGGGGAGAAAGCCCCTACTACCTCATGGAGTCATACTAGCATTTAACCGTTATTGAGTGATTTCCTTGTGCACGTGGCAATCAAGCACTTTATAAACAGGGTGTCAGTTAGTGTTTACAGTTACCCTGAGAAGTAAGGACACCTTTCATCCCTGAAGAATCTAAGGTGCAGAGAAGTTTTAGGCAACCTGTCGAGCGTTTCAGAGCTGGTGAGTGAGAGAACTGGGTTTTGAGCTCAGAACCCCATGCTCGTATCTACGATATCACACAATCTTTCCCAAGGGTAGTCTCTAAGGGTGGATAAACTCGAAGATTAATTTATTCCTGGGTCTTTCTCCTAATCTACAATGCCCAAGTTGACAAGAAAATGAGGAAGAGAAAGAAGTTGAATGAGAGAGAAGAGGACGACTTCATGGTAGGAATAAATGAAGCCATGTTTGAGATCCAAGACCGAAACGTTGTTCTCTGAATGGAAGGTACATTTCTTTGGTTGACAGGACCCATATGTCTCCATTCAGGGTCCTGACAAATGGTTGAGCAATATATGGGGCACAAAGGCAAGCAGGTGAGGGGGAAGTGGGGACAGAACCCGAAATCAGGCTCTGCATTACCAGTGGTCACCTTCCCAAGGCTGTGGTAGGCACACAGAGCACCTTTTTGTACATAGTGCAAAGATGGCCTCTAGAGGTTGGGGGAGGCCTTGTCCACAGCTGTGAAGCTCCACAGAGTTTATCTGCACCGGTGTGAGAGGGGATCCTGCTTCCTATTTAAGGCAGAGACAGCTGGTGCTTTAATGAAAGTCACCTTCATGTTGTCTCACCATTGCCCACATTTCTGAGATTCAGAAACTATTCCCAAATGTCAGAAGCAGTAAAGGGAAGGAAGAAATAAGGCATCGGAAGAAAGTGGAGAAAATCTTTTTAGACAGTCCATAAATAAATAATGACTCCAAGCTTTGAAATTAGAGGTCATACACAAAAGTGTTTCTTAGCCCTCTGAGCACATGTGGCGTCTGGCAAATCAGGCTTAAAATGCAACTAGGTAAATAAATAATAAGTGACGGATGGTCCGTGGAGTTTCAGTCCCACTTGCAAATCCCTTTTGTAAAAGTTAAAGAGATACAGAGCTTTGCAGATTTAGGACTCCCTCCCCTAGCAGCTTTCTAAAAATTTAACAAGGATCTTATTGCCTCTGTAACATTTATAACATGCAGGCTGTGTGTCCTACAGGTCTGCTCTAATAAATAAATCCAAATGTACATTGAAATAATATTAGGAAGAGATTGTACACATTTGATCACTGTTGGTCAAAGCTTGTTCTATAGGACATCTTCAATCAGTGCTTCTTGAACTTCAGGCATTCATGTATCACCATCATGGTCATTGCCATATCCCTCTGTCACTTTCATAGCTGGGTACCAGAGATACTCTTATCTGCTTTATATCTTTCTTTAAATGGACTCATTTTTAGTAACTGAAAACCTTTGAACAGAAAACTTGATATCTCTTCTGTAAATGTGAACCCAGTTTACCCTCACAAGAAGGAAAGTCTGTCACAAATCTCTAGGTAGATACTATTGCCTACCGAATGCTCTAAGCCCCTTCTGTCTTTATGAAAAAAAAAAAAGGGAGATGATTGCTATAGAGATATTAAAGCAAACTAGCACCAAAAAACTGGGATGGTTTTCTTGAAGAAATCAGTAGGAATGGAAGAAAATTGAAAAGAGAATGACTTTCTCCTTATGTAAATGTAAGGCTATTTAAGGGTATACAACGTCACTGCAATAAATGATAAAGTTCCCCCATATGGTCCCTCCCACCATAAAATGGAGTTTGTACATGCAACTCAACTGAACCGAGTAAGACACTTTTTCCCTATATAGTACTACTTTGCTGGGGATAACCAACTTGTTCTACATACATGTTATGTGGTTGATTGCAAACAAATCATTTACTTACCATGTTCATCAAGCAAAATATTGTCAGGCTTCATATCCCTAGGGGAGTAAAAAGAAAGGAGAAAGTTGCTCATAATAAAACAAAGAAACAACTAAAGGGTAAAGGTGAACTGCTTAAGAATGCTAGCTAGGAATGAATGTACTAGCCCTTCATCACTCACGGTCTCATTCAATTCTCACAGTGAATTGAGATCGTTACCATTAATACCCCCAATTTCTAGGTCGGAACTGAGGCTTAAAGAGGTTAAGTAACTTAACCCAAGGTTACAGTGCTAATAAACAGAAAAACAGGGCTCTGGATCTGGGTCTCACTCACTCAAAAGCTCAGACCCTTTTTTCTTTTTTTAATATTTATTTATGTATTTGGTTGCATGGGGTCTTAGTTGCAGCAGGTGAGCTCGTTAGTTGTGGCATGCGAACTCTTAGTTGCGGCATGCATGTGGGATCTAGCTCCCCGACCAGGGATCGAACCTGGGCACCCTGAATTGGGAGTGTGGAGTTCTATCCACTGTGCCACCAGGGAAGTCCCTAAAAGCTCAGACTCTTAATTTCTACAGCGTATTATATCCAAGTGTGTCAGTATTTCTCCATAGATCATCCGGCATTTATTTATTTATTTAAATTTTATGTATAATTTTTATTTTTATTTTTTAAATTTTATTGGAGTGTAGTTGATTTACAATGTTTGTTAGTTTCAGATGTACTGCAAAGTGATTTATTTCTACATATACATATATTCATTCTTTTTCAGATTCTTTTCTCATATAGGTTACCACAGAATATTGAGTAGAGTTCCCTGTGCTATATATAGTAGGTCCTTGTTGGTTATCCATCTTACATATAGTAGTGTGTGATCATACAGCATTTAAATTGTCATAAGGTAGTAGTACAGTAGTAGTACTAATCATCATTGTTGCCTGTGTAACTCTAGAGCTACAAAGATGAGGTAAACTTAAAGACTATAAAAAAGAGAAACAAAATGATCTATAAAGTGATTACATTTTAAACTTGCGGAGATTAGAATCTTTTTTAGGATGATGCTATAATGCCTCTAGTGGCTTAATAAGTATTATTCCTGGGATTGTTAACTAAAGGATTTGGACCAGTTTTCTATGCATTGGTGAGATCCTTAAATCCATAGAAGGGAACATAATCCACCCTCTTCCAACGAAGGCAGTAGTTGGATGGTAAATACTTAGAGGTTTGATGGTAAGTACTTAGAGGAATGGCCTGTAGAGTTTCAGAAGTCCTCAAGAAACAAATATTATTGTAAGCAGTGTTCCTCAATGACAGCACAGCTCTGTAGTTCGTAGCAGCCCTCACTCTTCCACACTCCGGTTTTTACTGCCCTTCCCTGATGTACCATTAAAGCCCTTAAACCCAAATTCACAGAAGCCATTAGGGAAGAAATTCTGCAACAGGTTTGGGAACACATTTTCAGCCTAGTCAAGTGGCTTTTATGTCACTAGAATAAGGTGACTTTAGTCTGTGACAGACCGAGACTGTCAGAGTCCTCTTTTGAAAATATTAATGAATAACAAGCCTCTTAGCTACACATAGAACCAAGTATATGCCCCACCCAACAGGCAGGTGCATGGGTACTTTCATGAGCTTTGAATATCTTCTCGTTTAGTTTATTAGGTTCTTAAAATTAGTTCTGGATTCATAAGTGGTCATTTGTAGCTGTGGCAAATTTTTCTCTGGTTCAGGGTATAATTTGCTAAAAACATAGAGTGCAAGGGGGTTTCAAATTGCATGTTTCCCTGGCTAAACTCTCAGTATTGCAGACTCCACCCTAACCCCTTTGATGGATTTCATTATTCCAAAAATTATCAAGTCTAAATTCACTCACATGGATTAAAGGCCCTTTCATAATCTGGCTCCTGTGCCAGCCACATGGAGGGCATGGAGTCCCCTAAAAACTCCCTGCATCCCCTCACCTTCTGCCGTTCCTTTGCCTGAATCAGAGCCCTGAACCACTGCACCCAGAAAATGCAGATTCATCCCTCACCTCTTAGCTCAGATGCCACTTCCTACAGGAAGCCTTCCCTGATTTTCCAGTTCTGAGTCAATGGCCCCTCCTGTGTGCTCTGCATGGTATGCTTATCCCATTACAACATTTATCACACTTCTATTCATTTTTTCTCCAACTGGATCATGAACTCCTTGATGGCGGGGATGGTTTCTTGATTAATACATAAACCAGGATATACCAGAGCACTCCAGCGCACCATTGAACACTCTGCAGTTTAAAGCTCGAGGTAAACTAGCCATTAGGTCTTGCCACCTCTTTCGGACCTGTACCAGTGAGCATCAGGTAGTGTCTGCCAGGCGAGGAGGAGGCCCTGAGGAGCCCTGCCAGGAAGGGAGAGACTTGGGTGTGGCAAGATGAGCACAATGATTTCGTGGCCTGAATTTATGAGGGCTTGCTAGGAGAAATGAATTGCCGTGGGTTTGGCACTTTATGGGCTTTCTATTAAATCCTTAGGTGCAATTTTTAAAATTTGTTATAGCCACACTTCGTGATATCCACTACTTTCCCCAGAAACTTCCTTGCAGCTTAAAGAATAATATGGAGATCAGAGAGGTCATAGTTTAAGGTGATATGTCCTACTTCAATCTTATATTCATTTATTTATCAAACATTTATCTACTTTGATAAGTCACTGTGTTAGGATATGAGAAATATAAAGATAGATGAGACATAGTTCCCTCAGGGATGGGGAGGGTAAGAAAGGTTCAAAAGGAACCATGCCAAAGGGGTTTAAAGTGGTAAAGAGGCGTGTTTATTACTAAATTCAGAGAAAGACTATGAGGAAAATCTAAGAAAAATATAAAAGAAAAAGTAGACTTTTAACAGAAAAATAAAGTATATAAGCATAGATTCTAAGTACATAGTTTCTCTAAAAAGTGATGAGGTAACCTCTAAGTCACTACAGGGTGAATGGCAGTGTGATAAGATTGTTTATTCATGCAGTAGGAGAAAGGAAATGAAAATAAACCCAGGTGCTGTATTAAAATTCCTGCTAGAACAAGTTGAGATTTTCTAGTTCAGAATTTAAGCTCCACTTCTTATCTTTTCTGTCTTCTCCAATAATCCTAAATGGTTTTTTTCATGTAAGGCAATCTATAAGATGGTTTAACTGGGTAGTTACCAAACCTGGGTGTATCTAGGATCACCTGGGGAGCTGAAAACAACATGTACCCCAACTGTTTCCTCACTCCCATTTCCTTAATCATTCCTTTGTCATCACGACAGCCTATCCACCGGGTAGCATGACCTTCTATCATATACCTTTTATCACCAGACCCGACCCAGGGATTCTAGACTAATAATATGTAAAACTTCCTGCCTGATGTTTCCATCTGTATGTTTAGCAGCCATGATAAATATAAATATAATATGTCCTAAAGAGAACCTTTGATATCCACCAAATCCCACACAAACACCAAAAAAAACCCATGAAATTAATACTTGATCTAGTAATTCTACTTCTGGGTATATACCCCAAAGAAGTGAAAGCAGGTATTTGAACAGATATTTGTACACCCGTGGCAGCACTATTCACAACAGCCACGAGGTGGAAACCACCCGAGTATCCATGGATGGTTGTATAGATAAATGTGGTATATACGTATGGAATATTATTCAGCTTTAAAAAAGAATAAAATTCTGATACAGTCTCTAACATGGATGAACCTTGAAGACATTATGCTAAGTGAAATATGCCAGGCACGAAAGAGCAATTATTGTATGATTCTACTTATATGAAGTCCTTAGAATAGTCAAATTCACAGAGACAGAAAATAGAATAGAGGTTCCCAAAGGTTGTGGGGAAAGACGGATTGATGATTTATTGTTTAATATTTATAGAGTTTCATTTTGGGATGACAAGTTCTGGAGATGGACGGTAGTGATGGTTGCACAACAGTATAAATGTACTTAATGTACTTTGTCACTTAAAAATGGTTAAAATGATAAATTTTATGTGATGTATATTTTATTACAGTGAAAAAATACTTATACATAGACACACATTAGAATTACCATCTCCCGCGCTACCACCATCATCATACTGAAGTCTGCAATAGTATAATACCTTGTTCTTCTTGCTTCTCCTCTTGTCCCCTGACAATCCATTATCCACATAGCAGCCAGGGTGGTGTTTTTCATTACACACACCTTCCCTGCCTAATGACTCCATTGGCTCCCAACCCACATGGAATAAAATCCGAACCATTTACCCCGGCCTTATATGACCTGTAGGTGCTCTAGTCCTGCGGAGCCCTGAGCTACATCTCATAGCTACACACCATGCTCCAACTGCACTGTTCTTCTTGGTCTCCTTCACACGTTGTCCCCTCTGCCTGCAGTCCTGTCCCCCTAGACCTTCAGGTGGCTTGTGTCTTCTTGTCATTCAGATCTTGGCTAAAATATCACATCCTCCAAGTTCTTTCTTGACCACCCAATCTAGAGTAGTAGCCCTCTCCATCCTCATCTCTTCACCTTCATCTTATTTTCAGCACAGCACTATCATTACCTATTTTCTTCTTTATTTGTTCATTATTTGTTTTCCCCCCAAGTTCTCAGAGCAAGGACATCTTTTCTGTGCTGTAGCTCCTAGGCTCATCAAAGTGCCCAGAACAAAGTCAGTGTTTAAATAAATATTTGTCAGAAAAATGAGTAAATCTAGTCCCTTGGCTTCTCAAACTTCTGGAGTAATAAGCCATGTATTTCTTTTTCTCCTAAGAAGAGAAAAACAAAAACAAAAGAATAAGAACAACGACAACAAAACACCCTCCACATGCCAGATGCACTGTATTTACTGTTGGCAACGAAAAAAACCCATCATTTGCAGAGCGGTAAAGTACACTTTGGGGAACACACACATTCTGTAGAAATCCTTCATTGCATCTTGATTTGATGAAACAGAAAAGTCCAGGTCCTGCTGAATCCGCTGATTCTTACTGTAAGAACTACAAACAGCAGTGTGGAAATGCAACACTCCCGGTGGCAGGGTCCGAGGCGGAACTGACATATCTGCTGTTCTCACCTGAATGACTTTAACAAGACATTAGCAGAACTTAATAGGCTAATTACATCCCTTCACTGTGCCTACCCTGGAATCAGGTTGCTCACCCTGCAATCTGATATGGGGTATTGTGAGAAGAGGGAGCAGGAAAATCAGTGTATCCTAATGAAACTCAACTTCTTCCGTGTCCCACGGCTTTCTGACAGGTCCACAGTTTGGATTTAATTCTTTGTCACATAATGCTCTCCTGGATTGGGTCCTCTCCAAGTTCTTGAGAGGGGGAAAATATTATACGTATAATATTTTACTTATATATTTATATAATGTTATTTTATAATATCGTATTTATCGTGCATATATTAATTACAGTGTTACATGAAGGCTATTGGTCACATAAACAGACCCATGCTAAGAAAAGAGAGGTTTGGGGGTGTGAGAGTGTGATGGGAAATTGTAAGCAAAAACATGTAATTTCGAACAGGAAACAGAAGTGAAAAGATGCCAGGACTGGATTAGTAAGGGCCGGGTATCATCCTCCAACTTTCTTACCACCTGGATGCCGCTTTTTTTTTTTTTAATTGAGACATAAGTGACTAATATCAGTTTCAGGTGTGCAATATAATAATTCAATATTTGTGTATATTCTGAAATGATCACCACACTACGTCTAGTTAGCGTCCATCACCACACATAGTTATGAATTTATTTTTCTTGTGATGAGAACTTTTAAGATCTACACTCTTAGCTACTTTCTGGCTACTTCTTTTTGTTGTTACTCAATCCCAGCCTTTCCCACAGTTTGTTCAAGGTAGTATTAGTTACAGAAGCCATTACAAGGAAGTGAAGTAAAGAGACTGAAGGCTTTCAGGCTGTGTTGGTAAAGGACCTCCATGTCCAAGGGAAAAGATTGATTAGCAATGCCTGGTGTTAAAGCTAGTCCATAAGAGTGTTTTCAAACTGCTGTGCTTCCCATGAGTCAAGAGAGTGGTTATAGCTATTATTTATTGTCCATGCTGTGGCAGGCACATGGCAGGCACTTGAGAGACAGCATCTCTCTTATTCTTCTTAACAGCTCCATAACTTAGATATTATACCCATTCTTTTTTTTTTCTTTTTGCGGTACGCGGGCCTCTCACTGTTGTGGCCTCTCCCGTCGCGGAGCACAGGCTCCGGACACGCAGGCTCAGAGGCCATGGCTCACGGGCCCAGCCGCTCCGCGGCACGTGGGATCCTCCCGGACCGGGGCACGAACCCGTGTCCCCTGCATCGGCAGGCGGACTCTCAACCACTGCGCCACCAGGGAAGCCCTACACCCATTCTTGCAAATGAAGAAGGGGGAGCTCAGAGATGGTTCAAGATTTTAAGTAACAGACAGAACTGGGATTACAACCCAAAACTGCAAGGTACAGGCTTCCCTGGTGGCGCAGTGGTTGAGAGTCCGCCTGCCGATGCAGGGGACACGGGTTCGTGCCCCGGTGCGGGAGGATCCCACGTGCTGCGGAGCGGCTGGGCCCGTGAGCCATGGCCTCTGAGCCTGCGTGTCCGGAGCCTGTGCTCCGCGACGGGAGAGGCCGCAATAGAGAGAGGCCCATGTACCGCAAAAAAACAAAAAAAACACTGCAAGGTGCAATCTTAGTTTATATCTCAAACTTTCATATCTTACTTCCTCTCAGGAGAGAGAATGTCCTAACATACCCAGGGGTCTGGGGTGTGGTTGAAATTGGTCTGCAGCAAGTTTAATTTTTTTCATAATTTCTATGGTATATTTGAAAATCATATAGACTTTGCACCCTACTCTATAATATATCCATATCCCTTTTAATATAAAAGTAAAATTCCACCTTTCTTACTCTGGATAAATCTGTAGTTCTAGGAAGGAGAGTCCCCAGCAGTACAATAGTACAGACATTCTAGCTTGAGAAGTATGGCCATGTACCACCATCCCAGAAACTTGAGAATTTTAACCATTTTGTAGTCTCTGGAGGCAGAATGTTTATATACCAGTATATGGACTAAACGTGCGCCTTGTATATGCCATACTGTATTGTACTGTGTGGTGTGTTTGTGTGTGTGTGTAGAATACAGTTAGTAATCACAAATGTTTCTATCCCTTCCCAGGCATTACTAGGTTTATTTGGGAAGCAGTAGAACCTAGATGTTAAGAGTGGGGCTCTGGAGTTAGATGACCCAGTTTCAAATCTCAGCTGAGAACTTGCTGGTTCTGGGACCTTGGGCAAGTTAGAACCTTGTATAATGTACATTGTGATTGCCCTCCTAACATGCATTCTTTATTCTCTTAATCATTTCAGTTCTAATTTGGGTATTTAACCTCTCTGCCACACACACACACACACACACACACACACATATACACACACGCTGTAGTCCCTTTGTTTGGGGGAGTCTATCCCACGCTTGACTTTAGGAGATGGTTCTGTGACTAAGGCCTAAGCTAGTGAGAGTTATGCCACTCCACAGTCCTGGTTATTGGTTCTGGGATGGGCTGTAACGCTTATTTAAGCCATTAAGCAGGAAGAAGCGTTAAGCTATGGGCTTCTGAGGAAGAAGTTTCCTTGCTGTCCTGGGGAAAGCTTTTAGCAGGTGTGTGGTTCATTGGATTTAAAGGAGTTAGCATAGAGTCCCAGGCTGAGGTGCCGGATCAAGATAGCCTGCATACATCTGGACTTGCAAGTATCATAGAATAATAAATCCCCTTTATTGTTTAGTCTCATGTGAGTTAGTTTTCTATTGAGACTAGAAACATGTCTGGTAATATGTTTCTGAGACTCGGCCCCCTGAATCTATAACTCGAGGACAGCAATAGTATCTGCTTTATAGAGCTGTTGTGAAGATTCAGTGAGATGGTGCATGTAAGACTTCTAGTTTCGTATCTGGCATATAGTAATTGTTCAACTGACTTTCAGAAAACATTGAACAAGTAATTAGGAAGTGTCAGTGTAGGAAGGGCTAGATGGCAAGAAACGGGTGTTAAATTGAGGACGATAAATGATGAATAGTTGTTTTCCACTATCATGGAGCCATTGTGATGTACTCATGATGATAGATCTCATTTAATGCAACAAGTGAGATGAGGATAAGCCCTTTGAATACTTTATTCCCTATTATCCTCTAACAACCTTATGAGGTAGGTATAATTATTACCCTTATTTCATAGATGGGACCACTGAGGCACACAGAGGGCTAATTCCAGGAACGACTGCATTGTCATCCACTATTATGAGAAGAGTCAGGATTCCAGTTCATGTTTACCTGACACCAGGAGTGATATTCAAAATACTTAACAAGGAACAAACACTAATCACAACAGGGCACCGACCATAAGGAATCCTGGAGGCTAGAGATAAATTACCAGTAAGATTACGAGTGGGTGACGACTAATAGAAGCCCTGTCTGACTTGACACCTTACTTAGTTCAGCTCCAATGGGCAGCAGGGGAACCATGAGGCTGATTGTGAGTCCACAGAAGGAAGAACTTTCTAATAATTCAGCATGTCTAAAAATGAAATCATCTACCTTACATGGTAATGAGTATCTCACCTCTGAAGTGTTTAAAAGCTAGGAAGACAATTCCTTGTTGGAGAGGTTGTGGAAGAAATTCTGCCTTTGGATGCAGGTAGGACTTGATCTCTACGTTAACCTTCACTCTAACATCCCAAGGTTCTATAATAGCCCATAGTTGTTTTCCAACTGGCAGGAAAATAGTGTGGCTTCCCTTTATTAGCCATCCCTGATTTTCTGAGCAATGTAATAAAGGCTTATCATATTTTTCCTGCTTTAATATATATGACATTATTAAATCTACTTCACAAATTAGAGAAATAGATCTCAGGGCTTATTAATTTTCCTAAAGTCATACAGCTAATAAGTGGACGAAGCCCCAAACTGAGCCCTGATCTGACTAGTCCAAAGCCCCTTACCCTGTCTACTATGTCATACTCTGCTTTCAAACGAGAATATTGTGTTTTCTTAATGGTTGTATTATAAGATAAATGTGTAATTTTGGTGATGATGTATTCTAGAGTATGAGAAGGAACAGTATGTTTTCCCCATAGTTTAGTGCAAGGAAGGTAATGGAAGCAAACGGATATAGTGTATCAATATTAATCAATAGCTATAAATTTATTGAACACTTTCTATGTAGGTGTTGTGCATACGTTAGAATTTATCTCCACCACAGCCCTGTAAATTATGTATAGGTTTCTTCATTTTACTGATATAGCAAATGAGGGTCAGAGATGCTAAGTAACTTGCCCACAGTTGCCTCTCTTGTAAGTGGAAGAGCCATCATATAATTCTAATGCCATCAGTCACTGCTTATGATGGACACCTTGCAAATAGCCTTGCTATGGGCATATGAATATCATGGTGGACAACTACATGATTTGAGCATATAAAATATCTTCATATTCTGTTTACAAAGGATATGACTATATGTATATATTTGTATATTCCTATACATATAGTGATAATTCTATAAAAGATTATCAGTATATATTTAATGCTCAACCAAATAAGGCTAGAAATAAACCACATTAGATTACCACTGGGTTTTTATTTTCTGCAATACTTTTCTATATTCCCCCACAAATTTCTAAAATAAACATGCCATCTTTATCGATTTGAACCAAAGTATTACATAAAAATCTTATTATAAGATATTACATAATATCTTCTCATTACTTTTATCAATGAAGACACTATTTTGTTTTTCTTTTAAGTACCAGCCTAATAGCTAGAACACATGACTTCTTATCATAGCCATCTCTCTGATTTGCCTTGTGACCTTGGGCATATCACTTACTTCTCTGGGCCACAGTTTTAGCGTCTGTACCGGGGTTGACAAACTATGGCCCATGGGCTAAATGTAGCACATCATCTGTTTTTGTATGGCTATGAGCTAAGAAGGGATCCTACATTTCTAAATAGTTGAAAAATAAAAAAGAATACTATCTTATGACACATAAAAAATCATGTGAAATTCAGATTTCAGTGTCTGTAATAAGGTTTTATTGCAACACAATCATGTTCATTTGCTTACATATTATCTGGACGCCTTCACTCTACAATGGCAAAGTCAATGAGTTGTGACAGACCCTATAGCCTACAAAGTCTAAAACATTTGCTATCTAGCCTTTTACAGATAAAGTATGCCAATCCCTTACCTACAGAGGGAGCAAGGTGAACTAATAATCTCCAGGCTCTTTTTTGCCCTAGTATCTAGAATAGCTCGTGGATCCCATTCTCTATGATTTCCATCCCTATTTTCCTACCACCCACTGTGAATGTTCTATCCTTATCTCCAAACTGATTACAAATTCAAATATGTCCCCTTTCCTGACTGGCTCTGTATTTTCATTAAAGCACAAATAAGAAATAAGTTTGAACTAGAGCCTTTGTGAGAGCATGGGAAGACAACCTGATTTCGGCTCACCTCTCCTGTGGCTTCTTGAACCACGCTCCCCCTTTCTTACATGTTCCAACCACAGAGGCCTCTGTTCTGCTCCAGGACACCTAACAAACTTCCACCTTAGAGCTGCTTGTCCTGCAAGGCTTGGCTCAAATGCCACCTACTGGCGAGGCTTCTTCGAGAGCAATGACCCTCACCCCCAACTCTGTACTCTTTTTCTTAGATTCTTGTTTATTTCCCATAAAGCACTCAACAGACTCTGTAACTAACATGATTATTTATGTATTTGTTCATTGTTTATGTTTCTGTATTATAGTCATTGTCCATCTCCTCAACCAAACTGTAAGCTTTAAAGGGACAGAAACCATGTTTTTAATCTTCAAAAACTCTTCATACTAAGTGAAGTAAGTCAGACAGAGAAAGGCAAATATCATATGATATTGCTTATATGTGGAATCTAAAAAAATGTTACAAATGAACTTATTTACAAAACAGCAATAGAGTCACAGATGTAGAAAACAAACTTAAGATTACCAAAGTGGAGGGGGGAAGGGATAAATTAGGAGTTTAGGATTAACATATACACACTACTACATATAAAATAGATAACCAAGAAGGACCTACTGTATAGCACAGGGAACTATACTCAGTATTTTGTAATAACCTACAGTGGAAAAGAATCTGAAAAAGAATAGATTTATATATATATATATATATATATATATATACACACACACACATATACACATATATACGTATATGTATATAAACTGAATCACTTTGATGTATACCTGAAACTAACACAACATTGTAAATCAACTATACTTCAATAAAAAATTTAAAAAATATACATGTAAATAAACAAAGTTGTTAATGAACAAGAAAAACCTCCATTCAAGAGCTGTGTGCCCGGCACATAAATAAGTCATCAATACTACCTGTTAAATGACTAAACCTGAAAGAATGAAGCTTCAGCTTTGTACTAAAATGTAGGCGAGGCAAAGTAAAATTTAATTTGGACTAAGTTACAGGTTGCATATTAACGAAACTCTTGACCTTATAGAAACTATTAAAAGCTCAGCACCAGGCGAGTTAAATGTTAACCTGTAAACGAGCAGCTCTTTGCCTTGTTCACGTGGGTTTTCACAAATGGGTGCCCTCGTGTGAGAAGCACAGTTTCAAAGCTCCTTTCGGAACTGCCTGACGCACAATACAAAGCAGGCAGAGCCTCCTGTTTTCACAATGTGTAATTCATGCTCATTCATTATTCGGTAGCTTGGGAGCAGGTGCTGAATAGAACGTACCAACCTAATACCCTCATTACTGCACTGCCGTTTTGTTTTTGAGGCTCAAGTGGCCCTTCTGCCATGGGAGTTAGGAAGAGAAAACATTCGCAAGGGCTGGTGAGCTTCTGAAGAGAAGATTTACCAAAACAACAAGCAAGGGCATTTTCTCAACCACTCCACAGAAAATGGCAGTCAGAAGCCAAAATCTATTATCCCACTGCAATAAACAGAAAATATTAATACACTGGGAGGGGGCTTCCCTGGTGGCACAGTGGTTGAGAGTCCGCCTACCGATGCAGGGGACACAGGTTCGTGCCCCGGTCCGGGAAGATCCCACATGCCTCGGAGCGGCTAGGCCCGTGAGCCATGGCCGCTGGGGCTGAGCGTCCGGAGCCTGTGCTCCGCAACGGGAGAGGCCGCAGCAGTGAGAGGCCCACGTACCGCAAAAAAAAAAAAAAAAAAAAATACACTGGGAGGAAGAAAGGCAGCATCACTTGGAGCATGGACAATACAAGTAATCAGATCATCTGTAAGTATTTTTAGACTTTTAATTTCATCATCCTGGACATGCTGCTTTGGTAAATTGGAAAAGATTTCACTTCCCTTACAGATATATAAGCACAAAACAAAACTCCTTGGACTAGAGAAACGTTATGAAAAAGCCAGAGATATCTGAAATATCTCACCAAATCTGAAATATGAAAGTAAGTAGAGACAGTGTCTGGGCAACATAAAATAGCTTACCATCTACTAAAGCTAATGGATTTGACTTAGTGAACTCTCTCTCAGGTTACTGTAGTTTTATAAACAATTCTAACAAGTTTTGTTCTGGTCTTCCATCCCATAATATATTTGAAGTAGCGTATCAGGAGTGAAGTAGAAGCTGCTCTGAGTAGTACTTGTTAGAGAAGCAAAGATTGAAATTTCAGCACCTAAAAAAATGATGAAAACTTACTGTATTCATTTGCCAGGGCTGCTGTAACAAAGTACCTCAAACTAGGTGGCTTAAAAAAACAGAAATATACTGTTTCATGGTTCTGGAGGCTAAAAGTCTAAAATCAAGGTGTCATCAAGGCCCTCCTCCTTCTGAAACCTGTAGGTGAGGGGTCTTCCTTGCTTCCTCCTAGCTTGTGTTGGTTTGCTGGCAAACTTTAGCCTTCCTTGGCTTATAGACACATCACTCCAATCCTTCGTCTTCACAGAGTTCTCCCTGTGTCTCTTCACATCATCTTCCTTCTGTTTATATCTATCTCTATGTCCACATTCCCTCTTTTGGTAAGAATCCCCGTTATATTGGGTTAGGACCCACCCTCATAAACTCATTTTTACTTGATGACCTCTGTAAAGACCTTATTTCCTAATAAGGTCACATTCTGAGTTAACTGGGGATTAGGACTTCAACATACCTTTTGGGTGGGGGGGCACAAAATTTAACCCATAACACATACCAACTAAAAATGTGTATCTAAACTAATGTTTGTTGCTGTTGGGTAAATGGCACTAAATAGCTCATCTGATCTTGAAGAAGTCTATTATGTTCATAAGAATGAAACTAAAAGAGCCTATATTAAGAGTAGGATCTTTGAATCAGTTCATCCTACTTTTGAATGTGGCCTTAGTATACCAACTGTATGGTACTGGGCAAGTCACTTAACCCTGTCACAGTATTGCTGACTATCAGACTAGGCAATGTGTGCAAAACGCTTGTTAGCACAGTGCCTAGTTCTTGGTATATGCACAATGAATGACAGCTCTTCTTAAGCCATTAAGAAAATGAGATAGGTATTTGTAGTATAATTTAAGTGGTGAGCAGAGGGGAGTAAACACCTCCAGGAATTAGAAAAGCATCTCTCCAGATGACTCATTTCCACAGGCTGCAGAAACCTGGGGTGTCACTGTGTTGATAAGTTCATTCATCAGAAGCTCATCTGTCACTCAATGATCATTGACTAAAATGATTAGCTGCAGAAAGATCTTATTTTTTCCCTATGAATGATCATCCCAAGAAAATAAAATGTGTTTTCCAAGATGCTGCAGTGTGTATGAGTCAGACAAAAAGACGAAATCTCAGCCTCGAAGATCTCTGCCTGTAACAAACTCAAGACCTTCGTTAAAACAAAGAATTTTGGCTCACAGCTGAATTGCAAAAAGGTCTTGATTATTAAATGTGTTAAAGGCTGACTATACCACCCCACTGTTACATGCCCTTTGACAGTTCATTTCGGTCATGGGGCATTGCTGGGGAGAAATAGGTGCGTGGTAGAGAGCAGAAAGTCAAAGAGGGTATACTTTGAAGAGCGTCATCCTGTCAGGGCTGAGGGGAATCACCCTAGACTCTTAGGTATGAAAGAACCATTCCTGTTCATCTGACCAAACCACCTCATTGCTTCCTTGACAAGGATGTTCAGGATTATGTTTACGGTCATAGAGGATATTGATGTCGGAGTCAGGCATAGGAAAACTTGTTTAGAGGAAGTATGGTAGACAGACTTTATGGTGCCCCCCATGTTCCCCACCTCCTCCTTTCATGTCTTGTGTCATCCTCAGCCCTTGAGTGCGGGCTGATTGTATGATTTGCTTCTAACTGACATTATACAGCGAGGGTGATGGGAGGTCGCTCTTCTTTGTGAGTGATTGTGTTACATAATTTTATTCAATGATATATACCCTGTCTTGCTAGCAGACTCACTCTGGAGTCTTGGTCTCCTCACTGAGTTTGAGGAAACAAGCAGAGTCCTATAGTCATGAGGCAATGAATTCTGCCAACATCCCTACTGAACTTGGAAGTGGACCCTTGCCCAGTCGAGCCTCCAGAAGAGAACCCAGTTCTGGCCAACACCTTGATTACAGCGTTTCTGAGAACCCAGCTAAGATGTGTCCAGACTCCTGGCCCAAAGAAACTGTGAGGTGGGATAGGGAGGGTGGGAGGGAGGGAGACGCAAGAGGGAAGAGTTACGGGAACATATGTATATGTATAACTCATTCACTTTGTTATAAAGCAGAAACTAACACACCATTGTAAAGCAATTATACTCCAATAAAGATGTAAAAAAACAAAACAAAACTGTGAGATAATCAATGCGTGTTATTTTAAGTCACTACATCTGTGGTGGTTTTGTTACATGGCATAACAACTAACACAGCATGGAGGAAAGGCAGCATGGAGCCCCACACACTGTAGACACACAGTGGGAATAAATTAAAAAGATGCTGAAGACAACTTTATCCACAGCAACCTTTACCTTCCACGTCCACCCAAGGAGCACGTGTATATTCTGTCCTCATTCATTTGTTCAGTCACTGATGTATTTAGCAACCACTCTGGATTAGACTAGAGATTAGATTAGAGATTAGAACAGGAGTGAGGAGTAGGGCCTCAGTTTAGGAGGGAGAGACCACTTCTTATAAGGAATATTGTGAGCCAGGGGCTACCACTAAAAGTAGGATCAAGACCACTGAGAAGCTGCACTGAGTGTGAGTGACGTGTATGGGTGGCACAGGATACACACATAACTGCTTATTTCCTTTGTAGTAAATGCCACAGAATTTAAACACCTTTCTCGTACGAGTGTTGAATTGTTTACTTGACTCCCTTTCACGCTATATTATCAACTCTGGATGACGGGGAAGTTGTCCGTCCTTTCAGAATTGAAGGTCAGCACCGAGAACATTGTCCGGCAAACAGATACTCAAGAAACAGTTCTTGAATGAATATTTATGAAAGAAGCATATCCCTAAGTTTTTATCTTCACCATCAAAATGCTGATTTCCAGAAGAATGATATAAACACCCGGCAAGCAGCTACTTCAGTCCAAGAGGGGATGTGCGAAAACGAATTCCTTTGTGTATTTTATGGAGGCTCCGAGATGGACTGGGTGTCAGTTAACGGTTTCTATGATTATAGCAGAGAAGACAAAGGTGATTAATAAAAATAGCATCCTATTCTTTTTTTGACAATCATGAATTTTCTTTTATTCCTACTTCAGCGTATCTGTAATCAGTTGGAGATGGAGATGAACTTTTGCAGCTCACTCTGTTGCACTGCCATCATTGATACCAATGGCCTAATTAGATTTTTATCTTATTCCTGTAGGAATTTAGAAAGCAGTCAGTTATAACTTCACTAGAGTGAGATAATTCTTAGAAAGACAGAAAAACAAACATTCACTCAAATGGTATTTTTTTTTTTTTTTTTTTTTTTGCGGTATGTGGGCCTCTCACTGTTGTGGCCTCTCCCGTTGCGGAGCACAGGCTCTGGACATGCAGGCTCAGCAGCCATGGCTCACGGGCCCAGCTGCTCCACGGCATGTGGGATCTTCCCGGACCAGGGCACGAACCCGTGTCCCCCACATCGGCAGGCGGACTCTCAACCACTGCGCCACCAGGGAAGCCCTCAAGTGGTATTTTGACCCAAGATGACTTACTATTTAACTGTCCCAAACAATTCATCTCATTAGATTAAATCTGTAATTGAGCCTTTAACATCTGACAAGGGAAGGAATACAAATTTGTCATTAGACTGTAATAATTACTTTCTATCACTTTATTCACTGGAGAGACTGTGGCAATCAACAAATCAGAGTACTATCCCATAGGAAGGATTGTAATGAGTTTAATTTTCCTTATTTTTAAAAATAAAAGCAAATAATCACTGTATCTATATCTTAAGATCTTGATTCACTGACGTAAGTAAAGCGGAATATTGAACAAGGAAATGGCCATAATTTGGAAACTAGAGCTGATTTTCAAGCTGTACTCATAGAAAAATGTTTGACTTCCCGTCCAATAAGAAATATGTCTAATTGCACAATTCGAAATTAATGATTACTGTGCAATCTTGTGTCTTTCACAGCTATAGAGAAAACAGATTCTAAAAGTGAAAAAAAATTAGCTAAATATTCTACATATTTAGGAAACTACAAAAAGTCAAGTCTGTGGATTAAAAATAATCCACAAACAAAATAAAACAAAACCCCATTTATGTCTCATTTGGAATTTAGGCAGAAATAGCATTTATGGTATTTAAAAAAAATAACTAAGATGGCCATTGCTGGCAGGAAAAACAATGCAAAAAAAACTTAAAGACAGAGCCTATTCTGTGTTACCACAGGGAGACAAACTAATACTTTCATTCAGAATACAGTTCCCCTTACACAGACTAAATTCTCCTTCCTGCTTTTAAGCCCTCTGAGCTCAGAAGAAACTTGTTTTGTTACCCCAAAGCATCTTCCCTACTGAAGCACTTCAGTCTTTCTCATCCAATTTAGCTTCTAGTTTTAGGCTCTTCTGTTGTCTGTTGGCTCCATTTGTGTCATCTTCATTTGTGCAGCCAGACAGCGGGTACCTGAAGGCAGGTGGCCGTGCCCCGCCCTATGCCACACCCTCCTCAGGGCAACAACAGTGCTGAACGTCAGTAGGTGTGGAGAGTGGCTAAGAGCTCTGCATATCCTTCAGGTGTAGGTGGCCTCCCCTACACGTTAGCCAAGTGATTTTCTGAACCGGAGTTTCATCAGCTGTAAAATGAGGACGGTCACACCATCAGCCTCTTGGAGTTGTGGGTGGACTGAGTGAAATAATTCACAAGTGCTTAAGCAGAGCACCTGGTACCCAGGAATCCCTCAGTCAGGGCAGCCTATTACCACTTCTGCTCCACACATATTCGCTGACCACCACAGGTAATTTGGAACCTTCTACCCTGTCCAGAGACAAAATGTTGTTTTGAAATTAGGAAGTCACTTTTTTTTTTTTTTCTGGTACGCGGGCCACTCACTGTTGTGGCCTCTCTCGTTGCGGAGCACAGGCTCCGGACGCGCAGGCTCAGCGGCCATGGCTCACGGGCCCAACCGCTCCGCGGCATGTGGGATCTTCCCAGACCGGGCCACGAACCCGTGTCCCCTGCATCGGCAGGCAGACTCTCAACCACTGCGCCACCAGGGAAACCCTGGAAGTCACATATTTTACATCTGCACTTTCATGCAAATGATCTTTCCTTGCCTGGGAAATCTGTATTTTGTCCTTTTTTTAAATTCACATTTTAATACTTTGGAACTCAGGTTGTGTCTTAAATCCAATCCTCTAAGTAGCTGAAAGATGTTTTGTTATCTTAGATTCCATCAAATACAGCATGAATTCTTCACATTCTTTTGAAGAAAGAGATTTAGAAAGAGAATTACAGTACTCAGAAGCCTCTATCTCTTCTGTGTTGCTCTTCACGCTTTTAACTCTGCCCCAGGAGCCCTGAAGCTGGCTTCAGAGTGCCGCCACTATTATCCTCTAAATGCCGTAGACAAAGGGACACTGCTTAGTTCACCACGTACATGTCTTTTAAGCCATTTGATACCACTTCAAATGGAAATCATTTCACATTGATATCTACTAGTCTGAAGGCAAAAAGTCCTGGTTATTAGAGCTCCCTCACAATTAAAATGCCTATTTGGTCATGACTGTCTTGAAAAGCCCTAATGAGGTTGATATATGTTCTGATTTTTCCGAAACACTTAGGGGTTTTGCCTGTTGTCCCAGCATAATTATTAACACAACTCCTTTCATTCTCAGGAGTACCCTGCTTTGGATGATAAATTACATGATTACCCAATGTGAAGACCAAGGTAGCTCTGAAATTTATGGCTTTAATGCCTTCTAGTTTAATTTCGTCTTTGTTATCTGTAAAGCTGGGCTTTTAGTCAATCTGTCATCCGTGTGGTTTGGGCAGTGTTCATTCCTTCAGATTTTTGTCACACACTGGTTACACAGTGAGAAGCACAACACGCATGGCCCCAACTCATGGAGTTTACAATTCAGCACAGCACACAGACATTAGGTAATTACATACCCAAAACATCACAACTCCTCAGGAGAGGTACAGAATGTTACGACTGACTATAAAATATGACGCATGGGGAGGCAAGGTAGGACATATGGGCAGTAGAAATACATCTGGATTGTTTTTGGTGTTTTTTTTTAACATCTTTATTGGAGTATAATTGCTTTACAATGTTGTGTCAGTTTCTGCTGTATAACAAAGTGAATCAGCTATACGTATACATATATCCCCGTATCCCCTCCTTCTTGCGCGTCTCCCTCCCACCCTCCCTATCCCACCCCTCTAGGTGGTCACAAAGCACCGAGCTGATCTCCTTGTGCTATGCGGCTGCTTCCCACTAGCTATCTGTTTTACATTTGGTAGTGTATATATGTCCATGCCACTCTCTCATTTCGTCCCAGCTTACCCTTCCCCCTCCCCGTGTCCTCAAGTCCATTCTCTACATCTGCATCTTTATTCCTGTCCTAGGATGCTATCTCATTTTAACCCAGCATTCATAATGTCATGGTGTTTGCCTTCCATTCATCTGCCACGAGGAGGAGACATTTCAGTACAAAGAGGCCCTCTGAAGATGGGCACTAAGTAGTAATTGTGAGTGTGTAAAGGGCAAGGAGCAGAAACTTAGTCCTTGGTTTCTTATTCAAGTGGCAAAACCGTGATAGGAGCAAAAGAGAGTGAGGGAGCCAAGGACAGAAAACAATGCTATTTGGTATGGTTATGTTCCTTGGGGGTGAAAATTGTATCAAGTTTTCTGTTTCGTTTTTCTCCTGTATTCTTCTTGGAACATGGTTCTAAGCACGTGGCAAAAATGCTCAGAGCATCTTGACTTGTGATGACTGAGAAAATGAAGCTCAGAGAAAGAAGCCACAGAACTCAGATTCAAACAGAGAAGGGAGAAAGTTACAAGGTGGCCTCTGGTGATGTTGGCTTTTCATAGTCCCTGGCTTCTGCCTGAGATCTGCAATGTCAGCACCCCAAACAGACTGTGGGTTGGCAATTTGGGGGAGGATGAATGAGCATGAAGACCCCGACAGGGACTCTAGCCTATATACTATAGGCTAGACTATAGGCTAGTCTATATAGTATAGACTATATATAGTCTATACTCTAGACTATAGCCTACAAATATGAAAAGTTTCTCCTCGGAAAGAACTAGGCGGGAGGTAGCAGAAAGCCAGTATGGGAGAAAGATCGCTTGTCAACAGGATTCCCAGTTATTGACAAAAACACCGGGTGTGTAAATTTACTTCCGAGATCATACATGATTAACTGGTCTGCTTTCCATTTATCCATTGCCTGAAGAGCACGTTTCCAATGCAAATGGGCCCTTCCAAAGATAGAAAATTAAATAATAATTATGTAAGTGCCAAGGCCAAAAAGAGAGAGAGAGAAAAAAAAAGGATTGGTCCACAGTGCTCGCATGGAGAATCTATAAATTACGATGTTACATCTTCAACCACAGGCCCTGTACTAGTCCTGATAAATTCTAGATAAATGTCAACTAGTGGTGGGCAAAAATTTTATGTAGACAAATTTTCAGTAAATGAGACATAATTAAACTTAAAAACTCAGCAGATTCTTCAAGGATTAGAGATGACAGTGGCAGAGTCACATGTTGGTTGTTCATTTAACAATGCATAATTAATTAATGTATATATTTCATATGTGTAATTAATGCAAGGTAGTATAGTAGACAGACCTCTGACTTTAGGATCGGAGAGATATAGGTTTGAATCCCGGCAATGCCAGTTGTCAGGGTCTCTCCTTGGCAAATCTTTGAGCCACACTTCTCTCATCTGTATAATGGGAATACTGTAATGAAATGTGGAGTCCTCTTTGAGTTTTGAGAATTTAACAGGATAATATATGAAAGTCCCTAGCAATACCTGGCATATAGAAAGCCAGGTAAATAGTAGCTGCTTTGATGGTGATTAGGTTCAAACTTCTTATAAGTAACCTAGATGATACTTTAATGCCTCCAGGTCACAAAATCTCATATTTAATACTGGTCTAACTATACCTGCTCAGCTCACTTATCACTTATTACAGAGATCAAGTGAGATATTATATAGGAACTTGCCATTAAAAACTACGAACTCCTATATAAACATAAAGCATTATCCTTTTCTCTCTGTTGTCTGTTTGGGTTTATAGCTACTTGTGTTATTTGTTTGTCTTTAGCACAAATGCCCCAAGTGAAGGAGATACATTGCTTTTGCTAACTTCTGTCTGCAGCTTGCCCTCACAATAGGGTAGATGACAGGCAGATGTTAGGACTCAAATGTTCTCCCCAAAGAATTTTATTCCTACCCATTCTATTTCTTTCCCTTCATGCACTTCCTCCATTTCTCTTTCGATTAATTCATTTACATTTATTAAGCTCCTATATGTCACCTTTTCTTCTCTTTGTCTAGGCTTAGTTATAAGCAGCACCAACACTCACTAATTCTGGTCTTATTGTTTACAAACTGTGACCTTGGGCAGACTAAGTTCAATGTGCTCAGTTTTTGGTTTTTTTTAATCTGAAAAATGGGGACAATACACCTACCTCCAGGGATGTTGTAAGAATTAAGTAAGAATTAGATGTCACGTTCAACAAGGACCTGTTGAATGCTTCAGGTTGTGCATTCCCTCCTGTGCATTCAGACCAAGGCTGTCCCCTTGGACTTGACTCACCTGTGAATGATGCGCTGGCTCTGCAGGTAGTCCAGGGCCATGGCCAGCTCACAGATGAAGAGCTTCACAGTGTCTTCCTGGAAGCGGACATTCTGCTGCAGGTGATATCGCAGGTCCCCGCCCAGCAGCAGGTCTACCACCATGAACATGTCTTCCTCATCTTGGAAGGAGTACCTGGAGGGGAATTAGAAATGCAAGTGGGTTAAATACATTTACACACTAAAGAGGCCCAGAGGCAAAGGACACCTTACAGATCAGAGCAGAACTTTCCTAAGCTAAGGGTTCAGGCTTTGGGAGTACTGGTCTATTACTCACTCCAGGCCCTCCGTTTCCACATGTGTAAAATGGGAATGATAAGATCTTCCACATTTGATCATAGTGAAGACTAAATATGATGAGTATAATATTTAATGTCATTCCTGGCATATAGTAAGAACCCATTAACTGGAGGTCTACAAAGCTATAAAGCCCAGGAAATAAAGAACACCCCATTTATTCACCTATTATTAACGATCATATCCTGAACACACTGTTGCAGGAGGTCCATAAAATATGAGTTACAAGCCCTCCTTGAAGCACCTCGTGCTTATTTTTCCACACTAACAACTTCATTGCCCAGCAACATTATAACAAATCATGAACCACATAAATGATAAGAAAAAGATATAAAAAGGGCAATAAAGAAGTAAGTGCATAGTACAGGGCAGTAATTCGCTCAGTCTCTGGGATAAGGAGGGAAGGGAAATCTTCTCAGCAGAGGAGAAAACTGAGTTAAATTTTGAAGGATGGTGACAATAATAATAACTACAAAATAAAGCCAACATCTCTGGGGCAGACTCTAAAGGACTCCACAAATGTGGTGTCATTAACCCCACAATGCTGCTCTTATGCTCCCATTTTCCAAATGAGGAAATCAAGGCCCGGTGAAGCTTAAGTAATTTGCACGAGGTAGAACACCCAATAAATGGTAGAGGTGAAGGGGTCTCCAGGTCCAAAAGGAAGATCTGAGAGAGGAAAACAGCACGAATTAAGCACAGACATGGGAAAGAACACAGTGTGAGGGGGGAAAGGAAAATAGTTTGGGTTTGTTGGAACGACAGGTGTTACGGGGAAGCTTGAGCCTGGAGAGAAAGATAGAGGGCAGATCCCATGACAGGAGCTTGTTCACGAGTCTGTACACGTTGGAAAGACGGTGAAGAGGTTTAAGCAGGACGTATGATCACATGGGGACTTCACACTTGAAGGAGCATGGGCTGGAGAGACGGGAAGAGGAAAGGAGACACAGGCCAGCAGAATTGGCCTCTGCTGTCTGCAAAGAGCCTTCTGTAAAAATGCATTCCAACTGCTATGACTCGTTTTGTTTTCCTCAAAGCACAGACGTGATTTCTAGTCACAGAAAGCTCTCTGTATCAGCACTATGTCAACACGTTTCTTTTGACATCATGTCACTGAGATCGTATTTTCAAGTTTTATTTGAATCACAGAATTAAGAGTCTGCAAAGCAGTGCCCAGGATGCAAACGAATTCCTTGTGACAAGTTCTTTGCTTAGGAAACAAACATAGAATATCAATGATGGGAGAACTGTACTGAGTACATTTTCTTCTTTAGAGTGATCATTGTGCTAGAGGAGGAGAGGACTTGCAAACAAAAGAAAGAAGAGAAATTCAATGAAGCATTAATCTGAGGCAGTAACATTCTAATGAAGACTAGGTCCTCGGTGTTTACTTGCTCAGTAAATAAAATTCTGTTTACCACTGAGGACTGATTCACACAGAAGATGTCAGAAATTAAGCCCTTAGGGGGAATTTAGACAGAAACACGGGAAGGGCTTGTAAAAATGTGGGCAGCGCATCCTTGGTATTGTCTTTTAGGAAGTGTTATTGTTCACCTCCTTGCAAGGACTGGCTGGGCATCTCTGCCATAGGTTTAATGGGCACCAGGATAGGTTCCTGAACCTGGGCTATTTGGTTCCGAATCCTCCCAGCTGCACCACTACACGTTATATCCATTGTTTTACAGGTCTTTCAGGAAGTAATAATGTGCTAGTTATAGGTAACCCTGCCCGGGATCTATTGCACTTAGGCTGCCCTTAGCTAATATAACAAACGATGATGGCTCATGGGGTGTGAGCAGTGTCTTCTTGGGATAGCTGGCAAATGAGGTGGCTGAGAACTGGGTACCAAAAGAAGGGAGAAGAGAATGCTCACCATGAACGTAACTCGCTGCCAATGGATACAACCCAGGCAGACTGGGTTCGCATAGAGAGCAGTGATTGGCTGCATTCAGCTCCCCACTGGAGGCAGGCGGAGGTCCCAAACCCGGTGACAGAGAAGAGGACTCCTCTCCCATTACTCTATTTAACTCGAAGTGAGGGACAAGCGTATTATTAAATTCACCCTAAGTGAACGAACATTTTTATTGCGACTTGGGCTCAGCGATTTTTATTCAAAGAACAAACTGATAAAGGTGCCAGTTGTGTCAAGTTAACAACAGTGTCCGGCCACGCAGGGGATTATTAGAGAAGAAGCAGCGCAGGCAAGAGGCAACATGCTTCCCTTGGCCAGTATGATTTTAAATTTATTTAATCATGGAGCCAGTTGGCTGTTAAAAATCCTTTTTCCCCTTCGGCACATCAGACCTGAAGCCCTCTATCACAGATCCTAGACTCTCAGAGGGAGAGAAGATAAGATTTTAATTTCCAGGACTATATCCAGTAACATATGTGGGCACAACACAGTTTGGTAATAACTAGGATATGAAGGTTCATATCATAACCTGATTGTTTAAACCTAAAAGTGAAAGAGCTTCCCTATACCTTGGCCATTTATCCCATAGACTCAATGATGCATTTCCATTACTTTTTAAAAATGCTATATCATGGCTTATTTGTGAGTTGACAGCTCCAAAATTAGTAAATCTGGTCCCACTGCATGTGAAATGCATTGTAAAGTCTGCTCAGTAAGAACGGAGATAAGTAACAAAGGACCACCACCCTGCTCCACCCTACTCCATCATATTGCCATAGACTATACACAGCTCTCTCTGTGTAATGTTGAACCTCTCCAATTCGTTCTACACACCATGGTTATGTTTTTACAATGTGAGTTTTATGTTATGCAGCCCCATAAAACCCCTTCACCTCTTTCCATGGTCCGCAGGACCCTGTGTGGTCTGGCCCTGTTTACTTTTCCAGACTTATTTTGAAGATCTTTTCCTTCCATTACTCAACTAGCAGTTCATGCCCCCTCCAGCTTTAGAAGACTGTGATATGGTATGACCTTGCCTGCACGCACAATGCTGTCCACTACCTGGTTATTGTCTCTTCCTCTTTCAGTCTCAGCCCAAAGGACACCTCACAGAGACATTTCTAACACTCCATATCAAACCTTGTCTCCCTGTTATACACAGTGCCGTATTCTTGTTCGCTCAACTTATCATAATTTGAAAATATTTTCCTGCATGCTTTTGGATTAACAGCTTTCATTCCCACTCTGCCATCAGGAAGCACGCCTGTCTTTACTCATCCTTCATTCCTCGGTCCCCGTATGCTTCCTGAAATGTAGACTCTACAAACAGTTGTAGAAAAAGTAACAAATTCATGAATGAACTAAAAAAAGGAAAGAGAAAAGCAAGATTAAAACTCAGGTTTGGGGCTTCCCTGGTGGCGCAGTGGTTGAGAGTCTGCCTGCCGATGCAGGGGACACGGGTTCGTGCCCCGGTCCGGGAAGCCCACATGCCGCGGAGCGGCTGGGCCTGTGAGCCACGGCCGCTGAGCCTGCGCGTCTGGAGCCTGTGCTCCGCAATGGGAGAGGCCACAACAGTGAGAGGCCCGCGTACCGCAAAAAAAAAAAAAACAAAAAACAAAACTCAGTTTGGGTGGGTCTGATATACATTTGTTAGGTTCTATTTTTAGAAATTAGCATGGCTACCAAATCAGTCACTCACCTTCTCGAAGCTGTCTCATGCAGGCCACTTTGAAATAAATCTGAATTGGAGCACTGGAAGAGATCTAAAGTACTTTCCAGTGGAGGGTTTTTCAAATTGTGGCTCATAACGCACTAATGGTTGTGAAATCAGTTTGGTTGGTCCTAACAAGCACTTTTTTGGAAGAAATAAAATAGACTGAATAAAATAAAATAAATGCTATTAACATATAAGGCCAAACATTGTTTTTGTGAATATAACGTGTGTCTCTGTGAGTATATCTACTGGGTTGTGATGAAAAATAGATTTCTTCCCGTGGGTTGAAGATAAAAAAAGCTTGAAAACCGTGACACTAGGGCAACCTGCTGCTTATTCCAGAACTATTGTATCAAATCCCATTCAGACTTTACCATTTCTGATGTCTGTCAGTTCTGATGTCTCCATCTAGCAAAGCATGGGAAATGCAGGACAAATATTATTAGATATTGCTTTTTAAAGCTCTCAGCTTTTGTAGAAAAAGACATTGATTCATCAAAGATGGAATCCATTTAAAAACATATTTAAGGAAAATACAAATGGAAAATGCATAGGCTTTAGGCAGGCCTGGGTTTAAATATCACATGTGAATCTGGAGCAAGTCCCTTAAAGGAAACTGAAACTCTGAGAGGATATTTGTACATTGGAAATGATTTTATGTACCATGTGGCAAAGAGCAAATTAGATATAATGTTTGTAAAGTAATTAGCGCAAAGCAGGGCTCAGAGCATGGTGGTAAGGAACTTGGCCCTGGGAACAGACTGCTTGTGTTTAAATCCCAGCTCTGCCCTTTAACATCTTTAAAACTGGATGGAGCAAGTTATATAAGCCCTCAGCATGCCCATCTATAGTAGTATATACCTCATAGGGCTGTTGGGAAGATCAAGTGTAGTTAATACACATAAAGTGCTTAAAAGAGTACATGGAAGTACTTGGAAGATAGCTATTATAATTACCTTTCTTCTTCCACCCATGAAAGTAATATAACTCTGGTATTAAGCAGATTAACTTGTTTTATGCAATTGTTTCCTATTATTTTATATGAGGTAATTATATGAAGATACTGATTGATTTATAGTTGATTTACAATATTGTGTTAGTTTCAGGTGTACAGCAAAGTGATTCACTTATACATACATATGTATATCTATATTTTTAAAATTCTTTTCCATTATAGTTTATTATAAGATATCGAATATAGATCCCTGTGCTGTATAGTAAATCCTTGTTGTTTATCTAGTTTATATATGGTGGTTGTGCATCTGTTAATTCTGTACTCACAAGTTATCCCCCCATCCCATCCACTTTGGTGACCATAAATTTGATTTCTATGTCTGTGAGTCTGTTTCTGTTTTGTAAATAAGTTCATTTGTGCTATTTTTTTAGATTCCACATATAAGTGATATTATATTTGTCTTTCTCTGACTTACTTCATTTAGTATGATAATCTCTAGGTCCATCCATGTTGCTGCAAATGGCATTATTTCATTTGTTTTTATGGCTGAGTAATATTTCATTGTATATGTATATATATACCACAACTTCTTTATCCATTCATCTGTTGATGGACACTTAGGTTGCTTCCATGTCTTGGTTATTGTAAATAGTGCCACTATGAACATTGGGGTGTATGTATCTTTTCAAATTAGAGCTTTTGTCTTTTCTGGATATATGCCCAGAAGTGGGATTGCTGGATCATATGGTAACTCTATTTTTAGTTTTTAAAGGAACCTCCATACTGTTCCCCATGGTGGCTGCAACCAATTTACATTCCTACCAACAGTATGGGAGGGTTCCCTTTTATGAATATATTTATTGTCAGTGGTATAATCGACATGATTACCATTAACTGAGCTCTTACTATATGTCAGATACCATGCTAGGTACTTTATGTATATTATTGCATTTGATTGTTACTATAAACCTGTGAGGTAAGTAATATCTTTTTTTAAAAATTTCATTTATCTTTTTATACAGCACGTTCTTATTAGTTATCTATTTTACACACATCACTGTATACATATCAATCCCAATCTCCCAATTCATCACACCACCACCAAACCCACCCCCACTTTCCCCCCTTGGTGTCCATGTGTTTGTTCTCTACATCTCTGTCTCTATTTCTTCCCTGCAAACCAGTTCATCTGTACCATTTTTCTAGGTTCCACATATATGCGTTAATATATGATATTTGTTTTTCTCTTTCTGGCTTACTTCACTCTGTATGACAATCTCTAGGTCCATCCACGTCTCTACAAATGACACAATTTCTTTCCTTTTTATGGCTGAGTAGTATTCTACTGTGTATATACACCACATCTTCTTTATCCATTCATCTGTCCATGGACATTTAGGTTGTTTCCGTGTCTTGGCTATTATAAATAGTGCTGCAATGAACATTGGGGTGCATAGTGCTGCAATGAACATTGGGGTGCATGTGTCTTTTTGAATTATGGTTCTCTCTGGGTATATGCCCAGTAGTGGGATTTCTGGGTCGTATGGTAGTTCTATTATTAGTTTTTTAAGGAACCTCCATACTGTTTTCCATAGTGGCTGTATCAATTTACATTCCCACCAATAGTGCAAGAGGGTTCCCTTTTCTCCACACCCTCTCCAGCATTTATTGTTTGTAGATTTTTTGATGATGGCCATTCTGACCGGTGTGATGTGATAGCTCATTGTAGTTTTGATTTGCATTTCTCTAATAATTAGTGATGTTGAGCATCCTTTCATGTGTTTGTTGGCAATCTGTATATCTGCTTTGGAGAAACGTCTATTTAGATCTTCTGCCCATTTTTTAATTGGGTTGTTTGTTTTTTTAATGTTGAACTGCATGAGCTGCTTGTAAATTTTGGAGATTAATCCTTGTTGATTCGTTTTCAAATATTTTCTCACATTCTGAGGGCTGTCTTTTTAATAGTTTCCTTTGCTGTGCAAAATCTTTTAAGTTTCATTAGGTCTCATTTGTTTATTTTTGTTTTTATTTCCATTACTCTAGGAGGTGCGTCGAAAAGGATCTTGCTGTGATTTATGTCAAAGGGTGTTCTGCCTATGTTTTCCTCTAAGAGTTTTATAGTGTCTGATCTTAAATTTAGGTCTCTAATCCATTTTGAGTTTATTTTTGTGTATGGTGTTAGGGAGTGTTCTACTTTCATTCTTTTACATGTAGCTGTCCAGTTTTCCCAACACCACTTATTGAAGAGACCGTCTTTTCTCCATTGTATGTCCTTGCCTCCTTTGTCATAGATTAGTTGACCATAGGTGCATGGGTTTATCTTTCGGCTTTCTATCCTGTTCAATTGATCTGTATTTCTGTTTTAGTGCCAGTACCATATTGTGTTGATTACTGTAGTTTGTAGTATAGTCTGAAGTCAGGGAGTCTGATTCCTCCAGCTCTGTTTTTTTCCCTCAAGACTGCTTTGGCTATTCGGGGTCTTTTGTGTCTCCATCGAAATTTTAAGATTTTTTTGTTCTAGTTCTGTAAAAAATGCCATTAGTAATTTGATAGGGATTGCATTCAATCTGTAGATTGCTTTGGGTAGTATAGTCATTTTCACACTCATTTTCAATCTGTATGTGTCCCTAGGTCTGAAGTAGGTCGCTTGTAGACAGCATATATATGGGTCTCATTTTTGTATCCATTCAGCGAGCCTGTGTCCTTTGGTTGGAGCTTTTAATCCATTCACATTTAGGGTAATTATTTATATGTATGTTCCTATTATCATTTTCTTAATTGTTTTGGGTTTGTTTTCATAGTTCCTTTTCTTCTCTTGTGTTTCCCACTTAGAGAAGTTCCTTTAGCATTTGTTGTGCAGCTGGTTTGGTGGTGTTGAATTCTCTTAGCTTTTGCATGTCTGTAAAGCTTTTGATTTCTCCATCGAATCTGAATGAGATCCTTGCCGGGTAGAGTAATCTTGGTTGTAGGTTCTTCCCTTCCATCACTTTAAGTATATCATGCCACTCCCTTCTGGCTTGTAGTGTTTCTTCTGAGAAATCAGCTGTTAACCATATGGGAGTTCCCTTGTATGTCATTTGTCATTTTTACCTTGTTGCTTTTAATAATTTTTCTTTGTCTTTAATTTTTGTCAATTTGATTACTATGTGGTGTGGCATGTTTCTCCTCAGGTTTATCCTGTCTTGTACTCGCTGCACTTCCTGGACTTGGGTGGCTATTTCCTTTCCCATGTTAGGGAAGTTTTCGACTATAGTCTCTTCAAATATTTTCTCAGGTCCTTTCTCTCTCTCTCTTCTCCTTCTGAGACCCCTATAATGCAAATGTTTGTGCATTTAATTTTGTCCCAGAGGTCTCTTAGGCTGTCTTCATTTCTTTTCATTCTTTTTTCTTTATTCTGTTCTGTGGCAGTGAATTCCATCATTCTGACTTCCACGTCACTTATCCATTCTTCTGCCTCAGTTGTTCTGCTATTAATTCCTTCTAGTGTAGTTTTCATTTCAGTTATTGTATTGTTCATCTGCTTGTTTGTTCTTTAATTCTTCTAGGTCTTTGTTAAACATTTCTTGGATCTTCTCGATCTTTGCCTCCATTCTTTTTCCGAGGTCCTGGATCATCTTCACTATCATTATTCTGAATTCTTTTTCTGGAAGGTTGCCCATCTCCACTTCATTTAGTTGTTTTTCTGGGGTTTTATCTTGTTCCTTCATCTGGTACATAGTCCTCTGCCTTTTCATCTTGTCTATCTTTCTGTGAATGTGGTTTTCGTTCCACAGGCTGCAGGATTGTGTAGTTCTTCTTGCTTCTGCTCTCTGCCCTCTGGTGATGAGGCTACCTAAGAGGCTTGTGCAAGCTTCCTGATGGGAGGGACTGGTGGTGGGTAGAGCTGGTGTTGCTCTGGTGGGCAGAGCTCAGTAAAACTTTAATCTGCTTGTCCTCTGATATGTGGGACTGAGTTCCCTCCCTGTTGGTTGTTTGGCCTGAGGTGACCCAGCACTGAAGCCTACAGGCTCTTTGGTGGGGCTAATGGTGGACTCTGGGAGGGCTCACGCCAAGAAGTACTTCCCAGAACTTCTGCTGCCAGTGTCCTTGTCCCCATTGTGAGCCACAGCCGGCCCCCACCTCTGCAGGAGACCCTTCAACACTAGCAGATAGGTCTGGTTCAGTCTCCTATGGGGTCACTGATCCTTCCCCTGGGTCCTGATGTGCACACTACTTTGTATGTGCCCTCCAAGAGTGGAGTCTCTGCTTTCCCCAGTCCTGTCGAAGTCCTACAATCAAATCCCACTAGCTGTCAAAGTCTGATTCTCTAGGAATTTCTCCTGTTGCCGGACCCCCAGGTCGGGAAGCCTGATGTGGGGCTCAGAACCTTCACTCCAGTGGGTGGACTTGTGTGGTATAAGTGTTCTCCAGTTTGTGAGTCACCCACCCAGCAGTTATGGGATTTGATTTTATTGTGATTGCACCCCTACTGCCATCTCATTGCAGCTTTTCCTTTGTCTTTGGACGTGGGGTATCTTTTTTGGTGAGTTCCAGTGTCTTCCTGTCAATGATTGTTCAGCAGTTAGTTGTGATTCTGGTGCTCTTCATGTTAGATTCTCTGCCATGCGTGATGTCTGGTGATTCTCTTGGTAAGTAATATTTTTACTAATGGTAGAAATTCAGGTTTAGTCATCAGAAAAAATAGCAAACCAAATCCATCAACATATTTAAAAAGTTATACGCCATGACCAAGTGGGATTAATATCTGAAAATCAATGAATATAATACATCATATTAATAGAATAATGGACAAAACATTATGATCATCTCAATAGGCACTGGAAAAGCATTTGACAAAATACAGCACTCATCCGTGATCAAAACTCTTAACAAATTTGAAATGGAAGGGAGCTTCCTCAATTTGATAAAGGGTATCTGCAGTAAAACCCTAAAGTTGAATACTTCCCCCTCTAAGATCAGAAACAAGGCAAGAATACCTCCCTTCACTTCTTTTCAATACAGTACTGACAATTCTAGCCAGTGAAAGAAAGAAAGGGAAGGAGGAAGGGAGGGAGGGAGAGAGGAAGACAGGGAGGAAGGAAGGAAGGAAGAATGGCATATTGGAAAGGAAGAAATGAAACTTCCTTTAATTACAGACAACATGATTCTGCATATAGAAAATCATAAGGGAACTACAAAATACTATTAGAACTAATAATCAAGGTAGCAAGGTTTCAGGATACAAGATCAATATACAAAAACCAATTGTATTTTTCTATATAAGCAGTGAACAAAATGGAAATAAAATTAAGAATACAATTGTGTTCAGAAAAGTTCAAAGATAATAAAATGCTTAAGAATATTAAATTAAAATTTAGCAAAGAAGAGCAAGACATACACAAAAAAATCACAAAACTCTGTTCAGGGAAATTAAAGATCTAAATAACTGGAGAAACATTCCATGTTCATAAATTGAAAGACTCAAATATTGTTAAGATGTCGATTATGCCCCAAAATATCTATAGGGTCAGTGCAATTCCTATCGAATTCCCAGCAGGCTTTTTGTTTTTGTATGAACTGACATGCATCTCTTAAATTTATAAGGAAATGCAAAACACCTAGAATAGCCAAAATGATGTTGAAGAAAAAAATCAGAGGACTTTCACTTCCCAATTTCTAAATGTATTATAAAGCTGTAGTTATCAACACAGTGTGGTACTGGCATAATGTAGAGGTATAGGTCAATGGAACAGAACTAAGAGTTCAGAAATATATATTTATAGTCAATTGATTTTTGACTAAGATGCCAGGAAAAGATAATCGGTTTAACAAATGGTGATGGGTCAATTAGATATTCACATCCAAAAATGATGAACTTAGACCTCCACACCATACATAAAAATAACTCAAATGGATCATAGATGTAAGTGCAAAAACAACAAAACTTTTAGAGTAAAACACAGGATAAAATCTTTGAGACCTTGGATTAGGCAAAACTTTCCTAGATACAATACTAAAAGCAAGGTCTATTAAAAACTTGATAAATTAGAGTTTATCTAAATTCAAAATTGTTGCACTTCAAAAGATGCCATTAAGAAAATGACAAGGCAAGCAACAGACTAGGAGAGAATATTTGCCGAATATGTAACAGATAAAAGGATTATACCCAGAATTTACAAAGGACTACTACAATTCAATAATAATACAACCCAGGGGCTCCCCTGGTGGCGCAGTTGTTGAGAGTCCGCCTGCCGATGCAGGGAACGCAGGTTCGTGCCCCGGTCCAGGAGGATCTCACATGCCGCGGAGCGGCTGGGCCCGTGAGCCATGGCCACTGGGTCTGCGCGTCCGGAGCCTGTGCTCCGCCACGGGAGAGACCACAGCAGTGAGAGGCCCACGTACTGCAAAAAAAAAAAAAAAAATACAAGCGAAGAAAAAAGTGGGCAAAGATATGAACAGATGTTTCACTAAAGAAGATACACATGAAAAGATGCCTAACATTACTAGGCATTAGAGAAATGGAAACTAAAACCACAAATGCCATGCTCATCTGAATGGCTGTAATAAATAAAATAGACAAAAACAAATGTCAGCTCTAGGATGTAGAGAAAAGAGAACACTTATACGTTGCTGGTGGAAATGTAAATGGTGCAGTCACTTTGGAAGACAGTTTGTGAGTCTCTCAAAAAGTTAAACATTAAATTACCATATCACCCAGCAATTCCACTGTTAGATATCTATCCAAGAGAAGTAAAATCACATTTCTATGCAAAGACTTGTATGCAAGTGTTCATTGCAGCATTATTCATTATTGCCCCAAACTGGAGACAAGCTACATGTCCATCAACTGGTGAAGGAACAGACAAAATGTGGTACATCCATATAGTGACATACTATTCAGCTCTAAAAAGGAGCAAATTAATAGCACAGACTACATAATGGATGAACCCCATAAACATTATGCTACACGAAAGGAGCGAGACACAAGAGATTACATATTTATAATTCCATTTATACGAAATTGTCAGAAAAGGCAAATTTATAGATACAGAAAGTAGATTATTAGTTGCCTGGGGCTCAGGCTTGGAATGGGAATTAACTAAATGGGCACAAAGGATCTTACTAGCAGGATAAAAGTTTCTAAAATTGATTTATAGTGACTTGCACCACTCAGTAAAATTACTTAGGATCACTGAATTGAACACTTGAAATGGGTGAATTTTACGATGTGTAAAATATACCTCAATAAAATTGTTGCAAAAAAGAGGACAGTGGTTAGGAGGAAAAGAAAAGATTATGGTGTAGAGAGATTAAATATTTGCTCAAGAACCACGTTAGGAAATTGTGGAGGCAGGATTGCACCTAAACCCATGCAGTTAATATACATGGGTGCACAGCGGCCAATAAAGTTCATGCGACAAAAAAGCATCTAAAGCTTATAATAAAATCCTGTCAGGGAGTAGGTTACTTATTTACGTCCCCTTCAATTCAGCTCTCAAAATTCAATTTGTGTGCCTTTTGGGTAGTCTCATTCCAATGGTGGGACATTTCTGATCTTCAGCCAGGGATCTCCACAGACGTGTTTTTAAGAACCATTGTTGTCCTATGCACTAAAATGGGAGAAAAATTAATCTGTGTTTTTCAGACTCTGACCAGGGAGTGCCCACGGCAATCTTTTCACAGTTTAGGAAAATCATTAGCCCTTGTGAGAAGAGATCCCTGAGGAATGGGCAAAGAGGAGGTTGGGGTGCACTGTCCCATTGTCTTTCTTTGGAGCACTGCTCTATCATATTTCTCTTCTTGTGGCTCTGTAGTAATTTTCCAAAGTGTGTCTAGTGTGAAACTCACAAAAAATAAAACCAAACTAGTATCATTTCATCTAACGAATTTGCCATGACAATACAGAAAACCTAAGGTTTGCAAAAGTCAGATTTCAACAGTTCATAAATAACTATGCCCAGTTGCTGCTGTGTGTGTGTGTGTGTGTGTGTGTGTGTGTGTGTGTGTGTGTGTTTGAACTGAATTTCCAAAGCATGCATGACAAACTGAAGTAAAAGAAAGGTACATGGCTAGGATAACATGGGAACCAAGTTGAGAAAAGAATCTAAATTCTCTCTGCTATAAATTTAGAAGGAGGGAATTTACAACCTAAACAAGCGTGTTTGACTCCTACTCAGTGTGTCAGAGTGAGAACACTTCCATCAAGGCTTGAGGTGAGGCACACTCGGTGACAACTTGGAGAACTGGGCACTCTCATGTGCTCTGGATGGAAGGTAGTTTGGTAAGAGTGCCTCTGAGGACAATTTGGAAATACCTCTTGAAAAAACACATGGTGTTTGACCCTGTAATTTCACTGCTAGAAACTTTCACTATAGATGCACTTGAAAAATCACACCAAGATGTACTTGTAAGGATACACAGTACATCATAAAAAATCAAAAACAATTTGCATGCCCATTAATAGGGGAACATGTGAATAAATTGTGGTAAATTCATGTTACTGATTATACAGCAATTAAAAAAAATAAGGCAAATCTATATTCTCATATGAAAAGATTTTCAAGATATTATATTATGAGATAAAGTGAGGGAAAGAAAATGTTTAAACTATAATATGCATTACAGCACTGAATGCTTAGTGTACATAAAAACCATACAGTAAAAAAAGGATATATAAACACAACACAAAAGAAAACATATTACACAAGTATGCTGGTATATGCATAAAATTTGTTTTGAAAATAAGATAACCAGTTATCTAAACAGTAAGATTGCATCATTTTATTTTTATATTTAAAAGGCCTAATAAATACAACAAAAAAATTTCTACTTTGATATACCTAATATATTTTGTCTCCTTGTACTAGATCCCAGTGATCTAGTACACGGTATAGTGAATATAGACAATACTGTATTATAATCAATAAACTTGCTAAGAGATTAGAATTTAGTGATTCCAACCACTAAAAAAAAGGGATCATTATATAACTCAACAAAGGTGCTAATTATCGCAAAGGCAACCATATTACAATATATAAATGTGTCAGATTAACATGTTGTACACTTTAAATCTGTACAATGTTAGATGTCAAATATATTTCCATTAGAAAAAGAAAAAATGATCTATGTTGTCTCATCAGGAAAGGAACTAACACAGATGAATCAGCTTCTAATCTCTATAAATTACCTAGACTCGAGGTTTTCACCAAATACTCAATGTTCACAATTCCCTGATTGTTCTATAAATGTCTGCTTTTATTTTTTAGTTATTTTTTTGAATTTTATTTTTAATACAGCAGGTTCTTATTAGTTATCTATTTTATACATATTAGTGTATATATGTCAATCCCAATCTGCCAATTCATCCCACCCCCCAAACCCCCGCTTTCCCCCCTTGGTGTCCATACGTTTGTTCTCTACATCTGTGTCTCTATTTCTGCCTTGCAAACCGGTTCATCTGTACCATTTTCCTAGATTCCACATATATGAGTTAATATATGATTAAATGTCTTCTTTTAAAAAGGAACTTTTATAGAATATTTGGGTCCTTTAAATGGATTCAAACAAGGTCCATACTTTGTCCTTGGTTTATGTGCCTTTAAGATGTTTTTTTATTCTATAGCTTCCCTGACCAACTCTTCTTTTATTCCTAGTAATTTTTTGTTGAAGAAACCAAATCATTTTTGCTGTAGCTGTTCCACAGCCTGAATTTTGCTGTTTGCATTTCTGGCTCGTCTTTCTACATGTTTCACAACTCTCTGTATTTTGTGAAAATTGCTGGTTAGATCTTAAGGTTTGCTCAGATTCAGGTTTGATGCAGGGGGTGGCGGGCAGGACTACTTCACAGGTGGTGGGGTGTACTTTGAGCAGGAGGTAGATAATCAATAGGTCTTTCTTTTCATGGTGAATGCCTCGATCCAAAAAGGCACCTGAATGCCTAGATCCAAAAAGTTCTTATGGGTTGTAATATTTGAATTCTATCATTTCTCCTTTGTATTTTAGCTGGAGTACTTTTATAAAGAGAAACTGGCTTTCAGCAATTATTTAGTCACTTTGAGGTACAGTTCATACAGAAAACGTAAAACAAATGCTGAAGTCTTTTATTTATCACTTTTCAAAATGATTTGTTGGTTTCCTAGAATCCTCCCAAAGCAAACAGTAAGTTTTTTTTTTTTAAATCATAATGAAATCATGGGTTTGCTGGCTTATCACCCTTATTGATGTCCATTCTTTGGCCAGTAGGAACACAGTCAAGTTGGATCATGTGTTTTTTTGACATGACCCTAGTAGGTTTTGATAGCTTTATGACTTTCTGATATGAAAAGATATTTCCTCCTCCAGACTGAGCGATAGAAGTGTCTGCTACAATTGGATTGTCATTGTTACTAGGTCTTTTCAATGGCTAGAGCTAGGATTAGATACAGATATTTGATATAAGTATAGGTATAATATATATATATATGCATACACAAATGTAATTGAAGATAAATGCACTGTAAATTCATAATGATAGTTTCAATTTATATTCAAGACTGCAGTGACTCTTAATCTCATCACAATTTTTTGTTTTTTGCGGTACGCCGGCCTCTCCCGTTGCGGAGCACAGGCTCCAGACGCGCAGGCTCAGCGGCCATGGCTCGCGGGCCCAGCCGCTCCGCGGCATGTGGGATTCTCCCGGACTGGGGCACGAACCCGTGTCCCTTGCATCGGCAGGCGGACTCGCAACCACTGCGCCACCAGGGAAGCCCAATCTCATCACTATTATATCAGAAACTCCTTTCTTCCTTACTGAAAATCCTAGTTCTCAAAGATATTGAGATCTCTCAAGTTTTTACCAAATTACCCTCCATGCTGTTTGCTTTATCCATAATGGATGTAAAACACTTTCAGAATAGCAATATAAACATTACCTTCAGCAATACCGTTGCTGAAAACACTTTAAGATATTGCTATTCTTTTTTGTCATTAAGGCATAATTCCACTAATGATATAAAGTCATTGTCTGAAACTCACTTGAAATAGTACATTTCTGTGTGGTTATGCCTCAAACTGGATAGATACTTGGGTTCATTTGTTTTATTATACATTCCATTTGGGGGGATTGTTTTTAACTTTTCATTTTGTTTTAGAGTTATATAAAGTATTTCTGTATTTTATAAAATCACAGTCAAATCTGCAAAACAAGGTATCTTGAGAAAAAATCTCCTATCCCTCTCTGTTTTCTTTAATACCACCATTTGTCTATTAATAACTTTTTAACAAATATTTTTTGATTGTGGTAAAATATATATAACATAAGATTTACCATATTAACCACTTCAAGTGTACAATTCAATGCCACTAAGTACATTCACAATGTTGTGTAATCATCACCACTACCTATTTCCGGAACTTTTTCTTCATCCCGAACAAGAACTCTACCCATTGAATAATACCTCCCTATTCTCCCTCTCGCCAACCCCTGGTAAACTCTGTTTCTATCTGTATGTATTTGTCTATTTTAGGCACCTCATGTAAGTGAAATTATACAACATTTGTCCTTTTGCATCAGGCTTATTTCACTTAGTATAATGTGTTCAAGGTTCATTCATGTAGCATGTATCAGAATTTCATTCCTTTTTAGGCTGAATAAGATTCTGCTCTATGCATATACCACATTTTGTTTTTCCATTCATCTGCTGACAGACATTTGGATTGTTTCTACTATTTGATTACTATTTATAACGCCACTATGAATATTAGTGTACAAGTATCTGTTTGAATTCCTTTCAATTATTTTAGTATATACTTAGGATAGGAATTGCTGGATTGCATGGTAATTCTATGTTTAACTTTTTTTTTTTTTTTTTTTTTTTGCGGTACGCGGGCCTCTCACCGCTGTGGGCTCTCCCGTTGCGGAGCACAGGCTCAGGACGCGCAGGCTCAGTGGCCATGGCTCACAGGCCCAGCCGCTCCGCGGCATGTGGGATCTTCCCGGACCGGGGCACGAGCCCGTGTCCCTTGCATCGGCAGGTGAACTCTCAACCACTGCGCCACCAGGGAAGCCCTAGTTTTAGCTCTTATATTTAGGTCTGTTATCCATTTTGAGTTCATTTTTGTATAGTGTGAGGTAGGGGTCCAACTTCATTCTTTTGCATTTGGATATCACATTGTCCCAGTACCATTTGTTGAAAAGACTTTTTTTTTTTTTTTGCGGTACGCGGGCTTCTTCACTGTTGTGGCCTCTCCCGTTGTGGAGCACAGGCTCCGGACGCGCAGGCTCAGCGGCCATGGCTCACGGGCCCAGCCGCTCCGCGGCATGTGGGATCTTCCCAGACCGGGGCACGAACCTGTGTCCCCTGCATCGGCAGGCGGACTCTCAACCACTGCGCCACCAGGGAAGCCCTGAAAAGACTTTTTACCCATTGAATTGTCTTGGCATACTGGTCAAAAGTCAATTGATCATAAATGGAGGGTTTGTTTTCAGACTCTCAATTCAGCTTCATACCCATTGTTACGCCAGTACTACACTGTCTTGATTACTGTAGCTTTGGATTAAGTTTTGAAACCATGTGTGAGCCCTCCAACCTTTTTTTCCAAGACTGTTTTAGCTATTCCCTTGAATTTCTTGAGTTTCAGATCCCTTGAAGTTATATATGAATTTTAAGATCAGCTTGCCATTTTTTTCAAAGAATCTAGATGAGATTTTTTATTTTTATTTTTATTTTTTATTTTGCAGTACGCGGGCCTCTCACTGCTGTGGCCTCTCCCGTTGCAGAGCACAGGCTCCAGACGCGCAGGCTCAGCGGCCATGGCTCACGGGACTAGCCGCTCCGCGGCATGTGGGATCCTCCTGGACCGGGGCACGAACCCGTGTCCCCCGCATCGGCAGGCGGACTCCCAACCACTGCGCCACCAGGGAAGCCCCTAGCTGAGATTTTGATAGGCATTTTGTAGAATCTGTAGATCAATTGAGGCTACATTGCTTTTCCCACTTAACAGTATATTTTGGACAGCAGACCATAAAAGTATATAAAGATACTTCTCATTCTCTCTTTCAGCTGTGTAGTGCTGCATTTTATGGGTGTCACTTGTTTACTCAACCTGTTCCCTACTGAAGGACATTCAGGTTGTTTCCAGCCTTTTGCTATTACTGATACTGCAATAGTGAAAAACTTTTTGCATCTGGCTTTTTGTATTTTGGCCAGAACTACTTTGAGATAGATTCCTAGAAGTGGGTTTGCTAAGATAAAGTTTGTTAAAACAAAGGATAAAGGCATATGTAATTTTAGACTCTATATTGCCAAATTATCTCCATAGAGGATGTATCATTTTGAATCCCCACCAGGAATTTATGAGAGTACCTATTTCCCCACATTCTCTCTCTAGAATATGTTGTCAAGTTTCCATCTTCAGAAAAACCCAGCAGTAGAGTAAGATTTGAAACTTACAAAGTGCGTTTTCTGTGTCTCATAAGTAGCCTTATAATGTTCTAAAAGGGAAGAAACACACCTTAGATGCCCTCATCAAAACACACATAGATGACCTCATCCACCCTTGTGTATTTTGTGTGTACAGGATATCCAGGTTCAAAACCCATGTATCTAAAATTCATAAACATGTAAAATTTAGAGTTTACACAGATCTTTTTGGCAGTGGATAGAATGGATTTGAGGAACCCACCATATAATAGTTATGATAAATGTTCATTAAAACTTCCTTTTTAGCCAGAAGAAGCTTTTATGTACATCTCACAAGACATAAAGACTCTGTCTGAGTTCATTTCTCCTTTACGTTAGTCTTTCCTGACCTCTTCTTGCCAAACCTAAATTAGATGTTATCCCTCTTTGCCCTTCCACAGCACCCAGCCATTTCTCTGTTACAGAACACTCCAGGAACCTAGCTATAGATGGTTGCATTGTATCGTATTGTATCATAACCATTAGGTTTCTTTTTGCCTGAATTCCTCATTTGACTGAACACTTTGAGGAGTCTGTGCTTTGCTCATCTCCATCAGCAACCCAGCATATATTATTAGCTTGATACATAATGAACACTTGTTTATTCAGTGGCCATTTTACAACTATTTATTGTATATTTATCATACAGGTGATGAGGCTAAAAGAGTAAACCAAGGAACATGGTTTCCTTCATCTTAAACCTAATCATCTATACAACATAAATATTTGCATAAACAAATATGTAGTTATAAAATGTGGTAAGGGCTTTGAAGGAAAAGTGCAGGATACTGTGCTAGAAACTAATGGAAGGACCTAATTTTGATTGCAGGGGATCATAAAAGCCTCAGAGACAGTAACATACATACTTACTTGCCTGATTCAAACCATAACCTATAGCCTCCAACAGAATGAACAAAAATCCATAATTTACTCAATGAAAAAGATTGTGGATGATTTTTAAATGTCGCACCTAACAGGTTGCAGATTATTTTCCTGATGTTCTGATGTAATAGCTGATTTCCTCCAGCTCTGACCTTTCTCTGGGCAGAGCTTTAAATGCTATTTTGTGATCTGTCAGCTCATCTGTGCTGGCTCTGGAGATGTATTTATGAAGCTTCTCTGGGGAAAATATAACTATTATTATCTTCTACAGATTCTCTTGAGATAGTTACCTCAGAGAATAATACAGCCAGTAAACAGGCAAAGGGGAATAACAACATCTTGCCACCCATATAAAAAGAAAAGCCAAGCCCCAAGCTCAGATGATGATGAGGAACAATTAGATCAGACTCTTACCCAGAGAATTTATCAGGGGTCCAGAGAAAAAAATGTTAGAAGTTAACACTTTTTGTGCTTCTGGAGAACTGTAGACTTCCAGCAGAGAGACAATCCAAGGGGATGAGTTTGGGTCACTGATGGATCACAAATTACCACTTGTGATTCAGAGAGTGGCTGGGCAGGTCCTGGCTGGGCTGAGAGGGTTCCAGGACGTGCTGAGTCATACATTTTGATTGGTCATTTCTCCAGAGTGGATGAAGTGGAGAGAGGGCAAGTTCATCTGGCTCATGGTATCATCTACCCCTTTGCCTCTCTAGCCAGAAAAGCAATTTATTTCCTTACTGACCTAGCTGCCCCTGTCTCAGAATTCCAAGGCAGGCAGAGGACTTCCCAGTGCCACTACCAAATACAGAGATTCTTACTTTGTCCTCCGTGCCCTTCTCCTAGTCTCTCATTTGTAATGCATCCCACTTCTGATTACCTGACTAGTGTTTATAGTCCAACTAGATCAGTTGCATCTTCAGAAATGTTTTGATCTTTCCTGTCTCTGCTCCCATCTCATGAGGCTTTCCATGCAACTCTAGTTCTGATATCCAGCCCTTGGAACTCTACCAGGGAAGCAGGAGTAGGCATAATGTTTTGTTTTTTTTAATCTCAAACTGAAATATATTAAGTTGCAAGTGGTGATTTTGTTTCTCTAAAACATCATAACTCATCATGCCAAAAGGCTCTTGAAATTTTTTAAAATTGATTTTGCAGTGGTGTATAATTTTTTAAAGTTCAGAGTTTTGGAAGTAATGATACATGTATAAGCAACATTAAAATAAAATATAAGTTAACACTAAGTATTTTAAAGAATTTGGGGGTGGGATGTAGGATCTAGATGTGCTATGACTTTCTGGTTTTGTAGTTTGGAAAGGAATCAAACCTCTCATCTTCAGCTTACTCACATTTATAAGGGGACAAATACTATTCCTATTTCATAGGAACTAGTATTTGAAGATGTATGAGATAACGCATGTAATATTTTAGCATAACACCTCAAAAATATTAACTGTCTTAGACTTCACGAATGTATGATTTCCTTAAGTTTCCCCAGGAGTCTACTTCTTGAGTCTACTCCGTCAAATATATTTTTCAATTCATCAAATTCTGTCATAGTGAAGATACCTCTCCCAGCTAGACTCCAATCCTGATTGAACACACCTATATGCTTTAAAACAGCAACAGAAAACAAACTAATATCCATTAAGTGCACTCTGAGGAGAAAAAACACAAACAGTGCTGACTGGATTCACTTACATTTTTAACCACAAGTCTCAAATAGATATTAAGAAAGTCCTAATTCTCTATTGATTTTATACTTTCAGTCACTTAGCTTTTCTCCTCAAAATTTCCTATACTGGGCCCATTCCTCATTCTCAATTGGTAACTCGTGTCACAGAGGCAATGGCATGAGAACTACTTCATCTGCCCAGCAACATATCCACCACTAGGAATATATACAGTTACGTACTCTGCCTTCTGTCCTAGTACAGTGAAAGAAGTGCCCTGGCTTCTCTCTAAGGCCAGCACACTTAGCTGTGCCCTGAATTACATCCATGTCTCCACATTCAGCAGCTTGCTCTAGCTATCTTCCCTTTTCTATCCTACATTACCAGGTCCTTCCTCTTGATGGGCTCATACTCTGCATTCAAACTTGCTTATGCACATTTGAAAAAAATATATATAGTATACATAATAAAATAAATGTTGATAAATAAAAATAATATATAAAAATAAATACTTAAAAATATGTTATAGTGTCTAGTGATATATACAAAAGGATACTAGAACATGACCAACTAGGGTTTATTTTAGGATCAAGGTTGTTTTAAGATTTGCAGATCAATTAATTTACTTCACCACATAATAGAAATGATCTTGATAAAACAAAAACACATTTGACAAAATTTAATACCCGTTCATGATCAAAACTTCTAGCAAACTAGGACTGGAAGCAAACTTTCTTATTGTGATCATGGATATCTACGAAGAGCTTACAGCAAACATACGAAATCTTGAAATCCCTAAAACCTTCCCCATGAAATCAGGACAAACACATAAGGATGTCCGCTATATTCGACATTGTTCTTAATGCAAATACAATGGGCATGAAAGTAAAAGGTAAGAAGATGGGAAAGGAAGAACTAATAATGTCACTGTTAGTTAATGACATGATTGTAAATATTGAAGGTCCAAAAGAATCTACAGGCCTACTGGTAGAAAGAATAAGAGAATTTAACAAGGTCATTGGACATAAAATCAATATTGAAAATCAACTGTATTTTGGTAAACAAGCAACAAACTACTAGAAAATTAAATTTTGATAAACAATTACTATTTATAATAATTTAAAAACACTAAATACCTAGAAATAAATCTAAAGACAAATATGCTAGAACTCTACACTAAAAACTGAAACTAAAGACAGAAATTAAAGGATACCTTAATTATGTCTGTGTGTATTTGATAAATTGGAAGGTTTAATAGTTTTCAAATATTTTAATTCTCCCTGGACTAGTCTATAAATTCAATGTAACCCAATATAAATAACAGCAGCTTTAAAATACAAATTGACAAGCTGATTATGAAATTTATATGGAATTGAAAAGGTCCAACTATAATGAAGATAATCAAGAAGGAGCATTATGGGTTTTTTGGGGTTTTTTTTTGCGGTACGCGGGCCCCTCACTGCTGTGGCCCCTCCCGTCACGGAGCAACAGGCTCCGGACGCGCAGGCTCAGCGGCCATGGCTCACGGGCACAGCCGCTCCGCGGCACGTGGGATCCTCCCGGACCGGGGCACGAACCCGTGTCCCCTGCATCGGCAGGCGGACTCTCAACCAGGGAAGCCCAAGAAGGAGCATTATTTTACTGAATTCTTTTACCAGTCTGAAGCTGTAGTCCTTAGGGTAGTGTGATAAATGTGTCAAGGTACACAAGTAGATCAATAGAACAAAGTCTGGAAACCCACACGTATATGATGACTAATAACAAATGTGTTACTGTGATTCAGGAAGGAAAACATAAAAGCTCCAATAAATGGTGTTGGGTTAATTAGATAGCCATATGGGGAAAGAAAGTGAATCTTGGTCCTGGAATATAGATCTAAATGTAAAAGCTAAAACAACAAAGCTTCTAGGAAACAGGATAGATATTTTCACATTGGTATGGGCAAAGATTACCTAAACATGACACAGAAAGCACTACCCATAAAGGAAAAGGTTGATAAATTATACCACATTTAAATTCAAGCTTTAATGATTATTTTAAAAAACATCATTATAGAGTGAAAAGGTAAGTCACAGATTAGGCAAATAATTTACATCCTCAAAAAGACTTGTTTACAGAATATATAAAGAACTTCTATGGATCAATGAGAAAAAGAGGCAAACCATAAAAAGTTGGACCAAAAACTCAAGCACTTCTCAAGAACAGGTTCCCAATGGCCAATAAGCATATAAAAATGTTCCCAAACTCTAAGTCACCAGGGAAACTCAATCTGAAACCAAATGAGATACAATTAACACATTTACTGGAACACCTATATGTAAAGAAACTGACAATACCAAGTGTTGGTGAGGTTTTAGAGTAACTTAAATTCTCACATCTTGCTGATGTGAATATAAATTGGTACAGCTTCTTTGGAAAACTGTTTGCCAGGTAAACCTACATAAATCTTAGGATCCAGTGATTTAATTCCTAGGTTTATTGCCCCCAAATGTGTGTACTTTTGTTTACCAAAAGATACAAAGAAGAATGTTAACAGCAAGACTATTTGTAAAAGTTTCAAACTGGAAACAACCCAAACATCCATCAGTAATAAGATGTATATACACACACTACTGTATATAAAATAGATAACCAACAAGGACCTACTGTAGAGCACAGGGAACTATTACTCAATATTTTGTAATAACCTATAAGGGAAAAGAATCTGAAAAAGGATATATATATATATATATATATATAACACAACACTGTATATCACCTATACTTCAATTAAAAATTGTGTTGCAGTGCTTCCCTGGTGGCGTGGTGGTTGGGAGTCCGCCTGCCGATGCAGGGGATGCGGGTTCGTGCCCCGGTCCGGGAAGATCCCACATGCCGCGGAGCGGCTAGTCCCGTGAGCCATGGCTGCTGAGCCTGCGCGTCCGGAGCCTGTGCTCCGCGACGGGAGAGGCCACAACAGTGAGAGGCCCGCGAACAGCAAAAAAAAAAAAAAAAAAAAAAAAATTGTGTTGCATAATAAAAAATAGTAAGATGTATAAATAAGTCATGGGATATTCATACAGTGGACTATGATAGAGAAATGACAATACACTATTGCTGCTTGTGACAACATGGATTAATCTCAAAACACAACAAAACCACTTTGCACTCCACCCTTGAAAAAGAAGATTACTCAGTCCCATGCTCTGATCAAGCCACTCCCTTCCACCTTTTGTCCAGCCATTTGGAGTTGGCTCATATCAAGGTCACCACATCTATCCCTTCCCAAGTCAGTGGACAGTTGTCTCCTTATTCTTGACTTCTCTGCAGCGCTTGAAATGGTTTACATGCCTTCTTTTCTGAAACACTTTCCTTTCTTGATTCTAGGATTCTCTCCTGATTTACCCCTAGCTTGTTGGCTAGGTTCCTGGGAGTACCTTCTTTGTCTAGTTCCCTGAGTCTTCCTCCTCTGTCAGAACTACTGTATTAAATGCTCTAGGTCTTGAGTCCTCAGCCCTTTTTTTTAATGTAATCTCCCTCCAAAGGTGCTTCCTTCAAGTCTCTGATTTAAATAGCACCTATAAGCCAATGATTCCCATATTCATGTTTTGTGGGACTTCTCCTTTGACTCTGGATTTCTCTTCTGAGCACCAGACTCAATGCCTATTCAACAGCATGACTAAGATGCATGCTGTCATTCAACAGCATGACAGAGAGTTCTTGTTAATTAAAGAGAGTTCTTGATTTTGACAATGAATCTGCTCCTCTTCAGTGAATGACACAATTATTCACCAAGTTTTTCCGGCCAACAATCTAGGAGTCATTATTTGTTTCACTCTTTCTTCTAGCCAAGGGGTAAGCATGTTTCTGAGCAAGGCCAGTTGGATTCCCTCCCAGGACTTTGAACGTTGAGTCCGTGCTGCAAGGTTAGAAAATTGGCTGGAGCTGATTCATCCCAGCTGAGATACCCTGCATGCAGGCAGCCCGGAGAAGCTGGAAAAGGTAAGGAAGTAAGTCCTCCCCCCTAGAGCCTTCAGAAGGAACACAGCCCTGTGATAGCTTGGTTTTAGCTCAGGAAGACTGATTTTGCACTTCTGTCCATTACTTCCTGCTACCTAGAGTCCCAGAACTGCCTTTGTCCCTCACCCTCCTGAGACCTACTTCTTCAAGCTTTACTTCTGATACTATGTAAGCTACCACATATTCTTCCAATGAATTTCTAAGGAATCCTTTGTAATATTGAGGAATAAATGAATAAGTCTGCATTATAAAGATCCAGTTCCTTGGCCATTAGCCCAACAGTCAGTCAGTCAACAACTATATGTACTATGTATTGGCCACACGATAACACTGTTGTCTGCCTAGTTCTTCTTCAGGGACTGCTTCCTTCTTCCCCAACTACACAGGTTCATCAGGGACAACTTCTTCCTATGACAACACTGGATAATTCAGGATAATCTCCCCTTCTCAAGATCCTTAATTTAATCACATCTCTTCCTAAGTTAACAAAGCTGACACTGGTTAAAGTAGTAAGGAGAGAGTTTAGTCCGTAATATCCTACTGCAATAGAAAGAGTCCACATGTATATGTATAACTGATTCACTTTGCTATAAAGCAGAAACTAATACACCATTGTAAAGCAATTATATTCTGATAAAGATGTAAAAAAAAAAAGCAAGAGTCCAGTTGTGAACTGAACTCAACTTTGATTTGTTGAATAGGGAATAGAGAGGGTGGTGAGCGGCGGCTCAGAAGAGCCAGCAAAGTGAAAACTTACAAAAACTGGGAAGGTGGGGTTGGTCCGCGTGAATCCCACCTGGTTTGTTAACTGACGCCGTGTATGGAAATTGGGCTCCTCCCCTTCCGCAGTGGCTGGGAGACAGGGGCCCTGTCTTCAGGTGTTCGTGGAGCAAACAGTAAATTTTTCTCCAGCCTTGAGTTTTCTCAGGCAAGCACTATAAGTGGGCTAAGGTCATCCTAGGATGAGGCCTTGAGCTGTTAAAAAGGATGTTAGTGTTTTGTTGAAGTCTTTATTGGGTAGGGTTGAGGCCTAGCTGAGAAGAGGGCCCAGTGGAGAGTGGCTAGAGCTTGGGCAAGAATCATCATCACCAGGTGGGCCCAGTGCAATCACAGGAGTCCTTAAAAGGTGGAAGAGGAAGGCAGAAGGTCAGAGAGAGGTTTGAAGATGGAAGAAGGAGCCATGAACCGAGGCATGCAGGCGGCCGGGAGAAGCTGGAAAAGGTAAGGAAGTAAGTCCTCCCCGCAGAGCCTGCAGAAGGAACATAGCCCTGTGATAGCTTGGTTTTAGCTCAGGAAGACTGATTTTGCACTTCTGACCTCCAGAATTGTAATATAATACATCTGTGTTTTAAAAAAATTTTTCCATATTCTTTTAATGAGGGAAAATTATAGTGAAATGCACAGATATTAAGTATAAAATGTAATGAATTTTTACAAACATATACTCTCCTAGGAGCAACGCCACAATAAAGATAATGGAATCTTTCAATCACTCCCTAAGTTTTCCACATGCAACCTTCTAGTTAATCTCTACATTCCATAGGTAATCATTGTTCTGATTAGTTTTGCCTGTGAAGTTTCAGTGCAAATAACCATGCAGGGCAAAGGGAAAATAATGTTTTCATTATATTACGAAAATAGCTTTAACCTCAGCTACTTCAATTCCTGTTGTTTTAAACCACTAAGTTGGTGGTAATTTGTTGTTGTTTTGTGTGGGCGGTAATTTGTTAAAGCAGCAATAGAAAACTATTACGACAGTTATTCTGAGTGACGACATATGGGTATTTGTTATTTTCATTAGAACACTCTGTAGTTCCTTATTTTATATCAAGACATTTATTTTAGATTCAAAGAAATTGAGTTAAAATTTCAGAACAAAAGACTTTCTAATGCCCAAGCCAGCTCAAGTTCGGGTGCATCTGTCCACCTAAGGATCTTTAGAATCGTCTCTGGCTATGGGGGCAGGGGGGTCATGTCATTTCTGGGAGGGGCCTTAGAGTTGGTTGTTTAAAGCCATCATTTATTAAATATCTACTGTGTTTGAGGTGCTTTATATACATGTTCTTATTCGTATCAGTACCTTCTGCTATGGCTATTGCTCTAATTCCCAATTATAGATGAGGAAACCAAGAAAAACACATAATGTAACTTGCTTCGTTTACACAGTTAGCAAGTGGCGAAACAGGGATTCAAACTCGGGTCCCTCTGACCTCAGGGCCTACCAAGAATCTGGAATGGGCATGATTATATGGGGCTGTGTGTGAGTGTGCAAGAGGTGGCAGAGGTATGATGGGCAAAGAGCAAAAAACCAGGAGCCAGAAGACTAGTCCCACTGCTAATTCACTTCGTTTGTTCATTCATTCATTCATTCAACATATATTTATTGAGCCCTTTCTGTGAGCTGGGCACTATTGTAGGAGCTGGAGAGTGAGGCAGTAAACAAAAGATACTAACGTATCTGCGTCATGGAGTTTGTATTCTGGTGGGGTGTGGAGAAAGATCAACAAATAAATTGCATTTCTGTACGTATTTTGTAAGAGTCTCACAAGACATCTGTGGGGGAGGGTAGAGGATAGCAGGAAGAGCAGGGTCTTTGAAATCAGGATTCCTGGGTTTGGGTCCTGGCTGTGTGACTCTGGGGAAATGGTGTAACCTCTCTGAGCCTCAGTTTCTTCAGGTGTAAAATGGGAAGAATAATCCCCATCCACGTAGGTTGTTGGGATGAATACACGAGAACATATACGTAAAACCCAAAGTAATAGAAGCTATTACGGTTGATGCTGGGACTCTGAAGGCTGCCCTGAGTTCTCAAAGGTCTCTGATTGTGTGAAGAGGTGCTGGCACTCTGAGTCACAGATGATGGAGGTTGCTTCCAGGGAACTCATTTATGTGACTGTGTTGAGCTATCTCACGGGGCTCCCTTTTCGCGCTCCCAGTACCCATGGTCCTTTTCATTTAACACAGACAGTCGCATCTTCTCATTTTCTGAAATCACACGAGAACCCTTGGGGTTCACGGGACGGGAGGAACGGGAGACACGGGTGAGGAGAGCTCGGAGCCCTGAGTGGCTGTGCGCAGCTGCAGGCTTAATCTCAGTGAACAAAAGCCGCCTGGGGATCGGCTGTGCCGGGCAGGACTCAGGCGCTTGTTTTGCGGGCTGTGGGTTGCCAGGGCTTTGTTTGGAGGCGCTCAGGGAGGGGCTCGCAGGAAGATTGTATTTGCTTTTCTTGGATGTCAGCCCTGTCAGGCAGCCTTCACTTTATAACATGGCCTTTATCTGATAGCTGTGTTCTGAGTCGAGCCAGGTCTGGAGAGGTCTGGAGAGGCTGAATTTTAATTCAGAAGGTTCTTCCACCCTTAACACTGATGCTCCCAGACTAGTGACCTTCCTTCCCTGAAAACCCTCAAAACATACTACCCACACCCCTCTTTCTACTTAGTTCCTTCATGCACTTCTCATAGTTGATATAGTCACGCGCTATTTGTGCTCAGGACTGCGTCCCCACGGTACGGGCCTCTGTTACAATTAGGGTCCCCAGGTTGAGCAAATAAAAATACAACATGCCCGCAAATTAGAAATTCACATAATGAGTAATTTTTACTTAAAATATGTCCTGTGTGATCCTTGGGACATATACTAAAAGTTATTGGTTATTTATCTGAAATTCAAATCTAATTACGCATCCTGTATTTTATCTGGCAACCCTGATTATAAATCATGATGCTCCGGAAATATATACATGAATGAAGGAATGAATGGGACTCATGCATAATCAGATGCAGACATTTTACTGGAAAGTCCACACTGTTAGGAGTGGTTTCAAGGTGATAGGATTATTGGAGAATTTTCAGTTCTCTATGTGATTTTCTGTTTTTCAACTTGCAATGAGCAGAAAAGTTTTCAAAGATCATATGTGTCTGTGTTTATACCAATATAGTCATAAACCAACGTCTTAACGTTAGTGTAAAACCTGCTTGAAAGAGAAACAATTTGTGTTTTCCTTCAACCTGAGAACCAGAATTTTCTGAACACATCCCCAGAGGACATTTTGAGCATCCCTGAGAAGATTATTATTAAAAGCAATATTGGCAGGCCAACACAACGTATCAGCAAAAGAGAGTACATGAATGGGTACAGAAGTACATGAGTGTCTAAAAAATGTTGCTATTATTTTGTTAATCATACAATGCTTCTTAAGAAAATCGGCTCCTGAAGTTTTGGGGATATAAAGCTCAGTCTAGTTAAACCCAGGATAGAAAAATCTAGATTCAATTGTACATAATACACAGGGAATCTTTGATTTGCAGAATGCAGATGGAAGACAAAACAAACATAAGCTCTTACAGGGAATGAGTTGAAGGCTCTTCCCCCCTTCCTTCACCACACACAGCTTGCCAGGATGTCTTGGGACCAAGCACCCTTCAGATTTGTCTTTTGGAGTTCCACACTGGCCACCAGTGATGGGCACTTGAGAATGCTATGCCTTAATGGAGCAAGGAAATTAAGAGCTACCGTTTGTAAGATGCTTACTATGTGCTGGGCACCGGGCAGAGCACTTGATTATACTTCACTCATAGAAACAACCCGAATTACACACATTAAGCGTATCTTATAACAATGGGACTTAAAAATGATAAAGTAAATTACAGTCACATCTCCTGAAGCACTGCAAGGTGCTTAATAGTTGTGGAAAGATCACTTATATTTACTATGCTGTACTGAGTAAGGCAGAAAGCATTTATTAGAAGGAGAAAAATGCTGAAGTCTGAAGACTTTTATCTCAAGGTTTGAAAGACAAAGGGGTTTCTGCTGTACCTTTGGGAATGTCCCTTATCAGTTTCCAGTTCTGAATGTGGTATTAGAATCATGGGGGTGGAGCTGTCTCTTCTCTCTCTTCTATCATGTTAATGGTGCCCAGGATTCTACTGTAAGATTCAGTGTCAGAAGTGAGAAGAAGGGTAGAATAGGATATATGTCCTGTTATTGCCAAGTCAGGATGCACAGACAAGAGAATGATGTCTGGAGTGAAACCAAGTGAGCAAGTAGCAAAATCTATACTCTTTGGCCAGCTTAAAGTCTCACAACACTCATGTTATTAAAAAAAAAAAAAAAAGGGAATAGAATGAAATCAACGTGGCCTGCTCAGGGATGACAGACAAGCATGAGAGGGCAAAATGCTAAATGTGCCCTTATAAAGGTTTCCTGGTCTTAAAAGAAGAAAATTAGTTGGTTGAAATTTTGAAGGAGGACAGTGTGAGTTTGAACAAAGGGAGGATCATCATTGTGAAGAGAGGGAAAAAAAGGCAATTTGATGATTGCTAAGGACGGGGAAGAAAGAGCTGCATCCATTTAACTCTTCACATGGCAGCATTGTGAAGAGGCCATTGTAAAATAATGATTAAATACACCAAGGCTGGGCCATGTCTGAACAGTGCATACACTCTAACAGACCTATTTCCAAGTCACACAGAACCATCTTCTTTTCAACTGTGGCATAGAGTCTTCAAGCAAATTGTGTATTAAGTGAACTGTATAAATTAAAGATGGAGGGAGACAGGTTTTATGCACTGATTCCTCTAGAGAATCTCCCTAAACACACAGTGACATTTCGATGATTTTTCCATTAGTATTCTCTGAATAGAGATCTTTGGTTTTTTTTTCCCTTTGCTAGTAAGTAAGAACTGCTTGGTATACATATTTAAATAACAGTCATACTGAATTAGCTTTAAGAACTGGCTCTTAACATAATGGATGCATTAAAATGTAGAGCAAAATGAGCCAGCCACATAGAGACCTCCATGGGTAAGAAGAGAGCAGGAAGCAGTAGATAATGCAAGCGTCTCCGCTGTCTTCTAAGGCTTGGATTATGATAATGGCTTTGAGAGCAGATCAGTCATTTAATGTCTAGCTACTGACATAAATTAGCTCCGGTTGTGTAAAGTCTATTTGGTGAGAAAGGCAGCACCCGTCCTTTTCCAACTCACAGGTATATATGTGGCTGCTTAAGAAGTATGCTGCAAGGAAAAAAGGTTGATTGCCAATCACTTTAAGAAGAAAGTGTTTTGTACAAGTCCTAACAGTCAACCTCATCTCTGCCAGTGATGCCGTACTTTGCACTCCAAGTCCCTGCCCCACGAGTAAGGGGGAAAAAGACCTAATGAGTGAGAAGACATCTGAACTCATTCCTTGCCAGCCTATTGAATGACAATGCTTAAAAAAAATACTGACTCAGGGACAAGGGGAAATATGGCAACTGAACTGAGCAGTATTTACTGGTGATAGTATAACATTTTTGCTTCTTTATAAAGTCAAAGAAGCCAAGGCGAACGAAAGTCCCGAGGAAGATCCCAATGAGGGTTTTGCCAATGCACACGTAGAAATCAGGATGTGTTTATGTAAGAGGATTTGTGGGTGAAGGTAGGAGTGTCCCATTCAGAGGTCCAAGAAAACCACTTACCACAAATTAACCAGGAAAGGATGCTCCAGCCCCTGCATGATCTGGAGCTCCTTGAAGACATTCCTCACTTCATTGCGCTCCACACACTTCTGTTTGTTCATGTACTTCATCGCATACATCTTCTTGGTATCGTTCTTCTGTACGATGCAGACCTAATGGTGCCAACCAGAGTGAGAAAGTGATTAGGGAGATGATGGATCATGGGAATGAGACAGAACAAGACCGTTTATCACAGCATGGAGGCCCCATCACTTGCAAATTCTCTGATGTTAAGGTTGCCACGTAGCTCTGATTTCAGAGTAAAAAATTGCACTTTCTTCCCCTGTACCAAGTCAATTTCTAAATCTCTGCCTTCTCAAACAAGTTTTCCTGTTTTTGCTTTTGGGGATTTTTAAGACAGCATTTTGGGGAAAATAGCTGCCTCCATGTCAGGAATCTTCCAATAACTAACAGCATCCTTATTCTGCTTTTTAGTGACCAAAATAGGCAAGACTAAACTGTCAAGATGAACAATATTGTGCGAGAATTTCTGTTGACAGTCACAGCTGATACAACCAAAAAGGACTTGAAGCATGGGGATAAACACGAAGCGTGATGTGCATGTTTGTGAAACTCTTTTAGAGGTTCATATAATGCCTGATAAAGTCGACAGCAGAGGATTCTAAAATGCAAGTTCACTATGAAATATGAGGTATTCTGTTAAAGTATGTTTCCACAAGACACAATAGTAATCAGGATATGAATCTAGAAGATTCTTACAAAGAATTGGACTGAATGTGTATGAATTTTATGGTAGGATTTTTGTGGTAGGTTTTTAAAAATAAAACTGTGGTACAATAGGGGAAAACAGAAATCAGGTGGCTTCTTTCCCACATGAAAAGATTTAATTCTTATACTGACAAGACAACTGTTACTGAATGTACTGGTACAACTTGCAAATGATTATGAAATCTTACTCTCCCCATTAGTGTAGAGAAAGCCTCCAACCCTAGTGAGTAAACTGATTTGACTTTGAGATAATTCTGAGAACATACATGTTCATTATGTAGCTGCCTGTCTCATACTTTGCTCAAACTGTGGTAATAATTTTATAAAAACCCATTATGAAAACATCTCTGATTTATCGTTTACTGTGGTCCCAGTAACTAATCTGAACCTTCTTGGGCTCTCTGTTCTCTGAGCTACATACCCCATTATTGGTTAATCATTTTGGTTCTCACCTTCCCAAAACTGCCTTTTCCAATGGCTCTTAAAATTTCAAAGTGGTCAAAGTTGACTGCAAAACAAACAAAAAGAACATCATGAGTGATTCAGGTGCTCTTTTAGTAGCTAATGAATAATATATAAAGATTGAACTAAACCTAAGTACTTTATTTAAAACAACATTCCTTAACATGACCATTCATTCATCCAACAGACATTTCTTTAACACTTAATCACATTGCTTAGTACTGGGGGATATAGTAGTAATAGAGTAGAAATAAAATCTCTACTTTTATGGAGACTGTAGTCTAGTGAAGGCTCCCCAGAGAGACTCTTATGGATTAAATAGTCACAAAATGAGTGGACAATTAAAACTCTTGGTGAACGTTAAGAAAGAGAGAAGTTGTTGGGCTCTAAGTGGATATAACAGAGGGTTTCACATAGGTGGCCAGAGACCTGGTCCTCTGTGCATAGAATTCTACTAAGGGTTGGCACTTTAAAAATCTTCTCCTTGTCTGTTTTCTCACTAAAACCGCTCTTTAGTGTATCCAAATGATCTCAATTTTCCCAAGTAAGAAACTATTACACATGTAAGTTTACAGAATGAGTTGATCCCCAAGGCACAGATATCTAAGAGAAGAGGATGATTATGAGTATAAAAGTCTATTTTATACACTTCATTTGAAGTTGAGATGATCTTTTCCATCTGCCATTTAAAAATTTCCACTCCTAAACTTTAAATGGAATATAATCTATAAAAATATTGAATCACTGTGCTGTATACCTGAAACTAATACATTTTAAATCAACTATACATCAATTAAAAAATAACATGTTCACTCCTTCCTAGGAGCAGTAGATGTTTAGTGTATAGATAGCATGGTCTCTTGGGTCAATGCTCAAGAAATGCTTGGTGAAGAGAAAAACAAAGCCTAGATTCTCCCAGACAGGTGACATTCTTTGGTTCCTTTCCTTGATGATCTGCAGAAAATGTCCCACTTTCTTTCCTGGTTTTTGGAATAAGGGTTTAGATGAGTAAAATTCCAAATGAGGGATTTTAAGAATTTAATCAGAAAAGATTGCAAAGTACAAGAAGGTGCCATTCTTCTCTTTAAAAGACATAATTTGTCGATTTCAAAAAAATTATCAGATTAGCTCCTTCTGAAGGAAAGAGAGATGAGTAATGGGACCTCTCATCTTCCAAGCTTTCTCAAGGTGAAAACATTTTTATAATGTGACTTAATCATCACTTCTTTTAAACTCCCAACCCACTTTATTTCAAAAAAACCCCAAAACATTTAATCATGTGAGGCAGCATGTCTATTACAAATAATCCTGGATTTGGCCTGTAAACAATGATGTAATTCTGGTAAATGACAGATTCTTTTTTTTAATTTTATTGAAGTATAGTTGATTTACAATGTTATGTTAATTTCTCCTGTAAAGTCAAGTCATTCAGTTATACATATATGTATATTCTTTTTCATATTCTTTTCCATTATGGTTTATCACAGGATATTGAATACAGTTCCCTGTGCTCTACAGTAGGACCTTGTTGTTTACCCATCCTGTATATAATAGTTTGTATCTGCTAATCCCAAACTCCCAGTCCTTCCCTCCCCCACTCACCCCTTCCCCTTGGCAACCACAAGTCTGTTCTCTAGAACTGAGTCTTTTCTGTCTCGTAGATAAGTTCATTTGTATCATTTTTTTAGATTCCACCTATAAGTGATATCATATGATATTTGTCTTTGTCTGGCTTACTTCACTTAGTATGATAATCTCTAGGTCCATCCATGTTGCTGCAAATGGCATTATTTCATTCTTTTTTATGTCTGAGTAATATTCCATTGTATATATACCACGTCTTCTTTATCCATTCCTCTGTCGATGGACATTTAGGGTGCTTCCATGTCTTGGCTATTGTAAATAATGTGGCTATGAACACAGGGGTGCACGTATCTTTTTGAATTATAGTTTTGTCTGGGTATATGCCCAGGACTGGGATTGCTGGATCATATGGCAACTCTATTTTTAGTTTTTTGAGGAACCCCCATACTGTTCTCCATAGTGGCTGCACCAATTTACATTCCCACCAACAGTGTAAGAGGGTTCCCTTTTCTCCACACCCTATCCAACATTTGTAATGATGTCCTTTCTGCCTGGTGTGAGGTGGTACCTCACTGCAGATTTGATTTGCATTTCTCTAATAATTAGTGATGTTCAGCATCTTTTCATGTGCCTATTCGCCATCTGTATTTCTTCTTTGGAGAAATGTCTATGTAGGTTTTCTGCCCATTTTTCGATTGGGTTGTTTGGGGTTTTTTTTTGTTGAGTTGTATGAGCTGTTTGTATATTTTGGAAATTAAGCCCTTGTCTGTCACATCATTTGCAAATATTTTCTCCCAGTCCATAGGTTGTCTTTTTGTTTATAGTTTCCTTTGCTGTGCAAAGGCTTATAAATTTTATTAGGTCCCATTTGTTTATTTTTGCTTTTATTTCTATTTCTTTGGGAGACTGACCTAAGAAAACATTGGTACAATTTATGTCAGAGAATGTTTTGCCTATGTTCTATTCTAGGAGTTTTATGGTGTCATATCTTATATTTAAGTCTTTAAGCCTAAATGACAGATTCTGAGTCTCCATTTTTCTCATCTGTAAAAATGGGACTGACCCTGCTAGATAAATACTTTTTACCCAGAAAAATGCTAATAAAACAGTTTACTTACTTAAGTCATTCACTTGACTATGTTGTCTTCCCAAACTCCTTGAGTTCTGAGTTTCTTTCATTCACTAGATCATAAACTCTATGAGGGCAGAGATTATATGTTGCTTTGTTCACCTGTGTTTTCCTGGCAACTCAGAAAATTCCTGGCTTGGGGTAGTTGAAGGCATCTCTTTGCACTTCCCATAGAGCCTGGTACAGTGATTTACACGTAAATCTCACATAAATCTGGTTCTCAACAAATAAAGTAAGATGTAAAGATACAGAAGAAGCCCCAAACAGTTGCTTCTTGTAAACCAGAGCAGTGTGAGAATGTGGGTCTTCTAGGGAAGTGTTTTGTAAACTGAGTCAAGACCCATTAATAAATTATGAAATAAATTTAGTTGTAATAAAGAACATTAAAAAATTTAATGGAATGGAATAGATAATAAAATATCAGAAATGTCTCAAATGTAGTTAGAGTAGTATTGACTCTGAAACTTTTGTTTCAGTTTACATCTGTGTGTAGATAGACGTGTACTGTATCATGAGAATTCTTTTAGTGTATATTTTACTATGAGTTGTGGTCAAAATAACTTGAAAAACACTTTTGTAAGTTTTTTCTTAAGTTTCAAACTGAAATAACCAATGCAATGATTTCCTCACACATCACATGAGGCTGAGTTATGCATTATGTACTATGGAAGTGTTAAATAACCAAGATTTATTTCATTTTTAGCAAATCCAATAACTCACAGTGGTTTCTTCACTAGCAGCCTAGCCTACAATGCTGTGATGATGTTTTGAATCTCCAAGTGTATAGCAGGTACCTAGAAAGCAGGACGTTCCATTGCGATATCAATCCATTTCACGAACCGTGTCTCTTTATAAGCCATTTTAAGCTTTAATGAAAATGATAAAGGATTAGATGCCAGGTTGCTGATAAATTTCTACTAGCAGAACTGCCTTAATTAATGTCAGGTTAGGTCCCAGAAAAGTGGCAACCTTAAGGTTTTAGAGATACTACATCTTATTTATGCCTTTGTTTCTAGTCAGTCAAAGAAAGATCCAACTCCAGTCCAATGCCATAGTGCCTAAGGTCACTTCCCTGTATAATAATACATCCTGGAGAGAAAGCCGATGACACGCTGAAAGTGACTGAAAAATAAGCTCTTATTCCATCCTTACGGTCCCTTCTTAAATGTCCAACAACAGCAACACTAGTTTGGAGGAATGCTGATTGAAAAGGCAACCAAACCTCATCAATTCAGACAAAATGAGAGAGAGAGATGAAGTCAGAACTGTGGATTATTTTGTCAACGAGAAACCAATTATATTACAGGCATATAGGATTTGCCTAAGGGGAGTATGCAATAGCACACCCACTGTGTGCTTAAACCTTTGATCACCCTGTGCAGTATTAACCAGCAGATTACATATGGCCCATGGGCCTGCTGCCTATACTTGTGTCTCCTGTGAGCTAAGACTGGTTTTACATTTTTAAAGGATTTAAAAAAAAACAATAAAGAATATGCAATAGAGACCATATGAAAAGTGATGCCATAATATTTACTAGCTGGCCCTTTACAAAAAATTTACCAGCCCCTGAGATTAAGAGCACAGTCTGTGGAGACAGACTACCTGAGTTCAAATTCCAGCTCCTACAATGAATACTTGTGTAATCCTGGCAATTTCTTTTTTTTTTTTCTGTCGATTTATTTCCATGCTCTGTATCTTCCTTGATAAAATAGGGATCAAAATAATATATACATCATAGGGTTTATAGCAAAATGAAATGTGTTAACATATGTAAAGTACTTAGAATATGAACTGGAACAAACTACTTTTACTAGTACTACGACTACTGCTTAGGGAATAGGATAATTCAGAGCTCCCAGCAAATACCATGGTAAGCTGCTATCATGACACCTGGATATTAGCAGGCAACACGGAAGTAAACGGCAGCTGTCAGTGTCATTTCTACACATCTGGGCTTTGCAGTCTGTAGTGTGGTGGCCTTGCAGCAGTGTTTTCTTCAATCTCTGAAGCAAAGTTAACCTTTGTTGTGGCTTCTTCTTGTGTCTTGTCCTTGTATCATGTTCTAAAACTTTCCTTCTGGTTCCTGGAGAAGCTCTGGTGCCAAGAAGATAAAAAGGGTCTCCTGGAGACCCTGTTAGACCCTGGGTCTTTGTGGGGTTTTGAAGGTCATGGTTGAGTGTAGGGAGAGACAGAATCTGGTTCTCACTTACACTGATAGGTCTGGGCCAGGGAATGTGGCCTGCGGGGAAACAAACAGGCAACAGCAGCTCAACCTCCAGCACCTTCCTCTCTGCCTCGGTCTTGCTTTCACACAGGTCTTCTCACCTCAGTCTTAGCAACCATCATGTCAGTACGTACAGTATTCTTAAGGCTGCCTGGAGATATATCAGGTTAATAGACAAAGCTGAACAGATCCTAATGTTATGAGATCCCACGGAATATTTTTATTTATTTTTAAAACTAAATATCTTAAAAGGACTTATTTTAGAGTTTTTCTTTTGGATAGGTGCACATTCTCCACTAATCAACCAGACACAGAAATTCTATAGGCATTAGAGGTCTGTTTATGTATGTTTCCTTTGTATGTCTCATTGTATTCTCTCAGTAACCTTCCGGCTTTTACAGATAGGCGTGTTCAGCCTCAGAGAGATTAAATAATTGGCCATAATTACAACTAGTATTGTGACTCATTCATCTTGGGGTTAGGTTTGTAAGTCAGAAAGTAAGGCAAAACCTGTTCAGTCAAAACTACACATGTAAATCCTTGGAGAAGGTACCTCATTTGAAGACCAAGACAGTCTGTCAAAGTCCAATTCAGTTTTGTTTTCCTTGTGTGAGCACCCAAGGAATTAGGGTTTAGGGGCTATTGTATGAAAAACAAATGTTTAAGCACTAAAATCACACTCAGCTCTTTGGTAGGCTTGAATTTATAAGTCACATGGACAGTAAGAACAACTGAGGGGACAGCAGTTGACTGTTGTCACAAAGCCACACCCAACACTTGAGTGGAGGAGTGGATAGAATAAATCCACCTTCATGTAAATTCATATACACCTCTGTGATCCTGCACCCACATTGTTAATCTCTATAGCTGTCCACCCATTCCAGAGGTAGAATCAGGAGAAGCAAGGTGGAACTTCTTTGTCTATCCTTCTAGAATCACAAGTCAGGCTTTCCCAAGTCTTTCCCTAAACGGAAGCGTACTGATGGTGGGATTCAGGCCTGATGCTCTTTATTTCCTTTGTTCTACTTCTCTTACCATCTCCCCAGTCTAAACATTCTGGTCAATAAACAGTGTTGAAGGAAAGAAGAGGGGAAACACTTTTTAGACTTTGTTATACCACCCTGACACTTGGAATTTGGGAGAAGAGCATTCTAGAAAGTAAAGCAGAAAATCCATTCTTTTTTCTACTTTTGAGGTAAAAATATTTGGAAAATATTTTATTTTTTCTTTAAAAATATTTCAGCCTTCCTAAGTATGGAATCATGAACATATGTGAGATTACTGAGAACCGCACTCCTTGATATTTCTGTAAACCTTTCTATTGATGAGAGAACAAGGACACCAGTGGTGGGACCCTAGATAAGTTACTCCATCTTTTCAAATCATAAGGTCCCCATCTGTAGAACAGAGCTAATTAAACTTGACTCGCCAGTGGTTTTGAAGATGACATGCTATAAACCAGAAGGATAATGTCTGGCCCACTGAAAGCTAAAAGTTACAAATGATAAAAAAAAGTACAATTATTCAGAGAAAATTAAGTCTTCTTCCCATTGCAAAATTTTAGTTCTATTCCTAGAAGGCAACCACTATTAACCATTTCTTCTGTATCCTTTAAGAGATTTTTTTCCTGCATATTATATGTATTCCCTTTTGACAGCAATAGCAAGGTACTAGCATTCCTGTAGGGACAGAGATTATAAGCCCTTTCTACATAATCATACTGTTTCTGTCCTTTCATACCATTACATATAGCTCTATATCTAATTATTTTAAATAGCTCCTTTATACTTCATTGCATAAATATACCATAAAATATTTAGCCTGTTGATGGACGTTCAAAGATGATTTAATTATCTGCTATTTCCTACAATACTACCATAAACATCCTTGATCAGCTTACGTACATGTGTTGTAGGCTAACTTTATAAAAGTAGAACTACTGGGACAAAGATTATGTGGATTTTCCAATTTAATGGATATTGTCAACAGCCCTCCAAAGATGTTGCACCCGATCTCCTTCCAGCAACGTGTGAGAGTGACATTTTGTCCACCACCCTGCCAACACTATCACATCAACTGTCCTTTATCTGACAAGTGAAAAAAAATTGAATTATTTACTTTATACAGTTGACCCTTGAACAATGTAGGGTGTTAGGGGTGCCAGCCCTGCTCTCAGCAAAAATCCACATGTAATTTATAGTCAGCCTTCCAAATCTGAGGTTCCTCCATATCTGTGTTTTCGTATCTGCAGATTTAATCCAAGGTAGATCGTGTACTACTGTAGTTACCGTAGTACGTATTTATTTTAAAAAATTAGTGGACCACACAATTGCTGTTCAAAGGTCAGCTGTATTTCTTTAATGAGTAAAGTCTCATATCTTTGTACATTTATTTTTTCAAAGAACTGCCTATTCATTATTTTGCCTGTTTCTAATGAGTTATTCTTATGGATTTGCAAATGCATTTAAAATGTTAAGTAAATTAACTTTCTCTTAGTACATCTCGGAAATATTTTTCCAGGCTGCCCATTTGGCTTTTGACTTTAAAACATTTTTAATAAGGTAGAAAACTTAAGTGTTAAATTTATATTTTATAGTCAAATTTTATAGGGTCAAATGTATCCATCTTTCCCTTTTTGTCCCTCTGGACTTAAGTCTTTTTAAAAAAGGTTTTTTTTTTTTGTTGTTGTTAAAAGCATGTACTTGTATTTTAAATCAATAGCTTTTGACATTTCTAAAATACAACATAATTTATTCTAAGGTTATATCTATCCAAGATACACAGAGCAAAAAAGTTTCCAAATTCCAACAATTCTAAAAACTCCTGCTACTGCTTAAATTAAAAGCCCAAACAATCAATCATTTCCTTGCATGCCATCATGCCAATGTGATTGTTAATAGGTGGATACTTCTAAGTGCTTTGGGAAATATCCTCTTGAAGCAGGCTCTCCATACTTGCTTATGTTGGCAATTTATTTAGTAAACACTTTACTTATACAGCACGATGTTACATTCCAGTGCTGTTTGGTCCCAACTGATACATTACACACATTGGTTGCTTAAACATGACACTGGGGTTGGCTGTGGTTCTCTAAAGGCAGAGTCAATTCCACATGGAGACAGTAATGGCTTAGCTGGCCCCATGTGCCCCTTCTTCACTGCAGTTCAGGAAGTGTGTGTGTGTGTGTGTGTGTGTGTGTGTGTGTGTGTGCGCGCGCGCGCGCGCGCGCGCGTAAGTGTGTGTAATTCCTCCCCCCACTACAGCAGAATAGACACTTAGGTGGAGTAAAGGTGCGGATGATGCTCACTGAACTTGGTCTGTGTTCACCGACAGCAAAGCTGTACTGATGACTCACGCAGTAACAACCAGGCATTGTGCTCTGTGCTGCGGAGAAAGAAAGCCAAGGTTGCCTACCTTCCTGGGGCTGACAGTCTAGTGGGACACCAGAATAATTAATAATAGCTAATATCTAACATTTTTGTAAGGAATATCAGGTATTAGTCTAAGCATGTTATATAGATATATTATCTCAATTTCCCATCAATCCGATGAAATAGTACTACTATTATTGCCATTGTTTTAAGCTGAGCAAACTGCAGCCCAGAGTAATGAAGTAATTTTCTCAAGGCCACAGCGTAAACAAGGGGCAGCTCCAAGGGGTGAAGTCCGGAGCTGTCCTCAAACGCTGTTCTCTGCTGCAGCCCATTAAATGTAGGTAATTGTACCCGAGAAAGTAGTATATGCAGCACAGAGTCGGGGGAAGACTTGTCTCACGACAGTGTCCATCTTTCTGGCTTGTCTTCTTCAGCAAGATCTTTTTTGTCATGGATCCTGTCTTATAACACTGATCCCACCAACCATGTGCGGTCACTGGTATCTGTCACTCATCATGTCCCCCACCCTTTGCCAGAAGCCCTGGTCTGGGAGTGGGACTGTGACCTGAGTCATTCCAATCTATAGACTCTACATGCAGGGTTTTCTGATCTGGAAATGCATGCTTCCCCGCTATCATAAAGCTGTCTGAACATGAGAACAGAACTGGCCAAATGGAGAAAAAGCAGGTCGGCAGGTCCCAGGAAATGAAACCAACACATGGAATAAAGTGGACTTGCGCGATAAAAAGGGATCCCTGATAGCATTAAAGTGTGCGGCTTCCTATTCAGATAGGGCCTATCTCGATTACTCTGCAGGCACCCTGATATTCTTCCAATAATTTTTAAATTTTTAGCAAAACTCATTCAAGTTCCAACTAACACAAGCTCCACTGCTGTAGGGAGAAAATCAGAGCGTCATGGGAACATACAGCAGGAACAGCTGTCCAGGAAATGCAGTAAAACATCTTAGAGGAGGTGATTAGGACCTGAGAAAAATGTTACAAGGGACTTCCTCTTTCTATTTTTTCTTATTTTTATCCCTACATTGAATTGGAGTATCAGAAAGATAATCTCCAAGGAAAAGAAATGAAACCTACACATACATGACTGCAGTGTAAAGGAATGCATATGTACTGAGAGCCTCATGTTGTCCTACAGTGATTCCCAAATATGTCTGCCCACCAAAATCACACAAAACACTGTTTCAGGGCTTCCCTGGTGGCGCAGTGGCTGAGAGTCCGCCTGCCGATGCAGGGGACACGGGTTCATGCCCCGGTCCGGGAAGATGCCACATGCTGCGGAGCGGCTGGGCCCGTGAGCCATGGCCGCTAAGCCTGCGCGTCCGGAGCCTGTGCTCCGCAACGGGAGAGGCCACAACAGTGAGAGGCCCGCGTACCGCAAAAAAACCCCCAAAAACCCCACTGTTTTAAAGATGCAGTTACATGGGCCTCATCTGAATCAGACTCTGGAGGCTGGACCTAAGATTTTGATGGAAACTTCCCGGAACCAGTCTGCAGGGCTTTATTTACGAACCACTGTTTTGTTCACTAAAAACCATGGGAGTTCTAAGGTGGGAGAAATTTCTTCCTACGGTAGAAGATGAAAAGAGCTTCAGGGAAGGGCAGCATCTCATCTGGGCCTCACAGAAAGGGTAAGAGTTGAACAAGTGACCAAGCAGTGGCGCGCAGGGCGGATGTACTTACTGAGCGACTCAAACCCTAGTGTGATGAGGCTCTCAATAAATAGTTTCCTTAAGTTGATTTCCAAGGCCTCAGACCTCCCCTTCTACCTCTGCCCCCATCCCCATGAATTGGAAGCGAATTAATAATAGTGTCTATAAATAATTAATAGGCCTCTGTTGACTGCACTGTGCCACATCTTAGGTCAAAGTTGATAATTATACTCATTATCTATTAGGTACACCCATCGTATAGGCACTGATCCAGTGCTTTATAAACATGATCCTAATTAATCCTTACCAAAACACCATAAGGTTGTCATATTATTTCCGCTTTGCGGATGAGTTACAGAGACTCAAAAAAGTTAAATCTCCCAGGGGTGGTGCTTGGACTTGAAACTGACTATGTGTGGCTCCAAGTTTGTTGATTTTAATAGTACAGATGAGTCCTGGAAGTTTTGCGATACAATATGGTGGTTATGAGCATGAAATTCAGGGTTTGGGTTTGGGTTGCCCTGCTTACTAGCTATGGACTTTAAATTAGTTAACTTCTCTGAGTTTAAATTTCCTTCTCTGTAAAACTGATTGCATTTAGTATCCCTTCTAAGGTTATTAGGAGGACTAGGTGACATGAGGCATATCAAAGGTGCTTATCAAGAGTTTTTAGTTAGAACTCAATAAAAGTATCATTATTACGGTTTTCGCTATTGTTACTGGATGAGTCACTGTGGTATCAGCCCAGAACAGTGCTTTTCTTGCCAAAACATTAGGCCAAATGATGTTGGGACATGACACAGGATGAACAGTACCAAGAATATACCCTCTATGAAGGCAGACACTGGGCCCATCCTGTTGACTATGGTATCTACATTGCCTACAACCATGTTGGGCATGTAGCACATGCATAATCAATACTTATTAAGTGGAGAAGTACCGTCACCAAAGTTTAACAGAGTATGTAATAGCTTAGGAGGAAACATTTTAAAGATATTTTTCTTCATGTTTATTTCCTAGCATGTCATCATTTAAAATTGGTACCTCCACACAACATTGTAAATTAACTATACTTCAATTAAAAATTAAAAAAAAAATTTAATAAAATGGGTAGCGTAGCTCCTAAGGAATATCTTACCAATTATCTGACCTATTATCAAAAGGCTTCTTAATGAGCTAGGCAATTAAAAAAGAAAGTCTCCATTTGAATGGTGACAACTTCAGATTTCTCTGAAGGCACTAGATTTACATCTTAATCACCTCAAGGATTGATTTACTCATTCTTTGAGCCCAAAAGTGTCAAGAACTGCCATGCTCTGAACTGCCCATCTTCCACCCTACCAACCTCATAAGCAACAACTATCCTAAGCAAGGACATGGATGAAAACCCCAGGAACTGAAGGATAATTAACAGCAGGAGTCAAATTGCCTTTGTCACTGCTGCATGATCTTCAAACAGAAGTAAATGTATCTCACTATGGCAACTGGAAGGTACCCACATGAAATTAGTCTTCCATATACCTCATCATACCTTCCATATACCTCCCGCTGTCACTTTGCCCATTTATTTTTAAGAATGGACACTGCATGATTTGCCAAAAAGGGAATAAAAGGACCGAAAAAAAATTGAAGCGCTGGCGAAAAATAGTTCTTTTGGTGGATTTTACCAGTTTTCCATTAATTAGGTGAATTATGCTATATTCCCAAATGGAGGCAGTTGGCAAAAAAACTACTTACACCCTTTCAAGACAGTCACAACAAGGAGGAAGGAAATTCAACTCACTCCTCCAGAAGCCATAGCTTTACTAGCAGGTCAGATCAACCAATATTCTTTGAGCATCTCTATGCCCAGGACTGTGCTAGGCACTGATGGAAAAACAAAAGGAGCTTGGGTTCAAGTCACATCCTCAGGAAACTGAGTATGACTCATTCAGTTGTATTTGTGAGAACCTGGATAATCAAATGCCCCTGCCTCACTTGCATTTTATTTTGCTATAGTGTATTTATCGTTGGAATCCATTTTTTAATCTTTCTGGAATTAAATGAGTATAAATAAATACATAGACAAATAAGTAGACAAATGAAAGCCATCAAGTGTCTGGTATAGAAAGCAGCTCTATGGAGAGGGGAGCAAGTATTGGGGCATGGCAATTTTGCTTCTTGGTTTGTAGTGAAGGTGGAATGCTTTGATGAAAGATAAAAAATGATTTGAGTCAGACAGAATTGCACTGGAATCCGAGATGCACCACTTACAAGATAAATGGAATTAGGAAATTCACTGGCCGTTTCTGAGTTTCAATTTCTTGTTCATAATGAATATTTTTTATATAAAACTCATGCTTTTATCATAAATACAGAAAAGTAGAAGAAAAACAAAATCATCTAAAGATGATTACTATTTCGATTAGTTTTTCTATCTTTTAGACATTTTTATTTTTATCATTTTTATTTTATCTATATCTACATTAAACACTGATGTTAGTCCTATGATCCACTTGTCTCACGCTTCAATCTCTTCTGGCCAAGAAGCTAACACTTTTACTTCTTTGAGTTAATAAGTTTGGTAGTTTCCACTGTATCATCTAAATAGTATCTTTTTTTTTTTTCTTGTCAGTTTTAGGCATTACTTACTGAATTTTCAAGGTGGCAAGTGGACATTTAGCTCACTTCCTTGGTCTTTTGGTCTTACCCCAACATGCTCCTATCTTTCTAATCCAGTATAGCTGTATCTGATAAAATAATTTCAATTAGATCAATATTCAGTATTTCCATTATTATGAGTATGGAAATGGTACACACACCTGAGTCATGTAGTAAACCACAACTGGTTTTCCCTTCTTGCACATGTTTTTTTGGTTTTCCCTGGAGTTAATAATTGTCTTGTTTATACTTGTTTGCTTTTCTATAGCCTTTTTCCTAATTCAATCTCAAACTCTTCTCTAGTTGTTTAAGTTCCCTTTCAACATGTTCAAGGGCATCAACCACAAGGCCATCTTCCTGAAAATGTCTCTACCACAGCCCTCCAATCCGGACTCTTTATCCTTTTTGCTTCCCAGCTGTCATTCTTGGGCTCCCCGTCACAGTCGTCCTAGGGATTTCCTTCACTCTTTCACGAAGGAGTCTCTGCTTATCGCATGCACTGTCTCCCTCTCTCTTCCTTGATTCCCCTGTTTTCGTGGAGTGCATTCTACAACAGTTTTGTAGGAAGGATTGCATGGGAGGTAAATTTTTGAAGCCTTATATATATGCAAAATATATTATTCTACTCGCGCTCAGTTGCAAGTTTGGCTGAGTATTGAATTCTAGGTTCAATTTCCTCCCAAATTTTGAGGCCTGGCTCTCCTTAATTTCTAGCTTTTTGTGTTGCTGTTACGTCTAAAGCTATTTTGATGCCAGACCCTCTGAGGTAACAACAGTTTTCTTCTCTGGAACCTTGCAGGACAGTGTATTTGTGCTGAATGTTTTGAAGTTTTATGATTATATGGGCTTATTTTATTTGTCATGCTGGGCACTTGATAGGCTCATTCAATCTGGAAAAGTTCTGGGCTTTTCTTTTTCCTTTAAATTATATAGTGATGGTTTCCTCCCTTTTATTTTCTCTTGCTCTATTTTTGTACCTACTATTATTTAAAACTAGAACTCTTAGACTGGCTCTTAAGTTTTCTGGTACTTACCCTTCTGTTTTCTATCTCTGTTCATTATTCTAGGAAATTTTCTCAAATCTATCTTCTGAACCTTTGGAATTTTTCCATTTTTGCTGTAATTTTTTCTCCTCACACTAATTTTTGGTCTATGAATGTTGCTCTCTTGGTATCCTATTTTTTTTCATCAAAATAAATTATTGGTCACTATGTCACATCTCTCTCTGATAGTTATTGTCAAGTTGCTGTTTTCTCTGTTCATGTGTTTTGGTATCTGTCAGTCCTATTAGAAGCCTTTCCCACATGTCCGAAAATCCTTGGTTATCTGTTCATCTTTAAGTGTGGAGACCTAAACCCCTGTCTGAAAGTTCTGAGCATGAAGGTGGAACTTGTCGACACCAGGCTTCACTCCAGAAATCAATGGCTAGGATGTTGAGTTAGAAAATTCTGAAGTCAGCTAACTTTAAATTTTCCTCTTGGGTTGTCAAAAGCTCCAGGAAAGACACTACCTGGAGTCTTGTCTGGAGAGGGAGGACCCTGGTGTCAGTCTTATCAGAGCCTAATGGGAAAGAGGGCTGAGGGCTTGCACACCCAGCACGCATTCATTTATCCAATTCCTCCATTCTCCACAAGGCACTGGTGGCCCTCTGTGTGCCAGGTCTTTCCCGTTAAGGGACTTTCCTCTCCAGAGGATAAACTACAGTGTGGATGTGTGGAGAGCAGATGACTAGTTTCTTTCTTTTGACAAAGTGGTAGAAGGACCCGACCAGTTTTTAAACAGATATCCAAGCAATCCTCCTTATTTAACACCCCCCTTTCACCTCTACTTCGAGAGACAAGTAACACTGCAGATTCCCCGGGGACTGGAAGGAGAAGAATGTGTTTCACTCACCATCTCTCCCTGGAAGTCTTGCTTCCATTTTTCCTCATCCTTAAAATAGATACCTACCTCACAGGGCTACGGTGGGAACTAAATTAGATTACGTAAAGCAGGCATATATCCAGGGTACAGTAGGTGCTCAGTAAACGAGCTATTTTTGATTACTTTTGGAAGGTGGAACTTAACAGTGGGAATCAGAGATAGCCATCAATATATCATGTATTTTCTATGTTACCTTGGCTAGTGTTTTTGTTTTTAAAATTAATTAATTAATTTTGGCTGCACCAGGTGTTGGTTGTGGCATGTGGACTCTTAGTTGCAGCATGCATGCGGGATCTAGTTCCCCGACCAGGAATCGAACCTGGGCCCCCTGCATTGGGAATGTGGAGTTTTTACCCACTGGACCACCAGGGAAGTCCCCTTGGCTAGTGTTTTTTAAAACCATCTTTAGACTTCTATTTTCATCCAAATAAGGGATAATAATCGCTTTCTTATTTATCTCAGGATTACTTTAAGAGTCAAATTAGAAGAGGATGAGCAAATACTGTGCAGCACAAAGCTGTCTCCTTGGGCTGGAGGCAGCCAGAAGTGGGTGAGGGTTCTTGCTCTGCCTCTTCCTAGCATGTGAACTGGGCAGACTTTCTAACCTTGCAGAGTCTCCACTCCTTGCTCTGGAAATCAGCGTGGCTGATATGTTCCTCATAATTTGTGATGAGGATAAAGTGAGATAACCTAAGCACAGTACCCTGTTTTGAGACGCACTCCTGGGAGCACGGGTTTCCCTTATTCCACCTGACATCCACCTGTCTCTCGGACTCAGCTCTAAGTTTTCTGTATTGAAGGTTCCCTATAACCTCACCATGAATTGCTAAATATGAGTACAAGCCCAATCTTAAACTTGAGGGGGTGGCATGGACTCCTTGGGTGAATACGTGGACTCTTTTTCCAGGGAGAATAAAGAACACAAGCAGACAAACTAGTCTTGGTATAAATCACAGGGCTCCTCAGAATCCTATTTATAGATCCCATGTTAACAATTAATAGATGTCTTCTAAGTGAGAGATACTACCTCTGAACCAGCATCCTAACGTCAAACCCTAAGTATAACCCCCGTTCACAAATCAAATGGTAGCACTTTCAAACACTTACTACATGAAGCACTGTGCTAGGCATTTCCCTTGCATGATTTCATATAATTCTTATTAGCCCCCAAACACAAGTAAAACATTGAGAAGGGAGTAGGTAACTTGCTCAAGGTCGTAGAGCTAGTAATTGCTGGAGTTAGCAATCAAACCAAGGGTATAGGTTATGAGTTGAGTGTCCCCCCCAAAAAGATACATGGGAGTCACAACCGCTAGTGCCAAAGAATGTGATCTTATTTGGGAATGACGTTGTTACAGATGTAATTAGTTAAGATGAGGTTGTACCAGAGTAAGGTAGGCTAGGCCCCTCAACCAATATGACTGGTACCCTTGTAAGAAGAGAGAAGCCTGCACACAGACACAGACCATATGAAGACAGAGTCAGAGATTACGGTGATGCTACTGCAAGCCAAAGAACTCCGGGGGCTACCAGAAGCTGGAAGAGGCAAGGGAGAAGCCTCCCCTACAGAATCCAGAGGGAGCATCACCCTGCCAACACCTTGACTTCAGACTCCTAGACTCCATAGTTTTCAGTGGAAACGCACTGAGGAAAGCGAGCAAGTCAATTCTAGTTACCAATTAGGAACCTAAGTCTTCAACAGAAATTCTTTTTAATGCTTCAATCAAGCCTTAGTTTAGAACATTTTTCCTGGTATGTTATACCCTGGACACAAAATGAAGTTATCAAAGTGACAATGACTTTAATATTTTATAAAAGTAAATCAGAATTATTCTACAAGGTATCATACAATTAAATTGAAGAGTGAGTGAGTGATGATGATCAGGACGGTGAAATGAAAGACATGGATGCAGGTCATTGAAATTGTTGTCCTTGGAATCAAAATGAATAGAGGAAGACAAGTAAAACTCAAGAGTAGTGATGACCTGCGTAATTAACTCCAGGGAAGAAGAGGTGTTATATATTGAACCAATAACACTTCAGCAATAACACTGAAGGGATGTGTGAGTGATAGCAGACGTGAAGATGAATGCCACTGTGAAATGAAATGACTCAGCCCTCTGAAGCAGGATGCACCGGTAGGCACGAAATGAGTGTCTGATGTATTCTTATGTAAAAGCAATCCCCTAGGTTTGTTTAATTTTATAAATTCATTCTGGTTGGCCATCATGGGAGGATATCTATAACTGAAATAAATGAGATTCATTTCGATCAAGATTCAGGATGTAGCCAGGTGGCTATCCGATTTCAGCGGTTTAACCTTCCTACGCCTCAGTCCTGCTATGTTTAAATTGCAGGCTGATCTGCTGATAAAGTGCATTTTGGTAGTTGGTCTTACTGGGTGGTGAGTACATCTTTACATCACTTGATTCCAAATCGAACTCCGTGACATACTCAGTATCTGGATGGGAAGGTGGTGAGTGAGATCCCAAGAGACAGTGCCCAGCTGGCCACCTACCAAACTACCAGCCTGAGGCAATGACAGCCACCACCATGCCCCGCCTGAGTATGTCATGGGGATGCTCACCCCCAAACGTCCCCCTCACTAGCACCCAAATCCTTGTTGTAGGTGGAGGGTAGGAGGGTCTAGGTAACTGACTTAGAAGGCTTCCTAGGGAGGGGACAGACTATGAGGCAAAGCTCCAAGCCCCTGGCAGGTGATCCACTACCCCATCAGACCTCACAAACATAAATTCTAAGATAAAATTAGTAAGAATTTAGAGACAGCAGCTGGAGGCAGTGAAGCCCACGTGTGGGGCCCTTGTGAACACAAGGCACTGTGTGCCTGCACTGTCTCATGTGGATGAAGCCAGCCCTGGTTCCTGGTCACATCATTTCACAGGAATTAACCAATATAAAGGGAAGAAACCATCGGCTAAGACTTGCTCTACTATCTCCTGTTTATAAAAAAAAAAATCCTCCCTTAACATCATACTCAGCTTCAGCTGTTGGCTCATTTCTCTGCTTCCCTTTAGAGTAAACTTCTGGAAAGGGTTTATTTACTGTACTGGCCGTGTCCACGTCCTCCCCTCCCAAACACTCCTAATCCCCCAGACTCTGGCTCTTGCCCCCATATCCCCACTTGAACTGCTTTTGTCAGGATCACCTATATCCTGCTGATTGCCTGATCCCACACATACTTCTCACTTTACTCAACCACCCAGGAACGTTCAGCACAAGAGACTACTTCCTCCTTCTTCAAGAAGTCTTCTCTCTTACATTTCATGACAAATGTTTTTCATGTCTCACAGGCTGTTCCTTCTCAATTTCCTTACCTGATTGTTTTCCTCTGCCTGACTTCTAAATATGGGCGTTCTTCTCCTCTGTTTCTCCTTACCTCAACATAATAAAGGCCATATATTACAAACTCACAGCCAACATTGTTCTCAGTGGTGAAAAACTGAAACCATTTCCACTAAGATCAGGAACAAGACAAGGTTGCCCACTCTCACCACTCTTATTCAACATAGTTTTGGAAATTTTAGCCACAGCAATCACAGATGAAAAAGAAAGAAAAGGAATCCAAATCAGAAAAGAAGAAGTAAGGCTGTCACTGTTTGCAGATGACATGATATACTATACATAGAGAATCCTAAAGATGCTACCAGAAAACTACTAGAGCTAATCATTGAATTTGTTAAAGTAGCAGGATACAAAATTAATGCGCAGAAATCTCTTGCACTCCTATACACTAATGATGAAAAATCTGAAAGAGAAATTAGGGAAACAGTCCCATTTACCATTGCAACAAAAAGAATAAAATACCTAAGAATAAACCTACCTAAGGAGACAAAAGACCTGTATGCAGAAAATTATGACACTGATGAAAGAAATTAAAGATGGAAACAGATGGAGAGATATACCATATTCTTGGATTGGAAGAGTCAACACTGTGAAAATGACTATACCACACAAAGCAATCTACAGATTCAGTGCAACCCCTATCAAACTACCAATGGCAATTTTCACAGAACTAGAGCAAAAAACTTCACAATTTGTACGGAAACACAAAAGACCCTGAAGAGCCAATGCAATCTTGAGAAAGAAAAACGGAACTGGAAGAATCAGGCCCACTGACTTCAGATTATACTACAAAGCTACAGTAATTAAGACAGTATGGTACTGGCACAAAAACAGAAATATAGCTCAATGGAACAGGATAGAAAGCCCAGAGATGAACCCACACACATATGGTCACCTTATCTTTGATAAAGGAGGCAAGAATATACAATGGAGAAAAGACAGCCTCTTCAATAAGTGGTGTTGGGAAAACTGGACAGCTACATGTAAAAGAATGAAATTAGAACACTCCCTAACACCATACACAAAAATAAACTCAAAATGGATTAAAGACTTAAATGTAAGGCCAGACACTATAAAACTCTCAGAGGAAAACATAGGCAGAACAGTCTGACATAAATCACAGCAAGATCCTTTTAGACCCACCTCTTAGAGAAATGGAAATAAAAACAAAAATAAACAAATGGCACCTAATGAAACTTAAAAGCTTTTGCACAGCAAAGGAAACTATAAACAAGATGAAAAGATAACCTCAGAATGGGAGAAAATATTTGCAAATGAAGCAACTGACAAAGGATTAACCTCCAAAATTTACAAGCAGCTCATGCAGCTCAATATCAAACAAACAAACAACCCCATCTAAAAATGGGCAGAAGACCTAAATAGACATTTCTCCAAAGAAGATACACAGATTGCCAACAAATACATGAAAGAATGCTCAACATCACTAATCATTAGAGAAATGCAAATCAAAACTACAATGAGGTATCACCTCACACCAGTCAGAATGGCCAACATCAAAAAATCTACAAACAATAAATGCTGGAGAGAGTGTGGAGAAAAGGGAACTCTCTTTCAATGTTGGTGAGAATGTAAATCGATACAGCCACTATGGAGAACGGTATGGAGGTTCCTTAAAAAACTACAAATAGAACTACCATATGACCCAGCAATCCCACTACTGGGCATAGACCCTGAAAAAACCATAATTCAAAAAGAGTCATGTACCACAGTGTTCAGTGCAGCTCTATTTACAATAGCCAGGACATGGAAGCAACCTAAGTGTCCATCGACAGACGAATGGATAAAGAAGATGTGGCACATATATACAATGGAATATTACTCAGCCATAAAAAGAAATGAAATTGAGTTATTTGCAGTGAGGTGGATGGACCTAGAGTCTGTCATACAGAGTGAAGTAAGTCAGAGAAAAGAGAAAGAGAAAAGAGAAAAACAAATACCGTATGCTAACACATATATATGGAATGTAAAAAGAAAAAAAAAAAGGTTATGAAGAACCTAGGGGCAGGACAGGAATAAAGATGCAGACATAGAGAATGGACTCGAGGACATGGGGAGGGGGAAGGGTAAACTGGGATGAAGTGAGTGAATGGCATGGACTTATATATTCTACCAAATGTAAGATAGATTGCTAGTGGGAAGCAGCTGCATAGCACAGCGAGGTCAGCTCGGTGCTTTGTGACCACCTAGAGGGGTGGGATAGGGAGGGTGGGAGGGAGACGCAAGAGGGAGGAGATATGGGGACATATGTATATGTATAGCCGATTCACTTTGTTATACGTAGAAACTAACACACCATTGTAAAGCAATTATACTCCAATAAAGATGTTAAAAAAATTAAAATTTTTAATAGTGTTAGCTTTATGAGAAACTACATTGCCCTTTTTTTTCACCTTTCTCAACAAACTAAGAAAAATGTTACATTTGTCCACAGAGGGTGTCTGGAAGCTACTGATTTAACCTGTAACTCTGACACCATGATGCTAGTTAAGGTTGAAGGTCCACTCTAGAACATTTCACTGGTGATTCACTAATTAAAACGACTTAGCTGGTTCACTAGCCCTTTATCAAACCAAATGGCTGGCAGCTAATGGTTGCCACTAATACATGTGGAGCTCGGCAGGTCATTTCAGGATATATTTGAAACTTCTCCACGGAAGGAGCTTCCAAGGCCAGTTGAGGCATCTGCTTGTACAGTCACCACTTCCCTTTTAGCAAATGCGGTGCCCCAGGGAGTCTGGGCTTTACCGACATCCATTACTGGTGCCAAGACCAAGCAGTGGGCACCAACAGCTGCTTCTTCTGCTGCCTGGACCCCAGTTCATGAATTTGCTCAGAAGTCAGAATTACACTGGCTATTTCTTTAGAACAAATCAGGAAGTAGAACAGTGGGGCAGGATGGGGGATCAATACCCCCAACTGTTGGATGCCTCTCAGTTGACTAAATAAATGCCCCAGTAGGAAATAAACTCTATCTAATGATATTTCAAATGAATTCTAGGCTGTACCCATTTAACTGAATCTAGTCTATGTGGTTACCAAATAATATATATCACAAAAATGATATATTTTATTCTCTAAAACAGTAGATTTCTCGGTTCAAGTACTTCCACTGACTCAGACTAATGAACCAAAAGAGAGTTGGTGAAGACTGCCTTTGTTAAGCATCTATAGAGAACAGATGTCAGTCTCCTTGCCCAGTCCCTCAGTTACAGCTAGAGGGTTATGAATGGATATCAGATGAGCCCCTGGCACATGTAAAGAAATGTCTGCAGGATGCTTTAGAGCAAAGGTCAGTACAGTATGGCGTGTGGGCCAGATCCAACCCACCATCTATTTTTATATGGCTCATAAGCTAGGAATGGCTTTCATATTTCTAAATGCTTGGAAAATAAAAATATTTTGTGACAAGTGAAAATGATGTGAAATTCAAATTTCAGTGTCCACAAATAAAGTGTTAGTGGAACAGAGCCATGTTCGTTAGTTTCCACATTATCTCTGGCTGCCTTCATGCCGCAACAGCAGAGTTGAGTCGTTGTGACACAGACTGAACAGCAGAACATAAAACATTTACTATCTGGCCCATCACAGAAAAAGCATGCCAACCCCTACATTCAGCTGTTCTCAGAAATAACAAAAAACATAGGTTACTCGAGTGTAAAACAAGGTTAATATTACTTATGGTACTGTAAATATGCCTTCAGGAAGGAAAGAAGAAATAGTTCAGGAGAAAAAAAAATAAAGCCTCTGCCAGTCTTTTGAATTCAAAATCTATACCCATAGGTTTCTCAGTCCTTTCAACCATATAAATTGTGCTCAGCGTCCTATTTTAACAGGAATATAATTCCATCATTGGCATTGTGTATGTGTGTTTCCAAATAAAATTTCCACAAATGGTCCCATAGCAATGCATAGTTGAAATCGCCATATAATTCATAGGACCTAAACTGGTAAAGTGATGGGTAACGCTGGTCACTGTAACTAAGTTTACACTGGCGAGGCCATATAGCAGAAGTCAGATCCTCTGAAGGCCTTCAGTCCGTTCTCATTGAAGTAGCTGCTGAATGTTGAAGCCAGCTTACAGATTTCGATTTTCAACCTAGGTTAGTTTCAAGATGAAAATTTTAAAAATGTCTCTAGCTTTGGATAGGATAAAAAGTTAGTATAGCATGAGTGTTTAATAATTGGCAAATACATCACCATAATTGGTTCATAAGACACTCTTTGAACTAAAATGTTTTTTATTTAAAGAACAATAAAGAAGTGAATTATCTCCCAATCTAATTCCCACTTGGACTAGAAGCATCCCACCATTAAACAGAGCTACCTTGTGTTTTTACTCATTAACCTGAGTAAACATGAATTGTGTTGCCTGAAAAAGTTGTAGTGAGGAGACCTTAGAGAACATAATCGCTCTTCAGCTGTGGAGATTCTGCCAATCAGAAGCTGTAGCTGTTAAACCAGGGAGGGGAGGAAGGGGAGGATAAATGGGAAGAAATGACGTTTCCAATAGAAAAAGAGTGTTCCTGATCATGACCTTTTGTTTCCCAAATTGAGGTCCACAGAGAATTATTTGCCACAAGGTATTAAAAGGTTTTCCACAGAACTGATTTAATTTTGAAATAAGTTTGAAAAATGTCAGAGTACGGAGATTTCAATATTGTTGCACATTTCAGAGCCTTTATTATGCTAATAAGCATCGTGAATCTCCAAGGGCAGGATGTAAGTTTCCTAAGTTTGTTTGAGTAGATTCTCCTAAACATGTATCAGGAAGCATGCCAGTCAGAAGCACTAGCTCCGTCTTTGATGTCTGTTTTCTTGGCTGTCTAGTCTGTTTCTCCCAGATTCCTCCAATCCCTTGGGATAGGGGAAATTAAAACCCTCCCAAATTAAAAGTGTTTGTTGCTATAAACTAGTGGATCTGAGATTATTTATGACAAACACCTTAACTAAATATTAGACCGTCCAAGATAACATGATGATTTTAGGAAGCTGATTCTCGGGCTTCCCCGGTGGCACAGTGGTTAAGAATCTGCCTGCCAGTGCAGGGGACACGGGTTCAAGCCCTCGTCCGAGAAGATCCCACATGCTGCAGAGCACCTAAGCCTGTGCGCCACAACTGCTGAGCCTGTGCTCTAGAGCCTGTGAGCCACAACTACTGAAGCCCGCACGCCTAGAGCCCGTGCTCTGCAACAAGAAAGCCACCACAATGAGAAGCCCGTGCACCGCAATGAAGACTAGCCCCTCTCTGCAACTAGAGAAAGCCCGCGTGCAGCAACGGAGACCCAACGCAGCCAAAAATAAATAAATAAAACAAATAAATTAAAAAAAATTATTACTAGGGAAATTTTCATTTTACTTTCCCAATCATTTTAACACAAAATAGTAAATAATATCAGACAACATAACTCAAGTTTGAGAGGGGAAAGTCTGAAATTCATTTGCCTACGCCACTGGGTACAAATATGCAATGCATGGACATTAAAATAACAAAGAAGAGTCTCAGAGTCCTTCCGTGGCTGGAATCAATTCAGTAACCTCCCATTTCTTTTGGATTGCAAATCTGTGACCAATTTTTTTGGCCCAACTTTTTTGAAGGACCCAGTGCCTCCCTCACCAAAGAAGATGTAGGAAAACTGGAAGCGATCACATATCCTAGGAGACAAGTGTTGCCAAATGAAAGTGGAACATTGGGTTTTCAGCAAGTCTGAAGAACAATGCAATAATTGAGCTCTCTTTGCAAACTCAGGGCATTGATGTACTCTTTGTAGAGACATTTTAACCTAAGGCCAACTGTTCTTAGCCACAGCACTCCAGAAGAAAGTTGTCTCTTGGTTTAACTAAACCAACTCTATCTCCTCTACATTCTTTGTATATGCTTGGAAATACATACTACTTATAATGATTGCAAGATCCTCTTCTGTTGCCCAGACTGTGAGTTATAACCAAGTCCACTTTTTCCCGTACTAAAGAATTTCTTTCTCTAAATCAGCCTGAAAACCTCAATGATTGGACTTTAAAAATGTTAATTTTTTAATCAAACAAGCAAAAGAAAAAAACCCAAACAAAACAAAAAGCACTGCATTCAGAGAGAGGAAATAAAGCAGATATAATGAACAAGCTATAAACAGTAAAACAAGTATTACCTGTACTTCTTTTCTTTCAGAAAACTTACGATGCTTTCTGTATCATTATTTCTCATAGTATCCACATGATAGTTGGGTCTGAGGGACAACGGTCACTGTGTCTGTTGATCGAATGGGATTACTTAAATAATCTATTTTGGGCTTAAATCAGAAAAAGTAAGTTTATCAATTTTTCAGCCCAATGAGTTATTGATTTTGCCTTAAATGAAAATACAATCACCCCAGGGGGGATCACAGAAAAAACAGATGGGATTATGTTTTTGTGAAGTTAATAATTTGGCTTCTTTTCAGAGGACTTATACAGGTTTTCACAGAATCCATGCAATCTGCCATCTGACAGTTCAGCTCTGTTGATAGAAGTGTGAATAGGTCATATTAACTATGGCGTCTACACAGTTGCGTGTAATCGATTTTGTTCCTTTTAGAAGTTGAAATACTTCAAAGAGTTCATGCTCAGAGACTCTGACACTGGTAAATAATATTATAACTAGCATTAATTGGGTGGTTACTTTATATGAGACACCTTGCTAAGTGTTTTATCTGCGTTATTTTATTCTCTCCTCACAACGACCCAGTGAAGTATGCCCAATTAACTTGTATTTTATATATGAAGAAACTGAGCTTACAGAGGTTTGATAACTTGTACAGTCGAAGGGTTTGTTTGGGTTTTTTTCAAATGAATTCACTAGTAATTATTCAGATTTGGGGACTTTTTTCTATTGTATTTCAAATCCCTTTAGAACACTTTATAGTTAAGTTGACTCTAGTGTTTGATGGTTGATCAGGCTATATCCCCTTTGCTTTTTCTCATAGAAATACACAGATTGCTAGGCTGTGGCACAGCTGAGATTTGAAACTGTGTATGTGTTTCCACTACCAGAGCCCTGGCCTGTTATGTCAGGTGGTCTCCCACTACTAAAACACAAAACATAATTAGGTGGAAGACACTGTGCTGGGTGCTTCCTTAAAAAATTGAAGAATTATCATAATGATCCAGCAATTCTGCTTCTAAGGATGTACCAGGTGAAAACAGGGACTTGAACAGATACTTGTACACCCGTGTTCACAGCAGCATTATGTATGGCAGTCAAAAGGTAGAAACAACCTAATGTTCACTGATGAATGAAAGAATAAACAAAATGTGGTATCTGTGTACAGTAGAGTATTATTCAGCCTTAAAAAGGAATGAAATTCTGATACATGCTACAGTATGGATGAACCTTGATAACGGAAATAAACCAGACCCAAAAGGACAGATATTACATGATTCCACTTATATAAGGTACCTAGAATAGTTAAAATCATAGAGACAGAGTAGAACGGTGGTTGTCAGGGGCTGCGGGGAAGGGGGAATGGGGAGTTACTGTTTAATGGGCACAAAATTGCAGTTTGGGAAGATTAAAAAGTTCTATGGTGGTGGTGATGGTTGTCCCCAAATGTGAATATACTCCATGCCACTGAACTGTACACTTAAAAATCGTTAAAATGGTACACTTTATTATGTATTATACCACAATAAAAAATGTAACTAGGACTTGGGTTTGCCCTAAGCCACAAAAGAAAACAATATCATATGAGGTCTACTTTGTAAAAACTCACTTAACAGTAATTAAATAAGCAAGCCTTCTGCTCTTCCACAGCAGCTGTAAAGCTTATACTTTGTTTTCACTAAATAAAGATCAACATAAGTAACTAACAGGATGATCTCAAGATCAGTATCAGATGGAACAGCATGAAACACAAAGTGTCAGGACAAATTCCAGCAAGAACAGCTTATCTCAAGGGACATCCACTAACATCTTATTCCTTAATTACCTTCAAAGTGAACCAAAACTTTTTTTCCATGAGAAAGAAATCTTGAAATATTACTTGGGAAAATGGGTACACATTTTCTCCTCAAATCTATATACTGGGAATAGTAAACACTTTGAAGGAAATATTAGATACTTTTCCATCACATTTTGGGATTCTTTTCAGCAATATATTAAAAAGAATTAAATTGGTTCATTTAAGTGCCCTAGATTCTGGCCCCATTTGATTATTTATATAAAAATAGATCAAAATGATATAGGCATTTATGTTCTTGGATTAGTCAGTGCTTTTTGTTGTTGTTTCTTGGTCAGAAGCCTCACAGCAATCAAATAAACTTTCACCTTGTGCTCAATCCAGGCCTATGAAAGGAGCCAAATCACCTTTATAGGATTTACTGATTAAAAAAAAGTAAATAACTGGAATTTCATACTTTTCGTCCCCAAAACTCAATGATCTTGTAAACAAGTTAATACGGCAATTAAATGCGATTCCTTTCAGGACTTCCCTGGTGGTGCAGTAGTTGGGAGTCCACTTGTCATTGCAGGGGACTGGGGTATGACCCCTGGTCCGGGAAGATCCCACATGCCTCAGAGCAACTAAGCCCATGCACCACAACTACTGAGTCTGCGCTCTAGAGCCCGCGAGCCACAACTACTGAGCCCGTGTGCCGCAACTACTGAGCCCGTGAGCCACAACTACTGAGCCTGCGTGCCACAACTACTGAAGCCCGTGCGCCTGGAGCCCGTGCTCCACAACGGGAGAGGCCACCGCAATGAGAAGCCAGCGCACCACAACGAAGAGTAGCCCCTGCTCGCCACAACTAGAGAAAACCCGCACGCAGCAAAGACCCAATGCAGCCATAAATAAATAAATAGATAAATAAATTTATTTTAAAAATATCGCTTTCATAATATACAAACTCATCCTCATCGGAATGTGAAGACACAGGCAACTGGTTGTTTCCGATTTTGTCATTATTTGGACTTTTTCCTGTGCCTGAACTGTTCTTCTGTTATTACATGAGTGGCTTCCTCACCTTTTTCAGCCTTTACCTCAGATGTCACCTCGTCAGAAAGGCCAACCCCGGGCATACCCTATCTGAAGTGGTCTCCTTACCATCACCTGTCCCTCTCCATAAGATCCCTCACAGTCACTTCCTTGGTGGTACTTTAACACTATCTGAAGTTATCTGGTTTATGTATTTGTGAACTAGTTTATTGTTTGCCTCCCATGATTAGAATACGAGCTCCACAAGGGCAGGGGAAGGGCCATCTTCTCTCCTACTCTGTTCCTCACATCTAGCAGAGGGACATCTAGCAGAGTGATGGGCTTATAGTAGACGGGGTTGCCTTTCTACTTCTGCCTTGCAACTGTGTGTGTGAACGGACTCAGAGCTTCATCCCTGGGAAGTGCAGACATACTGTTAGGCTCAGCTCTTCTCTCTAAGGGTGCTGCTGTAGGCTCATCTCATTGGCCTGGCGGACAGGACCACAAAAAGTGGTGACCTAGAGGGTGTTAAAAAAGATCTCCTTGCTCATTAAGCCTAACTTCACTCCAATCTAGTTTTCCCAGAGCCCCTTGAAGGTACTTATAAAGTGCTACCTGATTTCCCATAATCCCTTGGGACAGTTGCTTTCTTGGGCACTCCATGAGACCAAGGGCTGGCTGGATTAAAGATTTAGACATCTCTGTATTTTCTCATTATCATGTTACCCTAATACCTTAAAACAATACATACCCCTAGCAGGTAACAAGCACGAAGCTGGCCTCTCTTACCTCTTCTGTTCTCTGAGGACCAGCCTCATGCACATTAGTTTTGAATCTGTAGGGAGCACAGGGAACCAAACAAATGAAATGTAAGCCTTCTTGCCTTCCCATTTTAGAGATGGAAGAATCAAGGAACATCCCTGGCCTCTAGATCCTTGACTTTACAACTTGATAAAGCAAAGCAAGGCAACAGATATGAGTGGGAAAAAGTTTTCTTAAGACCATTTTCAAACTATATAATTTCAGGGTTCCTATGAGAATATTTTGTATAGGTAGTCACGATGCACCTCTAAACTGATAGTGAATAGCTGGCAACAGGCATGTTGATTGGTTAGACATGTTTTTTAAAGGGTCCAACCAAAGAGTCAAAAATCAAGATTGCAGCAGACTTCTGTTTGTCTCCCAGCCATGGTAAATAGCTAATTGTCCCCTTCTTTTGTAACAAAACACAACTCCTTGTATTTAGAAGATTCATGGCCACACAAGATAACTAACTAAATTTCCCAGTCTCCTTTGTAGTGAAGCATGTGAGTGAAAGTGACAAGCAAGAGGCAGATCATATCCTTAAAAGAAGTGGGCTCGGTGTCCCCACTCTTCCCCTTCCCACTGGCTGGAATGTGGATGTGGTGGTGAGCCATCCTGAGGCATGAGGGTGACAGTAACACTCTAGGGCAGGGAAGGGAAGGAAAGAAGCCAGCTTGTCAGAGCCAGAGTCCCTAACCCTTCGCAGCCACATCTCACCTGAATTACTTATGCCTAGATTGTTACGTGAGAAAGAAAAACACTACCATCTTCTTTATGCCACTGTTATTTGTAGTTTCTGTTTGAGCAAACTTTCCTTGATGATTCAGATGCTGCTTCCTAATTTTTGCAAGGTGCCTTAAGGATCTCAAAATGATAAACTTTTGGAGTTGAAAAAGACCTTCAGGGTTACTACCCTCTCTCACTGGATGAGGAAACTGAAGGTAAATAAACTTCTTGAGCACACAGGTAGCTGGTAATAGGACGAGAGTTCAGATCTCCTGGATTTCAGTTCATTGTTCTTTTTCTCTGTGGTCCATTTAGCAGAACTCCCTGGAAATGACTGTGAGGGCTGCCTCTGGGGGGCCTGGATAACTTACTAGCTAGGACCTAGGGCCACCTTTTTCCCAGGCAACCTATAAACAGTCTATGCCTACAAGGCTGCTGTAAAGTTTCCCTTTTCTCCAATAAAACTGATCCTTTTTCCTATGACTCAGCATTGTGGAATTTGGCTAGGACCCTGGAACATGCTAATCAGAAGCTCAGAAGGCACCAACCTGCTTGCCTGACTCCACTGTATAATATTATGAGTATCAATTATCATTCATATGCAACTTGATAATATAAGAATTTTTCTATAACAACTAGCAATAGGGGTAACTTCAGCTGTCAAGGGAACAAATAAATCATTTTGTTTCAAGGTCTTCTATCCACCAGGTGACAACCCATAGCTCCCTTTGGACAAAGGGCATTGGTAGAGTTGTGATTAAGAAAGCTGTATGATATCACTTATATGCGGAATCTAAAAAGAAACTATACAAATGAACTTATTTACAAAACAGAAACAGACTCATAGATGTAGAGAAAGAACTTATGGTTACCGGGGGAAAGGGATAGTTAGGGAGTGTAGGATTGACATGTACACACTGCTATATTTAAAATGGATAACCAACAAGGATCTACTGTATAGCACAGGGAACCCTGCTCAATATTATGTAACAACCTAAATGGGAAAAGAATTTGAAAACGAATAGCTACATGTATATGTATAACTGAATCACTTTGCTGTACACCTGAAACTATCACAGCACTGTTAATCAACTATACTCCAATATAAAATAAAAAGTTAAAAAAAAATTTAAAAATCTAATATATCACTTTTCTAATTAAAAAAAAAGTTGTCCAAGGTCCCATGGAAAGTGGAAGGTAAAAATCCAGCTCTTAGCATACCAGGTCCTCAGGCTTACCCTTGCAGTTCTTTTTTTTTTATTTTAAGGTCTTACATGACAGTTTACTTATGAAACAAGGAGCTTATACTTGAATTTTGCAAACTATGTTTATATACAATTATCGCACGTTTCTCACCATCGTCATTTTCATCAAACACCGGTGGTTTGCTTGAAGTGTTGGCTCCCATGGTCAAGTCTGCCCAGACCCGGATCCTCCAGTTACATTATCCCAGCAGAAACATTCAGCTTCACTCAAAAGAGAACCGGAAACCTTAGCTAGATATCTAGGAGAGAAAAAGAAACAGTATCCTTATGATATGGTGTACTCTAGGTACCCTGATTATAGATGATGGCTGAAAATTAACCTCATCTATGCCCCTGCAGTGGAATTTTTTTGTTCTTGAAAATAATAATTTCAGAGAAAACAGAGAAAATCAAGCATCTGGGAGTACCCACTACATGGCCTCGTCAGAAGTGGACCTGGACTTACAAGAAAGGAGGAAAGCAAAATATTTTTCCGAGTGTGAAGGCAAGTTTAAAATGAGGTCAGCAATACTTTATTTAACCACTATAAACTAAAATATATTTTATTGTGACTCTCCATGTCTTTGAGAAAATATGTTAATTTTAAACATTTTTTTGATGTGTGATCAACAACTTATTTTTTTAGTCATGAAAAGACATACCCCTCTTTCCTCCTACCCTGGAAGTTACTACAACATCAAAGGAACAAGTTCTGAGTTTGGTCTTGATCATACCAGCAAGTCGCTGAGTTTCATGGAACACATTACTTTTTTTTTTTTAATATATTTATTTATTTTTGGCTGTGTTGGGTCTTTGGGCTTTCTTCATTGTGGTGCGCAGGCTCCTCGTTGTGGTGGCTTCTCTTGTTGCAGAGCACAGGCTCTAGGAACACGGGCTTCAGTAGTTGTGGCACGTGGGCTCAATAGTTGTGGCTCGCAGGCTCTGGAGCGCAGGCTCAGTAGTCGTGGCGCACAGGCTTAGTTGCTCCACGGCATGTGGGATCTTCTCGGACCAGGGCTCGAACCCGTGTCCCCTGCACTGGCAGGCGGATTCTTAACCACTGCGCCACCGGAGAATTCTGGAACACATTACTTTTTTTCCTTTCCCTGAACTTGAAGATCATAAAAGTCCTTACCTCAAAGACAAATTAAATGTGATTTCATGTGATAAGTAAAGTCTTTTCACAGCACAAGTGCTTGATAATTGCAGGCCGCTAGGGAGCCCAAATTGAACGACATAGGTGAGAGCTAAAAAGCCCTGAAAGTTGTGTATTTATGGCTTTGTTCATTTTTAAACATAAATTACTTTCTTGGAAACTGGTAAGGAGAGGCAGCATCCAGAGTTCTGGTTCTAAAACTGACACTGATAACGGCTTTGGCTCAATGACCTAATCTCTCATCTCTTAAATGGGAGAAACAGCAATGCCTTCTGTAGGAATAACAAGCTCAGATGCCCACAAGAGCCAGAGGGAAATGCAAGTAATTGAGCTGGACCAGGTGGAAGACATTACTGCCTGCTGGCGACACTGGTGACCTAGTGAATCCAGGCTCCATCTAAAAGATGTCACTGCTCTTGGATCTAAAAGATTGTTGCTAAGTGGAAACATGGGCCCAGGGGCCAGATCTTCAGATTTACCCAAAAGAGGGTCAAGATCCAGATGTTATATAAAATTATATTTAAAAGTTCGTTTTATGTAAAGCAACTATACTGCAATAAAAATTAATTTTAAAAAAAGTTTGTTTTAGCTATATGGCTTGAGCAAATCTCATGTACAGGACAAATACGGCTCATGGCATATAGTTAATGAGAATCTGTATGAGGCAGCTAGCACCACGCCTGGCACATAATTTGCAAAGAATTAATATTAGCTATTGCTATTTTATTAGTAGTGGGTATTTCCTTATCACGTATTATTTTCTTTTAAATTTGACACCTGTTGATTTCCTCTTGGAGTTTTTGCATGTGAAGGAAATACAGATTGGAGTCAGAATTGAAAAAAGTATCCCACGTGAACCTGGGCTAAGGATGAGTTATTGAAAAGGAACTAGAGGAGCCCTGGAGCAAATCGAGAAGAAAAGCTCCTTTTCCTATTAGGGGAGATGTAAGTAAAGCCTTCATTTGGAAGGCAGACTCATTAAGGAAATGCGGCTTGTCATACTGAAAGCCAACTGCTGGCAAAGTGCCTTCTGGACTTTAAAAAGAATCATTAAATGGAGAGCAAAGACAGAGTCAGCAATTAGGAAGCAAGTGATTAAATGGTATGGGGGAAGGGAGAGAGGGGCAGGAGGTAACAGGTGTCTGGAGGAAGCTCAGAGGGGATGATGGAGATCAGGAAGATAGAAAGAACTCAACTATATCTCTGGGCGAAAAACAAAGGGCTTTTAATGCCAGTGGAAAAGAGGATGAGGAAGAAGCAGGTGGGATGCCCTTAGTGTTTCCTTGTGGGCTAGGGAGAAGCAAATGGGGTGCCCTGTGTGTTGCATTACTGCATTTAGAGTCCTGAATAAGTGGGAAATAGTGTCAGGGCTGAGCCACAGATGACATTAGAGAGGCTCAGTCCTAAAGAGCGTATCAATTTGGAGCAGCTGCAGTTGTTAATACTACCGACTGGGGCTATGTTCTCTTTAATTTTGTGCGTAAAACCTCGGTACATGTAGTTTTCACACCACACCCCAATCCTGTCTTTCTTAGATTTTTCTTCACACCTCAGGATTTTCTCAAGTAGCCCATCTTCCTGCAACACAAGATGTACCGAGCACTGACCTTGCAAGTTGTCAAGTCAGAAAGAGAAAGAGGAATATTATCACAATTTGCCGTATTTCTGAGTTGCATTCTGATGTGTAGACAATTTTGTTTACCAAATATCCGGTGATTTTTTTTTTTAGCGGGAAGAAAATATGTAAACGGAACAAATTTTGTGTATGTTTGGGGGATGAGCAGGCTTGGACTATTGGGTGGTGGTTTCTCCACTGCACTTAATACTCTTAATCCAGTCTAGAATGGTCTTTATTTTTTTCTCCCTTCGTGGATAACCAAATTGGTAGCTTTCCCTCATATCCAGAAAGAAATCAACGTTTTTCTGGCAGTCAACTGGAGACACATCTTTTCCGTTCCACTGAATAGGGCCCAGCAGAGCTATAGGCCTCTTTCCTGACCTGATATGAACTCTGCAGTGTTACATAACCACTTTTTGAGATGTCAAGCAGACAGTCACCACCCATGGAAATGAACATCCTAAACAGGACATATAAGAGAAACAGCAATGTGTCTTATAGGAGCACAAAGAGTTTCCCGATTCTACCTTGACCTGGCCGCTTATCAGATTATTAACTGCAGATGACATTTGATCTTTGGCCTATACTTTTGGGGGATGTCAACAGGTGAGCTGCTCCAAGCAGCTAAGGCTCCCTAGGTAAAGAGGTGTCTTCTTCAGGAAGAACCTATGTTGTGATGCAAGAAAGTTGTAACTTCTGACAGAACTGTCTAGTTTTATTGTCACAGCATATGCATAGACATAATTTATTTTGTTTGCATTTGAAAAACAGAACTACTTAAGCTGAGACAAATTTAGAAATGTGAGAAAGAAAGAAAATATCCTGAAAAAGACCCAAGTTACAACCACTTGCAGTTAAGTATTGTTTATATTTCATCAACTTCTGCTTCATCATTTTTATATATTAAAACCATAGGTAAATAGTCTTTCCACCTCAGTCCTCATGCCAAATTAATTCCCCTTTCATACTTCCCCAAAACAGCCACAATTGTGAATCTGGTATACATTTTACAGTCCACTTTCTACGATTTTACACACACGACATGTCTTTTAAAGTAAGTCACCTAAATGACATCATATAGTAGGTATATTTTGCATCTGACTGTAATCATTACCATTATACTTGTGCGATCTAGCCACGCTGATCTCTACAGCTCTGACTTCTGCTTTTGAAGCGCTGCATAGCAGTCCATTGTGTGAATCCTCGGCACTTTGTGTAAAAACGTTCAAATCCTTCAGCTTAGGGGGGAAAAATCCTGGTGGAGATGAAGCCAACCATCAAAGGCAGTGTTGGCTTGTTTTGAGACCGGATAAGAGAAACAAGCAGAAATACCTCCTCCCGTACTTGTCTCCACCCAGCAAATATTCATTGAAGTCTGTCCGCATCTGGACCCGAGTCAGAGGCTGGGGGACAAAGTAGGGTACAAAATAGCTAAGAAGTTAGGAATGGTCCCAGCCCTGTCAGATTGTAGTGGGTCATCCTGACGGCCTGCCTTTATATTTCTCTTCCGTTTTAACTTCCTAGGTTCCCAACAGTGCCCTTAGTATGCAGGTTTACTTAAAAGGAAAAAATCTAGACCATCACTCACCTAGATCTCGGCTCTCGCTTCACGCCTTCCGAGAAGCTCAGACTGGTGCTTCCACCCGGGGAGCAGAGGCTAAAAGATCAACTCCGAGAAACGAGGAGCAAGCAGGGGAAGGCACCTACCTGCCTGGGCGTTCCAGCGGCCGCCAGCGCGGGGCGTGGTGAGGCGGGCTGGCACCTGCAGCTGCTGAGGGGTCCGAGCGTAGGCAGAGGTCGCAGCTCCTCCGGGAGGGGTGGTTCCGGGGTCGGGGCAGGGGTGGGGAGCAGCCGGCCGGCGGGCGGTCCCGGGCGCAGTGCTCTGCGGGATCGGCCTGGGCAGTCTCCAGGGCTCCGAGTTCCGCCAGGGCGAGGGCGAGGCGGGAGGGCGGCGCTGCGAGCTGGCGGCGGGTCCCGCGGCGCATTGGCCGGATCCGGAGCCGCAGAGACGCAGAGCGCGACCCAACTTCCCCGACAGAGACCCGGTTCCCCTGAAGTGACCCCTTCCCCCACCCCCTACCATCTCCCACTCAAGATACTCGGGCAGCGCCGCCGAGGATGGTGGATATGGAGGTGGCGGATAGGAGCCTGCAGATCTCAGATGGGGAGAGGCACGATTTCCTTTAAGACTTCCTAGGAGTGTTAGGAAGACCCAAGAGAGGGTTGAGAATTTTAGAGATCCTTGCAGATTTCCTCGTTTTACGGCTGGGGAAATTGAGACACAGAGAAGAAAAATACTTGTCCAGTGTAACATAATTAATGGAGAGAACCTTTTCTAGACCCGGGTCTCCTGGCTCCCAGCCCCCATTTTTAACATCAGTCCCACTGGAAGTTTCTTTGTTCTCTCTCGTGGCAGCTCCCTGTACTTCCCTTTTGTAATAATCAACACGATTGAAATAACTTCTTACTGTTTTCTCTCTAACTCTAGAGTCACACACACTTAAGCCATCAGAGAATTGGCATATAGGTTTCTTACTGAAATCGCCAGGATGTGAGATGGTGGGCAGTGGTGAGGCGAGGGTGAGGGGGGAGACACCGGAGGGTGTAGTCTGGGAGTGATGTGGGAACAGCTTCTATCCAAGTCCAGCGTTTCGCTGCAATGTGGAAATACCAGCTCTGCGTTGCCAAATATTCAGATTTTAAAAGGGAAGCGAGACACGAGAACTTCTGTGAAATCTCGCATCATTTATAAACATTGGCAAGTTTTAAAAATGTTAAAAACTGTGTTGGTCCAACAAAATGTGTCTGTGGCTGAAACGTACTTTTCAGACTCCCACTTTTTGATCTGTCTAGATGTAAACTTGCACAGAGTGCAAGAACCACCTTGGCTTTGATCACCTTGTTTAGTACTAGCTCATACAATGGTGTCTCATGCATCTTAAATATCTGCTGAAATTGTTGAAGCTGTTGGTGGCTCACCTTATAGTCAAGAGCCCCATAATTTACTCAAACAAATATTTCAGAGTAATTATCTTGTTTTATTATGACTTAGCCCCTTTCATCTTCTTTCTATTACCTCAGCCATGGGCTACATTCTATCCTAGTAATGTTCAAGGTTGGAATAACCTTGAACTTCAACTGGCCCACTCTCTCCTTTACCAATGGGGGTCCTGAGGAAGGAATTTGCCAAAAGTCACACAGTGAGTTGGTGGTAGAACCTTACTTTATATTGCCAGCTCCTTATGAAAACCTGTTTGAGAGAGGATCGGATGATGTAAATGAACATTTAAAATGGAATTTGCCTCAAGTTCCAAAAGAGGGCAACTAAGTTTAGAAAAAAAGAAAAGAGAATTTTTAAGGAATCATTTTGGGGAGAGGGTATTATTTTTAAGGCACAAATCAGACACCTGATTGAAAATACATTGTTTTTTTGTGTTTTTTTTAACATCTTTATTGGGGTATAATTGCTTTACAATGGTGTGTTAGTTTCTGCTTTATAACAAAGTGAATCAGTTATACATATACATATGTTCCCATATCTCTTCCCTCTTGCATCTCCCTCCCTCCCACCCTCCCTATCCCACCCCTCCAGGCGGTCACAAAGCACCGAGCTGACCTCCCTGTGCTATGCGGCTGCTTCCCACTAGCTGTCTACCTTACATTTGTTAGTGTATATATGTCCATGCCTCTCTCTCACTTTATCACAGCTCATCCTTCCCCCTCCCCATATCCTCAAGTCCATTCTCCAGTAGGTCTGTGTCTTTATTCCTGTCTTACCCCTAGGTTCTTCATGACATTTTTTTTCTTAAATTCCATATATATGTGTTAGCATACGGTATTTGTCTTTCTCTTTCTGACATACTTCACTCTGTATGACAGACTCTAGGTCTATCCACCTCATTACAAATAGCTCAATTTCGTTTCTTTTTATGGCTGAGTAATATTCCATTCTATATATGTGCCACATCTTCTTTATCCATTCATCTGATGATGGGCACTTAGGTTGTTTCCATCTTCGGGCTATTGTAAATAGAGCTGCAATGAACATTTTGGTACATGACTCTTTTTGAATTTTGGTTTTCTCAGGGTATATGCCCAGTAGTGGGATTGCTGGGTCATATGGTAGTTCTATTTGTAGTTTTTTAAGGAACCTCCATACTGTTCTCCATAGTGGCTGAACCAATTCACATTCCCACCAGCAGTGCAAGAGTGTTCCCTTTTCTCCACATCTTCTCTAGCATTTATTGTTTCTAGATTTTTTGATGATGGCCATTCTGACTGGTGTGAGATGATATCTCATTGTAGTTTTGATTTGCATTTCTCTAATGATGAATGATGTTGAGCATTCTTTCATGTGTTTGTTGGCAGTCTGTATATCTTCTTTGGAGAGATGTCTATTTAGGTCTTCTGCCCATTTTTGGATTGGCTTGTTTGTTTTTTTGTTATTGAGTTGCATGAGCTGCTTATAAATTTTGGAGGTTACTCCTTTGTCAGTTTCTTCATTTGCAAATATTTTCTCCCATTCTGAGGGTTGTCTTTTGGTTTTGTTTATGATTTCCTTTGCTGTGCAAAAGCTTTGAAGTTTCATTAGGTCCCATTTGTTTATTTTTGTTTTTATTTCCATTTCTCTAGGAGGTGGGTCAAAAAGGATCTTGCTGTGATTTATGTCATAGAGTGTTCTGCCTATGTTTTCCTCTAAGAGTTTGATAGTTTCTGGCCTTACATTTAGGTCTTTAATCCATTTTGAGCTTATTTTTGTATATGGTGTTAGGGAGTGATCTAATCTCATACTTTTACATGTACCTGTCCAGTTTTCTCAGCACCACTTATTGAAGAGATTGTCCTTTCTCCACTGTACATTCCTGCCTCCTTTATCAAAGGTAAGGTGACCATATGTGGGTTTATCTCTGGGCTTTCTATCCTGTTCCATTGATCTATCTTTCTGTTTTTGTGCCAGTACCATACTGTCTTGATTACTGTAGCTTTGTAGTATAGTCTGAAGTCAGGGAGCCTGATTCCTCCAGCTCTGTTTTTTGTTCTCAAGATTGCTTTGGCTATTCGGGGTCTTTTGTGTTTCCATACAAATTATGAAATTTTTTGTTCTAGTTCTGTGAAAAATGCCAGTGGTAGTTTGATAGGGATTGCATTGAAACTATAGATTGCTTTGGGTTGTAGAGTCATTTTCACAGTGTTGACTCTTCCAATCCAAGAACATGGTATATCTTTCCATCTATTTGTATCATCTTGAATTTCTTTCATCAGTGTCTTATAATTTTCTGCATACAGGTCTTTTGTCTCCTTAGGTAGATTTATTCCTAGATATTTTATTCTTTTTGTTGCAGTGGTAAATGGGAGTGTTTTCTTGATTTCACTTTCAGATTTTTCATCATTAGTGTATAGGAATGCCAGAGATTTCTGTGCATTAAGTTTGTAACCTGCTACTTTACCAAATTCATTGATTAGCTCTAGTAGTTTTCTGGTAGCATCTTTAGGATTCTCTATGTATAGTGTCATGTCATCTGCAAACAGTGACAGCTTTACTTCTTCTTTTCTGATTTGGATTCCTTTTATTTCCTTTTCTTCTCTGATTGCTGTGGCTAAAATTTCCAGAACTATGTTGAATAAGAGTGGTGAGAGTGGGCAACCTTGTCTTGTTCCTGATCTGTGGAAATGCTTTCAGTTTTTCACCATTGAGGATGATGTTGGCTGTGGGCTTGTCATATATGGCCTTTATTATGTTGAGGAAAGTTCCCTCTATGCCTACTTTCTGCAGGGTTTTTATCATAAATGGATGTTGAATTTTGTCAAAAGCTTTCTCTGCATCTATTGAGATGATCATATGGTTTTTCTCCTTCAATTTGTTAATATGGTTTATCACATTGGTAGATTTGCGTATATTGAAGAATCCTTGCATTCCTGGAATAAACCCCACTTGATCATGGTGTATGATCATTTTAATGTGCTGTTGGATTCTGTTTGCTAGTATTTTGTTGAGGATTTTTGCATCTTTGTTCATCAGTGATATTGGCTTGTAGTTTTCTTTCTTTGTGACATCCTTGTCTGGTTTTGGTGTCAAGGTGATGGTGGCCTCGTAGAAGGAATTTGGGAGTGTTCCTCCCTCTGCTATATTTTGGAAGAGTTTGAGAAGGATAGGTGTTAGTTCTTCTCTAAATGTTTGATAGAATTCGTCTGTGAAGCCATCTGGTCCTGGGCTTTTGTTTGTTGGAAGATTTTTAATCACAGTTTCAATTTCAGTGCTTGTTATTGGTCTGCTCATATTTTCTATTTCTTCCTGATTCAGTCTTGGCAGGTTGTGCATTTCTAAGAATTTGTCCATTTCTTCCAGGTTGTCCATTTTATTGGCATAGAATTGCTTGTAGTAGTCTCTCATGATCTTTTTTATTTCTGCAGTGTCAGTTGTTACTTCTACTTTTTCGTTTCTAATTCTGTTGATTTGAGTCTTGTCCCTTTTTTTCTTGATGAGTCTGGGTAATGGCTTTTATATAACATCTGGTAGTTTCCAAAACACTTTGATTGTCTTCATGGCATTGGAGATGCACTATAGATTTATTGGACCCCTATTATTATCTCCCCCTTTTCCCTAGTAGATAATGATATCCATTTTATCACTGAGAAAACTGAGATTGCAATAAAGTAGACTGAGACTAGAAGTGATGTCTCTGGAAGCCTCTTTTTGGTCCTGGCTTGCATAAGGGATTTTGGAATCAGGCAGCCTTCTACCCAAATGTGAGCTCCACCTCTTAATATCTCTGAGATGTTTGCCAAGTCACTTAAAGGTCCTAAGTCTCAATTTCCCAATTTTAGTAAAGAGGATAATGGTCATTCCTATCAGCTATGTTTAATGGGAGATTTAATGAGACAATGTATATATAATAATGCACTTAGCATGGTGCTAAGCAGCACAGAGTAAGCACGCAGAAACTGGCAACTGTTAAGCCTGTCATTTTAATTAGCAGGCTGCCAGGTTCTGCCCTGATACTTCTCAGATATCTTCTCTAAACCATTCTTCTGTCGGTACACTCACTTCTGCTTAAAATGAAACTACTCATCAGTCCTAATGTATTTAGTCATGTAAAGGCTTGGCATACATGGGTTTTATAGAAAAAATAGTGATTCTTGTATCATATATAGTCTATCAAATGCAGGTTTGTTTCAAAGAGCTGATTGTGTTTTACCCTTTTATATATTGTTCATACTCTCTTGTCTGTATTCCTATCTTAAACATAGCTGTTTAAGGAGACTGCCATAAAGCAGTTACTTGGGAGACTAACCAGGCCAGATACTTATGACAATCTTTGGAGCCACCCAGTGGAAAGGAGAATGAAGTGACCAGTAAACCAGTGAGGAAGTCTTGTCCAGATAGATATCCCGAATTTGAAAACTTTTTTTTCTTTGAGTCATGACTTACAACACAAGCGCTAATACCACACCAATCCAACCATTCCATTCTTGGCTTGAAGCTGTCCACTGGGTTCCACAGCATTGAGAATAAAGTGACACTCTTTTATCTAGTCCATTCCCTGCCAACTGGTCCAACTTCATCTTGGACCAGTGTTCTGCTCATTCCACTTCAGCCGCCATGGCTTTCTGCAGACCATGCTAAGTGTGTCCCAAGCCCAGGACATTTGAATGACTCTTGTTTATGCATGAACATGGTTCTGGACTCCTCATTATTCAGCTGTAAGTTCACCTTTCTCTAGTTCAGAGAGACCTTCCCTCAATTTCTTACCTGAAGTTGTTTCCCTGCCACTTTCTCCATTCCCCACCATGTAGTCTAATTTCTTCCATCTTATCACTCATTACAAACTATAATTAATTTGCTTATGTAAGTTCTTTGCTATGCTTTCCCCCACTGAATGCAGGCTCCATGGGGGAAGGAACATCTGTCTTATCCACCATTATACATCCAGTGTTGAACCAGTGTTTGGTAAATAGAAAGTGTTTAATTAAATAAAGAAATGCTTGTCTATTTCCACCATTTTTTTCACTTCTTAGTCCAGGAGGAAAATACAAAGAAGACGTATTACACCTCAAAGCAGTAACCATTCCCGTGATGTAAATGGACATTTATTGGGCTCTATTTAAAACATACAAAGACAAGTAAGACATGCAGCTGGACATGAGAATTTTGTGGTTTGGATGGAAGTGTAACTACAGCCTGAGATTGATAGGTGCCCAGTGGGAACCCCTGGAGAGCACTGGCTGAATTGGTTACTTCTGCCTGAAGGTGTCAGAAGCTTCAGTTACTTGATCAGTGTCTTGAAGGATGAGTGGAAGGTCACTAGGTAGAGAGCAAGTCATTCCAAATCTGGAGACTGGAGGCATACAAAAGCACAATATCTGGGGAGACATATAAAAAGTGTAGTGTAGGTTTTCCCTGGTGGCGCAGTGGTTGAGAGTCCGCCTGCCGATGCAGGGGACACGGGTTCGTGCCCCGGTCTGGGAAGATCTCACATGCCGCGGAGCGGCTGGGCCCGTGAGCCATGGCCGCCGAGCCTGCGTGTCCGGAGCCTGTGCTCCGCAACGGGAGAGGCCACAGCAGTGAGAGGCCCGCGTACCGCAAAAAAAAAAAAAAAGTGTAGTGTAATTGGAAAAGAAGGAGTATAGTGGGAGTGAGAAAGGATGGGAGAAAGATCTGAGGAACCAAATATGCTATGGAAAAGAGCTTGAAATTTAAACATAATGGCAGTGGGAAGCCCTCAGACGTGTTAGGCAGGAAAATGGACCTCATTAAGTTAAGTTTAGTAAGATTGCTCTGCCCTCTCCACATAAGACAAAGCTTTATTTTCTCTTGGTCTGACATGCAAATTATTCTCAGTTACCAAAAAGGTAAATTCTCTTTTGTAACAATAAGAAAATTCTCCTTAGTTATCAAATAAATCATAGATCCTAGCACAGTGTCTCAGATTAAGTTGGCAAATATTCGCTGAATGCAATTCAATGTTCAGTTTTACCTGGTTTATCCACTTCTGCCAATTTACTCACTTGTAGAAACTGTGTGATAACCTGACATTTCTTTTAGCTATTATCCTTGCAAAGACCCTCCATTTTGTTTCTCAATTTCATTAAATGAGTTATATTCATAGTTTCTAAACAGCCTTTACAAATTCTGTAACCTCAAGCTCACGATTTATTTAACAACCCGTTACTGCAGAGTTTATCATTTGTCTGCAGTGGGGACAACATCATGCCAGAAGGTGGAGCCACAAAGATAAATAAACGACCCCTGTTCTTGAGGAGCAAGCACTCTCGGGAGTGCACAATATGTATCACGCCGTCTTCACCCTTCAGCCTGTGAGTGTGACAGTTTAATTGAGGAGAAGGAAACAATCAGATGTGATGGGAACAGATTATATTTATTGTCCAAAATAAAGAGATAGATATAGTATCAAATTGTTCCCTCATACGTGCTTACTCAAAATAATTAACTGAAAAAGAGAAAGAGAGGAAAAATGGGTATGAGTTAAAGCCCATGAGAAATGAATAGTTGTGGTGCCTACTGTATACACATCCGTGTGCTCATTTATTCCACAGCGTTCACTGAGGAGTGAATCATTTGATTGTTGTCCAGAAAACTTGCATTCTTGGTGAGAAAAAATTTTTTTAGCGTCAGACAGACCTGGGTTTGTTTCTTGAATTCACCGTCTAAAGCTTCCTGCCCTTGTGAAGTCGTTTAGACTCAGAGTCTTTGTTTCTTGATCTGTACAATGTGGATGCTAGTAGCACATATTCCCAACGAGTATTGCAATGACTAAATGAGATAGTGCATGAAAGCACTTTTTGCCATGCATGGTGCAGAGAGATACCTAATAATTGCATTATTATTACTATTATTTCACCAAATGCCTCTCTTGTGTACAAAAGGTGTGAAAGAATGCCCATTGTTACTGGGCCCTCCTCAGCACTGTTGGTTTGGAAAGATCATTGTTGGGAGACATGGTTAGAACCCTGAACTAAATAGATACGTATTTTAAAGAGCTCATCGTCTAATAAAAATTCAGGCAAATTAGCTGGCAATTTCAGTCCAGGGTAATAGGGGCGTGATAACAGAAGTTAGAATGCTCCGCGAGTACATAAATGAAGCACACGGCCTAGTCTGGGGGTGTCAGCAAAGGTGTCACAGGAGCATAGTACCCACGCTCAGTCCTGAAGGTAAAGTACACGTTAGTTGTGCAAAGGGAAGGGGAAAAGAGTGCTCCAGCCTGAGGGAACAGCATGTGCAAAGCTGTGTGGGCAAGAGAGAGTGGGTTGTGTTCAGGGAAACCAAGGAGCTTTAGTGTGGCCAGGTCGTGAAGGAGGAAAACACCGTCCACAGAGAAAACAGCAAGCGCGATAACCCGACAGAGGCAGTGTGTACTCCTGTCACGACAAACCCGTAAACTCTGTGCTGCTCTCTTCTGTTTTCAGAACAGAAAACAGAAACTCAAGTGATGTCGTAAGCTTCCCAAACTCCCAGCCCTGGTTTACTACAAAGTCAATATCCTTTTCATTACACTATAGGCTTCCTCTCTGTACGGCATATGTGTGTGCGTGTGCTTGTATGGATAAGTGCATGGGACACAATTTTAATCCCTTCTTATATCATAAATATAACGATCAAAAATATAACCTTAAAGAGAGAGCATTCCCATAAAGTTGTTTTAAAGCCAGAATATTTCAACCTGGCTTTTCTGATGCCAGCTACTCTTGTTATTCAACCAAACGATCTATGAATGACAGCTCGCAATGTGCAAAGGATTTAATTTCTTAAAGTTTCTGTATATTATAAAGAAAGAAATGAGACAATCACAGCTTGACTTTGCTCTTTACATCATTAGTTTATACCACACTCTTATGAAAGATTAGATAAAGCTGTTACCGTGAGGGGACGGAGTGATCTTATTTATCTATAAACAAGTTAATTTAATTCCTTAAGTCACTGGTTCCCTCCTCAGGCCTTTACTCTCAACACACACACACACACACACACACACACACACACACACACACACACACCCTAAATAGTCATATGTTAGAATATTCAGGAGCATGTAGGAACGGTCAGTAGACTTGGTATTTACCTAGATAATATAGCAAGTTAATAAGTACTCATCTACCATTTCCCCTCTCCTTCCTTTATCTTGGTGTTTTTCTTGTTTATTTAGATGTCTTTGCAATGAACTGGCCTTCCATATGACCCAGAAGTGAAGGGAATGACATGGAGTTGTGTTCTGACAGTGGAAAAATACATCTGATGAAATTATATTTCTTTTTTTTAATTGCCTAAGGAGATATTTAAAAATCTATTAATGTATAAATACATATTTTTCACATTTAGGGTGAATGCTAGGTTTCATTGGATTAATTTATGTGTTTTGTTTTGGACTCTTCTGTCTCCATTTGTGGATTTCTGGGGATAGTGTTTTTTTCCCTAAAATATTGCCCTCTTTAGACACAAATGTTTCTCAGTTTAGCCTATCCATGCTGTAATTCGAGATACTTTCTCCCAGAGTTGTTGTGAATTTTTGTATTTTTGGAGGCTATTTCGATGAGAAGTTTAGAAAAGGCAAATAGGAAACATTCTAGAGTATAAATCAAACCAGGAAGTAGTGAAATATCTTCAAGTGTCTCTGAAATTAAGGGTAAAATGCTGTCCTTTACTCCTCTCAAAGCTCATCTCCGTTCAGCGCACATCGAAGAAAGCGTGCTGTGGTCCTCAAAGGCACCTGACTTGGTTTTCTAAAATTCTGATTTTTTTCATCATTTTGTACACTTGCTAGGTATGGAAGTGACTTACATTTTAATAGATTATAGTATTGAACTGTAGAAGAGGAATAGAAGAAAGAGGAATTGTGTATTTGGCTTTTTTTGTATCCTGAAGTTGTCCACATCTTCTGAATACTAGTTATATTCATGAAGCATTGCTTCTGAATCAAACTTCTGTTGTATCATTGGTCTATGTAGTAATTTCAAATATACCTCATCTTTATTGTGGCACATCCATCCTTTGGTGAGTGCTGTTAATAGCTTGGTTTCTACAGGGACTGGCTCAGGACCTAGGGAATGGTGGTAAAGATTCCGCATTTTGAAAGGAGCCTTTTGGAAGAACTACATGCCGTACTTTGAAGGTAAATTACTAAAGCAATTTCAGTGTATTTGTCCTAATCAAAGAAGTATCTTTTCCAAAAGTGTCTGTAAATTGTTCAGATCAGCATGACACAAGTTCACAGTGACTTATTTCAAGTAATTTCCAAGTGTGAAACACTGTCATTTGGTGTACTTAAAGTCTATACGATTTTAGTGAAAATCCAAGAAAGAGTCTTATTATCCTTCCTTGCGTCTCCCTTGTTCTAAGTAGCAAGTAATAATAATGATGATGATGATAATGATTAATGAAGGAAAAGAAGAGAAATAGATTAAAACTAATACTACTTTAGCATTTTTTATGTGCCAAGCGCTGAGCCCAACACTTTACTTGCACCCCGTCATTCAATGCTAACAATTACCAATTTTCAGTCGAGAGTACTGGAGCTTAAAAAGGTCAGAGAGTTGGTGCAGAGTCACAGGATAGAAGCCCAAGTAGTCTGAGTTCAAGGTCTGGGCCTTTCACCACTATAAATTTTTTTCCTCTGTATGACACTTACAAATCTAGAATTAGAATGCTGGAGTTCCCTTGTCTTCTGAAACACTCTTTGCATTTAGCTCTGTACCTGGGGAGATGTCACTGGCCCATACCTAGGATCAGACTTTCCATCTGTTAAATGAAGAGGTTGGACTGGGTAGTTTCTATGGTCCCTTCTAATACTGTTATTCTGTGACCAGGGAGCAAGTACTGTGACCTATGGTTAGAGCAAAGAGCCAACTCTGTTTGCCCCGGATTGAAAGGGTTACTGAGATGTGGGACTTTCAGTGCTGATATCAGGACAGTCTGGGGCAAACCTGGACTGTTTGTCACCTACTACAGTACCTGTTCTTTTGACCTCATTATTCTGAGCGCAACCATTTTTTGGAGAATTCTTTGCACTCCTTTGGGACTTCCTGTATCTCAGATAAACCCTTGAAGAACTGGAGTGTAGAGTAGATTATTCAAAGGGAGGTGGGCCTGCTTTTTCCTCCCCAGGCATGGTACGCTTGAGTGGTTGGGATAGTATCACCTTCCTTTCCTTTTACTTCAAAAGAGTGGTGGGCTGGTTTGTTTTGCAAATTTGCTTTTGCGCTGATACTTGAGGAGTGCACACTGACAAGATTACAGCAGTAGTATTCCATCTGAAGTGATCTCCACTGATGAAAGGAAATGGTTATGGAATAACTTCATGTTATTAAACACCTACTCTTCAAAAGGCATTTTGTGTGCACTAAATGAATTCTGAAAGCAGTGATTCCAAGTAGCTATTATTATCCACACTCTAAGGGCAAGGAAGCTGCGACTCAGAGAAGTTCAGTAACTTACTGAAATTCACGGCTAAATCTAAACTGGGATTTGAACACTGGCACCCCCAAGTTCGGAGTCCCTATTTTTCCCATGCAAATGGCGACTTCTGCTGTTCAAAACAGCTACAGTTTCTAGTTTCTTTGAATGTGAGTGCTGCTTTGATTCCACATGAAATACACTGAGATGTCTGGCTTCTTGCTTTCAAATCCTGACTTTCTTCCTATGCAGAATAATGGGATCCTTTCTTTGACAGATACGAAGCAAGTGCCTTATGTACTGCTGTATTTTCCTCCTACTTTGTAAGTTTCCTGCTTCATTAGAACAGTTATATTTCCAGTTCTTGTTAGAGTAAGCAAAGATGTATTTTTGTCATTAGAAGAAACAAGGTCAGTAGAAAGTTGAAAAACCTATTTCCATGGACTTAGGTAGGTCAGGCAACAAGACACAACATTTCAATGAATCTCAGCGTTTAACAGAATTTACTTGTTAAAACCACAATTCTAAATAATATGAACTACAAAATGTATCTGCTCAAATCCAGTATGTAATACTAGAAAATCCTTAACTCTAAGTATAAAGAAATAGATGCAAATCTAATTTTTGAAATCTAGTCATTAATTAGCATTAACACAATTTTTGCAGTGTCTAAACAAACAAAACTACAAAATTATGGGAGTATTACAAACATTTATTGTGTGCTTACTATGTGAATTTAGTCCTTACAAAAGCCTATGGGTAAATAATTTCTCCTTTTGTACTAAAGTAGCATCTAAAGTTCAGCCAGATTAATTTATGTGACTAGGAAATACGAGAGATAGTATTAGAGACCATATTGTAACCTTAGTCAACCTAATAACACTCGGATATGTTATCTCAGAATTATTCCAGAAATTTTTTTGTTTTTGAATTCTTTCTCTGGGATGTTCTATTGTATATTATAGTAAGCCTAATTAGCTCAGACAAGGTTACTACTTATGGCCATATTTAAATTATTCAAAACATTTTAATGCATTCATTGTTAATCTGATTCTATAATGTATGTGTGTATGTGATTGTAAACACCCTGGCTACTCTTACACAACTAATTAAGAGTTTAAAAAATGTGTGAATTATTATTCAATTTTCCTACCTTTATTTGACTGTTATGGTAAATACATACCATACTTTTCTACCTTTATTGAAAAGCCATCTTTCTTCCAACCATGGAGGATTAGATAAACTTTTCTGTAGAGGACATTTTTCTTCTTAATTAATTATGTAATTTTAACATCTGACTCTCATGAGACGCTTAGTGTGTTTCCTCTGCTGCTCAGCTATTTCCTCCTTCTATGTTAATTGTTATTCTCCAGTAACAGGAACTGAATGTTACCCAAATACTAATGAGAGTTAAAGAAATTACAAATTACATTTCAGCAAATGAGATGTTTCTTTTCATGTATATGGAGAAATTAACGGCTCCAAAGTCCTTTAAAAGAAGAAAAACTTCATTTGCAAAGATTATAGAAAGCAATTAGGTTCTGAACTAATAAAATGTTGACTTATATTGATAGTTAGTATTAAATAGTTTTCAGTTTGCATAAACCAAAATTTAATCGGAAGTAAAATTATACTTAAGTTTGCATTATTCAGTGCAGACTCAAACACTTGTAAAAGCATGTGTAAGCATATCATTAACCAATTACAAAGGATTATCATACTAACATGAAATATAAATAGTATTAATCATACTTGGATTTAGAGTATTTTTCCTAATGATTCCTCCACCATTCCTATGAGGGAAGGAGAGACTTATTTTAGCTTCTGAAATAGAAGATTAGAGAAGTTACTTGTTTTTTATAACTTTAAAAATGTAACTAGTAAATAGTGAACAATTTGAAAAATAGAATGCATCCTCCTAAGACTCCCATAGTATTCACTGAACTTACTTCTTAGCTGGTTTATGAAATACTGACAAACTTCATGTTAAATTTACATCTCAGTGGCCTCTATCAGAGCTCCTAATTTCAGGTCAAATTCCTCTCTATAGTCCCCCATAAATTCCTGGTTCTTTCTTATTTTTATGTTTGACATTCCTTTCTTATGATGAATTTTTAATAACAAAAGTAATATAAATTTTATAATAAAATTCACCTTTTTAAAGTGTGTCGTAAGGTGAGTTTTAGACAAATACATATATTCATGTTATGTTACTTGCCCTTTTTTTTTAAATTGGGGTGTAGTTGTTTTACAATGTTGTGTTCGTTTCTACTGTACAGCGAAGTGTACAGTGTTATACAGCAGGTTCTCGTTAATTATTTTATACAGTGTTATACAGCAGGTTCTCGTTAATTATCTATTTTATACATATTGGTGTATATATATCAGTCCCAATCTCCCAATTCATCCCCTCCCCCCTTTCCCCCCTTGGTGTCCATACGTTTGTTATCAAATCTACCACTGATACCAATTCTCTTGACTTGGCATTCAACCCACTATTTTCTCATCATACTTTAGCTTATACTTATTCTGTAAAGGATCAATTAGTAAATATCTTAGACTTTGTGGGTGTACACCCTCTGACACAGCTACAACTCTATGTAGTGTAAAAATGGCCATAGGCAATATGTAAACAAATAACAGTGACTATTTTCCAATAAAACTTTATTTATGGACACAAATATTAATTACATACAATTTTTACATTTCACAAAATATTATTATTCTTTTATTTTTTTGGTGATTTAAACATGTAACATCTATTTTTAGCTCACAGGCCATACAAAAACAGGTGATGAGGTGGATTTGATCCATGGGCCTTAATTGGCTAAAGGATCATAAAATCATAGAATTCAGTGTAAGTTCTTGAAAGCATCTCATCTAGTGCTTGCTTTTTAAAAATCATATACAGAAATGAAGCTCAAAAACAGCAAAGGAATCTAAGTGGTTTAAAAAAAATTATATGGAATGTCAGAGAGTCTGCACTGGTCAACCTGTAGTGACTGCCTGGAGTGCTGTGTTGGGAAGAACTGTGAGGTCAAGTCTGCGCGGAATGGAAGGAAAATCATGTTGTGATTGATTGATGATGTCTGCCTTGAGTGCCGCAGTGGAATCAAATCAGAGGGATATTTAATGTATGCAAATTCACCTGTTTGTGCTCTGCTAAAGGAGAGGGAGAAGAGGGTGGACCAAAGAGACAGAAGTCAAGATTGTATGAATGAATGGTAACTTAAGAATGAGGATGAGAACAAATGAATGAACAATTGAAATACTGCAGGCTCTTCTGATTGCCTTCCACTCAATGAGTATATTCCTAAATGTGTGAGAAGATGGGTAGGAATCTCTTGTTCCCTCAGTCAGGCACATTCACCATACAGAGAGATTCTAGACTTTAAAATACTTTCTTTAAAAATTGCAACATGTCCCAGATGCAAACTACCTACCTAACATGGTGTTCAATCAGAAAAAAAAAAAAAAAAGAAGAAGAAAAAAGAAGTATGTTTCAGTAAGGAAGAAAAATTTGGCTGTGTTGGATGTTTTGAAACATGTTACATTTAGGTCCAACATGGAACTTTCCCAAATGCAGTTTTGACTTGATTCATTTTTACCTTATGTGATGTGCTTACTACCCAACCCCCTTGAAAGATGTGTCTCTACTGTAGGTCACAAATTTGACATTCCCTATTAAACCCAAGGTAACCCCAGACATTAACAACTCAATTTTTAATTTTACTTGGTACCCTCACCCACAGGGGTACAAGTGATCGAAGAATATGTGAAATGCTTAAGGAAGGATGCTGCATTGTCACATTTAGGAGAAACTGTATCAATTTATCCTATTCTTTTGAAGTTAAGAATGACCTTCTAGAATGGTGTCTTTACTCATTATTTATTCTTTTTCTCAGGCTTTTATATTTGGAGTAAAGAAATAGCAGGGCCAGGGACTATTCTTTACTATTCTGATAACTTTATTGGATGATCAAAGAATGAGTTTAACTTAGGTATTCAAGTATCTATACTAACTGTTCACCCTTGCAGCCACCCTACAGAACAAGTGGGATCAGGCAAACAGGAGTTCAAGCAATGTTACTGAACTCCAGCAATATAAGCTCAGGCCCTTGCCCAGGGTCAATCTTGGTCTCTGCCTGGTTTGCAGCCCATGACGATACTGATACCAATTTACATAATCATGAGTTACAACTGCCATTTTTCCACACTCAGCCCTGCTTCTATTATAGGGAAATTGGTTACCAGACAGAAAGGGAACATATACAAAAGCATTTAGAATTCTAAATGTCATTCCTTTCTTTGTTCCTAATCTATAGGTATTTCTGTAAATCCTTTGAAAAATACAGAAGTGGTATATTCTAAGTACCAACTGGAGTATTAATCAGGGATTAAAGATACCCGGTTTCTATTTAAGCTCTGCCTTGTGTGCTGGTTATATTCGACATCTCTTATCTGTGGGATAAAGAAAGTACTGTATCTGTCTCTTTTGGCACAAGGGAGTTATGAGAGTAAATGATATATTCTGCTTCAGTATAATTCCTTAGTTAATTGCATTACTATGTAAAAATTATGATAATAAACATTATATTGCTCAAACCACTATTTGTGGTTTATGACAAACGGGCTTATTTCCCCCCAATTAGTTCTAACATACCAGCAGATACTCTTTTTTTCTTACAGCCTATAACTGTTTGCTAAGTACACTCTTCCAAATTATTGGTTAGGCAAGAACAAAAAATCCATTGCCCTTGCTGTATATTAACTAGAAAATTGGCACAAATAATCTTTGTGTTATAAATAGTTCCCTTTCATCCCAGATGCAACTAGAAAGTCAAAGAAAATAATGTTATAGATGAAGACAAGCATTCTTTCCATTCTCTGGAAGGAACACAGTGCCGCCAGTGTTCAATTTTTTTCCCTTTCATGATTTCCACAGACACTGCCTAATTGTGTAGCCCTGATAATTTTCCAAAGAGGCTTGCTAACATGTGAAGGATCATATTTTCTGGTGATAAAGAGACATGACAGCTCTCTTTTACAAACCCCCAAATTCAATAATTCCTAATTTTGTTTTTTGGAAAGTTAATGCTATACCGGTCAAGGTAAATGTCTTTCTAAAATCTTAGTGTTGTTAGCTTTTTTTTTATTGTGGTAAAAAAAACACATAATATGAGACCACCCTCTTAAATTTTTGTTTTTTGTTTTTTTTTTTTTTGTTGTTGTTTTTTGTGGTACGCGGGCCTCTCACTGTTGTGGCCTCTCCCGCCGCGGAGCACAGGCTCCGGACACGCAGGCTCAGCGGCCATGGCCCACGGGCCCAGCCGCTCCGCGGCACGTGGGATCCTCCCGGACCGGGGCACGAACCCGCATCCCCTGCATGAGCAGGCAGACTCTCAACCACTGCGCCACCAGGGAAGCCCTTAAACTTTTAAATGTAGAGTACAGTATTGATAGCTGTAAGCACAGTGTTGTACAGCAGATTTCTAGAACATTTTCCTCCCGCATGACTGAGACTCCATACACATTGAATAGCAACTCTCTGCTTTCCCTGCTCAGCACATGGCAACCTTCTTTTTATTTCCTGCTTCTATGAGTTTAACTACTTTAGATACCTTATATTAGTGAAATCATGTAATATATGTCCTGCTGTGTCCTTATTTCTGTTAACATAATGTTCTCAGAGTTCATCCATTTTATAGTGTATGCCAGGATTTCCCTCTTTCATGACTGAATAATATTCCATTGTATGCACATACCACTTTTTAAAAATCCATTCACCTGTTGGCGGACATTTAGGTCGCATCCATGTCTTACCTATTTTGAACAATGCTGCACTGTACATGAGAGTGCAAATATCTCTTCAAGATCCTGATTTGAGATTTTTTTTGATAAATAACCAGAACTGGAATTGTTGAATCATATGGTAATTCTATTTTTAGTTTTCTGAGGAAAAGCTTTACTGTTTTTCACAGTGGCTGCACTATTTTATATTCCTACCAACAGCGTGGAATTCCAATTTCTCCACATCTGTAACAAAACTTGTTATTTTCTGGGCTCTTTTGATAACGGCCATCCTAGCAGGTGTGAGGTGCTACCTCATTGTGGTTTTGACTTGCATTTTCCTGATGGTTAGTGATGTTGGCCCTGGGCTTTTCTTTCTTGGGAGATTTTTGATTACTGATTTAATCTCCTTACTAGTTATAGGTGTGCTCATATTTTCTATTTCTTTCTGATTCCATCTTGACAGGTTGTATGTTTCTAGAAATTTATCTGTTTCTTCTAGGCTATGTAGTTTCCAGGTATATAGCGGTTCACAGTAGTCTCTTATAATCCTTCTAATTTCTGTGAAATCAGTTGTCATGTCTCCACTTTTATTTCTGATATGATTTTTCTAGTCTTCTCTTTTTTTACTTAGGCTAGCTAAGGATTTGTCCATTTTGTTGATATCTTCAAGAAAACCGCTCATGACAAAGGCTTGCTTGTAGGCAGTTTACTTTGGGAAGTAATCTCAGGGAACAGGAAGACTTTGAAGACTGAAGCAGGGGAAAAAGGAAAGCTAACAGAAGAGACGATTATTAAGCTGGTTTTATTGTAGCCAACTGAGACTGACCTTGTAGGAACCCTCTGAGGAACCTGTAGAATGTTCCTTAAAATAGACCCAGCTGAGGACAGATGAGAAGAGTTATTTACTGCTGCACGTTGCTTCAGGATATTATAATCCCTAGTAACTTTATCCCCCCCGCCCCGCCCTTGATCATTCCTTAAGAATTCAGTCCAGATTTTACATCCCGACTGTCTCCCACAATACTTTGAACATAGAAGGTACTTATTAATAAATACTTGTTGAATTCATCAATTGAATGTGCTCTCCTCTGTAGTTATTCTGAGCCAAGAGGGGAGCTACTAAAATCTGCAGTGTACATGGAAACTTTCCCTTAAGCAAAAACTACGAACATTAACTATGAGTCCATTTGGACTGCTAAAATAAAATATCACAGACTGGGTGCTTATAAACAATACAAATTTATTGTTCACAGTTCTGGAGGCTGGGAATTCAAGATCAGGGTACCAGGATGTTCACCTTCTAGTGAGGGTCCTCTTGGTGATGCATAGCCTGCACCTTCTCACTGTATCCTTACATGGTGGAAGGGGCTGGGGATCTCTCTGCAGCCTTTTTTATAAGGTACTAATTCCACTCATCAGGGTTCCACCCTCATGACTTAAACACCTCCCAAAGGGCCCTACCTATTAATAACATCATACTGGGCATTAGAATTTCAACATATCAATTTTATGGGGGACATAAATATTCAGACTACAGTATTAACCTTTATCTCAGAAGAAGTGTCCAAATTATTCTCTACCTCTTGAGCAAGGCTACCACTGGTGGGGTGGAAGTTTTAATGTCTTTCATATTTTTAAAATTTATGAATATATATCATTGTTCTACAGTTCCTTGTTTACCTTAAACACACATAGAGACACAGACACACACACACAGACACACACATAACTTGCTGCAGAGTTATACTGCCTGAGTTTGAGGTCTGATATAGCTAACTATTCTCTAGGTGGCTTTGGGCAAGTTGTTTAACCTCTCTGTTCCTGTGATTCTATGCTGATAAGTGACAATAGCTCTAATACCTGCCTCATGGGAGAATTATAGGTGATAAACCATGTAACCTACTTTATAAATAGGTACAAGCCCCCCAAATGAGGCATTTTATTGATAGTATATAGTAATAAAAGCACTGTTTGGGCCAGGGAAATATCTTCTGTGTATCTCTGGCATCATCTGAGTCACGTTATCAGGCGCAATGTTGAAAATTTTTAACAACTGTCTGGCATGGGCATTGAACAAACAGAGTGGTCACTGGTCATTAACAATCATTATGGCCCTACTGGTATGTACAGGCCAAACATAGGCATGCAGCTCCCTCAGAATTTTCCCAAAGCAGAGGGCTCCTCTGGTACTCTCCTGACTCCACTCCCTGTCTGCAGCTTTCCTGCATCCTGGGGTGGTCCTCCCATGCCACTCTTAGCCATTCTTCCTGCAGTTTTAGAGAATCAGGTGTGCTCTGCTGTGGAGAGAACCTGTGTCTCTTTGCCCACATGCAGCACCAGAGCCACCTGGAGTCTCCCCTCTCTCAGCTGTCTACGGGCACCAGCAAGCACAAACTTCCATTGGCCGATTGTGTGAGAACCAAGGGTGGAGACTGCTCTCAGACTACTGCCATCAGTCTGACTGCATGGTTGTCAGCTGAAAAGGAGATGTTTACTTTTATTAAGCAAAACAATGACTACAATAGAAAGCTTACAGCCATCTGGTTTCTGAAGAGTAGCAAACTTTTATCTACTGCCTCAGTTTATAAAAACAAACAGCTAAAATACAGTGAATTCCCACTCCATCCCTGTGGGATACATGGATGCTTTGGAAAAGGGAAAGAGGCAAATTTTTTACATGATCTTTTGCATTACATATCTTTATAGGTTCTCATTCAACACGTAAAAGCTAGAAACGTGACCTTATAAATGTGAATCCCCGGGACTCTTTGGGATCTGTGCTGCTGGATTTTTTTTAAAGCTTATTGCATCGAGAGAGGGAATGAGATGTAGTGGAAAGAATGTGCAATTATAAGAGCTGGTTTTGTCTGTGACCTGATATATTCTAACTGTGGGAAAGTGAGAAAGGCATTGTCACTGTTCTGAGGGCATCTGCTTCTTCATCTGCATCAGGATCGTCCTTGTGTACTTTATAGCCTCGGTACTGTGACACTCTTGAACGTAGCAACGAGGGGTGTGGGGGCACATCAAAAAATTCCCATCACCACTCCCACTCCTCAAGTCATCTGAGTCAGCTCTGGGGGGACAAAACCTCAAGATTGGTTACCTCTGGCTGCCAGCTGTCTTCTTTAGGTACAACCTCCCATTGTGACAAAGAACAAATGGAGCTGCCAGAGGAGTCTGTGTTCCAGGTGTCCAAAGAGCATGTCATGATGCCCAAAATGTGGCCAGTAAGGATGGGGGACTGCAAAGCTGGATGGGGACCTGGGAGATGCATTTGCAGCCTGATAGCCAAATCTCTGTCTTCCCATGCGTGGGGTACGTCTATCCTTCTGCAGTAGACATGGCCTTTTAGTGTTATGCAGACTGGCTTCAGGGTTTCTCTGACCAAGAATGTGAGTTGTACAAATGAAAATTCCATCACTCTTTTAAACAATAAGAAAAAAATGATAAGGTTAAAAAACCTGTTTTCATTATCACGATGTTTGTCATCAAAAGATAAACTATTAGCGCCTTGATAAAAAATAAATTTTTTCAAATATTTGAATGCTGAAAATTATGTTTCATTGTTTAATCACATTCTTGAGCAAATAGGTATTTTGTGGACAATGTCTAACCTGAATTTGAAGAGCCCATCATTCAAAAAGTCTTGATCAAGAATTGTGTCAAGCTATTATTTAGAAGTTATACAAATTGAATATTTAGAATAATCTATAATGCTTTGAACTTTATTTTTATAATAATATAAATAAGGTATAATAAAATTTCCCAAGCACATATACTCTCACATCCCTCAGTTAACTCCTGCATTCTGTATAAATGTCTTGATTTTCTGTGTTCTGCCTTAAAGGGTGGGTTTGAGGCTCTTTGGAGAAAATTCGTAAGAATATGCTTTATGAATCACATTTTTTTTTTGCACAACTATCATGTATTAGCTCTTCTGCTACTTTCAACCCAATCCTTTCCCATTCTGACAGGCCATTTCAGGCTCCAGATACTTTATCGATATTTTTTGCCCAATTGATTTCATTCACACACACACACACACACACACACACACACACACTTCTTATTCAAAATACTGAGGAAACTGTACTATTTCAGAATTGAGTTAACAGAAGGCAACTTCTGCCTGGTGCCCCAAAAGACATGGTCCCCATATTCCACATACCAAAGCCTGAACAAATACAACTACTCCTTTAGTTTATAGCCCTTTTTAAACTTCACATGGCCAACATTTTCACTGAAATTTTTCTTTCTGTGAATGTGCTTTGTTTTAGCATGTAAGATCCTAGAGAGCAGAAGCATGTTTCAGAGCACTGGACAGATGTATATATTTATTGGATGATGTAAATTTTAGCACTCTGCCCCAACAGAGCCAAACAATTTCCTATAGTTCTTCTGGGTCTTAACAAAGTAGGTAAGGACAACAGGGCATTATAATCCCGATTTCCATTTAAAAAACAAGAGCATTAAAGACACCGAAGAGATAATATAACACAATGGTTCTGTCCCTTCTACTTCTAGAACATGTACTGACTCCATCCCCTTCCATCTAATTTCACTCTCTCCATCTTCTCTTGTGTAATCTCGGTCTAAGCCGTCATCATGTCACCTGGACCATGATAACTGGTCTCCCTCTCTTGATTCCTTACAATGTATTCCCCACACAGCAGCCTGATCCTATCACTCCCCTGAATGGAATCCTTCAGTGATTTCCTATCTCACTTGGAATGGAATCCAAACTCCTAACCATAGCTTACTGGATCTGATGTGATCTGGTTACCTCACGTCATCTCCTGCTGGTTCATCTGGCTTAATGTGCTTCCGCCACCCTGTTGACGGATCCTTGATTCTGCCCAAGCTCCTTTATCCCAGCTTTTGCGTCTGTGTTTCCCTCTGCCTAGGATCTCTTTCCTTAGATCTTCATACAGCCAGCTGCTTCTTATTCTTCAACTCTTTGACTCTCCTAATTAGAAAGAACTTCCATGGCCATCCTGATTAAAGTAGCCTTCCAGCAAACCTGTGGATTTGCTTTGTTGTCATCATAGCACCATGCTTAGCACTCACTCAAATTTGAATCTATCTTGCTTAATTATTTGTCTCTGTATTTATTTTCTACTTCTGCAATGAAAGACAAACTCAAGAGCAAGCAACTTGTCTCCTTTTCCCACCACTGAATCCCAGCGGCTATTAGAGTACATGGCAAATAGTAGTCAATGAATAATTATTTACTGAATGAAGGAATGCATGAATGAATGAAACGTATCATGTCAAACACTCTGAAATTGTTACGACAGGTTATTGGGTCAGTAGATCCTGCTGAGAAGGTAGAAAGAAAAGGAGTAGAAGTTGCTAAAATTTATGCTATCGAAGTGATATTTCCTTGTCAGTTGGAGGTAAGGCTATCAAGAGCAAAGAAGGTTAAGAAATTTTTTCAGATTCACTCTACTAACAGCCAAGCTAGGATTCAAATCTGAAAGTGTCTAAGTCTAAAATGCACGGCCTTTTTACTACATAGGACTGGCAATAAATGGCCAGCTTCCTTTCACTTAAAAAATGTCCAATGGCATAGTGGTTAATATTATTGCGTAATTTAAAAAAATGTCATCAATCTCAACTGAATATTCATGGTGTTTGAGAATCACATTCTTTCTTATAAATATTACTTTTATTCCTCTTAAATTATTGCAAGTGACTTGCCAAACCATGGGTCAGCAGTATGCTGACTCCCTAAAGAAATAAACTAATATTTGCAGTAAATTTCCTCTATTCTGGACCACAAAGATGTGCAAAGAGAAGATGGGTAAAAAAAAAAAAAAAAGTGCATTTGGTTGGAAATAAGAAACGAATTCTGGGAAACCAATCAAATTGCCTCTTTGGAAGCAATCCCAGAGTTTTGAAAGTTACTCTTTAAAATAAAAGGAAGGTGCTCAAAGAAATTAAATGGCTACCTATAAACCACAATGATTGCACCTCTCATCTCAGGAATGACAGACTCTGTTGTACACGAGGTAAATTCTCTCCCACCAGCTAGTAAGTTCTTGCCTCAGAATCACAGTCAGGCAAGCCATGTAGCAAAGTCTACCAATGAATCCGTTTATTCTCTGGGCAAAGACCGGCTCCATGTGCTCTACTGTTCACATTATCAGCTCTAGTCAGGTCTGTTGTGCCACATACAACCACTTCTTATATCATTTTGTTCTCACAGCATCCCTTTTTCTCCTATTTAATCAATTATGAAACTGAATCTTAGAAAGAAGTGACTTGCCCAAGGTCACACAACTCAAGGTGTTATTATTGAGACTCAGTCCCATAGGGTGTGACTTTAGAACCCAAACCCTAAACCATTCCATTATATTCCATGTGCTTACAGTTGAAAACTATGCTGACTCTTTTTAAATGAAAACAGAGCAAAAAACTTACAATCAGCTGGTTTACTTAATTTGTGTTTTATAATGTTGCTTACTGTAAGTGAAAACATAAATCTATATATATGTTTTTTATGCTTAGAGCTCATATAAAACTATAAAACCAAAATATAGTTGGAAGTTAAATATAAAAGAAGAACCGTATCCAAATTAACACAATTTGGGGGAAGTGAATCTTGCTTTACGGAAACTAAACTGTCACTCACAGCAGGGATATGGTAGTGATTCCCTGGTGGGAATTCTTTCTGACTTGGCAGACCTCCAATACTGTGGGTCATGATGGCTCTATTCTACCACGGCTTTTCTCCATTAAAAATACCAAGACACCTTGGTTGGTGACGATGATTTGGCCCTCACATAGCTCGAGCTCAACATTGACATATTGGCTCTTCCTCTGTTCTTTTCTTGTTATCCTGTGACAATTAAATGTCGCCACCAAGTGCCAACGTGAGCATAAGCACGGGTGTGAATGCAGGCACAGAAATCATGCAGCAGTACTTGCTTAGATAGGGGTCATCCAGATAGTCAAGAAGTGCTGGTAGTCAGTGTTTTAGGATAATCAAACTGAACATGAAATTTAAAAAATTTTAGAGATGAATGTGGAAACCTCATAAGTATGTCCCTGGACACCCCCAAGGGTCTGCAGATCCCAGGTTGAGTAACCATGTTTGCAGTTGATCTATCTGAGTTCAAATGATGACACTACCAACTCAGTTTCTCCATCCATGTAATGGGAATAGAAAGAAGGCTGTTCTACAGTTGTCATGAGTGTTAATGGCTACAATGCACATAAATTGCTCAACTCATAAGATAAAGGATAAGATAAAAGCTCTGTAAATCTTTTCTAGTATTAATATTATTAGGTGATCATGGTATATTGAGGAAAGCAGATATGCATACAACTAATAAGACCCAGAGAAAAACTGCTTTGTATATTTATACACAAAGTGCCCTGTTAGCATAGATAAGGCAGTGACAACAACAAATTCACACAGCTGGTAAGTGACAAGGCTGGGATTCCAACCTGGACAGCCTGGCTCTGTGGGCTGTGCTTTTGAGTTCTTGAAAGAGATTTAAAATTAACAAGTATCAATAAAAGGGAGAGGAACATTGGTAATCAGCAGAGCCAGTCCATCTGACTCTCAAATCCTCACACTAAAGCACTGTGATCTCCTGACTCTAGCAAATGCCACAAAAGTCTGAACTTTAATAGCCCCATTCAGTCTTGGGGCCCTTTTCCCCCAGACTTCCTGGCAAATACAGGTATTGCTCTGGGGTTCCTCCTACTTTGTACATCATGCATTTTAATTTTTATAAGTTTTTTTTAATTGAATGAAAGATTCTTTAAATTCTATAGTGCTTTACAATTTTCAAAAGTTTCACACACATGATTTCATATAATCCCATAATAAAAATATTTTCCCCCCTACTCCTGTATTGCCCCTCTCCCCACTGGTAACCACTAGTTTGTTCTCTGTATATGTGAGTCTGCTTCTTTTTTGTTTTATTCACTAGTTTGTTGTATTTTTAGATTCTACATATAAGTGATATCATACAGTATTTGTCTTTCTCTGTCTGACTTATTTCACTTAGCACAATGTCCTCCAAGTCCATCCATCCATTCTTGCAAATGGCAAGATTTCATTCTTTTTTATGGCTGAGTAGTATTCCATATATATATACACCACATCTTCTTTATCCATTCATCTGTTGATGGACATTTAGGTTGCTTCCATACCTTGGCAACTGTAAATATTGCTGCTATGAACATTGGGGTGCACGTATCTTTTCGAGTGAGTGTTTTTCAGATATATATCCAGGGGTAGAATTGCTGGGTCATATGGTAGTTCTGTTTTTAGTTTTTTGAGAAACTGCATATTGTTTTCCACAGTGGCTGCACCAGTTTACACTCCCACCAACAGTGTGCGAGTGTTCCCTTTTCTCCACACCCTCGCCAACATTTGTTATTTGTGGGGGTTTTTTTTTTTGATGACAGCCATCCATTCTGACTGGTATGAGGTGATATCTCATTGTGGTTTTGACTTGCGGTTCCCTGATGATTAACGATGTTGAGCATCTTTTCATGTGCCTGTTGGCCATCTGCATTTCTTCTTTGGAAAAATGTCTATTCAGTTGTTCTGCCCATGTTTCAATCGAGTTTTTGCTTTTTTGATGTTGCGTTGTGTTAGGTGTTTATATATGTTACATCACACATTTTAAAAGGAAGTGAGTGCTCCCCAGTCCATATTGACATAAATCACTTAGTTCCAGCATGAGTAAGCTAGAGGACTCCAACTGGTCTTCCCCGACGCACAGAGTTTGCTTGCTTCTGCACAAAGTTTAAGAAATTAAATTAGTTGTCAGCACTTAAGTATCAGATTTTATATAACAGTCCAGGTTTCTGCCATCTCCTGAGCAATCAGAATATCTAGAAACATTGAGCCCGTATTCCCCATGATGACAACTGAATGGAGTTTAGCTTCAAAACAGGCATCTGAGCCTTTTTTCGGTCTGAGTTCCCTCCCTAAATTCTTCTCTTACCATCAGTGGTAGTCTGGTGCCCACAGGCACTGACGTGGGAGACTCCTGGAAAGCACTCAGTGTGTGTCCACTACTATTACTGAGGACGTTTTGTTGTTGTGGACTGGCTTAGATGCCCAGCACTGTCAGAGCCTGGGACCTGGGTGGTGTGGTAGCTGGCAAAAAGTGGCAATGAATTTCCCCTACGCCTGCATGCACATCCCTTTGTAGTATGACTTTGCCACTTTTCCTCTCCATCCTGCAAATCTGGGCTTGGCCCCATGACTTGCTTTGGCAAATGGGCGTCAGCAAGGGTGTGCTTATGCCTTGGGGTCTCCCCTCTCTGGCTACTGGGATCCCTTAGCCACCACGTGACAAGCCCGGTGCACCTATTGGAGGATGAGTGACAATGTGGAGGGATGGGTCCATCCATGGGAGCAAGGCCATCCTAGGGCAGTGGGTCAGAAATGACCCCCAAACCAGGAGAAGTAAGAAAGCGCTATTGTGGTAACGTGGGTTGGCTTTTAGAGAGCAACAGCTAACTCACAAGAAGGCAAAGACCCAGAATATCTACCATGCGACAGCATAAACTCTGATCTTCCTGAGGGTCTTCTCAGGAAAGAGAATTAGGCATTCTCTCTCTACAAATAAGGCCTAAAGCAAGTGACTCCTCTACTTTAGTTTTTAATGAAAAAGGACAGAATTGAAATCACTAGTGAGAGAATATTTAGGGTGTTTTTATAACTGGGAAGTGAACATTAAGGTAAATATACAGAAAACCAAGGTAAAGGTAATTTAACCAGTTACAGAAGTCATAGAACATGCAAAAAAAAATACACATAATCATACCATTCTAAGACGATTCCTTGATGATTTTGTAATTATCAAGGTTCTATTTGTGTGCATATGAACTTATTTTTTGAAAAGTTATCAAAATGGTGATAATAAAATCAACAATAAGAAGAAAAATAAGAATAACTTCTGTATTGAGTTCTTATGTACCCAGCACTTTTCTAAGGACCCATGCAGATTTTCTCCTTCAAATACAACACCACATGAGGGACATCCTATTATTAGTAGTAGTATTTTTTATTGAAGTATAATTGATTTACAATATTGTGTTAGTTTCAGGTGTACAGCAGAATGGTTTGGTTATATATATACACACATATGTATATATGTATGTGTGTATACACACACACACACAAACATTTTTTTCGATTCTTTTCCTTATAGTTTATTACAAGATATTGAATATCCCTGTGCTATACAGTAGGTCCTTGTTGTGAGACATCCTATTATTATGTCCATTTTACAGACGAGCAAAATGAGTCTCAGAGAGATTGGGTAACTTCTCCAGAATTCCAGAGCTAGGACCTAATCTGCAGTTCTATTATATATCCATGCTATTAATGTCTACACTTTACCATTTTCGTTGGGTTAACAGTCATAGTAATGAAGGGATTTATATCTATAAAGCTGCCCAGAGAAGACCTGAATTTGAACAGGAGGGTTTTTTTTGGTTTTTCTTTTTTTCCTCATTTCTTAAATTTAATCTGACAGTTTCAAGTTCACTTTAAATTTACCGAAACAGGGCTGAGCAGAGACATTCTTATTTCAATCCACCAGAGGGCAGTATGAGGCAGAGTTTCCTTCTGAAGACAAGTTTCCCATCTGAGCACTCCTGCTGCCTTACCTGGGGGCACTGAACTCTGGTGTCCACCTTCATTTCTATTGCTATCTTTTTGTATTGTTGGTTTTTTCATTTTAAGATGCTTAGAGATGCCCCCAGTTTTTTTTTTTTTTTTTGCGGTACGTGGGCCTCTCACTGTTGTGGCCTCTCCCATTGCGAAGCACAGGCTCCGGACGCGCAGGCTCAGCGGCCATAGCTCACGGGCCCAGCCGCTCCGCGGCATGTGGGATCTTCCCGGACCGGGGCACGAACCTGAGTCCCCTGCATCGGCAGGCGGACTCTCAACCACTGCGCCACCAGGGAAGCCCGCCCCCAGTTTTTAGAACACTATTCTTTTCCAACTAAGCAGCACGGGGCTGTGGAAACAGTGCTGGATAAAATAACTGAGAGCTTCTTTACCTGTGGTCCTACATGTGTGATTCCCTGACCTTTGGATATCACTGGGCTTCCTGGGTCAGATTCATTTACATCATGAGATGATAAAGTTGGACGACTTCTGAGGATCACTCCAACTCTCACCTTCTACAATTTCTAACGTAGAAGGTGCTGTGAGTCTTAATTAACACTGTGTAAACAACGATATGTAAGAAATGTCACATTGGTTGTTGTTGTCATTATTATTAGTAAACAGAATTATATGACTGAGTCTCCAACCTACCAGACTGATGAAAAATGCAGTCTGTCATTATTGGGGCTCCCTGCAACTCTCGCCAACCCTAACTACCTCACAGTCCATGAGTGTTACAGAGTGTCCAAGGGTCAGGGAGGAGCCTACTCTTGAGGCTTCTGGCCACACTGGTCTCCTGGGGTCAAGGAACTGCTGCTTGTGTTTCTTGCCTGGAGGACCCTTGTCTAGGCTGGGAACCTAGGGCCCAACATCCATGAGTAGGTCTCGGAGTCAGGAAGGCTCTGACCCACAGCAGAAAAGATGTGTTATGGATCGAAGCCCTTCTCTGGCTGCCCACAAAGGTACTTCCTTGCTCCTTTCTTCCTATCAGAGTTGCTTTCATGAGCTCACATTTTCACTCACAGGAGAGAGAGGGAGGAAAAGAGAGTGAGGAGGGAGGGAGAAGAGGAGAGTTGTCTTCTGGCCACTTCTACTTGACCCCTACGAAAGTCCTAGGAGAAGGAAATGCGAAAGGCCTGGCTATCTTCATGGAAAGGAAGAGGGAAACCCTAGACCAAAACATGTTAATGTTTCAATAAATATTGTTCTTCCACCCCAAAAACCCAGAACCTAGAGTGAAGGAGGGATAATGTCTTGGGTAGATTGTATTCTCGACAGTGCCAGAACCAAGTTGCTCAGTGACTATCGGGTGGTTAATTTTCTCCTTCAGTCTGAAAGAGAAAAGGAAGAATGGGCAGGATTAGATTTTGAACCAAAATGGCAGGTACCTGAATCAGGAACCAGGCATGGGTGTGAATTCTGGATCCATGGTTTTCTGGCTATGGGACCTTGGAGAATACTGACTCTTCCTTCTTCAACAAGGAGGTGTACAAATTTTGCATCCAGTTTAAAGGAATTTGCTGATTGCTTGAAACCGGCTTAACACCCCTGCCCTTGGGAATGTCCGCAGACCCTTTCATGGGGTCCTGAAGCCACACTGGAGAAAGCCTTGGGAGTTCTGTCCTCCTTGGTTGGGAAAGTTCAACTCTGTCCCTCTGTCCACCTGTTCAGACCTCTTGGCCTATATCTGATCCTCTGCAGAGCGCTGTGGATTGATACTCTTCTGGACATTCTTTTTTTTTTTTTTTTCTTTCTTCTTTTACTAGACTCTCTCTTTACGGCAGCCTTTTTCATCTCATGTGTTGCTCACTCTGTAAACTGAGATCTTGCTCCAGGTTCAAAACGCTAAGCCAGATTCACAGCCCCAGGCCCCTAGAAATGGTCCATTAAGTGCAACAAAGGTCTATTGTGCCCAAGTAGCTGGACCACGTACCTTCCCAACAGCAACGCACAAGGGTTACCGCTGACCCGTCCTCACTAGCATTCTGTATCCACAGACTTGCCTTATCCGCCTTTCTTTTCTGCTGCTTTTTATTGTTTGTTGTTAATTTTGGTAAAAATACATGACATGAAATCTACCCTCCTAACAGAGTTTTAAACGTACAATACATTTTTTTGTGTTTTTATCATGTATATCCTGATGACTAAGAAAATTTAGCATTTTAAGACAGGTTGAGTAGGTTGCCTCTTTCTGAGTGGCCTCTTGGAAAACTTTTGCCCACATTTCTGTTGTTGTTGTTTTGTTCATTTTATTAATTTATAAGTGTTCTTTATATAGCCTAGATATTAGCCCTTTGTCAAATTTACATGTGACAAATGTGTACTTTCAGTCTACAGCTGATCTTTTCACTTTGTTTATAGGACCTGTTGATGAAGTTTAATGTGTTGAATCTATCATTTTTTTTTTCTTTTTGAATTGTGCTCTTTGTGTCTTGTTTAAGAAATCCTTCCTGCAGGAAACTTGCAAAAGTCTCTTAGATAGCCTCATCCACAAGAGGGCAGACAGCAGAAGCAAGAAGAACTACAGTCCTGCAGCCTGTGGAACAAAAACCACATTCACAGAAAGATAGACAAGATGAAAAGACAGAGGGCTATGTACCAGATGAAAGAACAAGATAAAACCCCAGAAAAACAACTAAATGAAGTGGAGATAGGCAACCTTCCAGAAAGAGAATTCAGAATAATGATAGTGAAGATGATCCAGGACCTCAGAAAAAGAGTGGAGGCAAAGATCAAGAAGATGCAAGAAATGTTTAACAAAGACCTAGAAGAATTAAAGAAAAAACAAACAGAGATGAACAACACAATACCTGAAATGAAAAATACACTAGAAGGAATCAATAGCAGAATAACTGAGGCAGAGAACGGATAAGTGACCTGGAAGACAGAATGGTGGAATTCACTGCCACAGAACAGAATAAAGGAAAAAGAATGAAAAGAAATGAAGACAGCCTAAGAGACCTCTGGGATAACATTAAATGCAACAACATCTGCATTATATGGGTCCCAGAAAGAGAAGAGAGAGAGAAGGAACCTGAGAAATATTTGAAGAGATTATAGTCGAAAACTTACCTAACATGGGAAAGGAAAGAGCCCCCCAAGTCCAGGAAGTACAGAGAGTCCCATACAGGATAAACCCAAGGAAAACACACTAGCAAAAATTAAAGGCAAAGAAAAATTACTGAAAGCAGCAAGGGAAAAGCGACAAGTAACATACAAGGGAACTCCCATAAGGTTAACAGCTGATTTCTCAGCAGAAACTCTACAAGCCAGAAGGGAGTGGCATGATATACTTAAAGTGATGAAAGGGAAGACCCTACAACCAAGATTACTCTACCTGGCAATTAAGAAAATGGCCATAGGAACATACATATCAAAAATTACCTTAAACGTGAATGGATTAAATGCTCCAACCAAAAGACACAGGCTTGCTGAATGGATACAAAAACAAGACCCATATATATGCTGTCTACAAGAGACCCACTTCAGGCCTAGGGAAAGTGAGGGGATGGAAAAAGATATTCCATGCAAATGGAAATCAAAAGAAAGCTGGAATAGCAATACTCATATCAGATAAACTATACTTTAAAATAAAGAATGTTTATAAATAAAGAGAAAAGAAGGACACTACAAAATGATCAAGGGATAAATCCAAGAAGAAGATGTAACAATTATAAATATATATGCACCCAACATAGGAGCACCTCAATACATAAGGCAACTGCTGACAGCTATAAAAGAGGAAATTGACAGTAACACACTAATAGTGGGGGACTTTAACACCTCACTTACATCAATGAACAGATCATCCAAACAAAAAAATGATTAAGGAAACACAAGCTTTAAATGACACAATAGACCAATAGATTTAATTGATATTTATAGGACATTCCATCCAAAAACAGCAGATTACACTTTCTTCTCAAGTGTGCACAGAACATTCTCCAGGATAGATCACATCTTGGGTCACAGATCAAGCCTCAGTAAATTTAAGAAAATTGAAATCATATCAAGCATCTTTTCTGACCACAATGCTATGAGATTAGAAATCAATTACAGGGGAAAAAAACGTAAAAAACACAAACACATGGAGGCTAAACTATATGTTACTAGATAACCAAGAGATCACTGAAGCAATCAAAGAGGAAATCAAAAAATACCTAGAGACAAATGATAATGAAAACACGATGATCCAAAACCTATGGGATGCAGCAAAAGCAGTTCTAAGAGGGAAGTTTATAGCTATACAAGCCTACCTCAAGGAACAAGAAAAATCCCAAATAAACAATCTAACCTTACACCTAAAGGAGCTAGAGAAAGAAGAACAAACAAAACCCAAAGTTAGCAGAAGGAAAGAAATCATAAAATCAGAGCAGAAGTAAATGAAATAGAAACAAAGAAAACAATAGCAAAGATCAATAAAACTAAAAGCTGGTTCTTTGAGAAGATAAACAAAATTGGTAAACCATTAGCCAGACTGATCAAGAAAAAGAGGGAAAGGACTCAAATCAATAAAATTAGAAATGAAAAATGAGAAGATACAATGGACACTGCAGAAATACAAAGCATCCTAAGAGACTACTACAAGCAACTCTATGCCAATAAAATGGATAGCCTGGAAGAAATGGACAAATTCTTAGAAAGGTATAACCTTCCAGGACTGAACCAGGAAGAAATAGAAAATATGAACAGACCAATCACAAGTAATGAAATTGAAACTGTGATTAAAAATATTCCAACAAACAAAAGTCCAGGAACAGATGGCTTCACAGGTGAATTCTATCAAACATTTAGAGAATAGCTAACACCCATCCTTCTCAAACTCTTCCAAAATATAGCAGAGGGAGGAACGCTCCCAAACTCATTCTATGAGGCCACCATCACCCTGATACCAAAACCAGACAAAGATACTACAAAGAAAAGAAAATTACAGACCAATATCACTGATGAATATAGATGCAAAAATCCTCAACAAAATATTAGCAAACAGAATCCAACAACACATTAAAAGGACCATACACCACAATCAAGTGGGATTTATCCCAGGGATGCAAGGATTCTTCAATATACGCAAATCAATCAATGTTATACACCATGTTAACAAATTGAAGAGGAAAAACCATATGATCATCTCAATAGATGCAGAAAAAGCTTTAGACAAAATTCAACACCCATTTATGATAAAAACTCTCCAGAAAGTGGGCACAGAGGGAACCTACCTCAACATAATAAAGGCCATATACAACAAACCCACAGGAAACATCATTCTCAATGGTGAAAAACTGAAAGCATTTTCTCTAAGATCAGGAAGAAGACAAGGATGTCCACTCTCACCACTATTATTCAACACAGTTTTGGAAGTCCTAGCCACAGCAATCAGAGAAGAAAAAGAAATAAAAGGAATCCAAATCAGAAAAGAAGAAGTAAAGCTGTCACTGTTTGCAGATGACATGATACTATCCATAGAGAATCCTAAAGATGCTACCAGAAAACTACTAGAGCTAATCAATGAATTTGGTAAAGTAGCAAGATACAAAATTAATGCACAGAAATCTCTTGCATTGCTATACACTAATGATGAAAAATCTGAAAGGAAATTAAGGAAACACTCCCATTTACCATTTCAATAAAAAGAATAAAATACCTAGGAATAAACCTACCTAGGGAGACAAAAGACCTGTATGCAGAAAACTATAAGACACTGATGAAAGAAATTAAAGATGATACCAACAGATGGAGAGTTATACCATGTTCTTGGATTGGAAAAATCAATATTGTGAAAATGACTCTACTACCCAAAGCAATCTACAGATTCAATGCAATCCCTATCAAATTACCAATGACACTTTTTACGGAAGTAGGACAAATCTTAAAGTTTGTATGGAGACACAAAAGACCCCGAAGAGCCAAAGCAGTCTTGAGGGAAAAAATGGAGCTGGAGGCATCAGACTCCCTGACTTCAGACTATGCTACAAAGCTACAGTAATGAAGACAATATGGTACTGGCACAAAAACAGAAACATAGATCAATGGAAAAAGATAGAAAGCCCAGAGATAAACCCACACACCTATGGTCAACTAATCTATGACAAGAGAGACAAAGATATACAATGGAGAAAAGACAGTCTCTTCAATAAGTGGTGCCTGGAAAACTGGACAGCTACATGTAAAAGAATGAAATTAGAACACTCCCTAACACCATACACAAAAATAAACTCAAATTGGATTAGAGACCTAAATGTAAGACCAGACACTATAAAACTCTTAGAGGAAAACATAGGAAGAACACTCTTTGACATAAATCACAGCAAGATCTTTTTTGATCCACCTCCTAGAGTAATGGAAATAAAAACAAAAATAAACAAATGGGACCTAATGAAACTTCAAAGCTTTTGCACAGCAAATGAAACCATAAACAAGACCAAAAGACAGCCCTCAGAATGGGAGAAAATATTTGCAAATGAATCAACGGACAAAGGGTTAATCTCCAAAATATATAAACAGCTCATGCAGCTCAATGTTAAAGAAACAAACAACCCAATCCAAAAACGGGCAGAAGACCTAAATAGACATTTCTCCAAAGAAGACATACAGATGGCCAAGAAGCACATGAAAAGCTGCTCAACATCACTAATAATTAGAGAAATGCAAATCAAAACTACAATGAGGTATCACCTCCCACCAGTTAGAGGGGGCATCATCAGAAAATCTATAAAAACAAATGCTGGAGAAGGTGTGGAGAACAGGGAACCCTCTTGCACTGTTGGTAGGAATGTAAATTAATAGAGTCACTATGGAGAACAGTATGGAGGTTCCTTAAAAAACTAAAAATAGAATTACCATATGACTCAGCAATCCCACTACTGGGCATATACCCAGAGAAAACTGTAATTCAAAAAGACACATGCACCCCAATATTCTTTGCAGCACTATTTACAATAGCCAGGTCATGGAAGCAACCTAAATGCCCATCGACAGACGAATGGATAAAGAAGATGTGGTACATGTATACAATGGAATATTACTCAGCCATAAAAAGGAATGGAATTGGGTCATTTGTAGAGATGTGGGTGAATCTAGAGACTGTCATACAGAGTGAAGTAAGTCAGAAAGAGGAAAACAAATATCGCACATTAACGCATATATGTGGAACCTAGAAAAATGAAACAGATGAACTGGTTTGCGGGGCAGAAGTTGAGACACAGATGTAGAGAACAAACGTATGGACATCAAGGGGGGAAAGCGGTGGGGGCTGGGGCTGGTGATGTGATGAATTGGGAGATTGGGATTGACATCTATACACTGATGTGTATAAAATGGATAGCTAATAAGAATCTGCTGTATAAAAAAAAATAAAATTCAAAAACATAAATAAAGTTTAAAAAAAGACCCAGTAAATGATACACTTTCCAAAGACAAAAAAAGAAAAAAGAAATCCTTCCTACACTGACAAAGTGAGTGGGATCAAATTTTATTTTATTTTTTATTTTTTTATTAAAAATGGCATTTATTTATTTTTTTATTTTTTAATTGGAGTATAATTGCTTTACAATGGTGTGTTAGTTTCTGCTTTATAACAGTGAATCAGTTATACATATGTTCCCATATCTCTTCCCTCTTGCGTCTCCCTCCCTCCCACCCTCCCTATCCCAACCCTCCAGGTGGTCACAAAGCACCAAGCTGATCTCCCTATGCTATGCGGCTGCTTCCCACTAGCTATCTACCTTACGTTTGGTAGTGTATATATGTCCATGCCTCTCTATCGCTTTGTCACAGCTTACCCTTCCCCCTCCCCATATCCTCAAGTCCATTCTCTAGTAGATCTGTGTCTTTATTCCTGTCTTACCCCTAGTTTCTTCATGACATTTCTTTTTTCTTAAATTCCATATATATGTGTTAGCATACGGTATTTGTCTTTCTCTTTCTGACTTACTTCATTCTGTATGACAGACTCTGGTCTATCCACCTCATTACAAATAGCTCAATTTCATTTCCTTTTATGGCTGAGTAATATTGCATTGTATATATGTGCCACATCTTCTTTATCTATTCATCCGATGATGGACACTTAGGTTGTTTCCATCTCCGGGCTATTGTAAATAGAGCTGCAATGAACACTGTGGTACATGACTCTTTTTGAATTATGGTTTTTTCAGGGTCTATGCCCAGTAGTGGGATTGCTGGGTCATATGGTAGTTCTATTTGTAGTTTTTTAAGGAACCTCCATACTGTTCTCCATAGTGCCTGTATCAATTTCCATTCCCACCATCGGTGCAAGAGGATTCCGTTTTCTAGTGTGATCAAATTTTAAAGAGCTTTGCTTGCCTACCCTCAAAACACGTTTCTAAGATCTCTTTTAAAATTCTAAAAATTGACAACGTCTACCTGAAGGATGTTAGTTAGTTAAATGCCATTGATTCAACTAGTTGCTCATATGTAAACAATAATGACAGATTCCTATCTTACATTATACCCAAAAATCGATGCTAGAGACTTAAAAACACCATATGTGAAAAGAACAACTTTTAGAAAAATATATAGGACAGAGAGCTGATTTTATTAAAAAGCTTTTCTTTCAAAATTCAGCCCCACTCTATTTTGTCAGAGATCCAGTATTGTAACTGCAGTGAACAAGTTGTAGTGCAGCAAAGATACGTAACAGCAGTGGCCAGACACGTGGCTGTCCATGCATCACGGCCAGATCATAAAGGATCTTGACACTAGACCGTGGAGTTGGAATTTTATCCAGACAGCTGTTGAGAGGTCTTACATAGGAGAGGGAGGTGATCATCGGATTTGCCTTTTAGAAAGACAGCTGCGGCAGGAATAAGGTGTAGACCCTGGGAGAGGGAGAAATAGGATGGAAAGGAAAATGGCGAGAAGGCTGTTGAATAATCTACGTGAGAGCAATGGGGCTTTGAAACGGGGCAGCAGCTGCTGTGAGGGATAAAAAAAGGGGCGAATTTAAGAGCTTTTAAGGAGACAAATTTGCTGGGAGCTAGTTAATGTAAATTAGCTTTTTCCTGGCTACAAGTAATTGGCCACCTGGAAATACAGAATTGGGAGGGGGCAAAAAGAGAAACCTGAGTACCTATGTGAGGGCCAGTCCTGGGGTGGAGGAAACCCACTCATATTTTCTCCATCTCAAAACTCCTCTTTTAAGGAGATGGAAAAAATGTCTTTCCTTTTTGAGTGCACGATTCTTTGACAATAGCGTTTTAATACTAAAAGCAAGTTATTTGATTTTGATAACATTTCTTATTTTCCAAGGAAAAATAAGAGGCTTACACAGTGGTGCTTCCCAGTGAAGGGAAAGACACTTCAAATTCACAAAGCAAGGTGAAACTTAGAACAAATCAATTTGAGGGAATTATGCTTAACAAATGGTAAATTGTGAAATGCACGTTAGTTATTCACTTGCAGCTCCTGCCTTTTCTGAGTGGAAACAGCTGGGAGCTCATTACCTGTGCCAGGAAATGCCTCTCTATCCCCACACTGCCCACAAAGGCATAAAAGGTTACTGCTTTAGAAAATGAGACAGTAACAGGGGAAAGAGGGCAAAGAGGAGATTGCTTTTTCATACCAATTAGTTGGATGAAATAATACTGGTGACGTCTGTAGCAAGGGTGAATTGGAGACTGCATATGCTAATTTGAATGAAGATGTCCTAAAAATACCAATGAGAAGGGTATAGGAACATCAAACTTTTGACAGAAACTATCAGAAATTTTAGTGTAATAACATAAATAGCATTCATGAAGTTCTTCCCACTTTCAGTGGTGTCGGTATTGTTCACTGACCACCTCCCTTATGGTGGACAATGGCTACTCTGGTTTCCAGCTTCACATCTGGATGCCATATCATCAGTACACAGCTCATCGGCCCAAATTTAGTTAAACCCCCCTAGTCAGGAGAATGCATGTGCTGTTTTCCTTAAGCCAAAGTTAACTAAAGGAATCACTGTGTCCAAGGGACCAAGATGACTTCGATTGACTTTGGCCTATCAGAGTCCACCCTTGAACCTGGAGATAAAGTCAGCTTAGCTTCATAGTACAGGGCTATCTGGGAAAAGGCTGGATAATGGCAGAATCATCTGAGTTCTGCTATGAACAGAGAATAGGGACTGTGTTATTACTCATAGCATTCTAAACATAGATGGGAAGGATTTGGCATGTTCTAATAGTTGATGCCTGATAAGGAAACTTAGCTGAAATATGGGTGCAAATTTGAATTCCTCATGTTTTTGTACTTTTCAAAGTCCCTTTGCACTGAATTGCATTTGATCCCATAAAAGCCATGGAGATTTTCAAGGGAGACAATATGATTCCCTTTCTTTTGCAGATGGAGAAACAGAGGGAGGAAGGACTTGGAAGAGAGATCATATCTTGGTTGTGAATCTATGAAAGAGAATGTGATCTAGTGCTAAATGCATAGATTTTGAAGTTGGATAGCTCTGATGGTTTGGGCAGGATCTCTCAGAGACTCAGTTACTCCATCAGTAAACAGATTAAAATATCCACCACTAATAACTATAGGAGGATAATTAAAAGGGACTCTCTGAATGGTTCTGAGGACAGGTGTGGAGAGGTTAAGGGCTCAGGTGTGAGATAGGATACCTGGTTCCAATCCCAGCTCCATCATCTACTAGTTTCATGGCCTTGGCAAGTCATTTAACTTCTCTCTGACCTTCAGTTTCTGCATTTACAACATGGGGCTGGTAAGATAGAATCAACTTAATAGAGTTTCCAGGAGGATGAATTGAGATGATGAATGTAAAGCATTTAACACAGTGTGGAGCACAGGTGAGCAGCAAGTAAGATTTAGGTGTGATATTTTGATCATGTGTTAACAAACACCTTCAATACACATGGTGTGGATTATATGATGGTTCTCGCCTCCAGTTGTAAAATGACCAGCAACTGTTCTCAAGAACCTTTCCTTTATATAACCTGAGATAGTCCTCCCATTTTCTTGGTAGGAGTCAAATGGTGCAGGGAAACATAGGACATTTTCATTATTTCTGTTTTATTCCAGGTTGGGCTGCATAGCGAGATTTGGAAGCACTGCACACCCACACCGAGCTGGCCTGCTTCGAGGACAGGAGGCGTGCTCACTGAAGAGGTGAGTTAAAAACAAACCCCGACGCAGATCATGCTTCAGTTATATCCATTTCCCACAGCCGGGGGAGGCTGCAGTGCTATCTTGTCCTTGTGTGAAAAAGAAAGAAGAGCATTTGGTGTGAAAACGACAGTGGCAAAAAAGGCATGTTTGACAGCTATCTCACACTCTGGGGAAAAGCATTAGCTCTTTCCCAGAACTGAAAAGGCAGAGTGGAGACTGACCATATGTCTAAAATGTCGGAGAGCACTGAAAGTCAAACGCAATATTTTAATGCTTAATTTATAGCTCTGGTTCACTTTTTTGTCATCTGTGTTTAATCGGTAAGCTCATGGAGGACTGGGGTATTGTCCCGTTTGAGAGTTTGTCAACTAAGTCAAAGTATGCTATGGAGAAGTGCAGTTCTGAAGCATTTTCTGATTATGTTTGACATTTCAGCACAAGTGCATTGATTGTTATGATTTATTATAACTGTGACATTAAAAATGTTTATTAATTAATTCAGCAGATTCATTAAGAGTTAATTATGCTCACTAGAAAAAATGAAGCAGAAAACACAAACTAAAAACAACTGTAATCTAGCAATTTCTATGGACTCTTGACATTATAGTATATATCTTTCCATTCTTTTCTTTTGCATTTATTTTTTCGTGAATATTTTTTTTCTAATGGGTGGTGCATATGGTAGGTGTTTATATATATTTCACTGTGTTTACCTGTAATATATTAAAAACATCTTTCCATGATAGTGGGAGGTTTTTCTTTTAAAAATTATTATTATGAAATATTTGGGACATACAAAAAGGTGTAGAGAATAGTATAGCAAATGCTAAGTACCCACCACCACTTAAAAAAAAAAAGTCATGACTAATTCAGTTGAATCTCTTATCACACCTGCAAAGGTGACTACACATCGAACTTTGGTATTTATCATTTTCATGAGCTCTGTGTTCTTTTACAGCACATTTATGTAGCTTTAGTATTTTTAGCACTGTTTCACGTAGTTTAAATTTTCATCTAAGAGGTGTCAGATGGTAGTTTTTCTGTAACTTGCCTTTTATATTTCCTCAGTGTGATTTTTCTTCCAGATGCATCCATGTTGATACCTGTAGCTCTGGTTATTTTTACTCCTGTATCATATTCCATTTTATAAGTATGCCATAAATTATTTGTCCACTGATCAGATGGTGGACATGGTTATGCATGTTCATAGGCATGAAAGTAGCTCTATACCTAGAAAAGGAATTGAAGGGTTATAGGGTATAACTATCCTCAAATTAATTAGATGTTGTCAAATTATTCCCAAAGGGGTTGTATCAGTTCATACCCATCAGCATGTAAAATACCCTATTTCTTCAAATCTTTCCCAATTCTTTAAATATTTTTGCCTATCATACAGGTATAAAATCGTTTTCCATTGTGGTTTTAATGACTACTTTTATGATTATGCATGACAGTGAACAGAGTTCATCTTTTTAAAATCTATTTGAGTTTCTTTTATTGCACTGACTTCATAAGCTTTATCAATGTTTTAAATTTATTATTACTTATTTTATAAGTAGGTAGAAAATATATGTCTGCGGGGGTGGATACACACACATACATGTACATATACTAATCTTTTGTCATATTATTAACAAAATCTTTGGTTCCTGATATGTATTGTATATGTTTTTGGTGTCTTTTGATGAACAGGAGCTTTTAATATAGTTGAATTTACTAATTTTCATTTATGTTTTTCATGTTTTACTTAATGAACCCTCCAGTGTCAGAAAATTGGTTTGGGTATTCTTCTCCATGTTTTGAGGATTTTGCTTTTCACATTTAGATCCCTACCTCACCAAGAATTGATTTTTGGTTCAGTATGTAGTTTAGTTTCTATTCCCCATATATGTCCCAGTACCATTTGTAGATAGCTTGTCATCTGCCCTCTGATCTTCAACGTCTTCTCTGACTTAGATGGCTCCTGCATATGCATGGATCTGGTTCTGAGCTCTCTGTTCTGTTCCGGTCAATTTACCTAAATCTACCAACACCATGTTATCATAATTATGATAAACTTATAATAAATTTTGATAACTGGTGGTAAAAATCTTCAAACTTGATTTTCTTTAAAGTTTCCTGAGCTATTCCTGGGCCTTTGCTTTACACATTAATTTTAAAACTGACTTCTTATATTCTATGAAAAACATATCAGTATTGTGAGTGGCCTAAATTTAGAAATTAATTTTGGAAGAATTGACATCTTTACTATGTTGATTCTTATTTCTCCATTTATTTAAATTGATTTAATTTTAAAATAAAGTTTTATAATTTTTCTTTTAAAATATTACATATCTTTTGTTAAATCTATTTCTAAAATAGTACATTGTACTACTAAAAATTACATTTGCTAATTTCTTACTTGTAGTTAAATAATGGGAATAAAATAATAAAGAATAGAAATGCAATTGAACACTCATTAGTAAACAAAATATGTGTATATTATCTTTTGTTTTTAATGTAGATAATAATATCATATCTAAATAATGAGGGTTTTGTTTCTTCCCTTTAACATTAAGTACTATGCAAGTAGATTTAGAGGCATGTCCTTAAACAAATTAAGGAAGTTCCCTTCTATTCTTTCTGTGCTAATTTCTTTATCATGAGTGGGTGTTGACTAAAATTTCATTTAATGCCTGGTTTTGCTGCATCTATTGAGATGAACTATGTGGTTCTCTATCAATCTCTTAATATTATGAAATACATAAATTTTCTAATATTAAACTATTCCTACATTACTGGAGAAAACGTAACTTGGTCACAATAAGGCAGTAGTTTTATGTAGTGCTGTGGTTATATAGTGCTAATATAGTCTCAGGATATTTACGTTTATATTCATAAGTTCACCCAGTTGTTAATTTTCCTTGTTCTCACTGTCCTCAAGTTTATCCTAGCTTCATGAAATGAATTTGGAAGTGTTTTGTTTTGTTTTTTCCTATTTTCTGGAAGTCTGAAGTTTTCTCTATGTGTTGGGATAAATTTTTAATTACTGGTGTAATTTCTTTCATGAGTAAAGTCTCTTCTCATTTTGTTTCCCTTAGTGTTAGTTTTGGTAAGCTATGTTTTCCTAAAAATAGGTGTTTCTAAAATTTATCTAAAATTGACTTGTTATGATTTTTAAAGTTTATTCTTTAATTATAGTCATAGGCTGTGTGGGCTCATGGTAACATTATTCTCTGAATTCTTATATTTTGATTGTCTTCTGCCTTTATGTTTGAAAGTTTATTTGGCTGGATATAAAATCTGGCTCACATTTACTTTCCTTGAGTGTCTTAAATATGTTACTCCATTTTCTTTTGGCACAAAACTTCGATGTTGAGACTTCTGATGGTGATTTGATTTTCTTTTCTTTATAGTTACTTTGGCTTTTTGCCTATATGCCCAAATATTTTTTCTTTTTCTTTGAAGTCAGTAATTATGGCAAGAATGTATCTTGCTCAATAAACACAGAAAAAGCATTTGCCAAAATCCAATATCTTTTTATTATAATAATAATAATAATAATAAAAGCTCAACAAACAAAGAATAAAATAGAACCTCCTCACTCTGATAAAAGACATCTACAAAAATCTCACAGCTCCCAAAGACCCCAGCTTCCTGGTATTCATGCCCTTGTGAATCTCCTCCCCTCAAGTGTAGGGTAGACTTGTTTCTAATGCAGGGTTTGCCAAACTTTTTCTGTAAAGGGCCAGGTAGGAAATTTTTTTGCGGGGGGTGGTTGTTGGGAGTCATTTTAGAAGCTGCCTACCATGTAGTGCCTGCCAACAGGTAGGGACTTGGCAAGTATTTGCTGAGTGAGTAAATGAATAATTGTTCACATCCACCAATTTTCTAAGCGCAAGGGCTGAAAGAAAAGTTGCTAGCCAAGAAAAAGCCAAATTCCTTCACCGATTATTACGATTTGACAACTGCATCACAACTGTAACAACTTATCAACTTGTGTGATCTTCTTATTAGTAATTTCCATCATTAGGTTAAATGAATTAGATGGCAAAATAAGCTTAGAATTGAATTCATATGTAGATCGGACAGATTATTCTTTCACGACATCAGCAAATTGGAAGAAAGTGTACTTATTTGAGATGAGAATTCACTCTGGGGGCAAGAATATTTATTGTGAATTACGTTTACAATAGGGAAGCTGCAGTATCTTCTAATACCAAGAAAGACTCAAAACCTAAATGTACAAAATCAAATTCTCATCCATTTTTTTCATCTTTTCTTGATATGATATCCTTTCTCCAAAAGCCAAAATACTGTACCACAAAGTTCTTCCTTGATCATTTAGGATCTCTCTTATAAAAACAAAGCAAAATAAAACCTCACAGCTAACATCATGCTTAATGGTGAAAGACTTTATTCTTTCCTCCTAAGATCAGGAACAAGAAAGAATGACTATTCTCACAATTTCTATTTAACATTGTATTGGAGATTCTACCCAAAGCAATTAGGCAAGAAAAAGAAATAGAGACATTCAGATTGGAAAGGGAGAAGTAAAGTTATTTCTATCTCAGATGACACAACCTTTTATACAGTAGTCCCCCCTTATCCACAGGGAATACATTCTAAGACCCCCAGTGGATGCCTGAAACTGCAAATAATACCAAACCCTATATATACTATGTTTTTTTTTCTATATATACATACCTATGTTAAAGTTTAATTTATAAATTAGGCACAGTAAGAGATAATAATAACAAATCATAAAATAGAACAAGTATAATAATATGCTGTAATAAAAGTTATGTGAACATGGTTTCTCTTTTGTTCTCTCTCTCTCAAAATATCTTATCATACAAATTTAATGCATTTTCCATCTTAACTGAACACTTACCATTCACTAGGGCTTTAACTTTTGCAGTCTAAGGTGTGAAAGCAAAACCAGCATGGATTTCTTTTTCTTTCTTCACAGTTTCATGTATAGAAGAAGTTTTCTTACTATAGATGTTAGCAACCTCATCATATCATTTTTTTTCTTATTAAGTCAAGAACTTTCACCTTTTCACTTAAAGGAAGCACTTTACGGATTTTCTTTAGCATATCTGAATCACCAGCATCATTACTCTTGTTCTTTGGGATCATTATTCAATAAAATAAGGGTTACTTGAACACAGGCATTGTGACACCCTGACCATCTGATAACCAAATGGCTACTAAGTGACTAACCGATGGGATACCCTGAACAAAGGCATGATTCATGTCCCAGGTGAGATGAAGCAGGATGCTGAGAGATTTCATCCACTACTCAGAATGGTGTGCAATTTAAATTTTATGAATTTTTTGCTCCTGGAATTTTCCATTTAATATTTTCAGAACTTGGTTGACTGTAGGTAGCTGAAACCATGGAAAGTGGACTCTTTTTAGTTGCAAGATATAGAAACAAAAGTAAAATTCACTTAAAAGTGGAAATTATCAACTGCAAGATGTACGGTATTTTTATTTTAAAGACAGATGTAGCCTGGCGTTCATGTCTTATCATCAGTTATCTGTCTCTTGTCTCTGCTCTGTTTTCTTCTGTGGTCTTCTTTCTTGAGTATTTCTTTAGTTGTTGTTGCCCTTTAGTGGATTTTTATTTGACCTATACTGACTTAGCAGCTCCATGGGAAAGAAAGCCTCTCTTTTTTCAAATTTTTTATGAATCATAGAATTTATTCGATTGAACCAGATGGAACTACTTGGTCATCCATGAACCAAAATGGGACAAGTGCTTAGTCCTGCATTGTTTAATATAGACATGGCAAAGTAGTATTCTGATTGGTCAGACCAAGGTCATATGATCACACATGGAGGGAAGTAAGGAAGGTGTGATACCAAAGAAAGAAGGAAAAAGAAGTGTTCTCTTAGCAGTAAAAATGGCAAAAAGAAAAAAAAAAAAAAAAAAGAGCTAGCTATGCAAAAGTAACCACTGTCCACAAAAGGAACTTCTGCTTATACCATCATTTGTGATCTTCCCAGCAACTTTCTGAGAAATATCATGTAGTCTTGTTTGATACCATATGTAGTCTTGAGGATCTATGAATAAATCGTCTGCAAAGTCTCTCAAGTGGTAAAGTGTAGAGCTTGGAGTAGATTTTTTTAGCAGCAAATTCTGCTTGGCTTGGATAAACGGCTGCATAATAATTTTAAAAATTCCCTTGAGTTTGGTTTTCTGCGATTGTTTCCTGAACTCTTTGGGTAATTAACTAGATTCCCAGTTAGAGAGTTCCAGAGACTCTAGTGCCTGAAAACCAAGACAGTTTTCACAATCCTGAGAGCTAGAAGCTTCAGAAATCTGCCATTTTCTGTCTCATACTTTATAGCAAGAGCATGAAACTATCTGTTGGTCTTCCACACATCTATTCTTTTCTATCTCCAGGCTCAGGATGTTCTCTCTCATTGAGATGTCTCCTTCTTTATGAGTCTAAATACTACCCCCTTTTGTAGGTGCATTGCTGGTTCCTCCTGCAGTCTTTCTTATCCACCCCAGAGAGGAGTAAGTACCCAGCTCCATACTCCTCTCTGCAGGCCTCTGGCTTAACATCTATCACATTCTGTTGACACTTTCTTTCTCCACCAGGCACTGAGTTTCTTGTTGGAGGGACTGTAACTTGTTTTTCACTGAATCCCTGGGGTCCATCATATTGCCTGGTACATAGTAGCCCCTCACATCCTTAGAAAATATAGACTGAATAAATAAAAGACTAATTAAAGATGATAAGTAGTGGGCCAGGAAAATTAGATGATAAACAATTAAGTACAAAACTATAAAGGATGTAGAGAAGCAATGGCCTGATAAAACAGATTCATGGAAAGGTGACTTGAAAAAATCTGGAGAACAGTGATGTAAATAACAGTTAAAGGACAAACAACTAGTTGTCACTAGTATTTAAGCTGGAGAAAGAAAGAAAGAAAAAATTTAAATAATGTTTTTTATTTTTTTTGGCAGTCTAATGGATTATCCATTTAGATAGAATTTGCCAGGCAGAAAGCTATCACCAGAAGCTATTACATTTTCCTCAGTAAAAGTCTCCCTTATGTTGTAAATAATGACAGCCTTTGTTTGAATAGCACTTTAACATTTGAAAAGCTCTCTGGCTCTATAATCTAATTCTGTCATTTGGCAAACATGTCCTAAGGACCTATGAGAGAGAATATGTGAAGTATAGAGGCAAATAAGACTTTTTCCCTGCCTTCAAGGAGGAAAGGCTGATGATAGAGGCAGAGGTAAAGAGTTATAATACATCAGGAAAAAAACTATATTATAGGGGTTATGTACTCAGCATGTGGCCCAAAGGAGAGAGGAAAGCAGAAAGCAGAAGGTGTGTCTTGGGAGAGTAGAGCTTGGCAGACAGACAAAGAAGATATAAAGGGTATTGTAGACAGAGAAAAATGCATCCAGAAAGACAAAAATTGTTGAAATGATGGGAACGTGTTCATAAAACAATAGAAAATAATTGTGCCTGCAAGTCATTTGATACTCCACTTATCCAGAGGTGCGGTCCATGTCCCTTCCCCTTGACTCTGGGAAGCCTTGTAAACAATGGAATGCAGAAAAGTGACATGGCATGGCTTCAGAGCCTACGTCAGAGAAGGTGACGCAGCGTCCCCCTTTTGCTGGAATGCCAGTGCACAGAGCCCTGGGCTACCATGTAAGAAGTCCATCCTCTTGGAGGTTCCCATGCTGAGGAAGGCATGTTTAGGCATTCAGTTGACAGCCCGGCTGAGTTCCCATCAGGCAACACCCACATCATCTTGTAAAGGAGCCATTTTGGACACCCAGCCCGGGTAACCCTTCAGATGTCTACAGACCTAGCCCACATCTCACTGCAACTGTTGCAGGAAGGGGGACCCCTTCTAGGGCCCGAGAGTGGGTTCTTGTCTAACACTCAGAAATGAATTGTCTGAGGAGACACAAGTGCTGAAAAAGCAAGAGACGTTATTGGGAAGGGGCGCCCGGGCAGAGAGCAGCAGGGTCAGGGAACCCAGGAGAACTGCTCGGCCACGTGGCTCGCAGTCTCGGGTTTTATGGTGATGAGGTTAGTTTCCGGGTTGCATCTGGCCAATCATTTCTGACTCAGGATCCTTCCTGGTGGTGTGTGCATCGCTCAACCAAGATGGATTCCAGCGAGAAGGATTCTGGGAGGTTGGTAGGACATATGGACTGGCGTCTCCTCTCTCCTTTTGACCTTTTCCGAATTCTTCCTGTTGGTGCTAGCTTGTAAGTTCCGCGTTCCTTACCAGGACCTCCTGTTGTAAGGTAACTCAGGCAAGTGGTTACTATTGAGCCTGGCCAGGGCAGGTGGTTTCTGTCAGTGGTTCCCCAAACACAACCACATGAGAGACCCCAAGCAAAAGCTAAGCCCTTTTTGAATTCCTGATCTCAAAAAAAAAACCATGAATAAAATAAAGTGGTAATTTTAAGCCTAGCATTATTTTGTGATAGCAGTCTGATTTTTCTGGATAACTTTATTGTTGAGTTGTGTACATCAGGCACGACCAGCCCCAGCCCAGCCTCCTGGATGTCCCTGCCTCGTCACCATTTCCCTCCTAGTCACAGTGTCTAGTTAAGGGTTAGGTCCATGACCCAAGGACCTTGCCTTGTGACTTTTGTTAAAAGTAGTGAAAAGAAGATGTTCTCTTTCTAGGTGGTTACTAAATAAGGACTAGGCAAGCCTGAAACATCTGGGGCAAATTTGTTATTGAGTGGGAAGACCCTAATCAAGAATAAAGTCACTATGGAGAAAAGCAAAGCAAAGGATGGAGAGAAACTGCTTCCTAATGAGACTGTTTGAGCTTTTGGACCCAGTTGTACCTGGTCTACACCAGGCTTTTTTAGTTTCCGAAGCCAATAAATTCTCCTTTGTGATTAAGCCTATTGGAGAGTTGTTTCTGTCACTTGCATCTGAAAGATTCCTAACTATTATATGTGGGTAAGATCAAGGTCATGGAGGGCTTTGTAGTATAGGCTGGCAAACTTGTATTTTATTCTATAAGTGACGGAGAGTCTTATAATGCTTTTAGTCAGGACCAATATAATGAGATGCATACTTTAGCTCGATAACCAGCTGCCGTGAGAAGGAAGGATTGATGGTGGTGCTGGACTAGGAACAGGGAGATGCTTTAGAAGGACTTTGTATTAGTCTAGCGAGGACATCATGATGCCTGAACTAACACAGCTTGTGGGAATGGAGACAGGGACATTTGAGATATACTTAAGATGCGAAATCAACAGAATTCAGAAACAGATTGGCTCTTGGGGGTAAGAGAGAGAAGAAACATGGATGACTTGTAGATTTCTGGCTTATATACAGGTGGATTGTGTGCCATTAAAGAAAGAATGTTAGCTCCATTAGTGTTAGTGTCTGAGGACACTGAGACTCAGAGAAGTTAAGTGACCTGCCCAAGGTTGTGCACCTCGTAAGAGACGGAGCCAACCAGGTCTTCAGGCTTCAAGATCGTTGCTCCTTCAGTTAAACAGGCCACTTCCTGTGTTCAGGGTGCCACGGGCATTGCATTCCTAGGAAATAAACAATGTCCCTGGGGCTGTTTGTTTTTCAGCCCATCACAAGGAAGGTGATTTCATTAATGATTTGTTTTGGACCCCTTGCAGAGTCTGTCTCAGAAACCCTGCAGCAGGGCATTTGTACCATTCAGGCTTCCGTGGATGACGCGTCAGTGCTCGTGAAAGGTACAGCTGACTCTGGTTTCATCCTCTCTGCATTCCAGTTTCTGAAGTGGATTACAGACACAGAAGCCTAAAGGGAGAGGAAATCTGTTCCCCATGTGGACTATTGATTTGTGCTAAAGACCAAAATAGTGTAACTTTTCAATAGGTGCTCTGAAGAAGGAGAAAGGCAAGTAGTAAGTGGGTGATTGGGAGTAAAGGCCTCATTAAGAAGAAAAATTTGGGAGAAAAGCTAGACCAATTTGGTTTAAAGGCAGGTATAAAGAGGTTTTGAACTTTATGGAAAGGACATCAGAGAAACAGGAAGCAAGCTGAGTGGTGGGTGCTGGTTCGCACACTTTTTGCTACTGGGCAGGGTGGGATGGGGGTGTGGGGAGCTCAGGTCCATCTACCTTGAGCTGGGCTTCACACCTAAAGGGGAGGCTGGGTAGAGTTCAGACTCTACACTTGAACTTGACATGAATTCACATTCCAGATCTGTAATTCACTAGGTATATGAACTTAGGCAAGTGGTTGCATGTCTCTAAGGCTCAGTTTCCTTATCTATAATATATAGACAACAGTAGCATAAACCTCAAGTGACCTGTCCGACAGAGATGCCCTTAGCCAGACATTATTATCCCCTTAGGACCCAGAGTAGGGAGAAAAAGAAAAAAAATGCACAGAAAATACTTTGCATGATTCTTTGGCTAATAAATGTTAGCTATTAGTGTCATAGTTAGTATCTTCATTCTTATGAATTATCTTAATAAATAACTCATGGCTTCCAAGAATATAATTTCGTTTTTATTGCATGAATTCTGATGTTAATAATAACATCAGTAATATTAACATCATTCTCCCCAGAGGTCAGTCACATGGATCTTCTACATTGGATCTGGTATCTGCAACATAGAACGGCTGAAATGTTAATGACGGTGTTATCTTTCCCCTTGCCCAAGAAGATTCCATTTGGTTCAGTTCGTTTCTGTTGGATTCAATTCAGGCACAATGTTAAGTGCCAGGGAGAGAACAAGGAACAAATTCTGCATTTAATCCTGCAGGAGCCCACAGTGCAATGTGATTCCAGATCTTTAAGTAATAGACAGGTGATCAAATGCTGTAATCATATGTTGAAAGCTACTTATGCAACCCAGAAGAATAGCATGATATTTTTGGTACATGTCTGGTGTAATATTTGGTACAGTAGTTGTGGCTCGTGGGCTCTAGAGCACAGGCTCGGTAGTTGTGGCACACAGGCTTAGCTGCTCCGTGGCATGTGGGATCTTCCCAGACCAGGGCTCGAACCCATGTCCCCTGCATTGGCAGGCAGATTCTTAACGACCGTGCCACCAGGGAAGCCCTCCACTCATCTGTTGATTGACATTTAGGTTGCTTCCATGTCTTGGCTATCGTAAATAATGCTACTATGAACATTGAGGTGCATGTATCTTTTTGAATTAATGTTTTTGGGTTTTTTGATATATACCCAAGAGTGGAATTGCTGGGTCATATGGTAGTTCTATTTTTAGTTTATTGAGAAACTTGCATACTGCTTTCCAAGTGACTGCACCAATTTACATCCACCAACAGTGTACAAGGGTCCCCTTTTCTCTGCATCCTCACCAACATTTGTTATTTGTGGTGTTTTTTTGTGTGTATGTGGTACACGGGCCTCTCACTGTTGTGGCCTCTCCCATTGCGGAGCACAGGCTCCGGACACACAGGCTCAGCAGCCATGGCTCACGGGCCCAGCCGCTCCGTGGCATGTGGGATCTTCCCGGACCAGGACACGAACCCGTGTCCCCTGCATCGGCAGGCGGACTCTCAACAACTGTGTCACCAGGGAAGCCCTATTTGTGGTCTTTTTGATGGTAGCCATTCTAACAGGTGTGAGGTGATATCTCATTGTGGTTTTGATTTGCATTTCCCTGATCATTAGTGATGTTGAGCATCTTTTCATGTGCCTGTTGGTAAATAAGCTTTTTTTAAAGAAGAATATTACAGAAAAGATGCAAAGCTAATACAGAGAGTTCTGGTAAACTTTCACTCAGTTTTCCCTACTGTTAACATTTCGCTTTAGCATGGTACTTGGGCCACAACTCATGAACCAATACAGATACATTATTATTAACTAAACATCATACTTTATTCAGATTTCATTAGTTTTTCCCTCATATCTTTTTTCTGTCCCAGGATCCCATTCAGGATGCATATTACACTGAGTTGTCACGTCTCCTTAGTATCCTCTGGGCTGTGACTGTTCTTAGACTTGCCTTGTTTTTGGAGACTTTGACAGTTTTGAGGATTATTGGTCTGGTATTTTGTAGAGTGTCCCTCTCTTTGGGGGTTTGTCTGATGATTTACTCCTGGTTAGATTGGAGTTATGGATATTTTGGAGGAAAACTACAGAGGTCAGGAGCTATTTCATGACATCACATCGAGGGTACATAAGACGAACATGACATCACTGTGGATGTTGACCTTGATCACTGGGCTGAGAGAGTGTTTATCAAGTTCTCCATTGAAAGGTTATTCTTTTCACCCCTTTTCATACCAAACTCTTTAGAAGGGAGTCATTAAGTGTAGCCCACACTTAAGGAATGGGAAAATCACTTTTTGGGATAAGATGGAAGTAATATCAACAGCAATAATTATAACATTTGTGAACATGTATTAAGGGCTTATCATATGCCAATAGCTCTGTCAAACCTTTCTTATGGATTAACTCATTTCATCCTCGTGACAACCAAGGATGGAGAAACCAAGGCTCCGAGTGTGACCTGCCCAATGTGGTGCAGCTACTAATTGCCAAGACTTCATCTCAAATGCCGGCCCCTTTGATCGGCTCCCTCCTGCCCACCAGTGAGATTTCTAAATGCTTTGCTATGATCTGTGCAGTTATGTTTCCTACCTGATGAATGAAACAGTCTCACGTATTCTCAATACCTAGGCATGATTCTTTCTAGGTTCCTGTGTGAGTTTGGCTTACATTCTTGACCTCTCCAGGACTGTGGTGCTCACGCTGAGGTCCCAGATATTCAAGGGTAACCCTTGCCCCTGCTGACCCCTGGGCCCATCCACATGGCTCAGAATGTAGCATGGCCTCTCCTTTCCTCCAGGCTGTTCACAAAGGCTCATCCTTCCTTAAGCGTACAGATCGCAGTAGCATCACCTTTTGTCGGCTTTTATCTTTCTTCTATTTCTGATGTTCTTTAGTGGTAAGGAATATTTGGCAGCTTTACTTTTTGTAAAAAAACAAAACAACAACAACAACAAAAAAGCAAAAACAATAAACCTGCCTGCCTTTCGTCAAGAATGTTTTATTCTATCTAGTTCTGAAATCCCTTGAGAGAAAAGCGGTAAGCTTTTCATCCTTGGAGACAAATCTTTGTGCACAATTAATGACTTTCTGATTATCTTGTGTTTTGAATCTCTGCTCCCCTCAATTTAACACGGGTAATCAAGGGTCAACAGCAGCCTTAACTAAGGCAAAGACAATTGCTCGCTGAAGAATAATGATTCCACCTCTCCCAGGGTCAGAATCTTTCAGAGCCTCAAAGAACACATCAGCTCAAAAAACCCGCAGCGTGTTTTTTTTTGTTTTTTTCTTTTTGCGGTACGCAGGCCTCTCACTGTTGTGGCCTTTCCCATTGTGGAGCACAGGCTCCGGACGCGCAGGCTCAGTGGCCATGGCTCACGGGCCCAGCCGCTCCGCGGCATGTGGGATCTTCCCGGACCGGGGCACGAACCCGCGTCTCCTGCATCGGGAGGCGGACTCTCAACCACTGCACCACCAGGGAAGCCCTGCAGTGTGTTTTTATTATAAAAAATGAATGGCCAACGATCATGGAGATTGCCAGGCACAAAGTGAGTAAAGAAAGTAGCCTGGGCCCTGGGACGAGGTACCTGTTCTCAGTGCAGTGATACGACTCTGTGACTTCAGTGAGGTCACCTCTTTGTTCCTGCAGCGTCAACTGCGACACCGCATCCATTCCTGGGAGAGGTGACCACTATGAATGAAACCAGTTTTCCGAGGCATCGTGTGGCTCTTTTGCGTGTTACGCAGCAGAGGTGGAAGTATCAATTGTTGCCATGCTCCACAGTTTCAGTGACAGTTCAGGTGGTTCAAAAACAAAAAGCAAGCTTCCGAAGGTCATAAGATGCCCTACTTAGGGATAAAAGGGTGGATGAAGCAATAACTTTCGTTTCCTCTCAACAATTACAGTTCATTTATTGCTTGAATTATGTTTACCCGTCTGACCTGGGTTATTGCATTGGGGCAGGATTTATCTTGTGTTTCCCAGAAAACTACAAAGTCTTGTAAAACAAGCAAAGCTCTCTGTTGAGCAAAGGCCACAGAGCTCACAGATGTGTGCCGGGAAGTCGGAGCTTCCAAGCCAAAACCGCCCTTAATTGCTACAGCTATAAGAAGTGTAAGCTCCAGTTTCTAGGGAAATTAATGTTTAATGATAAGCAAAGTTCCTGAAAGAGTTCAGGATGCAATAAATACTCCAGAGAGGCAAGTTTATCCACCCCGCCACCCCTGATTTTTCTTCTATTTCAGAGATATCCACTGAAGCCAGATGAACTGTCTGTTTGCTTTTTTCTTAGAGTCCTCTTTCATTTCCAGACTTTACAATCATTGGTTGAATGAGGGTCTGACTTTCATCCCCTCTGTTGGTTATTCTACTGTGATTTCAGTCTTGGCCAGATGATGTAATTCATGTGTGTGAATATACTCCTACAGATGACTCATTTATAATGACAGCTGTGTAACACACTGATGACTTCACCCTTGGACCACTCACATGCTTCACCCCTTAATGGTTACTGCACAGTGTCCCAAAAGCCTCAAGAGAAAATGTACTGATTAAGGGGAGTGGAACAGTGGAAGTTAGGAGGGAAATGGAAAGAAAGAGAAAAAGCTTCTTTGCAGTATAAGGATCAGGTTTTGTGTCAACCCCCTGAGGGTTTTAAAACACAGACTTTGATTTTGTTGTTCTGAACAGCCGACTTCTTAACCATTTAGTAGTGAATCTCAAATGCTTACGTCAAGTTCACTTGTTATAAATGGAAAATGTGGAGGAGAAATGACTTGCCCAAGGTCTGACAAATCATCAGATCCCAGACTAGAAAACCATGGTTTCCAGAGTGACTGCTGCTGAGTGAGCCATCCCTTCTCTGAAGCTTCAGGGCTACCTCACTGAATGAAATCATGTCTTTGCCTGTCTGCGACAGGGCTGCCATCTAGAGAGGCATGTCCAGTGCACAGAGGATGGGCCTGAGCGTAAGAAAGATGGACGTTCACACCCTAGCTTTGTCACGTCCTAACAGCAGCCCTGAGATGCAGCCAAAGTTCTCTGAACTTCTGGTGGATAATGAGGCCAACCTTCCACAGACCCTGTAAGTGGGGCACAATCGAGTGTGACTCACGAGGAAAATCACGTAGATGAACTTTGGGACTTTTGCTTTGGCAAATGGAGTGTGAAATCTAAGGGGAAGACATGGATTGCTGGGGCAAAGCAAAATAGACATTTTAGAGGCTGCAGGGAGACAGACATAAGAGGGGAGACCCGCAGGGTGGGCGCATAGAGAAAATTTGGAGAGGAGACTGAAATGCTTACTGGTGGGCTTAGTTTAAATTCTGTTGTGTGGAATATGGAGTAACATTCTCCTCTGTTCTGTATGAAACCTTCAGTAAAAAACACCCATTGATTACTAAGCTTTTCAAATCGGAACTCTGTGCGTGTGTGTTTGTGTGTCTGTGTGTGTTTGTGTGTCTGTGTGTGTGTGTCTGTGTTAGGGAGGAAAGCAGTGATGTTCTGAGACAGGTCAGGGCTCCAGGCAGGCCTGAGGCGGGAGTCAGGACACAGGAAATGTTTTTGCAGCCTGTGTAATATGTGCAATGACCCTGACACAGAGCAGGCACTTGGGAAATCCTGGCCAGTATCACTGTCATGTTACATGCATGGTCCTGAATCAAGAACTATTCTGTAACTGTAGAAATTCTATGATTATCTTTTTAATAGATGAAGATAAACTAAATCAAATATTTATCAAGTTTACCATGTGCCTGGTACTGTGTTAGGCCCCGTAATGGTGGTATGTCAATATCTGCTTGTACACCTACCTCCATAGCCATACTCTTACACAGAAACCTAAATTCCCTTTAAGGAGCTGACAACCCAGAGGTAGTGACGCTCATGCTGCAGAGGGGAGGCAGTGAAAATCACACAAGAGATGTTAAGATCCTTAGTGTCTCAGACAGAGAGGAATCTCAAGTGGCTATTATCCTCAGTCAAGTTGGCAGCCTTCTGAAGTTTCCTCATCTCACACGTTAAAGCTAAGTTCCTTTCCATGGAACACAAGGCACGTGTGACCTGGCCCTTGGTGATTGTTATGACTTCATCTCCAAGCCCCCTTCACTTCCTCAGCCACCCTGGCCTCCTCCCTGTTCTGTTTTCAGAAACAGAAACAGGGGAAATCCCCTATTACCTCTGCCTCAGGACCTTTGCACGTGCTGCTCCTTGCCTGGAACACCTTTCCCTCCCAATCTGAACAACTCATTCTCCTAGCAGCAAGAGAAACTATAAAAGTAACTATTTAAAATTTTCGCCTCGAACAGATACGAGCAAGGGACAAAGAGATGTGAAAGTAAAATTATATTAGACAATCAACTTGTCCATCATGGTAAATTCTGTTTTTAGAAACTGCATTTTGCAGATGAAGAAATGGAAACCTTAGAATATATTACTTTTCTACAGTCACACATATGGTAACGGCAGAGCCAGTATTTGCTAGTGTGCTGTGCCACTCCGAGTCCGGAGCCTGAGCTGTTAATTACTGTAGTAAACTATGTATTTCGCCGATGATTACCATTTAGGCAAGTTTCAGAAGTCATCAAACCTTAATATAAGTTCACTGTGTAGTCATTTCCATTTTAAAGGTAAGTCCTTGAGAAAAAAATTACATACTGATTTGCTGATCAACTTTTCCCTCCCCCGTCCATCCTTCACTAATTGGCCTAAAAGTCATGAAATATTCAAAGGTATATATAGATAGTGAGAGAAACAAATCATAATGGAAGATTATTGAGGGAGGGAGGGGAGAGGGTGGGAAGGAAGGAGGGGAGAGGGGGGAGGGGAAGGGAGGCAGGCGAGACCTAAGGGTGATTACTCATTGAATGAAAACTTCTGCTCCTCCAGGGTAATTTGAAAGCCAAAAAGCCAAGAACTCCAGGTTCTCTCTCTTTTTTTTCTTTTGAAAAAAAAAAAAAAGTAGCGAGGCACATTTCTTCTGCCCCATGTGCTTTTTTTCCACCCAGAGACTGTCATGAGGCATCAGCTAAGTGGTCAGGGCATCTCACCTCCCAGCCCAGTTACAGCCGTGGCTAGAACAGCACCAAGCAGCTGGCATAGGCTGCTACCTTGGGGGCTGTTTTGCTAGAACTTCTTTCACTATCCATATATTGTCTGAAAAGTAGGACCCTAGCCAGGGTTAGGAATAATAAGGAATAATGAAAAGAACACTGGAGCACAGTCCATTAGGGCTTGAGTCCAGCTCTGTCAATATGACCTAAAACAAAAAGAAAAACATAAAAAGACTCTTTCATTCTCTGGGCCTTAGTTTCTTCATCTATAAAATAATGGAATTAGGATAGATGATATTGAAGATGCTTCCAGCTCTCATATTCCATTAGTTAAGATTGTTTTCAAGTGACAGAGACCTATGGAAAGTTCAAACAATTGAAGAGAGAGCTGAAGAACCAGTCTTGGAAGGGACAAAAGTCACAGATGCTTTTGTGACCTGAGAGTTGTAACTGATGTCCATTCTATTCCCAGGCCTATTTTCAGGGCTTTGCTTACCATCCAGCAGGTAAGTGTCAGATTGGCCTAACCTGGGTCTTTAAGGCCTCTCTGCAGGGGAAGGATGAGGACCTGACTGACATTCTTCCAAAACCATATAATTGGGAAGGAATCATTCTCCAAAAATAAATTTGTGTTTGTATCTGTAAGTACGTAGATGTGACATGCATAGAATATTAGTTGTCCCCTAGTACAGCTCTAATCCATAACTTGGAAATTGTGGTGGCTTTGTATGGTGGATAGAGGTCAAATGTGGATCTATTCATTTATAATGTGAAATTAGCAGCAGGACTATTAGGCACTGGGTAGACAAAAGACTATCCGCCACATGGTCTGGGTCTGGCTCCTGGTTGGGCACCTTTGGTTCATCAATAAGAACGAAAACTTCCATTTATTGAGCACCTACCATGTGCCAGAAATTTTGTGCTAAGCCCATTTTTCTTTTTTGCGGTACGCGGACCTCTCACTGCTGTGGCCTCTCCCGTTGCGGAGCACAGGCTCCGGACGCGCAGGCTCAGCGGCCATGGCTCACGGGCCCAGCCGCTCCGCGGCATGTGGGATCTTCCCGGACCGGGGCACGAGCCCGTGTCCCCTGCATCGGCAGGCGGACTCTCAACCATGGCGCCACCAGGGAAGCCCCCATTTTTCTTTAATCTTCACAAATTAGGAGTCTGCTTCAGAGAAGCAAATAAGCTTAATTTACGTGCCTATGTCGAGGAGGCATTAATTAGCAAGTCATTTCTTGGCAGGTCTGAACAGGCTTCCCACCCCCCCATCTTGCTTCCAGGAAAGTCCTCTTTTAACTGTTAAAGTGCTTTTCTTTGGTGTTGTACAATTAGAGCATCCAGATAGCATTTCTTGGGGAAATTGATGACGTTATTTCCTCAAGGAATAAAGTCATTGACACAAACTCTAATGTCTCTTGGTCCTTCACCTATTTCTAAAAACCCTTAGTGGCAGTATTTGTACAGACACATTACCATTCCAATTTCCATACCATGTAATTCAATAGAGAAAACAATAATAGAAGCTCCATGAGGCAGAGGATAACTAGAAATTTTACTATTTAGTCCTGAAGTAAAGCTCTATTTACACTGAAATCCAGTTAATTGGCGCTCAGATGCAATAGGTTAGCACAGCATGTTAATAAATCACACAGAGTTCTCAGGTGCTTTGTCCATGAGAATAATTAACATCTGTGCACTTGGCAATCCTCGCCCATGGCCTTCTGATTTGAATTGTGAAAATACATTTCCACGTGCTCCTTGCCAATACAGGGCTGTAAAATGCATCCGTAGGATTCCAAACCTTGGCTAACATCAGGCTCTGTGGATTCTCCTCACTTCTTGCAAGTCACAATGGCAGTGTTCTGTGTTGTTTCCATGGGTCTTAGGAAATAACTCATTGTTTTACCCCAAGGCTGTCCTGTCTCCATTACTTTCCACTTTCTTATAGAACAGGAAGAGACTGAAAAAGAAAGTAATTAAATGTTAAACTCGTCAACGATTTTGGCTCAGTGATCTAGCCCTGCCAAAGAGAAGCTCCTGCCAAACTGAGTGACTTATTATTCCCATGTACCATCACCTCTTTCAGCCTTGCTCTTTGCTCAAACTTGTTCTCTGCTTGTCATGACTGCACTCTTTTCACTGGAGACCTTGTTAAAACACAGATTCCTGAACCTGAGACATTCTGGTCTAGTAGGTCTGGGGTGAGGTTGAAGAATTTGCATTTCTAACAAGTTGCCTGTTGCTGGTCCAAGATCATAAATTTGAGTAGCCTTGTTCTTGCATCCATTATAATAAGAATAATTAAAGTGCTTGTGGAACTCCATTCTGGGTTATGATTTTAAGATGAGGATTTAAAAAATGAGATGTAACAATTCTTGTGGTGCAGAGGAAAACTTATGTACACATGCAAATGTGTAATATATCACTTCCTCCTCTGGAGTAATTGCAAGTGAACTACAGACCATACGATGTGAGGAAAAATGAAGTTAAAGAGAAGTCATTCCAGAAGGTATCTCCAGAAAAATGGTGACATTGAGCTTCCATTTTGAAGGTTGACAAAGGGCAGGTGCTAAAGCCTACAGCTCTTCCAAGGTGGGAATTTAATGAGATCTCCGTTCCTGGGATCCCCAAAGGGTTACAGCTTCAAACCAAGAGGAAATGAGAAATAAACCTACTGCTCAGGGGTGGAACAGCACTGAATGATGGGAAAAAACAGAATACACAAATATTTTCTTGAGATTTCATAACTCTAAGTTGGTTATGAAATCTCAAGGGTTTACAGCCAAATCACATTGCCTACAGGGTATGAAATGCTTCCAAAGGTGAATTTAATTAGGGAAGTCCCAAATTGTTAGTATCCCCAGGTGGTTACAAGAAGAACTGCAGTTTCTCTCCAAAGGAATGAAACCTGGAGTCAAGCTCTCGCAAAATTGCTACGGATGAATTTGCAAGGAATATGAATTCACGTCAAAACATACACATGCACGCACATGTACCAACATGCAATACACATGGAAATAGGCAACATGAAAAAGAACCAGAAGAAACAATAGCAAAATAATACAAAGACCTATATGATTTTGGAATTATCAATAAGGCAAATAAAAAAAGAATTCTTTGTAATAAGTTTAAAGAAAAAATGGTTGAATGAATCATCATTGTATTTCCCTGTTACTTGCATATAATAATTATTCAAGCAATATTAGTTGACTGAATGCAAAACCTAGATAATTGCTTCTGTGATAGAGATCATCAAAATTCAAGGTTTAAAGAGTGTGAGAAGACAGTAGTCAATTACGTTCTCCCAGCAACAATCAGTTGACATCAGGGAGTCTCTTACCCCTAGAAGTTACTAGGGTTGTAATCCTATACCCTCTCTGAGACTGGTAGAGCAGGTCTTCTCACTCAAGGGGTTAACCTTTCACAACGTTAAATATTTAAGGGCACTTCTGAAGGATCTAGGGTCTCTGTTGG